>NW_026843710.1:26397500-27597500 GCF_030254825.1 Meriones unguiculatus | reverse complement strand
GAGGAAAGTTTGTTTACCCATCTCCATGGAAACCTCAAGATTCTCTCAGGTGTAATTGGCTAAGAGAGGGAATGATATCATGAAACAGGTGAAAGCCGAGTAACAGTTTCAGAAGCGATTTATTAAAAGGGCCAAGTGGAGAGTCTTCTTACAAGAAAGGCTGCGAAAAAGTCTGGAGTCAGAGAATTGGCTCCACTGGATTTCCTGGCAGTAATCTAGCCACCACAGTCTGACCCACAGCTGAATTCCCAGGTATAGGGGCTACAACACCACTGAGGTGTCTGGGCACACATTTGACTCAGAGAACAGGAGGGTCCCCTGTACTTTATAATTTTATCTGATGGAGGTTGAATATGCTTCCTAGTCCCTGCAGAGCCCCAGATCCAGGGTGCTTCTAAGCTAGCAGCCAGACCCAGAAACTTCCCACCAACACATCCACTGTGAGAAAGGGAGACTGTGGCTCTGTGACACCACCAGTGGAGTTTAGGCAAATAACTCCTGGAGCTCAGTTAGAGACAATACCACTAGTCTGTAGGCCACTGACCATACCCAGGAAATTTGTGCACAGTATCAAACCAGCACATGCAATAACTTCAACACCTGAAAATCCTTCAGTAAACTCAATGCACCCTTCCCTCACACAGAAGGCCTCTACATTATCTAACACTCTATCCCTCAAGGCAAAATTCCATGCACATGCATGCATACATCCTTGACTGCATCTGTCCCTTCTGTGCCCATGGACTTCCCACCCACAAGTACAGCTAAAGAAAAAAAAGTCCAGGCTGACCTTTGAACTTCTAATTTCCCTGAAGAATTCTCCAGACACCAGAGAAAAGCGGGGTACCAATCTGAACTGCAGAACCAAGAACAAACAGTGAAGATCACACATAAAGAATGCCTAGAGGTCAGTGAAAGAACACACCCAACAAACATCAGGAAATTTCATGGCCTCACCAGCAATCCCCCCAAATCAATGGATACCCCAATTCTGTAGGAACACAGGAAAATTACCTAAAAATATGCTTATCCAGTTATTAGAGTCACATAAAAAGGAAACAAATTTCTCCAAGAAATAGTCTTGCAAATATATGGACAAGTAGAGGGCAAAATTAATGACATATAAAGAAGAAACAAACTAAAAAATAGCCGACATCATACAGAGACAGGAAGCCACATGCAAAGGCATGAAGGAAATGGTACAAGACATAAAAATAGAATTTGAATTCAATAAAGAATATAGAAACAGAGAAAATGTGGGTCTGGAAAACTTAGATAAATTTCACAAAGCACAAAAGTAAGCATCACAAACAGAATACAAGACATGGAAGAGACAATCTCTGGAGCTGAAGTTACACTTGCAAAAAATTGATACTTATGTCAAAGAAAAAGCAAAATCAGAAATGTCCCAAACAAAAAACCTCCAAGAAATTAAAGATGCCATGAAAAGGCTAAATCTAAGAATAACAGGAATTTATGAAAAAGAAGAGTCCAGTCTCCAAGGTCCAGAAAATTATCTTCAAGAAAATTATAGAAGAAAATTTCCCCAACTTAAAGAAAGAGATGTCCATAAACATACAAGAGGCCTATAGAACACCAAACAGACTAGACCAGAAAAGAAAATCCTCTTGGCATTTCATTGTCAAAAGTTTAATTGTACAGAAAAAAGAAAAAAGTATTAAAAAGCAGCAAGGGAAAAAGGCCATGTAACACGTAAAGGTAGGCTTATCAGAATCACACCGGACTTCTCATCAGAAACTAAGAAAGCCAGAAGGGCCTGGGCAGAGATCATGCAAGCTTTAAGGGACCACAGATGCCATCCCAGACTAATATAGCCAGCAAAGCTTTCAATCAACATAGATGGAGAAAACAAAATATTCTATGATAAAACTAAATTTAAGCAATTTCTACACAGCAAACCAGCCCTATAGAAGATACTAGAAGGAAAACTCCAATCCAATGAAAACAACTATACCCAAGAAAACATAGGATACAAATAAGTGCCCCTACAAAACTTAAAAAAAAAACAAAAACAAAAAACAAACAAAAAAAAAAGCAACCAATCAGTAGGACCCACCAACAACACAATTAAATGAACTAATGTTCACTTGTCACTATATCTATCAACATTAGTGGACTCAACTCTCCAATATAAAAACACAGACTAACAGAATGGGTGCAGAAACAGGATCCAACATTCTGCTGCATCCAAGAAACAAACCTCTGCAACAAATATAAACACTACTTCAGAGTGAAGGGCTGGAAAAAGTTTTTCCAAGCAAATAGACCCAGAAAATAAGCTGTGGTAGCAATCCTATTATCTTATAAGATAGACTTTCAACAAAAATTAATCAAAAAAGATGAGGAGGGGCACTTCAACAAAGGAAAAATCTACCAAGAGGACATCACAATAAAGAACATCGATGACTCAAATACAAGAGCACCTACATTCGTAAAGGAAACATTATTAAAGCTTAAATCACACACCGATCCCAACACCTTAATAGTGGGAGACTTTAACAGCCCCCTCTCACCAAGGGACAGATCAGATAGACAGAAGACAAATAGGAAAACGAAGGCACTTACAGAGGCCCTGATTCAAATGGATCTAATAGATGTCTAGAGAACTATTCACCCCAAAGTCAAAAGAATATACCTTCTTTTCAGCACCTCACAGAATCTTCTCCAAAATAGACCATATAGTTGGTCACAAAGCAAACCTCAACAGATACAAAAAGATGGAAATAATGCCCCTGTATTCTATCCGACCACCATGGTCTAAAGCTGTACTACAAAAACAACAGAAATAACATAAAGCCTACACACACTTGGAAGGTGAACAACTTGCTACTCAGTGAGAGCTGGGTTAAGGAAGAAATAAAGAAGGAAATTAAAGACTTCCTAGAATTCAATTGAAAATGAAAATACCACATACCTAAATTTATGGGACACAATGAAAGCAGTGATCAGAGGAAAATTCATAGCACTAAGCATCTACAAGAAGAAATTTGTAACATGTCATACAAGCAATTTAATGGCTCAACTGAAAGCCTTGAGAAAAAAGGAAGAATATATACCTAAAAGGAATGGATGGCTGGAAATAATCAAACTCAGGGGTTGAAATCAATCAATTAGAAACAAAATAAAGTAAATTAAAAGAACCAATGAAACCAAGAGCTGGTTCTTTGAGAAAATCAACAAAATAGGCAAACACTTAGCCAAACTAAAGGCAGAAAGAAACTATCCAAATCAACAAAATCAGAAATGAAAAGAAGGACATGATTATAGACACTGAGGAAATCCAAATAATCATCAGGTCGTACTACAAAAGCCTATATGCCAAAAAAAATTTTGAAAATCTAAATAAAATGGACAGTTTTCTAGATAGATTCTAGCTACCAAAATTAAGTCAAGGTCATGTAGAAAGTTTGTATAGGCCTATATGCACCAAAGAAGTAGAAGCTGTGATCAAAAGTCTCCCCTCTTACAAAAAAAAACCAAAAAAACAAAAAAACAAAAAAACCTGGGCCGGGTGGTTTCAGCACAAAGTTCTACCAGATCTACAAAAAAAGTGCTAATTCTAATTCTCTTCAAACTATTCCACAAAACAGAAACAGAAGGAACTTTACCAGGTTCATTTTTTAAAGCTACAGTCACCTTGATACCTAAACCACACAAAGACCCAACAAAAAGAGAACTTCAGATTATCTCTTTCATGCACATTGATACAAAGATACTCAATAAAATACTCACAAACCGAATCCAAGAGCACATGAAAGATATCATCCACCATGACCAACTAGGCTTCATCCCAGGCATGCAAGGATGGTTCAATATATGAAAATCTGTCAATGTAATCCACTATATTAACAAACTGAAGGAGAAAAACCACATGATCATCTCCTTAGATGCCCAAAAAGCATTTGACAAAGTCCAACATCCATTCATTTTTTAAGTATTGGAGAGATTAGGAATACAAGGTACATATCTAAATATAGTAAAGTCAATATACAGCAAGCCTATAGCAAACATAAAAGGAGAGAAACTTACGTCAATCCCACTGAAATCAGAGACAAGGCAAGGCTGCCTATTCTTTCCATATCTTTTTCAACATAGTACTGGAAGTCCTAGCTAGGGCAATAAGACAAGTAAAGGAGATCAAGGGGATACAAATTCGAAAGAAAGAGGTCAAAGTTTCACTATTTGCAGATAACATGGTAGTAAACATGAGTGATCCCAAAAATTCAACCCCTTCAGCTGATAAACACCTTCAGAAAAGTGGCTGGATACAAAATTAGTTAAAAAAAAAAATCAGAAACCCTCCTGTATACTGAAGACAAAAGGGCTGAAAAAGATATCAGGGGAAACAACAACCTTCTCAATAGCCACCAATAACATAAAGTACCTTGGGGTGACTTTAACCAAGTGAGTGAAACATCTTTTTGAAACCAAAACATAACAAAACAAAAAACTTCAAGTCTCTGAAGAAAGAAATTGAAGAAGACATCAGAAGATGTACAGATCTCCTGTGCTCATGGATTGGTAGGATTAACATAGTTATAATGGCCATCCTGCCAAAAGTAATCTATAGATTTCATGCAATTCCCATGAAAATGCCAATATGGACATTGAAAAGAAAAATGTTCAACTTCATATGAAGAAACAAAAGACGAAACAATTACAAAAATATCCTGTATTTATATACATATATATAAATAACAGATCGTCTTTAGGTATCTCCATCCCTGACCTCAAGCTGTACTACAGAGGAATAGTAATAAAAAAAACAAGCATAGAATCAGAAAAGTAGTTCAATGGAACCAAATAGAAACCCTGAAATAAACCCCAAAACCTATGGAAACTTGATTTTCGACAAAGAAGCCAAAACCATTCAATGGAAAAAAGGACAGCATTGGACAGCTGGTCAAATGAAAATGAAAATAGATCCATATTTATCACTCTGCACAAAACTAAATTCCAAGTGGATCAAAGAGCTCAACCTAAAACCAGATACACTAAATTGGTTAGTAGAAAAATGGGGAAGAGACCCTAGAACTCATTGGCATGGGATATAGTTACCATGATAGTTTGTCATTCAATACAATGATTTTAAAATCCAACAACTTTGAAGATCTAAAGAACAGGACTCAATCACCTTTGGGAAAAATGTGGCTTATTCTCAAAATGGTAGTATTATTAAGCTAAGAAAATGACATCATAATACTATCAGGCAGCATGATAGGAACCAGAAAAAAATCATCCTGGGTGAAGTTACTAAAATGCAGAAAGCCAAATATGGTATGTATTCACATCTTAGGAGGTCTCCTAATAGTGAGAGATAATGTATCCAATAGGAAATCTATTATGACCAAGACAGTCTACCATTAGGGGCATTGGGTGGCAGTTAATTGAGTTGTGGGGCCAGGGCATGCTACGGAAACTTTCAAGCAACCCAGGCTGCTGTTATTAAAATATGTTTTCTCTGCCCTCAACTAACATATAGGTGCCATGCTTCCTTCTGCATGAAATGAGAATGCATAGAGACCCACAGCCTGATATTATGCACAGAGACCTAAAACACCCAGCTGGAAAGGATATTTCATTTGAAATTCTCCCTCCCCTCAGAGCTCTGGAAGTCTGCAGGAGAGGAGGTAGAAAAAGTATGATATGTAGAGGGAATGGAAGATACAAGAACAATGCCCTGAGAATCAGACTGCAGAGGAAGATAATGCACCCAACCTTGATGAGACCTGATAAGCTATGGTTGGATAGAAACAGGAGGAGGTCCTTCTGAATGAGGGAACTAGCAAAAGGGCATAGAGGTATTAAAGATGGGTTGTGGGACTTGAATAGAAGATATAGGTTTCAGTATAGGGGATACAAAGTGAACAAATCGTAATAAATAAATACATGAGAAAAATTGTGATAATGTGATGAAATATAGAGCTCATCAGGACTGATGGCTTCTTTTTGGGGGCGGAGCCAGGGTGGAGCAAGGATGAACTCAGTTTTCTTTAATTGACTTGACATTGAGACTCTGATCATGTTCCAATGAGTAGATGAACAACACATACTTAAATTGAGGTAATTTAAAGAAAACAAAAACAAAAACACAATCAAACAAAAAACTATTGTGACACATGGGTAGCAATTTGAAACTGGGATCATTGGAAAAAGACTATAATGTATATTATATGAAAATCCCACATAATCAGTAACAATAATATGTTGGTCACTTTTAGAATGACTTTTAACATTGAAAAAATTCTGCAAAAGGAGGGTAGAATTTTATTGTGTGGGGCACGCTTTCCAGGAACTCACTATGTAGCCGAGAATCCTAGCCATAAACTAGTAGTTACCTAGCTTACCTCAGAACCCTTGAACTCAGGTGGCACCTTTGAAAATGCAGTCCTGGCACTACACTACTTCTAGTGGGATTTTCTGGAGGACCACAGCAGGAAACACAGCTGCTCTTGCATCCTAGTCATATAACACAGAAAAATTGCTTTGTTCTGAAGGCCCAGTTTTAACTATAAACCTCAGAATCCGGAGAGTTCCTCATTGAACAGTGAATAGGACACAGCTTCAGATCCAGTCAGAGCAGCCAAGGCAACCCTGCTCACAGAGGGTTACTAACAGTAGTGTGGAACAAAACCAGATGTCAAATAGTTTGTTTTCCCTCAGTTCTCCTTTTACATTTACCAATCTTTCTCTGTTTCAGCCAGAAGAGTCCCAAGAATTACCCAGTTTCCTTCTCTTTTTACTGTTCTTAAAGAAAAAAATAGCCCATGGAACCCTAGGGAAAATTATCCTGGGTGAAGTAACTAAAATGCAGAAAGACAAATATGGTATGTATTCACTTAGTAGGAGGTCTCCTAATAGTGGGGGATAAAGTTTCATATGTTATGACCAAACCAGTGTTCCCCTGGAGGCATTGGGTGGCAGTTAATTTAATTGGTCAGCCAGGACATCCATCACAAATTTTAAGCAAACCAGGCTCTTGTAATTACAATTTGTTTTTCCATGCCCTTAACGGATAGATCAGTGCCATATTCTTAGATCCAAAGAGATGCTTTCTTCTGCCTCAAATGGGATTTTCATACAGAGACCCACAGTCTGATATTATGAAGAGAGAGAGATTTTAAAACACCCTGCACTAAATGGGATTTACCTCTGAAATTCTCCCACCCCTCAGAGCTCTGAGAAGTCAGCAGGAGAGGATGTAGGAAGATTGTGATAAGTAGAGGGAATTGAGGACATAAGGAGAACAGTACCCTGAGAAGCAGGATGCAGAGGAAGATGATGCAGCCAGCCTTGGTGAAACCTGCTAAGCTAGGGTCAGACATAAGGGGAGGAGGAACTTCCCTATCAGGAAACTAGAGAAGGGGCATAGTGAAAGAAGAAGGAGTGTGGGTGGGACTGGAAGGAGAAGAGGGATTGGGCAGCAGAGGGGATACAAAGTAAACAAATCCTAGTAAGTAAATACAAAAGAAAATCTGTGTTCAAGGTGATGAAGTAAAGAGCTCTTAAAAACTGATGGCTTCTTCTTGTGGGTTGTGCCAGGGTGCTGTAAGATGAACTTGGTTTTCTTTAAGGGACTTGGCATTGAGACTCTAATCATGTTCCAATCAATTGATGACCAACACATACTTCAATTGAGGTGTTTTAAAGAAAAAAATATTTAGTGTGACACATGGGTAGGAATTTGAACCTCTGTGCAATGGAAAAGAGGTATAATGTATAGTATATGAAATTCCCACATAATCAATAAAAATAGTATTTAGACAAATTGTAAAATGATTTTTAACATGGAGTAAAGATTCCGCTGAAGAAGGGCAAGGTATGACTTTATAAGGCATGCTTTCCAGAATCTCATTATGTAGCAGAGAACCTCAGCCATGAACTATTATTTATGTAGCTATTTCAGACCCTATGAGCTCAGGTGGTACCACTTAACTAGTAGTCCCAGCTCTAACACCATATTTAGAGAGTTTGTCTGGAGTACCACAGCAGACACACAGCTGCTCTTGTGTCCTGGGCATTTAACATGGAACCATTTATCTGCCTTAGAGAAACATTTTAAATGAAAACTCCCAGACCTGGAGGGTTCCTCACTGACCACTCTGTAGGACACAGCTGTAAATTCAGCCAGGTCAGATAAGGTAACCCTACTCATAGAGGGTTGCCAACACAAGTCCGGAACAGCATCAGCTGTTTAATAGTTTATTACCCCCCAGTTCTACTTTTACAAACATGATCTTTCTCTCCTTCAGCCAAACAAGTTCCAAGAATTGTCTGGTGTTCTTCTCTTTTCTCTGTTCTTAAAGACTCAATACTCCAGGGAACCCTAGACCCTGCCAGCCTACTATATCAATAAGAATGTGAAGGTAAATTTATTGAGGAAGAATATAACTGCTTAGTTCAAAGTCACAATCTAGGAAATTTGAGAACCAAGACCACAGTAGGAGACTACCTTGTGTTTTGGTACCTTCCCCTTAATCCCACATCACTTTGAAGCTTCCCTATTTAGAAACGTCCAATTAAATAAATATTAAAGTTTCATTTCCTACCTGACATTGTCACAGAGGTAAACAGGAGTAAAGGTGTGGGATCTGGATAAAGGGATGAGATAAAAGCATGTTGAGTTTCACAATAAATTGTCACATGTGCACAGGATCAGGTGATGAAGTAAAGAGCTCTTAAAAACTGATGGCTTCTTCTTGTGGGTTGTGCCAGGGTGCTGTAAGATGAACTTGGTTTTCTTTAAGGGACTTGGCATTGAGACTCTAATCATGTTCCAATCAATAGATGACCAACACATACTTCAATTGAGGTGAACACTGAGGAAAGTTTGTTTATTCATCTCCATGGAAACCTCAAGATTCTCTTAGTTGCTGACTGGCTGAGAGGCAGAATGTTGTCTTGTAACAGATTAAAGCCTGTGAGAGATATTGGAGGAAGTTATTAAAAGGGCCAAGAGGACAACAAGCTTGAAAAAAAGGCTGAGTAGCACTACATGCCTCAATCTTCCCAGCTCAAAATACACACCCTAGAGATGATAGTTCCTGTGTCCAAGACTCTTATTTCAGGAAAACTGTCATATATTTCTTTCAAGTGGTCGTTAATAAATATCATGTGTCCTTGATGTGTGACTTTCACTTTTCACAGATTCCATTACTATTTGTTAAATGCACAGATGTGTCCTCAATCAGTGAATTAATTACTGGAAAAATGCTCCCTGACCAAGGGAAATCTTTGAATGAAAAGCATTTAATTAGGACCTTACTTAAGTTTTTACAGAAATCATCCAGGATGTCATGTCTGCAAAAAGTCATATTGTTTTTGTCCTTCAACGGAACTGAGAGCTTTTCTTTTTTCTTTTTCTTTTATTATTATTATTATTATTATTATTATTATTATTATTAATTACACTTTATTCATTTGTATCCCCCCATAAGCCCCTCCCTCCTCCCCTCACAATCCCACCCTTTCTCCCCTTTCTGCATGCATGCTCCTCCCCAAGTCCACTGATAGGGGAGGTCCTCCTCTCCTTCCATCTGATCTTAGTCTATCAGATCACATCCAGAGTGGCTCCATTGCCATTCCGTGGCCTGGTAAGACTGCTCACCCTCAGGGGGAGGTGATAAAAGAGCAGGCCAATCAGTTTATGTCAGAGACAGTCCCTCTTCCCATCACTATGTAACCCACTTGGACACTAAACTGCCATGGGTTACATCTGTGCAGGGGTTCTAGATTATCTCCATGAATAGTCCTTGGTTGGAGTATGAGTCTCTGGGAAATTCCCTGTGTTCAAATTTTCTTGTTCTGCTGCTCTCCTTGTGGAGTTTCTGTCCTCTCCAGCTCTTGCTATTTCCCACTTCTTACATAAAATTCCATTCACTCTGCCCAACAGTTGGCCATCCAACTCAGCATCTGCTTTGATAGTCTACAGGGCAGAGACTTTCATAGACCCTCTGTGGCAGGTTCCTAGGTTGTCTCCTGTTTTCTTCTTCTTGCTTTCAGAAGCCCTCTGTAGCGGATTCCTAGAGCTTTTCATATCATAAGTAGCAGGCAGAGAGATGTAGACAGAGATAGAAAGATCTAGAGCGACAGAATCACAACTAGAGACACTGAGACCAACAGAAACATAGATAGAAAGTGGCAGGTAGTGAGAGACAGAGACTCCATACTGTCTGGTCACTTTTATTGGCATATCAATCTCAAAGAACACCCTCCTGTAATATAACTCCAATCTTAATTGTATTATCTAACAAGTCCATACCTTATAACCATTACCTGACATTAGCTTACTGGGGACTAACCATGTAAATAGATGAGCTTGAACGGGACATTTCAATTTAAAATACCAGGGAGTGGAAGAAATGGAGGGACTTCTAAGCTAAAAGAACATAGGTATCCAGATAGTTTTTCATTCAATACAATGATTAAGGTCCCAGCACTTTCCAAGGTCCAAAGAACAGGACTGTCTCTCTCCATTGGGGAAAAAGTGGAATATTTCCATAAGGGAGTATTACTCAGCTAAGAAAACGTCAGGATATTATTTTCAGGCAAATGGATGAAACCAGGAAAAATCATCCTGGGTGAAGTAACTAAAATGCAGAATGACAAATATGGTATTTATTCACATATTAGGAGGTCTCCTTATAGTGGGGGATAAAGTTCCAATAGACCATCTGTTATGACCAAACCAGTGTTCCCTTGGAGGCATTGGGTGGCCGTTAATTGAGTTGTTGGCCAGGGCATCCTATGGGAATTTTCAAGAAATCCAGGATGTTTTTTTAAATATGTTGCTCTCTGCCCTGAACTGAGAGATCAGTGCCATATTCTTGGATCTATAGAGATGGGAAAGCATACAGAGACCCACAGTCCAATATTATGCAGAGAGAGATACCTTAATACACCCAGCTCTAAATAGGATTTCCATATGAAATTCTCCCTCCCTTCAGAGCTCTGAGAAGCCTGCAGGAGAGGAGGCCGGAAGTGTGTCATAAGTAGAGAGACTTGAGGACACAAGGAGAACAATGCCCTGAGAATCAGGCCATAGAGAAAATGATGCAGTCAGCATTGATGAGCCCTGATAAGTTACGGTCAGATAGAAGGGGGAAGAGAATCTCCCCTGTCAAGGAACTAGAGAAAAGGTATGTGGATAGAAGAAGGAGTGTGGGTGAGACTGGAAAGAGAAGGGGGTGGGACAGTAGAGTTGATACATAGTGAACAAATCATAATAAATAAATACAGAATAAAAACTCTGATCAAAGAGATGAAGTATAGATTTAGGACTGATGGCTTCTTCTTAGCTGTGGCTGCACGGTACAGCAAGGACTTGGACTTAGATTCTGATCATGTTCCAATGAGTATATGAACAACATGTACTTGAATTGGTGTATTTTAAACAAACAAAAATAATTTAGTGTGACACATTGTTATGTATTTGAACCTGGGAGCAATTGAAAAGTAGTATGTTGTATATTATATGAAATTTCCACCTAATCAGAAAAAAATAACATGTTGGCAACTTATGCAACTGAGGAAATGGAGAAAAGATTCTGCTGAAAAAGCAGTCCTGGCACTAAAACTAGGTTTACAGTGTTTGTCTGGAGCACCACTAAAGGAAACACAGCTTATGTGTCCTAGGCATATAGCATGACCCATTTCACTCTCCTGAAGGCCCAGGTATAACTATAAACCCCAGCACCAGGCGGTTCCCTCACTGACCACTGAGAAGGACAAAGTTTTCTTGAGAGAAAGCCTCACCAGCACTATATACCTCAATCTGTGCAGGTGATAGCACACAATTCAGAGATGACAGTTCCTGTCCAAGACTGTTCAGGAACAGTGTCACATATTTCTATGAAGAGGTCATAAATACAATCACCTGGTATGATAGTAAAATGGTATTTTGACATCAAAATGGTATTATTACCTTCAAATGCTATGATGACATCACAATGGGTTATGACCTCAATATGCTATTATGACATCACAATTGTAATAAGACATTGCAACTTTATTATGACATGTAAATTGTTTTATGTCTTCACAATTGTGCCATCATATCTCAGTGCACATATGACATCACCATGGTATTATGACATTTCAATTATATTATGACATCACAGTTGTATGATATCACAATTTTATTATGACATTTCAATGTTATTATGTCATCACAATGGTGTCATGACATCTCAGTGCTATTATGATATCACCATAGTATTATAACATCACCATGGAATTTCAACATGATTGTGTTATTTATTCACAATAGAATTTTGATGTCAAAATGTCATTATGATCTCAAAAGGCTATTATGGCATCACAATGGTATTATGACATTACAACTTTATTATGACATCTCAGTGGTATTATGTCATAACCATGGTGTCATGATATCTCATTGCTTTTATTGCATCACAATGGTATTACAAAATAACAATGGTGTCATAATAGCCAATGGAATTATCACATTGAAAAGTTATTTCAAAATGATTGTGGTATGAAATCACAATGGAATTTTGAAATCACAATGGAAATAAGACCTCAAAATGCTATTATGACATCACAAATTTATTATGATATTGTGATGGTATTATGAACTCACAATGATAATGTGATTTCATAATGCTATTATGACATTAAAATGTTCATATTACATGAAAATAGTATGACATGCCAATACAATTATGACTTCACAATAATATTTTGATATCACAATGATATTATGAGATCACAATGCTATTATGACAGGACAAATATATGACATTTCAATGCTATTATGACATCACAATGATAACATATCACAATGGTGTTAAGACATCACAATGGTATTATAATATCACAATGGATTTAAGACATCAAAATGCTCTTAATATATCAAAATGTTGTTATGACATCACAATGGTATTATGATATCTTGTTGATTCAATCACATCAAAATGGTATTATGATCTCAATGTTATTATGACATCTCAATAGTATTATGTCAGTACAAGGGTGTCATCACATATAAATGCTTTTAATACATCACAATGGTGTTATGAAATAAATACAATGTCATGAACTTCCAATGGTATTATGAAATCACAATACTATTATAACATCACAATAGTATGGCATTCCAATGCTATTATAATATCAAAATGGCATTATGATATTACAGTGCTATTATGACATCTAATCAAAATATTACATGATCATAGTAAGATATCCCAATGCTATAATATCTTTACAGTTATATGATAACACAATAGTATTGTAACATCACAATGGTATTATGACTTCACAATGTTATTATGACATCACAATGCTAAATGACATCACAATCCTATTATGACCTCAAAATGCTATTATGACATTTAAAAGGTATTATAACTTCACAATGCTATGATGACATAACAATGCAATCATGAAATCACCTAAATGCTATTATGACATCAAAATGGCATTATGACATCACACTGCTATTAGGATTTCACAATGGTATTATGACTTCGCAATGCTATGATGACATCACCAAATTATGGTATCCCAAGGCTAGTATGACATCACAATTGTATGGCATCTCAATGCTATAATATCTTCACAATTATATGACATCACAATGCTATGTTGACATCACAGTGGCATTATAACTTCACAAAGGTATTATGACATAACAATGGTGTTACAACATGATTGTGGTATGACATCACAATGGAATATTGACATCAAAATTTTATTATGACTTCACAAAGATATGACTTCACAATGCTATGATGCTATCACAATGCCACTATCCTATCTCAATGGTATTATGATATCAAAATTCATCATAGCATCCCAATGCTATTCTGTCATCACACTGCTATTACGACATGATTGTTTTATGACATTACAAAGGAACTTTGACATCACGATGCTAATATGATATCACAATTGTATTATGACATCACAATGTTGTATGATATCACAATACTATTATGGCATCACAATGCTATTATGACCTCAAAATGATATATCCTAAAATGCAAAATTCAATGATGACATAACAATGGTATTATGGCATCATGATGGTATTAGGACACAATAATCCTATGATGGCATCGTATTGGCATTATGATATCACAATGGAATTATGACATCTCAATTCTATTATGACATCAAATTGTCATTATGACATCAAAATTTATCATGACATCCCAATATTATTATGACATCACAATGCTATTAAGACATGAAGGTGACATCACAATGGAATTATAACATCAAAATGGAATTCTGATATCACAATGGTATTATGACATCACAATTTTCTGATGAATTCACAATGCTATCATGACATTACAATAACAATAGTGTTATGTCATCAAAATGGTATTATGGCATCTTAATATAACATCACAGTGCCATCATGACATCACAATGGTATCACATCACAATGCTGTTTTGATCTGGTAATTGTATGACACCTCAGTACTATCATGACAGCACAATGCTATTATGGCAGCATAATGCTATCATGATAGCACATTGCTATGGTGACATCATGATGGTATTATCATTTCAAAACGGTATTATGACATCATCATGCTATTAGTACAGTTGTATTGCATCAAGATTATGCTATAATATCACAATGGAATTTTGACATCAAAATGCTATTGACTTCACAATGTCATGGCTTCACAATGCTATGATTATAGCACACTGATGTTATGACATCACTAGGCTCTGGTGACATAACAATACAATTATGCTATCACAAAGGCATTATGGTATCAAAATTCATCATGACATCCCAATCCTATTCTGACATCAAAATGCCATTACAACATGATTGTTTTATGTCATCACAAAAGAATTTTGACAAACACAATGTATTATGACATCACAATGCTACCTTAAGATATGACAATGCTATTATGAAATCATCACAATGCTGTTATGACATCATAAGGCTATTATGACTTCAAAATGTTATTATGACATCACAATGATATGATATTGCAATCATATTATGACATCACAATTCTATTAGGCTTCACAATGCTATTATGATATCTCAAAACTGTTATGACATTACAATATTTAATCACAATGCTATTACAACATCACAAAAGTATTATGAGATGATAATACCCTTATGAAATCACAATGTTATGACATCCCACTAGTATTATGATTTCACAATATTATTATGACATCACAATGCTATTATTATTTCACAACAGTATGACTTTCCAATGATATTTAGGCATCTCAATGCTATTATGACTTTACAATGCTCTTATCTCAATGTTATCATGATATCTCAGTGCTATTAAGACATCAGAATTATTGGACATCACAATGCTATTATGACTTCACAAAGCATTTTGACATCACAATGCTATTATGACATTACAGTATTATGACATCCCAATGGTGTTAAGAATTCACAATATTATTATGACATCACATTGTTATGACTTTGCAATGGTATTTTGATGTGATTGTGCTGTGACATCACAATGGAATTTTGAAATAAAAAGGTATTATGACTTCACAACAGTAAGACTTTACAATGCTATTAGGAATTGCAATGCTATGAGACATCACAATGCTATTATGAGATCACAATGGCATCATGACATGAAAATTCATCATGACATCACAATGGTATTATGCTATCACAATGATTATGTGCTGATTGGCTAAGAGGGAGAATGATGTCATGAAACAGGTGAAATCCAGTAAGAGTTTACGGAGCTAGTTATTAAAATGGCCAAGTGGACAGCCTGGTTGAGAGAAAGGCTGAGCAGCCCTACATGTTTCAATCTGGGCAACTGAAAGCACACAACCCAGAAATGACAGTTCCTGTGTCCAAGACTCTTGAGTTTAGTTCTGTTAATCTGTAACATATTTCATTCAAATGCTCATTATTGAAGTCTGGTGTCCTTGACATGTAACTTTCATGTATCACAGATTCTAATATTATTTATTAAATGCACAGATATGGCCTCAGTCAGTGAATTACTTCCTGGGAAAATGCTCCCTGACCAAGCAACTTTGGAACAAAACATTTTTAATTGGGACCTTGCTTATATTTTTACAGGGACTATCCACGATGTCACATCAGGAAGCAGACAACTTGTTTTATTCTTTCAGCAGAACTGAGAGCTTTTCATACTGAACCACAAGAAGAAGGCAGAGATATGGAGACTGAGAGAGACAGAGAGAGAAAGAGCAAGAGAGACAAATTCAGAAAGAGATAGACCGAGAATAACAGAAACAATTATATAAAGTGATAGACTCAGAGAGACAGAGACCCATTCTGTCTGGTCACTTTCATTGGAATATCAACCTCAAAGCACACTGTCCTACAATATAACTCCAATATGAATTATATTGTCTAGGAAGGCCATACTGCCTAAAGCTTTTGAGACATTTCCTCAAAGGGAACTCCACATGTAAATAGGTGAACTTCAAGGGCACATTGTAATTCAAATGACCAGGTAGTGGAAGAAGATGGACAATTTCTAGGGTAAAAAAATATAGTTTTCCTTATAGTCTGTGATTCAATGCAGTGATTAAAGTCCCTGGAAATTCCAAGATCTAAAGTACAGGACTGACAATCTCCTTTGTGAAAAAATGTGGAATATTTCCATAATGGAATATTATTCATCTAAGAAAATGACATCATGATATTTTCAGGCACATGGATGGAAGCAGGAAAAATCATCCTGACTGAAGTAACTAAAATGTAAAAGGACAAACATGCTATGTATTCACTTATTAGAAGGTCTCCTAATAGTAGGGATTAAGTTAAAAAAAAAAGGCCATCAATTGTGACCAAACTAGCCTTCTGCTGGGGGTATTAGATGGCAGTGAATTGAGCTGTTGGACCAGGGCATCATATGAAAATTATCAAGCAACCCAGGCTGTTGTCATTAAAATATGTTGCTCTCTGCCCTCAACTGATTGATCATTGCCATGTTTTTGGATCCACAGAGATGCTTCCTTCTGCATTAAATGGAATTACCTACAGAGACCTACAGTCCAATATTATGAACAGATAGACCTTAAAACACCCAGCTCTAAATGGGATTTCCCTATGAAATTCTCTCACCCATCACAGCTCTACGAAGCCTGCAGGAGTGGAGGCAGGAAGAGTGTCATAACTAGATGGAAGTGAGGACACAAGGAGAATTAGACCTCATAAGAAACTGATGCAGCCAGCCTTGATGAGACCTGATAAACTAGGTTCAGATAGAAGGATGAGGAGGACCTCCACTATCAGGTAACTAGAGAAAGGTCATAGGGGTAGAAGAAGGATGGTAGGAGGGAGTGCAAGGAGAATAAGGGGGGCAGCATAGGGGATATGAATTGAAAAATATGTAATGAATACATATATATATATATATATATATATGAAAAACTGTCATCAATTTGATGAATTAGAGAGCTCTTCAGGACTGATGGCTTTTTCTTGGGGGTGGTATCAGCATTCAGCAAGGATGAACTGAGTTTTCCTTAAGGGACTTGGTACTGAGACTCTGACCATATTTCAATGAGTAGATGAACAACATATTTTAATTGATGAATTTTAAATAAAAAAATTATTGTGACATATGTGTAGGAATTTGAACCCTGGAGCAATGGAAAAGGAGTGTAATGTATAGTATATAAATTTCACACATAATCAATAAAAATAACATGTTGACAATTTTACATTGACTTTTATCCTGGAGAAAAGATTCCATTAAAGGAGGGCAGAATATGATTTTGTAAGGAAAACTTTCAAGAAAGTCATTATGTATCATAGAATCCTAGCCATGAACTAGTGATTACCCAGCTATATCAGGCCTCATGAGCTCAGGTGGCACCTCTGAACAAGCATTCTTGGCACTAAAACTGTTTGTAGTGTTTTCCTGGAGGATCACTGCAGTAAACTCTTCTGTTTTTCTGTCCTAGGCATATAATACGGACATATTTTTCTGTCCTGAAGGACTAGTTTGTACTGTTAACCAAGATAAGGAGAAATGCTCACTGACCACTGAGTAAGACACAGCTGCCAATCCAGCAAGGTCAGCCAAGGCAATACTGCTCATAGAGTGTTGGCAACTCTAGTGTGGAATAGCAACAGATGTCAAATAGTTTATTGGCCCTCAGTTCTCCTTTTAAAATCACAGATATTTCTGTTTCAGCCAAACCAGTCACAGGAGTTATCTGTTTTCCTTCTCTTTTCCCTGCTCTTAAAGAACGAATACCACAGGGAACCCTAGGCCCTATTATATGGAATGCCTATTATGTTGATAAGAATGTGAAGACACATTTAGTGAGTATGCCAGTAAATGCTTAGTTCACAGTCACAACCTAGGAAATTTCAGATCAAAGACAACAGTAGGAGTCCACCTTGTCATTCAATACATTCCCCTTAATCCCACATCACTTTGAAAAGCTGTCCAATTCAATAAACAATAAAGTTTCATTTCCTACATGACATTGGCACACAGGTAAACAGGAGTAATAAAGGTGTGGGATCTGGATAAAGGGATGAGATAAAGGTTTCTTGGCTTTCAAAGAAAAAGTCTGGTGTGCACAGGATCAGAGATACTGGACACTGAGGAAAGTTTCTTTACTCATCTCCATGGAAACCTCAAGGTTCTCTCAGGTAATGATTGGCTGAGAGAGAGAATGATGTCAAGAAACAGGTGAAAGCAAATAAGAGTTTCAGGAGCCAGTTATTAAAAGGGCCAATGGACAGCATGCTTGAGAGAAAGACTGAGCAGCCCCTACAAGCCTCAACTGGTCAGCTGAAAGCACACAACCCAAAATGACACTTCCTGTGCCTGATACTCTTAGTTCAGGCAAAGTGTCACATTTAGTTCAAGTGGTCTTTAATAAAGTCACTAGTCCCTGATATGTGACTTTCACATTATCACAAATTTCATTATTATTGGTTAAATGCACATGTATTTCCACACTCAGGGAATTACTGACTGTGAAAATGCTCTCTGACCAAGGCAACTCTTTAAGCAAAAAGCATTTAATTAGGACCTTGCATATATATTTACAGAGACCATGTAGGATATCACAGTAACAAGCAGTCATCTTCTTGTTGTCTGTCAGCCGAACTCAGAGGTTTTCATACTGAATCACAAGCAGCAAACAGAGGGTGACAGAGTGAGCAAGAGAGAGAAAAAACTAGAGAAACAGATTCATGTCAACACCCATGTCAGTGTCGCCATAGTAGCATAAGCTATAGGGCAGGGGATACGCTTTCTCCAGAAATTCGCCCCCTGTAAGGTCCCTGGCAAACTCATCCCACTTGGAAAAGAGACATGTTCTGAGATTTCTACGATTTTTCAGTTGTGGCTATGGGGCTGGAATAATGAATTCTTTGATCTTTCTCTGTGACTCCTGAAACAGCACAACTAGTTTTATAAAGAAATTTATTATTACTAGATTATTAAAGCTTTAATAAAAATAGAATGTAAAAGGGATAAGTTTAAGAAAAGTAATGAATTAGATTTAGTATTAAGAATAGTAAAAAAATAATAGGCCCCTTCTTAAGAAAAAATAGCATGAGAGGTGCAGCTGGTGGGAGTTTCTCCTCCCTTCAGTGCCTTATTCCTGGGGAAGATCGTAAATCTTAAGCACGACATATGGGAGGATGGTTAACAAAGGTGTAGTTAGATTTTGATACAGAGAAAGATTTTGGCAGGCATCTGACTTAGCTCCTGACTTTCCTCTTCACTGGTTAGCAATAATGAAACTACATTTGAGGTTTCTTTTTTTTTTTTTTTTCTTTTTTTGCTTTGATCAAAAAGTTTTTAGGCCAAGATTTCTTGTGGGCACTGCTTTATGTTTGACTGTATTTTGAGTTAAGATGTAAACTTTGTATTCTTGGTAAAAGTCTAAATGTTTTGGGAAGTATGCCAATTTTAAGGTGCCTTTTATGAGATCATTATAAAAATATTAGCTTTATTTCAGTAAAGTTGTAGCAAAGTCAAAACCATCAAGGTGTCTCTGTCTGTCAATTCTTCACTGAAACCATGTCTTTCTGTCCAAAGCCTTGGTTCTCCAGCAGCGGAAGGGAGCCTGACTGGGCCAGTCCGTGGCAGATTCAGAAATATCAACAGCAAGATGGGAAGAAACAAAGATAGAAATTGACAGACACCAAGAGACTCCATTCTGCCTGGTTACTGTTATTGGCGTATCAACCTCAAAGCACACTCTCCTATAATATAGCACAAAATGAATTATATTTTTAATATTTTTTATTTTAATTTTTATGAAGTACACTTTTTTCACTATGTAGCCCCCAATAAACCACTCCCTCTCTCCTCCCAATCCCAACATCCATCCCCCCTGTCCACACATGTGCCTCCCCAAGTCCACTGATAATCTAGATCTTCTACTTACTTCTATCGTAATCCATCAGATATCATTAGGAGTGGCTGCACTGTTTTCCTCTGTGGCCTGTTAAGGCTGCTCTCCCATCAGGGTATGGTTTTCAAAAGGCAGTGCAATCATTTCATTGAAGGGCAGATCCTGTTCCCATTACTGTAAAACTCCCTTGGACACTCTATTGCCATGGGCTACATCAGTACAGGGATTCTAGGTTATCACCATGCATGGTACTTAGTTGGAGTATGAGTCTCAGGAAAGACACCTCTGCTCAGATTTTTGGTTCTGTTGCTCTCCTTGTGGAGCTCCTGGACTCTCCGAATCTTACTATTTCCCACTTCTTTCATTAGATTGCAAGCACTCGGCCCAAGAGTTGGACATAATTCTCAGCATCTGCTTTGATACTATACAGGGCAGAACCTTTCAGATGACCTCTATGGTGGGCTCCTAACTTGATCCCTGTTTTCTCCTTCGGATGTGCATCCTTTTTGACTTTTGGGATGGGGATTGAGCATTTTAAACAGTTTCTTCCCTCTTGAGGAGTTTATTTAGGTGTACCATTTTAAGTAAGTTAATCCTATATCATATGTCTATATGAGTAAATATATACAGAGTGTGTCTTTCTGCTTCTGGGATAGCACACTTCCAGTTCCCACCTTTACCTGCAAATTTCAAGATTTCCTTGTTTTTTTATTGTTGAGTAATATTCCATTGTGTAGATATTCCACAATTTCTGTATCCATTCTTCAGTTGGGGGGGTCATATGGGTTGTTTCCTGGTTTTGGCTATTACAAATAAAGCTGCTACAAAAATGATTGGGAAAATGTCTTATTGTGTATTTGAGCTTCCTTTGCATATATGCCTAGGAGTTTGACGAAGCACTATTAAGAGTTGTCTGAGGGAGGAGGGGCAAGATGATGGCGCCAGGAGGACTCTCATTCTGAGCAGCAGCAGCAGGATCAGCACAATGACCAGCAGTCAGAACTCGTGGCCATAAAACACAGTCATTGTGTTTCCCAGGTGAGAGGATACCCCACGGTGGAGGATTCAATCAGCTTTTAACTCACCCGGCTAAACCGCAGAAGAGATCCCGGTTCTGCCAGACACTGGGCTGCCAGCTGCCAGCCCCAGCCCCAGCCCAGAGCCACAAGCCAGTGTCTCTGGTCACGGTCTCAGACTGAACCGTGTGCACCACATTATCAGAGACTGGAATTTTCAGTCGAGAGATAACCCCAGGGTACAGGAAACAACTGGGATCGGCCTTAGGTCACCCAGACATCCCCTGGAAAAGACTCGGGGTCCACGGGCACCCCAGGAGCCAGCCCGGAGCGAGAGCCGGGGACCCAGGTTCCGGCACTGAGCCCTGCCTGCCTGTGCACTTGACTCGCCGCCTGAGATAGAACTGTGGGCACCAGGGCACCAGTGAATCAGTTTCACTGTCCAGTGCAAACACACAGGGAGGGAAATGGCTGGTCTGATCTCAGAGCACTCAGCCGGCACCCTCAACCTGAAAAGGTCCCCGGAAAATTACCCAGCTTAGGGAGGCACCCAGGTTCCCAAAGGCCGCAAAGGCAGACACAGGCAATCTCTGCTCACCAGACAGCTGGCAGAGACTGAGCCACCATCACACAGCTGTGCTCCAGGCACAGGCAGTTTCTGTGGCCAGCCAGCTGGTGGACACTGAGCAGTGTGCACCAGGGCAAAAAAGACACTGGGAGCCGGGTCTCCAGAAAATCCACAGGGAAGGAAGGAGACTGTACTGGCTTAAATCACCCAATCCTTCCCTAGAAAAAGTCTAGCAGACCAGTGGGGCCAAGGTGCCAGCACTCAGCTGTGCTCCAGACACAGGCACAAACGGTTGATGCACGCCTGATGTCCAACTGGGTCACAGCAGCTGATCATTAAATTTACAACCAAAAACCCAGAAACAGGGCAGCTGCCCTCAGGACTTCCCTGGGTGAGAGAAGAACCCTCTCGACTAACAAAGACCACAGTTACCACTCAGGTTTATATCTCTGAGGTGAGCAACTCCTGAAAAAAACACCAGCCATCCAGGGACTATACCAAAAAAGCTGAGAAGACATCCTTCAGGAAAAACCAGCTTTCTGCAAAGGGGATTCTCTCCATCACAGGATCCCCAGGAACCACCAGAAAATAACCCCAAACACCTAAGATAGCACAATGGGTAGAGGCCAGCGTAAAAGCTCAAGCAACAAAAGACAGAGCAATATAGCATCTCCAGAACCCAGTTACCCAGGGGCAAGTAGCCCTGGACACCCCACCATAATTGAAATCCAAGAAGATGACCTAACAAGTATGCTCATGAAGATGATAACAGAAGAAACAAATAAGATTCATAAAGACAAGAGGAAGATAAACTCAAAGAGAATATTGCCATCCGTAAAGAAATAGAGGAAGCTGCAGCCAAACAGTTTATGGCCTTTAGAAAGGAAATGCTTAAAACACTGAATGAAATGAAAGAAACAGAGTTGAAGAAACTAAAAGAAAAACAGGAAAGTACAATCAGACAGGTGAAGGAAGTAAACAAAACAACTCAAGACCTGAAGATAGAATTGGAAAAATTAAAGAAAACACAAATGGAAAAAATAATGAAAAGGAAGAATATAGGGAAGAAAACAAGAACTACAGAGGTAAGCATCACCGACAGACTACAAGAGATGGAAGAAAGAATCTCAGGTGTAGAAGATACAATGGAAGAAATCGATGTATCTGTCAAAGAAAATGTTAATTCCGAAAAATTCCTGACACAGACCATCCAAGAAATTCAAGACAATATGAAAAGACAAAACCTAAGAATAATAGGTATAGAGGAAAAAGAAGACTCTCTTCTCCAAGGCCCAGAAAATATTTTCAACAAAAATCATTGAAGAAAATTTCCCCAAGCTAAAGGAGAGGCCAATTAGAATACATGAGGCCTACAGAACACCCAACAAATTTGACCAAAAAAGAAAATCCTCCCGCCACATAATAATCAAAACAATAAGTATACAGAACAAAGACAAAATACTAAAAGCTGCAAGGGAAAAAGGCCAAGTGACATATAATGGCAAACCCATTAGAATCACACCTGACTTTTCAACAGAGACTATGAAAGTAAGAAGGGCCTGGATGGATATCATGCAGACCCTAAAGAACACAGATGTCAGCCCAGGCTACTATACCCAGCAAAACTCTCAGTTCTCAGAGACAGAGAAAACAAGACATTCAATGACAAAAACAAATTTCAACAATACCTACAAACAAATCCAGCATTACAGAAGAAACTGGAAGGGAAAATACAACCCAAGAAAGCTACATTCAAGAAAACACAGGAAATAAATAACCCCACTTCAGTAAAACAAAAAGCAACCAAGCACACAACCTGATGACCACAGCCAACATCAAAATCAAGAGATCTAACAGCCACTCTCAACATCAATGGACTCAACTCTCCAATAAAAAGACACAGATTAACAGAATGGATATGTAAACAAAACACAGCAATCTGTTGCATACAAGAAACACACCTAAGACACAAAGATAGACATTACATGAGGGTAAAGGGTTGGAAGACGACTTTCCAAGCAAACGGACCCAAGAAGCAAGCAGGAGTAGCCATTCTAATATCTGATAAAATAGACTTTCAACCAAAATTAATCAAAAGAGATGGGGAAGGACACTTCATACTCATCAAGGGAAAATTCCACCAGGAAGACATCACAATCCTGAACATCTATGCCCCAAATACAAGGGCACCCACATTTGTGAAAGAAACATTGATAAAATTTAAAGCACATATAGATCCCCACACATTAATAGTGGGAGACTTCAACACCCCACTCTCAGCAAAGGACAGGTCAACAAAACAGAAATTAAACAAAGAAACAATGTCTCTGACAGAGGTCATGAATCAAATGGACCTAACATACATTTACAGAACTTTACACCCAAACACAAAAGAATTTAACTTCTTCTCAGCACCTCATGGAACGTTCTCCAAAATAGACCATATAGTGGGTCACAAAGCAAGCCTCAACAGATACAAGAAGATTGAAATAATCCCATGTATCTTGTCTGATCACCATGGAATAAAGCTGGACCTCAACAATAACAGAAATAACAAAAAGCCTACACACACATGGAAACTGAAAAACTTGTTACTAAATGACAGCTGGGTCAGGGAAGAAATAAAGAAAGAAATTAAAGTCTTTCTAGAAATCAATGAAAATGAAGACACAATATACCCAAACTTGTGGGACACAATGAAAGCAGTGCTAAGAGGAAAGTTCATAGCACTAAGTGCCTTCAAAAAGAAATTCGAGACAGCTCATTCAAGCACCCTAATGGCTCACTTAAAAACCCTAGAAAAAGAAGAAGCAGATATTCCAACAAGGAGTAGATGGCTGGAAATAATCAAACACAGGGCTGAAATCAATCAATTGGAAACAAATAAAACAATTCAAAGAATCAATGAAACCAAGAGCTGGTTCTTTGAGAAAATCAACAAGATCGACAAACCCTTAGCCAGGCTAACTAAAAGGCAGAGAGACACCACCCAAATCAACAAAATCAGAAATGAAAAGGGGGATATAACTACAGACACTGAGGAAATCCAAACAATCATTAGGACTTACTTCAAAAGTCTATATGCAACAAAATTTGAAAATCTAAATGAAATGGACAATTTTCTTGATCAATTTGACTTACCAAAGCTGAATCAAGAACAGGTAAATCAACTAAATAGTCCTATATCCCCCAAAGAAATAGAAGCAGTCATCAAAAGTCTCCCATCCAAAAAAAGCCCAGGACCAGTTGGCTTCAGCGCAGAATTCTACCAGACCTTCAAAGAAGAGCTAACACCAATTCTCTTCAAACTATTCCACAAAATAGAAACAGAAGGAATATTATCAAATTCATTCTATGAAGCCACAGTCACCTTGGTACCTAAACCTCACAAAGACTCAACAAAGAAAGAGAATTTCCGGCCAATCTCCCTTATGAACATTGATGCAAAAATACTTAATAAAATACTTGCAAACCGAATCCAAGAACACATCAAAGATATTATCCACTATGACCAAGTAGGCTTCATCCCAGGTATGCAGGGGTGGTTCAATATACAGAAATCCATCAATGTGATCCACCATATTAACAAACTGAAAGAAAAAAACCACATGATAATCTACCTAGATGCTGAAAAAGCATTTGACAAAATCCACCATCCATTCATGTTCAAAGTATTGGAGAGATCAGGGATACAAGGCACATATCTAAACATAGTAAAGGCGATATACAGCAACCCTATAACTAACATCAAACTGAACGGAGAGAAACTTAAAGCAATCCCACTGAAATCAGGGACAAGACAAGGCTGCCCACTCTCTCCATATCTCTTCAACATAGTGCTGGAAGTCCTTGCTAGAGCAATAAGACAGTTGAAGGAGATCAAGAGGATACAAATTGGAAAGCAAGAAGTAAAATTATCACTATTTGCAGATGATATGATACTATACGTGAGTGACCCCAAAAACTCTACCAGGGAAGTCCTACAGCTGATAAACACCTTCAGCAAAGTGGCCGGATACAAAATTAACTCAAAAAAATCAGGAGCCCTCCTGTATACAAAAGACAAAAGGGCTGAGAAAGAAATTAGGGAAACAACACCCTCACAATAGCCACAAATGACATAAGGTACCTCAGAGTAACCCTAACCAAGAAAGTCAAAGACTTGTATGAAAAAAATTTCAAATCTCTGAAGAAAGAATTAGAAGAAGATATGAGAAGATGGAAAGATCTCCCATGCTCATGGCTTGGCAAGATTAACATAGTAAAAACGGCCATCTTACCAAAAGCAATCTACAGATTCAATGCAATGCCCATCAAATTACCAACACAATTCTTTACAGACCTGGAAAGAAAAATTCTCAACTTCATATGGAATAACAAGAAACCCAGAATTGCTAAAACAATCCTCTACAATAAAAGATCTTCCAGAGGTATCTCCATCCCTGGTCTTAAGTTGTACTATACAGCAACAGTTTTAAAAACTGCATGGTACTGGCATAAAAACAGAATGGTGGATCAATGGAACCGAACAGAGGACCCAGAAATAAACCCACACACTTATGGACACCTGATCTTTGACAAAGACACCAAAACCATACAATGGAAAAAAGATAGCATCTTCAACAAATGGTGCTGGTCTAACTGGATGTCTACATGTAGAAAAATGAAAATAGATCCATACTTGTCACCCTGCACAAAACTAAAGTCCAAGTGGATCAAAGACCTCAACATAAACCAGACACATTAAATCGCCTTGAAAAAAAAGTGGGAAATACCCTAGAACTCATTGGTACAGGGGAAAACTTCCTGAACAGAACACCAACAGCACAGGCTCTAAGAGCAACAGTCAATAAATGGGACCTCATGAAACTGAAAAACTTCTGTAAAGCAAAGGACACCGTCATCAAAACAAAGCGACCACCTACAGATTGGGAAAGAATCTTCACCAACCCTTTATCTGACAAAGGACTCATATCCAGTATATATAAAGAACTAAAGAAGCTGAAAAGCACCAAACCAAGTAATCCACTTAAAAAATGGGGAACAGAGCTAAACAGAGAATTCTCGACAGAGGAATACCAAATGGCAGAGAAGCACTTAAAGAAATGCTCAACCTCACTAGCCATTAGGGAAATGCAAATCAAAATGACCCTGAGATTTCACCTTACATCCATGAGAATGGCCAAGATCAAAAACTCAGGTGACAACATATGCTGGAGAGGTTGTGGAGAAAGGGGAACCTTTATGCAGTGCTGGTGGGAATGTAAACTTGGAAAACCACTCTGGAAATCAATCTGGCCCTTTCTCAGACAACTAGCAATAGCGCTTCCTCAAGATCCAGCCATACCACTACTGGGCATATATCCAAAAGAGGCTCAAGTACACAAAAAGGACATTTGCTCAACCATGTTTGTAGCAGCTTTATTTGTAATAGCCAGAAGCTGGAAACAACCCAGATGCCCCTCAACTGAAGAATGGATGCAGAAATTTTGGTACATCTACACAATGGAATATTACTCAGCAATGAAAAATAAGGAAAATCATGAAATTTGCAGGTAAATGGTGGGATCTGGAAAGGATCATCCTGAGTGAGTTGTCCCAGAAGCAAAAAGACACACATGGTATATACTCACTCATATAGACATACAACATAGGACAAACCCACTAAAACCTGTGCATCTAAAGAAACTAAGCAAGAGAGAGGACGCTAACAAAAATGTCCAATCCCATCCGGAAAGTCAAAGAGGATGGATATCAGAAGAAGAAGAAAACAGGAAACAACCTAGGAACCTTCCACAGAGGTCCTCTGAAAGCCTCTGCCCTTCAGACTATCAAAGCAGATGCTGAGCCTGATGGGCAAGTGTTGGGCAGAGTGAATGGAATTTTAGGTAAGAGCTGGGAAATAGTAAGAGCTGGAGAGGACAGGGTCTTCACAAGGAGAGCAACAGAACAAGAAAATTTGAACACAGGGAACTTCCCAGAGACTCATACTCCAACCAAGGACTATTCATGGAGATAACCCAGAACCCCTGCACAGATGTAGCCCAGGGCAGTTCAGAGTCCAATTGGGTTACACAGTAATGGGAAGAGGGACTGCCTCTGACATAATCTGATTGGCCTGCTCTTTGATCACCTCCCCCTGGGGGGGAGCAGCCTTACCAGGCCACAGTAGAGGACAATACAGCCACTTTT
The DNA here is from genome assembly GCF_030254825.1 of Meriones unguiculatus. Lineage (NCBI taxonomy): Eukaryota > Metazoa > Chordata > Mammalia > Rodentia > Muridae > Meriones > Meriones unguiculatus. The sequence goes on along the minus strand of NW_026843710.1, from coordinate 27,569,351 downwards.
GATGTGAACTGACAGACTAAGATCAGAAAGGAGAGGAGAACCTGCCCTATCAGTGGACTTGGGGAGTGGCATGCAAGCAGAGGGAAGAGGGAGGGTGGGATTGGGAGGGGAGGAGGGAGGGGCTTATGGGGGGATGCAGAATGAATAAAGTGTAATTGATGAAAAATTTTAAAAAAAGGGAAAAAATAATTTAAGAACCTTAAATGACTTTCAAAAGTGGAGGAAAACATGGAGTTAGTCAATTGGCGTGGAGCACGTCTTGCCCCTGGGGGCAATGGTCTTCTGAACCTACTCAGACCTCGGACACCACCACTGCTAGTTCTAGAACTGATGCAGGATATTCCAAAGGGGGTTTAAGGTTCTCATAATATTTCCTATAAGCCCACACCTGTTTGTTTATATCCCCCATTTTTATTCATTATTAGCCAGATAGAACCAAGTAATTGTGGTAATGATACTTGCTTTTTTGCCCAATGCTGGAATGCTAGTAAATTTAGGTATGCCCTGGTTACTCCCATGCCTCACTGGGTGCCTGTGCCCATTGATGCCCCTCACGCTATGACTCTCTTCAGACAGAAAAGGGATCTTGGAACTACAGCCACCATTGTTACTGCCATCTCATTGGCGGCTGTTGGAGCTACCACCGGGGCATTAGCCATGAGTCATACTGGGCAGACTGCTCAGACCCTGAATAATCATTTAGCCAATGTAGCTCATGCCTTACTTGTACAAAAAGGAATTAATGCTCAACTAAAAGGAAGCTTGATGGTGTTCAGTCAGAGGATTGACCTCGTGCAGGAGCAAATTGATACCCTATGGCAAATCGCTCAACTTGGCTGTCAATGAAAATATGCTGGACTTTGAGTCACTAGCATATAACATGAGAATTTTTCCTGTGCTGCAAATCTGTCTAAACAATTGTTGAGCTATATTTTAGGTAATTGGACTGGAGAATTCGATACTACGATGGAGCAGCTGAGAGTGGCCATTGTCACAGTAAATTCTACCAGAGTGGACGCAGGACTAGCCACAGGATTATCATCATGGATTGCTGCAGCCATGAATCATCTGAAGGAATGGGCGGGCATGGGAGCGTTAGCAGGCCTTCTGATGTTGGTCTCCTTGGTTTGCCTGTGGTATATATGCAAGATTAGAGTCTCACAACAGCGTAATGCAGCCATGATCATTCAGGCCTTTACAGCCATTGAAGCAGGACAGTCTCCCCAAGCATGGTTGGCTACCATAAAAAGCTAAAATGTTATGCTCAGGATGTGAGGCTAAGTACTGCACTCAGGGTCAGTTGCTTTGGACCCAGAGAAGAGCATGTCTGATTGCATGCGGGTTGATGCCCCAGGTCCCGTCTCTCAGAAAAAGGTATTGGTCGGGTCTGATGCTCTTTGGGTGGATGACACCTAAATGAACATCAGTACAAAGTCCTAATTTATTTCTAATATCAGAGATCAGACCTCTACTTTTGCCTGATGTGTCTAAAATAAAAAGGGGGAACTGTAGAGAGCTGCGGAATGCTATACCTTAAAGATGGAGCTGGTTTCCCGCCTTCCACCTTCCCGATGGTGAGTGCTCTCTGTCACGAACAATTCCACATTTGGCTAAGGCTGAGGATTTGGCTTGCTTCCATGTATGTGGACCTATCTGCATTGCCCATGTGGCACGCTGGGGTTGGCTACCCAGAGGCTATTTAAGCTGTGGGCTGGCTTTCCCCAGGGTCAGATGATTGTTCAAGGTTCCTGAATAAACTGCTTTGAAAAAAAAAAGAAATTTTAATATGGATTATAGTATATTACTTTTGTACTATTACACTATTTCACATTACTTTATGTAGTGATGGTTAATGTTTACTGAGACAAAATAAAAATTAATCAAGGGAAAAAAGAGAAAAGATATCATAAAGTGAATTTACACAGCTGAAAAAAATTTAAATCACAATCATGATTGGGGAGTAGAGAAACAGCAGAAATCTGGGAACTGAGATAAAGAAATAACATAGAAAAACATGCAGCTTTTAGAGAAAAACAGAAGCCGAAATACCTGACCAAGAAGAGCAGACAACTTATATTTTATAAAGTTCTTTTATTTTTGAGATTATAATATAAGACATAATTTCCCTTTTCCTGTTTCTCTTTCAAAGTCCTGTGTATATCCCTGTTTGCTCTATTTCCAATTTGTTCACTCTCTTTTCCTTGATTAATAGTTGTTGTGTAGATGTAGCACATGAAAACATATTGTTAAATACATAAATATAACCTCTTCAGTTTATACAAAAAAAAAAAATTTGTCTGAGCAAGCACTAGATTGATTTCCAGAGTGGTTGTAAAAGTTTATAATCCCACCAGAAGTGCAGGAAGGTTACTCTTTCTCCACAACCTCTGAGCATGTGTTCTTACTTTAGTTTTTTATCTTTGCCATTCTGAATGTTGTAAGTTGAAATCTCACAGTCATTTTGATTTGCAATTTCCTGATGGCTAATGACATTGAGTATTTCTTTAAGTGCTTCTCTGCCATTCAATATTCCTCTATCAAGAATTCTGTTTAACTCTGTTCCCCATTTTTTAATTGGATTACTTGATTTTTTGCTTTTCAGTTTTTTAGTTCTTTATATATACTGTGTGGTTTAAGTTTTATGAATGTTTCTTTTACATATGTGAGTGCCCTTTTATTTGGGCCATAGATGTTCAGGATTGTAATGTCTTCCTGGTGGAATTTTCCCTTGATGAGTATGAAGTGTCCTTGCCCATCTCTTTTTGTTGAATTTGGTTGAAAGTCTATTTTATCAGATATTAGAATGTCTAACCTTCTTTGTATAGTTCCAATTTTGTATATGTGCTGCCGAAGCAAGCACCACATAATTCTTTCAAGTGGTCAATAATAAAGTCACGTGTCCTTGCCATGTGACTTTCACGTTAACACAGATTCCAATATTATTTATTAAATGCACAGTCAGTAAGTAATTTTCTGTGAAAATGCTCCCTAATCAAGGCAAATCTTTGAACAAAAAGCGTTTAATTGGTACATTGCTTATATTTTTAGGAGACCATCCATGATATCATGTCAGCAAGCAGTCATTTTGTTGTAGTTCTTCACCAAAACTGAAAGCTTCTCACAGGGAACCACACGTGGCAGGCAGAGAGAGGGAGACAGAAAGAGAACTAGAAAGACAGATTTAGAAATACAGATATGAGACCAACAGAAACAAAGATGTGGAGTGACATAAATCAAGATACAGTGACTCCATTCTGATTACTTTCATTGGCATATCAACCTCAAAGAACACTATCCTGTAATATAAATCCAAAAGGAATTATTTATTCACTTTTTTATCCCCACATAAAACCTTATCTTCTCCCAATCACACCTTCCCTCTCATTTCTGCATGCATGCCCCTCCCCAGGTCCACTGAGAGGGGAGGACTTCCTCTCCTTTCTTTTGTTCCTAGTCTTTCAGATCTCATTAGGAGTGGCTGCATTCTTTCTCTCTGTGGCCTGGTAAGGCTGCTCCCCAATCAGGGTGAGGTGATCAAAGAGCAGGCTAATCAGTTCATTTCATTGGTAGTCCCAGTTCCCATTACTGTGGAACCCACATGGAACTGCCATTGGCTACATCTTTGCAGAGGTTCTAGGTTATCTCCATGCATGGTAATTCATTGGGGTATGAGTCTCAGGAAAGGCTCAGATTTTTTGGTTCTGTTGCTGTCCTTGTTGAGCTCCTGTCCTCTCCAGATCTTCCTATTGCCCACTTCTTTTATTAGATTCCACGCACTCTGCCCAAAATTTAACCATATGTCTCAGCATCTACTTTGATAATCTGTAGGGCAGAGCTTTTTAGAGGCCCTCTTTGGCAGGCTCCTAACTTGTTCCCTGTTTTCTCCTTCTTTGCGTTTTGGTATGGGGATTGAGTATTTTAGCCAGAGTCCTCCTTCTTCATAAGTTTCTTTAGGCGTACAGATTTTAGTAGGTTTATCCTATACTATATGTTTATATGAGTGAATATAGACTGCTTGTAACTTTCTGCTTCTGAAGTAGCTCACTGAGGTTGATATTTTCCAGTTTCTACCATTGACCTGGAAATTTTATATTTCCTTGGTTTTTATTGCTGATAAAAAAAACTTGTTAATATTCCATTGTGTAGATGTACCACAATTTCTGTATCCATTTTCAGTTGGATGGCATCTGGGTTGTTTCCAGGTTCTGGCTATGACAAATAAAACTTCTGCAAACATGGTTGGGCAAATGTCCTTATTGTATACTTGAGCCTCTTTTGGATGTATTCTTAAGAGTAATATTACTGGATTTCGAGGAAGCACTGTGCCTAATTGTCTGAGAAAGCACCAGATTGATTTTTAGAGTGGTTGTACAAGTTTATATTCCCACCAGCAAGGGAGGAGTGTTCCCCTTTGTCCACAATTTCATCAGCATGTGTTGTCACTTGTGATTTTGAGAGAAACTTAAAACAATCCTACTGAAATCATGACAAGGCAAGGCTGTCCACTCTTTCCACATCTCTTGAACGTAGTTTTGGAAGTCCTTTCTAGAGCAATAAGATAATTGATGTGACTAAGCGAATAGGAATCAGAGAGTAAGAAGTCAAAGTACCAGTATTTGCAGATGACATGATAGTCTACCAGAGTGACCCAAGATTGTACCTGCATACTTATACAGATGGAAAAGTGGCTGAGTACAATATTAACTCAAAAAAAAACCAGTAGCCCTCATATATACATAAGACAAAAGGGCTGAGGAAAAATTAGCGGAACAAAAGGAATTATATTATCTACCCAGGCCATATATCCTAACCCTTCCAAGACATTTCCTTACTGAGGACTCCACATTTAAGTAGATGAGCTTCAAGGGAAAACTTCAACTCAAATCAGCAGTAAGTGGAAGAAGATGTAGGAACTTCTAGGCTAAAAGAACATAGTCATTCTAATACTTTGTCATTCAATACAATGATTAAAGTTCCTGTAAATTCCAAGGATAAAAGAACAGGACTGACAATCTCCTCTGGGGAAAACATGGAATATTTCCATAATAGAGTATTAGTCACCTAAGAAAATAACATAATATTTTCAGGCAATTGGATGGAACCCTGAGAAATCATCCTGGGTGAAGTAACTAAAATGAAGAAAGACAAATATGGTATATATTCACTTATTAGGATGTCTCCTAATAGTGGGGTTAAAGTTCCAAATGGCCATCTTTTGTGACTATAACAGTCTTCTACTAGGGGAATTGAGTGGCAGTTAATTGAGTTAACAGAAATTTTCAAGCAATGCAGGTTGTTGTTATTAAAGTATGTGGCTCTCTACTCTCAACTAATTAATCATTGCCATTTTCTTCTATCCAGAGACAAGCTTCTTTCTGCATCAAATGGGATTCCATATAAAGACCCACAGTCCAATATTATGTAGAGAGAAAACTTAAAACACCTAGAACTGAATGGAATTTCCCTTTGAAATTCTCCTTCCCCTCAGAGCTCTGGGAAGACTACAGGAGAGTTGGCAGAAATTGTGTGATAGAGGGAATTGAGGACACAAGGAGAACAATGCCCTGAGAATCAGGCCACAGAGAAAATGATTCAGCCAGCCTAGTTGAAACCTGATAGGCTAGGGTCAGATAGAAGGTGGAGGAGGACCTCCCCTGTCAGGGAAATATAAAAACATCATAGAAGAAGGAGGCTGAGTGGGAATGGAAGGAGAAGGAGGGGGTAGCAGTGGAGATACAAAATGAACAAATCATAAAGAATAAATAAGAAAAACTTTGATCAAAGTGATGAAGTATGGAGCTCTTCAGGATAGATGGCTTTTTCCTGGGGCTGGTTCCAGGGTGCTGGAAGGATGAACTCAGTTTTCTTTAAAGGACTTGGCATTGAGATTTTGATTATGTTCCAATGATTATATGAATGACACATACTTCAATTCATGTATTTTAAAGAAAAAAATTAGTATGACACATGGGTAGGAATTTGAACCTGGGAGCAATGGAAAAGTAGTACAATGTATATTAAATGAAATTCCCACATAAGAATGAAAATAATATGTTCTCAACTTTTACATTGACTTTTAATATTGAGAAAGATTTCACTAAAGAAGCAAAAAATTTGACTTTGTAGGGCATAGTTTCTAGCCCTTTCTAGGCCATTACGTAGCAGAGTATCCTAGCCATGAACTAGTGATTACACAGCTAATTCAGACTGCATGAGCACAGGTGGCACTTCTGAACAAGCAGTTCTAGCACTAACACTACATTTAGAGTGTTTGTCTGGAAGACACCTTGTAGAAACTCTTCTGCTCTTGTGTCCTAGGCATAAAACAGGGAGCCATTTCTCTGTCTGGAATGAGCAGTTTAAGTGAAAACCCCAGGATCAGGAGAATTTCTCAATGACCATTGAGTAGGACACAGCTTCCCATCCAGCCTGGTCAGCCAAGGCAACTCTGCTATCACAGGGTTGCTAACACTACAATAGAATATTACAAGCTGTCAAATAGTTTATTGTCCCCCAGTTCTCCTTTTACACTCACTGATCTTTCTCTATTTCAGCCAAACCAGTCCCAGGAATTCTCTGGTTTCCTGTTCTTTTCCCTGCTCTTAAAGACTCAGTACCCTAAGGAACTCTAGACCCTGCCAGCCTATTATATCACTAAGAATGTAAAGGTCCATTTAATGAGTATGAAGGTAACTGTTCAGTTCAAAGACACAACCTAGGAAATTGCAGATCCAAGACCACAGTATGTGACCACCTTGTCATTCCTAACAATCAATCTCCTTAATCCCATAGCACTTTGAAGCTTCCCTACTTAGGAAGCTGTCCAATTAAATAAACATTCAAGTTTCATTTGCTACCTGACATTGACACAGAGATAAACAGGAGTTAAAGTGTGGGATCTGGATAAAGGGTTGAGATAAAGGCTAGTTTGGTTTCACAAGAAATAGTCACAGGTGCACAGGATCAGAGATGTTGGACACTGAGAAAAGTTTGTTTACTCATCTTCATGGAATCCTCAAGATTACCTCAGGTGCTGATTGGCTGAGATGGAGAATGATGTCATGAAACTGGTGAAAGCCAATAAGAGTTTCAGGAGCCAGTTGTTAAAATGGCCAAGTGGACAGCCTGTTTGTGAGAAAGCACACAACCCATAGATGACATTTCCTGTGTCAAAAACTCTTAGTTCAGGAAAAGTGTCACATACTTCTTTCAAATGGTCATTAATGATTATCATGTATTCTGACATGTGACTTTCACATTATCACAGATTCATTTAGTATTTGTTAACAGCACTGATATGCCCTCTTTCATGGAAACATGTACAGTAAATAGTATTTACTGTAAATGCTCCCTGACCAAGGCAGAGACCATCCATGATGGCATGTCAGCAAGCAGTCAGTCATCATTTTATAGGCATTCTGCAAAAATGAGAGTTTTTCATACTGAACCACAAGTGGCAGTCAGAGAAAGGAAGAGTGAAAGAGAAAGAGAGAGAGCTAGAGAGAGATACAGAAATAGAGAGACCTAGACCACCAGAAACATACATGAAAAGTGACAAAAGAGAGATAGACACTCCATCTCTTTGGTAACTTTCATTGGCATGTCAACCTCAAAGTACGCCCTCCAATATTATAACTCCAAAAGGAATTTTTTTAATATTTATTTTAATTTTTATCAATTATACTTTTTCAACTTTGTATACCCTGATAACCCCTCCCCCCTCTTAATTATACCTTTCTTCCCACTTGTCCACACTTGCCCCTACCCAAGTCCACTGATAACAGATTTCTTTTCCTTTCTTCTGATTCTAGTCTATCAGATCTCCTCAGAACTGGCTACATTGTCTTCCTCTGTGGCCTGCTAAGGCTACAACTTCATCAGGGTGAGGTTTTCAAAGAGAAGGCCAATCACTTCATGTCAGAGGCAGTCCCTCTTGCCATTATTGTGAAATCCACATGGACACTGAACTGCCATGGGCTACATCTGTGTAGAGGTTCTAGGTTATCTCCATGAATGGTACTTGGTTGGAGTATGAGTTTCAGGAAAGACCCCTGTGCTCAGATTTTTTTTGGTTCTGTTGCTCTCCTTGTGGTCATCCTGTCCTCTCCAGAACTTACTATTTCCAACTTCTTTCATTTGATTCCATGCACTCTGTCCAACAGTTGACAATAATTCTCAGAATCTGCTCTGGTAGCCTACAGGGCAGAGCCTTTCAGAGGCCCTTTATGGCAGGCTCCTAACTTGTACCTGTTTTCTCCTTCTGCTGTCCATTGTCTTTGCATTTCCAGATGGGGACTGAGCATTTTAACCATTTTAACCATAGACTTTCCTGTTGATTATATTTTTTTAGGTGTAAAGATATTAGTAGGTTTATACCACCTTAGATATCTATATGAGTGAGTGTATACCATGTGTATCTTGGTGCTTCTGGGCAGCTCACTCAGGATGATCTTTTCCAGTTCCCACCATTGACCTGCAAATTTCATGATTTCCTTGCTTTTTATTGCTGAGAAATATGTCATTGTGTAGATGTACCACAATTTGTGTATCCATTTATCAGTTGGGGGGCATCTGAGTTTTTTCCAGGTTCAGACTTTTATAAATAAAGCTGCTACAAATGTGGTTGATCAAATGTCCTTATTGTGTACGCGAGCCTCATTTGGAGATATGCCAACAGTGGTATAACTTGATTTTGAGGAAGCACTATTCCTAGTTGTCTGATAAAGTGCCACATTGATTTCCATAGTGGACTTACAAGTTCATATTCCCACCAGCAGTGGTACAAGTTTACTTTTGATGACCGCTTCTATTTCCTTAGGGGATATAAGACTATTTAATTGATTTATCTGGTCTTGATTCAGCTTTGGTAAGTGGAATCAATCAATAAAATTGTCCATTTCTTTTACATTTTTAATTTTTGTGGCTTGTAGAATTATGAAGTAAATCCTAATGATGGTTTGGATTTCCTCAATTGTCTGTAGTTATATCCCCTGTTCATTTCTGTTTTTATTGATTTGGATGAGATGTCTCTGCCTTTTAGTTAGTTTGGCTAAGGGTTTGTCTATCCTCTTCAATTTTTTAAAGAACCAGCTTTTGGTTTCATTGATTCTTTGAATTGTCTTTGAATTGAATTGCTTGTTTCTAATTGACTTCAGCCCTGAGTTTGATTATTTCCAGCAATCTACTTCTTATTGATTGGTCTGCTCCTTTTTCTCTAAGGATTTTAAGCTGCTTCAATGAGATGTCTGAAATTTCTTCTTGAAGGCACTTAGTGCTATGAACTTTCCTCTTAGCACTGCTTTCATTGTGTCCCATAAGTTTGGGTATGTTGTGCCTTCATTTTCATTGAATTCTAGGAAGACTTTAATTTTTTTTTTAATTTCTTCCCTGACCCAGGTGTCATTTAGTAGCAAGTTATTCAATTTCCATGTGTATGTAGGCTTTTTGCTATTTCTGTTGATGTTGAGGTCCAGCTTTATTACATGGTGATCAGAAAAGATACAAGGGAATATTTCTTTCTTCTTGTATCTGTTAAGGCTTGCTTTATAACCAACCATATAGTCTATTTTGAGAGGGTTCCATGAGGTGCTAAGAAGAAGGTAAATTATTTTGTGTTTGGGTTTAAGGTTCTATAAATGTCTGTTAAGTCCATTTGATTCATGACCTCTGTAAGAGACATTATTTTTCTTCAATTTGTTTTGCTGACCTATCGTTGTTGAGAGTGGGGTGTTGAAGTCTCCCACTATAAATGTGTGGGGATTTATGTGTGGTTTATACTTTATTAATATTTCTTTTAAATATGTGGGTACCCTTGTATTTGGACCATAGATGTTCAGGATTGTGATGTCTTCCCAGTGGAATTTTTCCCTGATGAGTATGCAGTGTCCTTCCCCATCTATTTTGATTAATTTTGGGTGAAAGTTCATTTTAATCAGATATTAGAATGGCTATTTCTGCTTGCTTCTTGGGTCCATTTGCTTGGAAAGCAGTCTTCCAGTCCTTTCCCCTCAGGTAATGTCTGTCTTTGTGATTTAGGTGTGTTTCTTGTATGCAACAGATTGTTGGGTCTTGTTGACACATTCATTATGTTACTCTGTGTCTTTTTATTGGAGAATTGATTCCATTGATGTTGAGAGAGATTAATGACCAGTGGCTTTTATTTTGATGTTGGCTCTGGTAGTAAGTGTGTGTGCTTGGTGCTTTTTGATTTACTCTAGTGAAGTTAATTATTTCCTGTGTTTTCTTGAAAGTAGCTAGTTTTCTTTGATTGTATTTTTCCTTCTAGTCACTTCTATTAAGCTGGAATTTTGTGTAGGTAATGTTGAAATTTGTTTTTGTCATTGGATATCTTATTTTCTCAGTCTGTCTATGAGTTTTAGCCTGGATGGACATCTGAGTTCTTTAAGGGCCTGCTTGGTATCCATCCAGGCCCTTCTGGTTTTCATAGTCTCTGTTGAGAAGACAGGTGTGATTATGATGTGTTTGCCATTATATGTTACTTGGCCTTTTTCCCTTGCAGCTTTTAGTATTTTGTTGTTGTTGTTCTGTTCTTTTGATTATTATGTGGTGGAAAGATTTTCTTTTCTGGCCTAATTTATTGGGTGTTGTGTAGACCTCTTGTATTCTTAGGGGCCTCTCCTTTAAGTTGATAAAATTTTCTTCAATGAGTTTGTTGAAAATACTTTCAGAGCCTCAGAGGAGGAAATTTTCTTTTTCCTCTATTCCTATTGTTCTTAGGTTTGTATTTTTATGTTGTCTTAAATTCCTTGGACGGTCTGTGTCAGGAATTTCTTTAGCTTTATCCATTTCTTTGACAGATACATCAGTTTCTTCCATTGTATATTCCACACCTGAGATTCTTTCTTCCATCTCTTGTAGTCTATTGGTTTTGCTACCCTCTGTACTTCCTGTTTTCTTCCCTAAGTTCTTTCTCTCCACAATTTCCTCTATTTGTGTTTTCTTTAATTTCTCCAATAAAAAATATGAACCACTTAAAGAATTTGCATGTTGTCCTAGTGGATGGGTCATGCTAATCCTCTCTGTATTGTTCCAATTTTAGTATATGTGTTGTCAAAGCAAGCACCACATATTTCTTTCAAGTGGTCATTAATAAAGTCACACGTCCTTGACTTGTGAGTTTCACATTATCACAGATTCAATTATTATTTATTAAATGCACAGATATGTCTCCAGTCAATAAATTTTTTTCTGTGAAAATGCTCCCTGACCAAGGCAAATCTTTGAATAAAAAGCATTTAATTGGGACATTGCTTACATTTTTACAGTGACCATCCATGATGTCATGTCAGCAAGGAGTCTCTTGTTGTAATCCACCAAAACTGAGAGCTTTTCATACTAAACAACAAGTAGCAAGCAAAGAGAGGGAGACTGAAAGAGTCGCAGAGACAGAGTAAAAGAGACATATTCAGAAATAGAGAGACCAAGACCAACAGAAATAAAGATATAAAGTAACACAGACTGAAAGAAAGAGACTTCATTCTGTCTGGTCACTTTCACTGGCATATCAACCTGAAGGGGCAAACTTTTATAATATAAATAAAAAGGGAATTATATTTTTAATATTTTTAATTTTTATTAATTACACTTTATTCATTTTGTATCCCTCCATAAACCCTATCCACTTCCATTCCCAACTTCCATACCCCTTCTCCATGCATACCCCTCCCCAAGGCCACTGATAGAGTAGGTTTTCCTCTCTTTGCTTCTGATCCTAGTCTATCAGATCATATTAGGAGTGGTTGCATTGTTTTTCTCTGTGGCCTGGAAAGCCTGTTTTCATTATTAAGGTGAGGGGATCAAAGAGCAGTCCAATCAGTTCATGTCAGAGGCAGTCCCTGTTCCCATTACTATGGGACATACTTGGACACTGAACTGCTATGGGCTACATCTGTGCCGGGGTTCTAGATTATCTCCATGCATGGTATTTGGTTGGAGTATGAGTATCAGGAAATAACACTGCACTCAGTTTTTGGTTCTATTGCTCTCCTTGTGGAGTTCTTGTCCTCTCCAGAACTTACTATTTCTCACTTCTTTCATTAGGCTCCATGCACTCTGGCCAATGGTTGGCCACAATTCTCAATATCTGCTTGGATAGTCTGCATGCAGAACCTTTCAGAAGCCCTCTGTGGCAGGCTCCTAACATGTTCCCTGTTTTCTTCGTCTTCTGATGTTCATCCTCTTTGCATTTCAGGATGGGGATTGAGCATTTTAGCCAGAGTCTTCCCTCTTGATTTGTTTCTTTAGGTGTACAGATTTCAGTAGGTTTATCCTATTTTATATGTCTATATGTGTGAGCATATACTGGGTGTATCTTTCTGCTTCTGGGATAGCTCACTCAGGATGATCCTTTCCAGTTCATACCATTGACCTGAAAATTTCATAATTTCCTTGTTTATCTTTTTTTTTATTGCTGAGTAATATTCCATTGTGTAGATGTACCACAATTTCTGTATCCATTTTTCAGTTGGGGGGCAACTGGGTTGTTTTCAGGTTCTGGCTATTACAAATAAAGCTGCTATAAACATGGTTGAGCAAATGTCCATATGGTGTACTATGGCCTCTTTTGGATATATGCCCAAGAGTGGTATGGCTGCACTTTGAAAAAGTGCTATTCCTAGTTGTCTGAGAAAGCACCAGATGATTTCCAGAGTGGTTGTATAAGTTCACATTCCCACCAGCAGTGGAGTAGTGTTCCCCTTTTTCCACAACCTCTCCAGAATGTGTTGTCACTTGAGTTTTTGATTGCTGTAGAGGAATATAGAATGGCAGTGAAACACTTATAGAAATGCCAATGTCGTTAACCATCAGTGAATTGCAAATCAAACTGAACCTGAGATTTCACCTTATACTCACCAAAATGGTTAAAATGAAGAACTCAAATGACAACATATGCTGGAGAGCATCTCATTATATAGCAGAGAATCCTATCCATGAACTTGTGGTTATCCAACTACCTCAGACCCTATGAGCTCAGGCAGAAACTCTGATCAAGCAGTCCTGGCACTAACACTATATTTAGATGGTTTGTCTGGAGTACCACAGCAGGAAACACAGCTGCTCTTTTGTCCTAGGCATATAACATGAACACATGTTGTTTTATAGGATTAACATTAGAGCAGATGATAAAGGTAGACAAAAAGTAAGTAAAAATTTGTGGCCCTCAGACTTGTCAAAGATTTTAATACATATGGCATTTTAATATATGTAATCTTATTATGACAGAGTCCATCCTGTTAAGGCAGAAAATAAAATTAATTCAGCTTTTATACAGCTATACATTTAAAACAAAAGTTTGCCCAATTGTTGAAACTTTAATGGTATTTACTGATGGTTCATTGGTGTGCTGCCTATGCTTATAAAAGAAAAAAAAATATTTTCAAGTGACTAACAGAGCTGAGCAAATAAGAGTTATCTGCAATATTGGTTATGTTTCAAAGTTTTAATAAGCAGTCTTTGAACATTTATACAGATAGTGCATATGCAGCTCATTTGCCTAGTTTAGAGACTGCAAGTCAAATTCAGACATGTTCTCCTGAATAAATATTAATTTTTACAAATTAAAAATTTGATACAAAAAACTTTCCCTTTTTTTAATAGGACATTTGAGGGCACATTCTAATTTAGCAGGACCCCTTCTAAAGGAAATGCATTGGCAGATAGTCACCAAAGTTTATTGTTCACAGTTAAAAAGAGCCCAGGATGCCCATAATATGCATCATGTTAATAGTCAAACCTTGAGACTTAAATATGGATTGCCTAAGGAACAAGTGCATAATATAGTCAAGGCTTCCAGTACTTGTCCTCAATTTCAGCCTGTTCCTCATTTGGGAGTCAATCCTAAAGGATTGGCTCTAAATCAAATTTGGCAAATGCATATTACTCATATTCCTGAATTCAAACAATTGAAATACGTGCATGTTTGCATAGATACCAATTCTGGATTTTTTTTTTTTTTTGCCACTCCTTAACCACGGAATGCTGTAAAGAATGTTATTGCCTACAGACTTTTAAGGTTCTAGGAATTCCTAAGCAATTTAAAACTGACAATGGAACAGGATATACTAGTAAAACTTTTAAAAGATTTTGTTAACAGTTTCAAGTTTCTCATATAACTAAAATACCTTATAATCCGCAAGGACAAGGCATTGTAGAGCATGCCCACTAAACAATTAAAATTCATTTGCAAAAACACAAAGAAGGGGGAGGTAATCCCCTGGATACCTAAGAATCACCTTAATCATGTTGTTTTCATTCTGAAATTCTTAAATTGGAATAAGCATGGTAAATCTGCAGCAGATATATTATGTCATAGAGAAAACTTTTGCTAAGGTAAAATTGCTATGGAGCCGACCCTGTACTCATATTGGAATGAGGATCTGTCTGTGTTTTTCTGCAGGAAAATGGTGTAGTTACCAGAATGTCTGTTGTGTCAAGTGGATAAGGAGTTTCTTCTGACAACGATAATGATGTCAATGAAGACAAAATGACTCTTTATTGGGCATAGTGGCAAGTTACTAATCCACCTCTACTACATTCACCTTCCTGAAATGATGCTGAAGTCCTTGTTTATGTCAGCAACACTTGGTTGCTGGGTTTTCCTGCTTTTGAAGCAACACAAGTAAAACAGATTCTTAACTTTTCAGAAATAGGAAGAGGTCAACCTCTTTGCTTTACCAGAGAGAGTATTCATCACAAACCCTATCAATCTCCCATGTACAGGTCATAGCTTGGAATGCCTACTACTCTAAGTTGGAGTGGCAGCTCAAGCCTTCCTTTGCAACCAGGCAAAGTGGAACATTGGAGGGATATTATTTTCTCTTTTTTTTACAAGAATTAAGTATGAGTCTTACATCTCCAATGAGTTACCCACCCTGTGAGAAATGGGATCAATACACTTGTCCTCAAATGATGGTTCCTTGGACAAGATGCATCAGAGAAACTGCCACCATATACTCCTGGGACAATGACCAAGCATTTGCAGTCATGGACTGGACTGGTCTATCGTTAAGGGTATTAAGAACTTGGCTTCTGGTAAAGGCAATCAAAATTCCTTTGTTTTAGAAAGAGCTGTTAGTGCTGGACTTTGGAGTAAATCAAATAAAAATTGGCAAACCAACATATGGAAATTGGGGCCTGAGTTTGGATATATAGGCAATTCTCTCTGGGAATTCAAGTAGCTTTGGGAAATTAATCAAGTATACTTCTGTTTTGGCATGTGTTAATCCTCCTTATTTACTCCTAATTGGAAACATTTTGGCAAGACATTTTGAGAACAATGATACCTATTCAATTTGATGTGTATATTACAAGCATCCTAATTGTTTTAGTGCTGATAATAATACTTTTTCAGTATTAGTTGTTAAGCAACATGCTTTTGTTATGATTCTTTTTTTTTTGTTGTTGTTGTTGTTTTTTTTTTTTTTTTGTTATGATTCTTATTAGGGTTTCTGATTCTTGGTATGATGAAAGAGAATTTAATTGGGCTCAGGTCTAGAATCACCTAGTTAGTATTTGGTCTAGCAAAAACTTATCATTGGACTTGTTAACTATGAGAAATAAGATCCATCACATAGAATCTGCCAAGAAACCTAGGTTAGAATTGGCCAATACAGCCTGTCACCTCCTCAGGAGGTGCTTTCCATCCTTTACTGTGTGCTTAAGTGACCCTTTCAAGCATGGCTGATATGGCTTAATTGGTCTGTGCCTGCTATCCTTGTGTGTTACAGTTCAATAACATCAACACATACAAGTGCAGTTGCATGAATTTAAAGTAAAGATCTCTAACAAGCTCATTTGATATGGAAGTAAGGTCATGACTGATAAGAGTAAAATTTTGTTTTTTACAACCTCAGATAGAGGCTTGTAAAAAATTGCATCTGAGACCTTGATGACAAGTAAGGAAAAATGCACATTTTGCCGACCTAATACAGGCTTTCCATAGGACAAAGAAGGGGGACTGAAGGAATCTGGTAATTGGAATTCTGCCTCATGGCCATGGCAGATGCGGTCTTACCTAAGTTTCATGTTTCAGAGACAGTCCTTGGCGGTCTCTGCAAGTAGGCTGTTCTGAGCCTGAGAAGTAGGTAGCAAGCTCCCATGAACTTTGGGAACTAGAGAGCAAACTTGGTGTAAACTTGAGTGAATTTCTGGATATCTTGGAGGTGGCACAGTTGTGTTGATACTGTGAAAAAAATTGCTTGTACCCTTTGTTTTACCATGGTTGTTTGCATGTTCATTAAACTGAGACTTGAACAGGAATCTGTCTTTTCTCCATTCTGTGCATCTCTGTTCCCCATTTATGCTCCCTCTTTCAGATAGACCCTGTTAGATGAGTCCACAGGACTGTCAGGTTACCCCTCCTTTCCCTGCTCTTAAAGACTCAATACCCTAGGGAACCCTAGATACTTCCAGTCTATTATTGCAATAAAATGTGAAGGTACATTTAGTCAATATGCCAGTGAGTGCTCAGTTCAAAGTCACAACCTAGTAAATTAGAGATCCAAGATCACAGTAGGAGACCACCTTGACATTTTGTACATTCCACTTAATCCCACATCACTTTGAAACTTTCCTACTTAGGAAGCTGTCCAATTAAATAAACATTAAATTTTCATTTTCTACCTGACATTGTCAGAGAGGTAAACAGGAGTAAAGGTGTGGGATCTGGACAAAGGGGTGAGATAAAGGCTTGTTGGGTTTCACAAGATAGGGTCAAGTGTACACAGGATCAGAGAAACTGGACACTGAGGAGAGTTTATTTACTCATCTCCATGGAAACCTCAAGATTCTCTTAGGCACTGCTTGGTTGAGAGGGAGAATGATGTCATGCCAATGTTGAAAACAAGTAAGAGTTTCAGGAGGCGGTTATTTAAAAGTCCATATACCCAAAAGAGGCTCAAGTACACAATAAGGGCATTTGCTCAACCATGTTTGTAGCAGCCTTATTTGTAATAGCCAGAATCTGGAAATAGTGAAGTTGCCCCTGAGGGGAGGAATGGATGCACAAATTGTGGTATATCTACACAATGGAATATTACTCAGCAATGAAAAACAAGGAAATCATGAAATTTGCAGGTAAATTTTGGGATCTGGAATAGATCATCCTGAGTGAGCTATCTCAGAACCAGAAAGATACACACAGCATATACTCACTCATATAGACATATAATATAGGATAAACCTACTAAAATCTGTAACCCTAAGAAAAATAATCAAGAGGAAGGACTCTTGCTAAAATGCTCAATTCTTACCCAGAAAGGCAAAGAGGATGGTCATCAGAAGAAGGAGAAAAGAGGGAACAAGTAAGGAGCCTTATACAGAGGACCTCTGAAAGGCTCTGCCCTGCAGACTATCAATGCAGATGCTGAGATTTATGGACAAACTTTGAGCAGAACAGGGAATCTTAGGAAAGAATTGGGAAAAAGTAAGATCTGGAGAGGACAGAAACTCCACAAGGAGAGCAATAGAACCAAAAAAATCTAAGCACAGGGCTCTTTTCCTGAGACTGATACTCTAACCAAGGACTAACATGGAGATAACCTAAGACCCGTAGACAAATGTAGCCTGTGGCAGTTCAGTATCCAAGTGGGTTCCATTGTAATAGAAATAGGGACTGTCTCTGATATGAACTGATTGGCCTGCTCTTTAATTACCTCCCCCTGAGGGGGAAGCAGAATTACCAGGTAACAGAAGAAGACAATGCAGCCACTCCTGATGAGACCTAATTGACTAGGATCAGAAGAAAGGAAAAGAAGACCTCCCCTATCAGTGGAATTGGAGAGGTGTATGCATGCAGAAGGTGGAGGAAGGAAGGGATTGGGATGGGAGGAGGGAAGGAACCACAGAGGCGATGCAAAGTGAATAAAGTGTAATTAATAAAGAATTACAAAATACAGGTGAAAACCAGTAAGAGTTTTAGGAGCCAGCTATTAAAATTGCCAAGTGGACACCCTGCTTGAGAGATAGGCTGAGCAGCCCTACATGCCTCTCAATCTGGACAGCTGAAAGCACACAACCCAGTGATGACAGTCACTGTGTCCAAGAATCTTAGTTCAGGATAAGTGCCACACATATCTTTTAAGGTGTCATTAATAAAGTCTCGTGAGCTTTACATGTGCCTATCACATTATCACAGATTCCATTATCATTTGTTAAATGCACAGATATTTCCTTAGTCAAATCTTTGAACAAAAAGCATTTTATTGGGACCTTACTGATATTTTAACAGAGACTATCCCTGTTGTCATATCAGAAAGCAATCATCTTGTGGTAGTCCTTAAGCAGAACTGAGATTTTTCATACTGAAACTCATTCAGCAATGAAGAGAGAGTGAGACTGACAGAGACAGAAAGAGAAAGACTAGAGAAAGAGAGAGGTTCAGGAATAGAGAGACTGACCTTGACAGAAACAAAGATATAAAGTGACCGAGACTGAGAGATAGAGACTCCATTCTGTTTGGTCACATTCATTGGCATATCAACCTCAAAGCACACCCTTTAATAATGTAACTCCAATAGGAATAATATTATCTAGCAAGGCCATAACTCCTAAACCTTCCCTGAAATTTCTTTACTGGGGATTCCACATGTAAACAGGGTAGCCCCAAGGAACATTGAAATTCAAATACCAGGACGTAGAAGAAGACGGTAGGACTTATAGGCTAAAGAACATAGTTATAATTCAATACAATGATTAAAATCCCAGCAAATTCCAAGTAATAAAGAAGAGGACTGACAAATCTCCATATTTCCAATCTCCAATATTTCCAATCTCCAATATTTCCATAAGGGATTATTATTCAGCTAATAAAATGACAAGAAGATATTCTCAGGCAAATGGATGGAACCAGAAAAAAATCATCCTCCGTGAAATAACTAAAATGCAGAAAGACAAATATGGTATGCATGAGGGGTCAGTTGACCCCTGAACAAGTGACCTTGAAAACCATGGGCAACATTAGAAACACTGTTTTTCAGAGCTCAGGATGCCTATGCAGAAAAGTGCTTTATGATAATTGCCCGTAACAGGAAGGAAGACATGGTAGGCAGGCAGGGAAATCATGAGGCAGAGATACAGCAGAGAGATTTTAATGAGGACTTAAAAGTCAATGCTAATAAAATTGAGGAATTGGGAGAAATGGCCTTATCCCCTTTAGCTTGTAAATGAAGGTTATTCCTGGTTCCCAGTTGAAGGCACAGTCAATTTGGAAACTTGGGAAAGGAATCTCACAAACTAAAGAGTTACTTGGGAAAATTAGAGCAGCCAAATAAGCAGAAAAAAAAGTACTTCCAAAGTTATTTCAAACAGTCATAAAGGAGCTCAAACAGATTTGTGTAATTTGAGAGTAGAAAATGATTTAGGAGCTAGATAAAACGGAGGATAAAACGGAGTCAGAAACATAAACTGCCAAGTCTCATAATTCAGACTGGCCTCCTGCTCACTCTGCCCCTGTGGCTTTCCTTACCACATGTGCAGGAGATACAGGAGCACTGAAGGAGGATACTACTCTTCTCTGAGAGAAAGTCCAATTAGAAATGGAACAAGTTCAGGTATTAAGGGAATTAGAGAAAATAAAATTACAAAATCATTATCATCATCAAATAGTAATAATATTAATAATAATAATAATTTGGATTGTTTGCACTAGTAAATTTTAAAATATGGTTTTGACTTTTAAAAGTATAAGTGTGTCTGCTAGCTTCTGTTTTGGTTTCTGGTTTTGATTTGCTCCCTTGCTAATGAGGTCTGGGAAACTTGGATAGCTTCCAATCTGGTCGAGGAAATTTTGAGGAAGCTCCAGTTCCCCAGGAAGAGGTCCCTATAGGTTCTACTCCTTTTGGGAACAGAAGAGAGGGTCACTGGGACACTATTCTCTTTGATAAGAGGGCTGCTGGAGCCTGCTCTTCATCTGGAAGCTGTGGAAAGCACAGTAGATCTCTGCTCCTTCAGGAATCTGTGTGTAGGGGACCCATGAGGCGGTCCACTCCTTCTGGAATCTGTGGGACTTGTGTCCTGTAGGAGCTGCTCAAGTTCTGATATTTGAGTATTCTGGTTATTCTAAGGTAATGATGTTACATTTCTATGTTCCTTATATATCTGTGTGTGTGTGTGTGTGTGTGTGTGTGTATTTTTATCTGTAGACTTGGATAATTTTAGACATGAGACAATTTGAATCAACACCTCTGAATTTGATCCTGGACCATCACAGTTAAATTCTGTAAAACACTTTAAAATTGATCAGGTATTTTAAAACAGTTACCCTTTGGGCAGTCTAGCAAAGAACTTAAAACCATTTCTCAAACCATTGGGGGAAAGAAAAAACCTTGGTATTTATTTTATTAAGTTTACAAAGTAAAACCAAACCATGCTGTTTAAGCCAATTAAACAAAACTGCAGTTATTATAGTATATTCTTGTAAAAAACTATAAAATATGTTGAGCTTCATTTAAAAAGGCTAGAGATTCTTCAATGCAAAATGTTTGCTTATGCTCTTTTACAGGAAAAAAAGGACTACAATTCCATGATAGCACAAGGTTATGCAGGTTATGTTCAGATCATTATTAACCATTATATAAAATATATGCCTGGCTGCCAGAATCTAAATAAATGATTTAATGTAGTTTCTTTCTGGCCTATAGATTTGGTACGGGCAGAATAGTACACTTTTGCTTAGGGCTACAGACTAAGTTTAGTTCTCTGTTTAATGATAAATAAAACTTTTGTCCTTTAATTTTTTGATGGTAAGTCTTAATACAATATGATAGGATTAATAAGGTTTCCTAGCACCTTTATAAAATTGGTAACCATTAAGTATACCTATATTGATGTACCTAAAATTTGGTTCTAAAGCATACTTTTAAAAAATATGTGAAAATTGAGATTATAACATCCTCTTTTATAGGATGAAGTTTAGAACAAATGATAGAGGTAGACAAAGAGTAACTAATATATGCTGGTCTTCAGACTTGTCAGAATTCTGATATATATGGTATTTTAACATATGTAAGGTTATTATGACAGAGTCCAACCTGTTGAGGCACAAAACAACAAATTAATTCAGAATTAGGCTGTTTTGTTTTTTTTGTGTCTGTTGGGAGTAAAATTGTTACACACTTCCAACATGGTGGAGCATGGTGACCTTGCCCAAAATGGTGGAGCATGGTGACCTTGTGCTCCTGCCTCTGGGGCAGGGCATAGTCATCCCACCACACTGTAAGCTCTGGAAGGCCAGCTTTCACAGGTCTAGACTGCCTGGTCTCAGTGAGCAACACTTGATGTCTCCTGGGACGACAGCCCACTTTGGTGTCTCCTGTGGCAGCAGGCCCCATGCCTCCTGTTCTCACTGAGGTGTAGCAGCAGGAGGAATCAGTATGTTTGGCCTGCCTCAGAAGAGTCAATTTTGGTCCCAGTAAATTTGGCCAGCTGGTGAGTGTTTTTGTTTCAATGTCTCTGTGCAGCATTTATTTGTGTCTAACTTCTGTTTCTTTTGTGAAAGCCCTCATGGTGTTTGTAGAAGTGGTGGGAGGTGACTGAGTAGACACACTTGAGAGTCACAGCTGTGGGACTCCAGAGGAAAAGTGCCTGGTATTGGTATTGGTTTTAGAGATTGGATTGTTTTCACTGGTGAATTCCGGTTTTAAAATCTTGTTTTGATCTTTAAAATTATGGTTATGCTTTGTACTTCTCTCCTATAAAAGTTGTACTTTATTTTGATATTGCAAAAACAGGTTTTAAAAAATGTTGAAATGTTTAAGGCTATACACAATGTTTAAAGTTTAACAGACATTTCAGACAATAATCTTGGATAGTCTGACAGAAAACTTGAAACAGTTTCTTGATCCTTTGGGGAAGAACAAAAAAAATGGTATTTATTTTTACTAATTTTACTAAATAAAACCAAGCCATATGGTTTGAGCTAATTGAGAAAATTGCAGTTTTTACAATTTATCTTGTGGAAGTTGTTTGTTTGTTAAGCTGCTTTGTTTACAGAAACCAAGGTTCTACCCTGGTCTTCACCTTGAGACAGAAAGGAGGAAGTTTCACCAAGTTCTTTAAAATTAGTTCTAAGTTCCTTAGAGTTTGTTTATATGACATTGGACCACCTTGTCTGCTACTGGGAAGTAATTTTAGAAGAAAGAATTTGGCAGTTTCAGAACTTCTTTTTGTATTAATGTAATTTGTTTTTGCTTTGCCTATAAAAAGCAAATCCTGGATACTGGGCTCCAGCAGAATCATATCAAGATGGAAAGGATTTTGATGAGAGGCTTTTATATTGTCTGAAAAGCAAGGGAGAGAGCAAGAGATATTAAAAAAAATAACTTGTCTAAAGTAAAAATGTCTGGTTAAGCCAGAAGAACGAAGCTAGGAACCTGAAGGTATATAAAATATTGCAGAAGGATAGTAAATGTATTATAAAAAGCCAGAGAGTTAATAGATTTGAGAAAGAACTGTAATTAAAAATATGTTGTAATTCATTTAAAAGGCTGGTGATTCTTCATTGTGTGTTTTTTTTTTTTATGCTCTTTTAAGGAGAAAAAAATTCTGGCTGATAGGTTTGATAGGGCTAGAATAATTTGTACAGTTTAAAATTGTTCTGTACCCTTCTGTCATCCAGTTGGTTCTAAAACTTATTTGATCACAATGTTAAAACTTTTGGTCATGAAAACAATGTAAATTTTTCACAGAACGTATTGTATCTTGGGAGGTAATAATGCCATCAGCAACACCTAATAGCTATGTTTGGTATTGTCAGTCACAGCCTGTCTAACACATGGCTAGCCACCATGATGGTTGGGGAATAGAGAGGGTGGAGCTGTAGTTTTGTTGCCATATATGTTTAGGGCTTACAGCTGAGTTCAGTTACACATGGCCAGCCACCATGCTCGTCCAGAGATAAAGAAGGTGTATCCATGAAGTTGTGATCATCTTTGTTTAGGTCTCTCAGTTATGTTCAGTCCCTGATTAGTGCTAAGTGCAAAGCTTTGTACTGTTCAATTTTAATGAAAGTGGTAGGATAAGCAAGATTTGCTAACCTTTCTATAAACTGTATCTGATTAAAAGGTTTGCTTTGATTTTAGTTCAGAAAGAGCAGATTTAAAGCTATGCTAAATACTGCAGTTGAGCCTTATCTAGTCTATTTGCAGGTGACAGCACACAACACAGAGATGACAGTTCCTTTGTCCAAGACTCTTATTTTAGGAAAAATGTCACATATTTCTGTCAAATGGTCATTAATAAAGTCATGTGTACTTAACATGTGAGTTTCACATTTTCACAGATACCATTATTATTTGTTAAATGCACAGATATGGTCTTAGTCAGTGAATTACAGTGAAAATGCTTCCTGACAAAGGCAACTCTTTGAACAAAAAGCATTTAATTGGGACCTTGTTTATATTTTACAGAGACCATCCATGATGTCATGTCAGCAAGCACTCATATTATTGTACTCCTTCAGCAGAACTGAAAGCTTTTCATACTAAACCACAAGTATCAGACTGAAATAAGGAGGCTGAGAGAAAGAGAGAGAGAGAGAGAGAGAGAGAGAGAGAGAGAGAGATAAGAGGTAGATAGACAGATTCAGATATGGAAAGACTGAGAATGACAGAAACAAATACATGAGGGACATAGACCAAGAGACAGAGATTCCATTCTGTTTTGTCACATTCATTGTCATATCAACCTAAATGCGCACACTCCAATAATATAACTCTTATAGGAATTATATTATTTAACAAGGCCATACCTCTTAATCCATATGAGTCATTTCCTGACTGGGGATTCAACATCTTAATAGATGAGCTTCATGTGGACATTTCAATTCAAATCACCAGGAAGTGTAAGTAGATGGATGGACTTCTAGGCTAAAAGAACATTTTTATCCTGATCGTTTGTCATTCAATACAATGATTAAAGTCCCATCAACTTCCAAGCTCTAAAGAACAGAACTGACATTCTTCTTTAGGGAAAATATGGAATATTTCCATACTACAGTATTATTCAACTAAGAAAATGACATCATGACATTTTAAGTAAAAAGATAAACCCAGGAAGAGTAATCCTGGGTAAAGCAACTAAAATGCAGAAAGAAAATATGGTATGTATTCATTTATTTGGAGGTCTCTTATAGTGAGGGATAAAGTTTCATTAGGCTATCTAATGTGACCAAGCCAGGTTTCCACTATGGGGATTTGATGGCAGGTAATTGAATTTTTGGGTCAGGGCATCCTACAAAAATTTTCAAGCACCCAGGCTGTTGTTATTAAAATATGTTGCTCTCTGCCCTTAAATGATAGATCAGGGCCATGTTCTTGGCTCCATAGAGATGCTTCCTTCTGCATCAAATGTGATTCCATACAGAGACCCACAGTCTGCTATGCAGACAGAGACCTTAAAACACCCAGCACTAAAAGGGATTCTCCTCCCCTCAGAACTCTGGGAATCCTGCAGGAGAGGAGGCAAGAAGAGTGTCATAATTATAAGGAATTGAGAACACTAAGAGAACAATGTCCTGAGAATCAGGACACAGAGGAAGATGATGCAGCCAGCCTTGATGAGACCTGATGCCAGAGGCTGACCACCCCAGTAAAATTCTTATGACTCAAACTCCCCTGTTCCTGGCCTTGGGTAATTGTCTAACAAACATCCTTCAAGATAAATTGTCTCCACAGAGAGAGACAGGCTGGAACTTCCTAAGAGAAACTACAAGATGTTCCTTTTCCAGGCCTGCTGAGGCTGACTCCCCCCACCCTGCTTGCCTGCTTCCTGATAAGACTGCCTTAAAAAGAAGTAGCTTTTTTTCAATAAACAAGACTTTGACAAGACTTTGGTCAGCTTGGTCTTGCTTTTCTTTCTCGCCCATTTTGCTTTTCAGGTGAAGGCCTTTTCGAATCCCCAAGAATAACCAGTCCTGCGGGCAGGACACCTGATAAGCTAGGATCTGATAGAAGGGGGAAGAGGACCATTCTTATCAGGAAAATAGTGAAAGGGTACAGGGGTAGAAGGAGGAGGGTGGTGGGACTGTAAAAGAAGAGGAAAGGGACACAAGAGGAGATACAATATGTACAAATCATAATAAGTAAATTCATAAGAAAAACTTTGATTAGGGAATTGAAGTATAGAGCTCTTCAGGATGGATGGCTTGTTCTTAAGGGTTGTGCCAGGGTGCAGCAAGGATGAACTCAATTTTCTTTGTGGGCTGTGGCACTAGGACTGTGATAAAATTTCAATTAGTATATGAACAATATATACTTCAATTGTATTTTACAGAAAATAAAATCTTTAGTGTAACACATTGGTAGAAATTTGAAACTAAGATCCATGGAAAAGGAGTGTGATGTATGTTCTATAAAATTCAAACATAATCAATAAAAATAATATGTTGAAAACTTACAATGACTATTAATATGGAGAAAAGATTCCACTAAAGGGGGGGGGCTGAGTTTGACTTTATAAGGCATGCTTTCCAGGAACTCATTATGTAGCAGAGAATCCTAGCCATGAACTAGTGTATACCCAGCCAACTCAGATCCCATGAACTCAGGTAGCATCTCTGAACAAGTAGTCCTGGAACTAATACTATGATTAGAGGCTTTGTCTGGAGGACTACAGCAGGAAACACAGCTCTTCTTGTCTCCTTGTCATATAACACAAACCCATTTTGCTGTCCTGATGGCCCAGTTTTTACTGTAAACCCCAGGACCAGGAGGATTTTCAATGACCTCTGAGGAGGACACAGCTGCCAATCCAGCCAGGTTAGCCAAGGCAACTCTGCTTTGGCTAACAATGAGAGGGTTTCCAATACTAGTGTGCAACAGCACCAGCTTTCAAAGAGTTTACTGCCCCAGAGTTCTCTTTTTACACTCACCCATCTTTTTCTATTTCAGCCCAACTAGTCCCAGGAATTGTCTAGTTTCCTACTGTTTTCGCTGATCTTAAAGACACAATACTGCAGAGAACCCTAGGGCCTGACAGCCTATTATATCAATAAGAATGTGAAGGTATATTTAGTGAGTATGCAAGTAACTGCTCAATTCAAATTCACAACCTAAGAAATTTCAGATCCAAGAAAACATTATGAGACCACCTTGCCATTTGGCACATTCCCCTTAATCCCACTTCATTTTGAAGCTTTCCTGCTTATTAAGCTGTCCAAAAAAAAATTAAAGTTTCATTTCCTGTTTGTGGTATGCCATTAGAATGGAATTTTGACATGACAATGATATTATGATATCACAATGCTATTATGACATCACAATGATATAACATCACATTTCTATGATGACCTCACAATGATATTTTGACATCACATGGCATCATGACTTCAAAAATCATCATGACATCCCAATGCTATTAGGATATCATAATGCTATAACAACATGATTTCAGTAACACATCAGAATGGAATTATGATATTACAATGCTATAATGACTTCACAATGGTATGACTTTACAATGATATTAGGACATTGCAATGCTATCACAATATCTCAATGCTATTATGTTATCACATGATGTTATAACTTCACAATGCTATTATGACATTCCAAAAGTATTATGACTTCACAATGGTATTATGACATCACCATGATATTGTGATATCGCAATGGTATTATAACATGATTATGGAATGACATCACAATGAAATTTTGACATTTAAAAG
Source organism: Meriones unguiculatus (assembly GCF_030254825.1). Taxonomy (NCBI): domain Eukaryota; kingdom Metazoa; phylum Chordata; class Mammalia; order Rodentia; family Muridae; genus Meriones; species Meriones unguiculatus. The sequence goes on along the minus strand of NW_026843710.1, from coordinate 27,542,671 downwards.
CTATTATGAGTTGACAAAGGTATGAGTTCACAATGTTATTAGGACATCAAAATGCTATGATGACATCACAATATTATTAGTACATTACAATGATATGAAATCACAATGCTATTATGACATTACAATGCTACTACGACATCACAATGTTGTTATGACTTCACAATGCTATTATGAAAAAACAATGATATATTGACATGATTGTGTATGACATTGCAGTGGAATTTTAACAGAATTGTTATTGTGACTTCACAATGGAATGACTTCACAATGCTATGATAACATCACAATGTATTATGACATCACAATAGCATCATGACATCAACTTTCAACATGACATCCCAATTATTTTATGACATCACAATGGTATTATGACATCACAATGATATTATGACATCACAATTCTATTATGCTATCAAAATGCTATTATGATACCACATGATATCACTTCACAAATGTTATGACATTAAAATGTTGTTATGTGTTCACAGTGCTATGATGATATCACAATGGTATTATGTCATCATAATGGTATTTTGACATCTCAATGATATTATGATATCTTAATGCTATTAAGACATAACAAAGTAATGACATCCTAATGATATTGTCACATTACAATAACATTGTGACATCACAATACTAGGATGATATCACAATGCTATTATGCTATCACAATTGTGTCATGATTTCACAATGCTTTTATGAGATCATAATGAAATTATGACATCACAGTGCTATTATGACATGATAATGGGGTCATGACCTCAATGTGGACATCACAATGCTATGATGACATCAAAATTGTGTCAAGACCTCCCAATGGTATTATGACATCACAATGGATGACATTACAATGTTATTATGACTTCATAATAGTGTGACATTATAATGATATTAGGACATCACAATGCTATGATGATTCACAATAATATTATTCAATCACCATGGTGTTAGGATTTCACAATTGTATTATGACATTACCATGATATTATAAAATCAGGACCTGTTTGTGTTATGACATCAAAATGCTATTATGACATCTAAATGATATTATGACTTGAAACAGTATGATATCACAATGAAATTTTGACATCACAATGCTATTGTGACATCACAATGCTATTATGACATCTCAATGCTACGATGACTGTTATGATATCACAATGGAATTAAAACATCACAATGCTATTATGTCTTCACAACAGTATGACTTTAAAATGATATTAAGATGTTATGATAACATCACTATGCTATTTTGATATCACAATGCCATTATGACATTACAATAATGACATCATATTATATAATATCACAATGGAATTATGACATAACAATCGTATTATGACTTCACAATTGTGTGACATTTCAAAGCTATATGTCAACTCAATGATATGACATCGCAATGCTATTATGAAATCACAATGCTCTTTTGATATCACCAGGCTATTACATCATAATGCGATGACAACATCATATCATATACTATTACAATGGAATTATGATATAATGATATCACGAAGTTATTTTATCATTAAAATGCTTTTTGATATCACAATGGTATTATGACTTCACTATGTTATTATGATAATCTTATGATGAAATCACAATGGAATTATAATATCACAGAAGTATTATGATCTATTATGACATCACAATGCAATAATGACATCATGTGGTATAATATCATAATGGAATTATAACATCACAGTGATAATATAACATAATAATGTAATTATGACTGACATCACAATGCTATCATGAAATAACATCATTGTTATCATATCCCAATGGTATTATGACATCACAATGCTATTATGACATCATTTTTTAATTTTTATTTTTTTAATATTACAGTTACAGTTTGTTAACTTTGTATCCCTGCTGCATCCCACTCCCTCTTTCCCACCCAAACCAACCTTCCCACGCTCATCTCTTCCCTGCCCCTCTCCAAGTCCACTGATAAGGGAGAACCTCCTCTGCTTACAAATGATATTGGTTTATCAGGTTTTTTCAGGACTGACTGCAAAGTCCTCCTCTGTATCCTAGAAAGTCTGCTCCTTCCTGGGGGTGGGGGGGTCAAAAAGCCTGCCACTGAGTTTATGTCAGAAACAGTCCCTGTTCCCCTTATTAGGTACCCACTTGGATACTGAGCTACCAAGTGCTACAACCTGAGCAGGGGATTTAGGTTGCATCCATACATGGTCCTTGTTTGGAGAAACAAAAGACCCCTATGCCCAGATATATTTGGTCCTTGTGGAATTCCTGTCCTCCCCAGGTCATATTAACTCTCCCCCTCACACCTTTTTTTTTTATTCCCTGCATTCTGCCAGAGGTTTGTTTATTAGTCTTACTCTCTGCTTTGATACACTGCTAGGTAGAGACTTTCAGAGGCCCTCTGTGGTAGGCTCCTGTCCTGTTGTTTGTTTGCTACTACATCCAATGTCCATCCCATTGTATATTACATCCCATCTTTCTATATTACAACATTGTTGTTTGACATTGCAATGGAATTTTCACTTCACAATGGCATTGTTACCTCAAAATATTATGATATCATCACAATGTTTTTATGACAAAACAATGATATCATAATAACACAACGGTATTATGACATCACAATGCTATGTTGAAATCCCAATGGAATTATGACATCACCGTGGTATGATGACATACCAGTGTTGTCATAATATCCCAATGGTTATATGATATCCCAATGTATTATAATATCACAATGCTATTATGACATCAAAATGCTATTATGATGTGACAATGCTATTATATCTTCACAATGATATGACATTGCAATGCTGTTAGGAGGTTTCCTGCCCTCTAGCTCCTCTCTTCTTTCCTGTCTTCTGGCTCCTCCCAGCTCAACATAGTTGCTTTATTTTGGCCTGTTTACACCAGTTGAGATAGGATGCTTAGAATAAGTATCACAATGCAATATCTGGATTGAAACCAGAGAGAGGGGGGTGGGGAGAAATCAGCAATTGAATGAATAAGGGTAATGTGTATATTTTTCAAAAGAACATTATACCAGCAACTTCACAATGTTATTATGACATCTCAATGTTATTTTGACATCACACAGATATTATAATGTTTAAAAATGCTATTATGATTTCAAAAAGGTATGAGTTCACAATGGTATTAAGATATCAAAATGATACGACATTACAATGCTATTATAATATCACAATGTTATTATGACATGAGAATGCTATTATAATATCACAATGGTATTATGGATTCACTATGGTACTACAACATCACAATACAATAATTACATTAAATATGATATCTGAAAGTATCTTAAGTATGATATCTCAAAGCTATTATACCATCACAATGATATGACATCAAAATGCTATTATGACATTACAATTCTATTATGATGTCACAACAGTATGGCTTCACAATGTTATTAGTACATCACAGTGATGTGATGAAATTAAAATGCTATTGTGGCATCACAATCGTAGTATGATATCACAATGCTGTTATGACCTCACAATGCTATTAAGATGTGATTGGGTTATGATATCACAATGGAATTATGACATCACAATAGAATTTTGATATCGCAATGGCATTATGATATCAAAATCTTATGATGCCATCCTAATGCTATTGCAACATGATTGCGTTATGTCATTAAAATGGAATTATGAAATGACAATGCTATTATGACTTTATAATGATAATAGAACAATTCAATACTCTGATAACATCACAATTCTTATATGCTATCACAATGGTATTAGGACTTCACAATGCTATTATGACATTATAATGGCATTGACATTATAATGGCATTGTGATATAACAACTTTGTGATGTTATAATAATATGGTGAAATCATAATTCCATTGGGATGTCATAATACTAATGTAAGGTCATAATACAAGTGTGATGTCATCATAGCATTGTGATGTCATTCTGTTGTGATATCCTAATACCATCTTTTCGTCATTGCATTGTGATATCATAATAGCATGGTGATATCATAATAGTATTGTGATATAATACCATTGTGAGGTCATCATAGCATTGTAATGTTATACTATTGCGTTGTCATAAGACCATTTTGGTATCATGATACCATTGTGGTGTCATGAGAGCAGTGTGATATCATCATAGTATTGTGGTGTCATAATACTATTTTGATGTCATAATTGCACTGTGAAGTCATCAAAGCATTGTGATGAAATAATAGTGTTGTGATGTCATCAAAGCAATGTGATATCATCATTGCATTGTAGTGTCTTAATACTATTTTGAAGTCATGTGGTTGGGAAATCATAATAGCATTGTGATGTCTTGATAGCATTTTAATTTCATACTATTATGTTGTCATAAGACCTTTGTGATATCATAGCATCACTGATATGTCATGAGAGCATTGTGATATCATCATAGTATTGTGGTGTCATAATACCATTTTGATGTCACAATATCACTATGGCATCACCAAAGCATTGTGATGAAATAATAGTATTATTGTGATGTCATCACGGCATTGTACTGTCATCATTGTATTGTAATGTCTTAAAACAATTGTGAAGTCATCAGTTGTGAAATCATAATAGTATTGTGATTGTCGTCAATACAGTATTGTGATGTCATGATAGCACTGGGATGTTATAATAACATTGGGATGTTATAATAACATTGGCATGTCATAATACTACTGTGATGTCTTCATAGCATTGTAATGTCATAATAGCACTGTGATGCCTTTATAGCATTGTGGTATCATCATTGAATCATGATATAATAATATCATTGTGATGTCATAATAGCATTATGAATTCATAATACCATTGTGAAGTCAAAATACCATTGTGATCTCCTAATACCATAGGGATATCATACAATTGTGATGTTATAATACCATTGAGATTTCATAATAGCATTTGAATGTCATCATAGAATTTTAATGTCCTAATTACATTATGATATTATATCATTTGATCTCATTATTGCAGTCATAATAGAATAGTGATATAATATGTTTGTGATATCATAAATCCACTGTGATTTCATCATAACATTGAGATGTCAGAATACCATAGTGAAGTCATAATACCATTGTGATGTCAAAAAGCAATTTAATGACAAAATAAAATTGTGATATGATTATATCATTGTGATGTCATAATTCCATTGTAATAGTATATAATATGATGTTGCATTGTGATATCAAAATAGGATTGTGATGTCATAATAGCATTGTGATGTCATATCATTGGGTTGTCATATAGCTTTGAAATGTCACACAATTGTGAAGTTATAATACCATTGTGATGTCATTATAGCACTGAAATGTCCCAATAGCATTGTAAAGTCATACCGTTATGAAGTCATAAAAGCATTGTAATGTCATAATTCCATTGTGATGTCTTAACACATTCATGTCATATTGGCATTGTGATGTCATAATAGCATTGGGATGTCATAATATCATTGGGATGTCAAAATACCATGTAATGTCATACCATTTTGGCTTTGTTTTTGTTGTCAGAGTCATGGATCTGGTTGCCATATATTTAATGGTGTTGATTCTTCTGGAGGACTTCTTCAAGAAAGTGCAAGGAGAAAATGGGAAAAACAACGAAGGAATGGAATACTAAGTTACAGACAATAGAAAGGGCATCCTCCCTTATAAAAATTAGATTAATAACAGCTAAAAATCAAAGCTTTCCAGCTGCAAGATACTTCTAAGCTCTTTCTGGTAATGTCCAACAATTCACTAAAACACTAAAATATGAATTCCAAAAAACAACCAACTAGGCTTTGCTTGTTAGAGCATAACAACTGACCCAAAACTTGAAATTTTCTTGTCTCTTTGCTTAATTTTCATTTAAAGGCCTTGAGTTACAATTATATTGATTTGAGAAAAAAATATTTGAACAAGTTGATGAAGGCACAAGCCTTTAATACCAACACAATGTAAGAAGAAATAGGCATATCTGTGAGTCCCTGATCAGCTTAATTTACATAATAAAAGCCAGAATGACAACTCCTGCTGTTTAGCCACTTGCAGAGATATTGTAAGATTCAAAATGACAAATTGATTTTTTAGGTTACCATGTAATTTTTTTTTTCTTAATGATAGATGTTATGTCCTTACTGGTTTACAGATTGAATTCACATCAATTTTAGGTTTATATGAGGATAGATGATGTCACAGTACTCTAAAAACACCAGCCAATCTCAGAAAGTGGGACTTCCACAGAAGAACTGGTGCAAAAGGGCAGTTTGCTTAAGAGATATGTTTTGTTGGTCAATGTAAGGATTCAAAAGTAGGCTGGGAAACAAACATGCAAACTGCATGCCTGCCATGTCAAAAACCTTTTTAATGCTGACTAAATTAACATGTCACACTGCTCTGGATTTATCCTTTCAACATGAGATATTTTCACGGGGATAAATATTGGTCGTGCCTAATGCAAGATCGACAAAGGAGGCTTACAGCTGGAAAGTTCACACCAGCTGAGTTAAGTATTAAAAACTCAAAAATTAAAATGTTTTATGTTTAAAAGGCAAAATTGTCATAACTCCATTATGATGTCATAATATCACTGTGATGTCTTCGTAGCATTGTGCTGTCATAATACCGATGGGATGTCATAATACCGATGGGATGTCATAATACCATTGGGATGTCATAATACCATCATAATTATAGTATTGTGATGTCATCATAGTATGGTGATATCATAATAGCATTGTGATGTCATAATACCATTGTGAAGTCAGATACCATCAGGGTATCATAAAAATATAATGTCATAATACCATGGGGATATTATGATAACACTGGAATATCATCACAGAATTATAATATCATAATTCTATTTTTATATATACCATATGATATCATTATTGTATTGTGATGTCATTAAAGCATAGTGATATCATAATACATTTGTGATGTCAGAAATCCACTGTGATGTCATCATAACATTCTGATTTCAGAATACTATTGTGATGTCATTATACCATTTTGATGTCATAATTCCATTGTGATATTATATGCTTTGATGTCCTTATTGCATTGTGATATCATAAAAGCATGGTGATATCATAATAGCATTGTGATGTCATCATAGCATTGAGATGTCCTAATATCATTGTAAAGTCATACCATTGTGAAGTCATAATAGCATTGTCATGTCATAATTTCATTGAGATGTTATAGCACAGTCATGTCATAACAGTATTTTTATATCATAATATTAAGATCATGACCCCCATTATCATGTCTTAATAGCACTGTGATGTTCTAATAGAATTGTGATGTCATAAAAGCATTGTGAAGTCATAACACCATTGTGATAGCATAAAAGCATTGTGATATCATCATAGCATTGTGATGTCATCATAGCATTGTGATGACATAATAGTATTGTGATGTGATACTGCCATTGGGATGTCATTACCTTGTGAAAGTCTTAATACCACTGAGATATCTTTGTAGCATTGTGAAGTTAAAATAGCATTATAATGTCATAATACGATTGTGATATCACAGCATTGTGAACTCATAACAACATTCTGATGTCAGAACACCATTGTGAAGTGATATTATTGTGATGTCATAATTGCATTTTGATATCTTAATAGCTTTGTGATTTCATACAACTATCATGTCATAATAGCATTGTGACATCATGTTGAAGTTTGATGTCATGATGCTATTGTGTTGTCATGATGCCACTGTGATGTCATAATACATTGTGATGTTATCATAGCATTGTTAAGTCATAATAGTAATTCTGTGTTAGAATTCCACTGTAATGTCATAACACAATCATGCTGTAATACCATTGTGATGTCTTAAAAGCATAGTGGGGTCATAATACCATTGTGAAGTCATTATACCATTGTGATATCATAAAAGCATTGTAATGTCATAATAGCATTGTAATGTCATAATAGCATTGTGAAGTCATAATTACATTGTGATGTCATAATAGCATTGAAAATCCTAATTTCATTGTAAAGTCATACCGTTGTGAAATCATAATAGCATTGTAATGTCATAATTCCATTGTGAGGTCATATTACAATCATGTCATAATAGTATTTTGATGTCAGCATAATATTGTGATGTCATAGTACCATTGTGATAGCAATATTCCATTGTGATGTCAAACCACAATCATGTCTTAATAGCATTGTGGTGTCATTAAACCATTGGGATGTCATGATGAATTTTGTTTTCATAATGCAATTGTGATATCATCATATCATCGTGATTAAATAACAGCATTGTGATTTCATAATAGTATTGTGATTTCATAATAGCGTTGTGATGTCATATCATTCTGATGTACTAATAACATTGTGATATCATTTTACCATTTTGAGGTCAGAGTAGCATTGTGATATCATAATAGAATTGTGATGTCCTAAAATCATTGTGATGTCATCATAGAATTTTGATGTTCTAATATCACTATAAAGTCATAGTTTGTGAACTCATAATAGCATTTTGATGTCAAAATTCCAATGTGATGTCATACCACAATCATGTTGTAACACCATTGAGTTATCATAATAGCTCAATGATGTCATAATAGCATTGGGAAGTTGTAACACAGTTGTGATAACATAATAGCATTGAGATAGCATCATTGCATTGAGATGTCCTAATATCATTGTAAAGTCATACCATTGTAAAGAAATTATAGAATTATAATGTCATAATTCCATTGTGATATGTTACCACAATCAAGTCGTAATAGCATTATGATATCAATAGGATTGGAATGTCATGATGAATTTTGATCTCAGAGTATCATTGTGAAATCATAATAGCAATGTGACGTCATGTCATCATATGTCATCATATGATTGTGATGTCATCACAGCAATGTAATGTTATATGATCGTGATGTCATAATAACATCGTGGTATCATAATATCATTGTGATGTCAAAATTCCATTCTGATGTCATAGTACAATGATATAATACCACTGTGGTGTTATCAAACAATATAATGTCATATCATTGTGATGTCATAATAGCATTATGATGTCATTATACTATTAATAATCATAATGGCACTGTGACCTCATACCATTGCCAAGTCATAAGAGCATTGTGTTGTCCCAAAAGCATTGAGATGTTATGATGAATGCTGATTTCATGATGCCATAGTGATGTCATAATACCATTGTCATGTCATCATAGCAATACAATGTTATATCATTGTGATGTCTAATAGCACTGTGAAGATCTAACACCATTATGATAACATATTATTGTGATGCCCTCATAGCATTAAGATGTCCCTAATATAGTTGTGATGTTATAATAGAATTTGAAGTCTTTTTTTTTCAGAGATTTAATTATTGGATTTATTTATTAATTAACTTAATGCATAGCGCATACAATTCAGTGTTATACACATATTAAAATCACCATATCTGGCTACAGTTGAAAGTTTACACGTTCAAGCTAGATGTAATTAATCTGATTGAAGCCCAACTGTTGGACATTGGCACCTCCAGCATGCTGTGTTAAATCTACGTATGTGGGCTCCGTGATGACAACACATATTGTGGCTGTAGAGTCAAGTGGAAACACCATTGGGATGACATTTCTGAGGCCTGCCACATCTGGCAAATGAAATCACAGTATATTTGCCCATAATTTTATAAGGAAAACCCTCAGGAGAAGCCAGTAAGTCTGTGGAAAGCAAATTGCCCCAGGTCCCGCCTCTGAGAAAAAGGTATTGGTCGGGTCTGATGCTCTTTGGGTGGATGACACCTAAATGAACATCGGTACAAAGTCCCAATTTATTTCTAATATCAGAGATCAGACCTCTACTCTTGCCTGATGCGTCTAAAACAAAAAGGGGGAACTGTAGAGAGCTGCAGAATGCTATGCCTTAAAGATGGCGCTGGTTTCCGCCTTCCACCTTCCCGATGGTGAGTGCTCTCTGTCACGAACAATTCCACATTTGACTAAGGCTGAGGATCTGGCTTGCTTCCATGTATGTGGACCTATCTGCATTGCCCACGTGGCACGCCTGGGTTGGCTACCCAGAGGCTATTTAAGCTGTGGGCTGGCTTTCCTCAGGGTCCGAGGATTGTTCAAGGTTCCTGAATAAACTTGCATTAGAGGAATTAGTGCCTTGTCCTGAATGCCTTGGTCTGAAAAGCTGGATCTTGAGTAATGGAGGATGTGAGGATGCAGAAACCACAGACACTGAAGACATGGAAGGTACATATGCAGAAAACCTAAAATTCCGTTCACCTGCCCAACAGTTGCCCATCCGGCTCAGCATCTGCTTTGATAGTCTGAAGGGCAGAGGCTTTCAGAGGCCCTCTGTGGTAGGTTCCTAGGTTGTTTCCTGTTTTCTTCTTCTTCTGATGTCCATCCTCTTTGCCTTTCTGGATGGGGATTGGACGTTTTAGTTAGGGTCCTCTCTCTTGCTTAGTTTCTTTAGATGCACAGGTTTTAGTGGGTTTGTCCTATGTTGTATGTCTATATGAGTGAATATATACCATGTGTGTCTTTTTGCTTCTGGGACAACTCACTCAGGATGATCCTTTCCAGATCCCACCATTTACCTGCAAATTTCATGATTTCCTTATTTTTCATTGCTGAGTAATATTCCATTGTGTAGATGTACCACAATTTCTGCATCCATTCTTCAGTTGAGGGGCATCTGGGTTGTTTCCAGCTTCTGGCTATTACAAATAAAGCTGCTACAAACATGGTTGAGCAAATGTCCTTTTTGTGTACTTGAGCCTCTTTTGGATATATGCCCAGTAGTGGTATGGCTGGATCTTGAGGAAGCGCTATTCCACTGTGATGTTATCAAAGCAATATAATGTCATATCATTGTGATGTCATAGTAGCATTATGATGTCATTATACTATTAATAATCATAATGGCACTGTGACCTCATACCATTGCCAAGTCATAAGAGCATTGTGTTGTCCTAAAAGCATTGAGATGTTATGATGAATGCTGATTTCATGATGCCATAGTGATGTCATAATACCATTGTCATGTCATCATAGCAATACAATGTTATATCATTGTGATGTCTAATAGCACTGTGAAGATCTAACACCATTATGATAACATATTATTGTGATGTCCTCATAGCATTGAGATGTCCCTAATATAGTTGTGATGTTATAATAGAATTTGAAGTCTTAATAGCATTTTGATGACATAATACCATTGTGAGGTCATAATAGCATGATGATGTTATAATACCATTGTGATGTCATCACAGACTTGATTTCATAACATCATTGTTATGTCATATCATTGTGATGTCATAAGTATTTAGATGTAATAACATTTTTGTTTCATAATAACTGTGTTGTTATAATAACATTGTAATGTCAAATTACATTATGATGTCAAAATTCCATTGTGATGTTGTACCATAGTCATGTCATGTAATAGCACAGTGATGTCATAATGGCATTGTGATGTCTAAGTAGCAAAACATTGTGATATCATAATAGCATTGTATTGTCAAAATATCTTAGTGAAGTAATTACATTGTGATTTCAAGTCATTGTGTTATCCTAATAGCACTGAGATGTCATGATGCCGTTGTGAAGTCATAATAGTATTGTGATATCATAAATGCTTTGTGATGAAATAATACCATGGTGATGCCATTATAGCATTGTGATGTCTAAAAAAATATTTTAGTCATAATCCCATTGTGATGAAATGATAGCATTGTGATGTAATATTAGCATTGTGATTCACTAATACCATTTTGAAGTCAGCTGGTAGTGAAGTCATGATGGCGTTGTGATGTCATGATAGCATTGGGTTATTGTAATAGCATTGTGCTGTCATAATACCATTGTGATATCATAATAGCATTGTGATGTCTTAATAATATCATGGTGTCTTAATAACTTTATGATGACAGAATATCATAATGATATCATAAAACCATTGTGCTATCATCATAAAATTTTGTGGTCATTAAAGCTTTGTGATGTCATTATACCACTGTGATGTAATAACAGCATTGTTATGACCTTTTTGAGGTCATAAGAGCATTGTGATCTCATAATATTGTAATGTCATAATAGCATCATGATGCCTTAATACTATGATATTATAGCTTTGTGATGTCATAATAGCATTGTGATATCATAATAGTACTATGATGTCATAATACAATATTGCGATCATAATAGCATTGTGAAGTCATAACACCATTGTGATAGCATAAAAGCATTTGATGTCATAAAAGCATTACAATGTCATTATAGCATTTTGGGGTCATAATAGCTTTGTGAAGTCATAATATGATTGAGGTGTGATAACAGCATTGTGATGTCATAATAGCTTAGTGATGTCATACTATAATTTTGAGGTCATAATATCATTTTGAGATCATAATAGCATTGTGAAATCATAATAGTATTTTGATGTCAAAATAGCATTGTGATGTTATAATACCATTGTGATGTCTTAATACCATTTTGAGGTCATAAAAGTATTGTAATGTCACAGTAGAATTGAGATGTCATGAAAGCATGGTAATGTCATAATTGCATTGTGAAGTCAAAACACCATTGTGATACATAATAGCATTGTGATGTCATCATAGCATTCTGATGTGAATAAAATGATTACATTGTGATGTCTTCATAACATTGAGATCTCCTAATATGATTTTAAATTCATACTGTTGTGAAGTCATAATAGCATTGTAATGTCATAATTCCATTGTGATGTCATGACACAAGCATGTCGTAATAGTATTGTGATGGCATAACAGCATTGTTATGTCTTAATAACATTGATCTCATAAACCAATTGTGATGTCATTATAGCATATTGACTTAATAATGTGATTGTGATGTCATAATACCCTTGCGATGTCATCAAAACATTGGGATGTCTTGATGAATTTTGATGTCATGGTGCCGCTCTGATGTTATAAAATCATTTGGAAGTCATCACAGCATGTGATGTCATCATACCATTGTGATGTCATAACATCATTGTGATTTCATAATAGGATTGTGACATCATAATAGCACTATGAGATCACATCATTATGATATCATAATAGCATTTAAATGTCATATTAGCATTGTAACATTATAATAACATTGTGATAAAATAACACCAAATGTCAGGGGTGTGTTATAAGGTATGGCCTTGTTAGATAATACAATTCCTATTGGAGTTATATTATAGGAGGGTATGCTGTGAGGTTGATATACCAATGAAAGTGACCAGAGCGAATGGAGTCTCTGTCACTTTCTATCTTTGTTTCTGCCAGTCTCAGTCTCTCGAATTCTGAAACTGTCTCACTAGCTCTTTCCTTCTGTCTCACTCTCTCTGACTGCCACCTGTGGTTCTGTATAAATCTTCAGTTCTGCTGAAGGTTTACAACAAGACTGCTTGCTGATGTATGTCCTGGATGGTCTTTGTAAAAATGTACGAAAGATTCCAATTAAATGTTTTTTGGTCAAAAAGTTGTACTGGTCAGGGAGCATTTTCCCAGTAAATATTTCACTGACTGAGTACATATCTGTGCATTTAGCAAATAATAAAGGAATCTGTGATAATGTGAAAATCACATGTCAAGGACACGTGACTTTATTAATGACTACTTAAAAGAAATATGTGACACTTTTCTTGAACTAAGAGCTAATGATGTTCCACACTAGTGATGCCAAACTTCAATAAGCAGGGTTGCCTTCGCTGACCTGGCTCAACTGACATCTCTGTCCTACTGAATGGTCAGTGAGCAATCCTTATGTTCCTGGGGTTTACAGTTAAAACTGGGCCTTCCAGACAGAGACATGTGTCCATGTTATATACCTAGGACATAAGAGCAGCTGTGTTTCCTGCAGGGGTCCTCCAGACAAACCCTCTATACATTGTGTTAGTGCCAGGATTGCTTGTTCAGACATGCCACCTGAACTCATGGGGTCTGAAGTAGCTGGGTAACCACTAGTTCATGGTTAGGATTCTCTGCTACACAATGAGTTCCTGGAAAGCATGCCTTACAAAGTCAAACTCTGCCTTGTATTAGCAGACTCCTTTCTCCATGATAAAAGTCTTTCTAAAAGTTGTCAACATATTATTTTTAATACTTATGTGGGAATTTCATATAATACATATTACACTCATTTTCCATTGCTCCCAGGTTCAAATTCCTACACAAATGTCATATTAAAAATAAAATTGTTTTTTTCTTCATGATTTATTCATTATATATCCTGATTGAAGCTCCCTCCCACTATCCCTCACTCTTCTCCTCGTTTCCCTTCCCTTAGTCCACTGAAAGGGGGAGTCCTCCACTATTGCCAAGATTTTGAATTAATGCTGGAAAAACAAAACAAAACAAAAAAGTTTGGTAAAAAAATAATATTGTTACAAAACTTCAGAAATATTTATTTCTTTTTTTAACATTCTAATAATTTTTATGTAATATTAGATATGAGTCATATACATATGTTACATTGTAATGACACATACACCATTCTTCCTTCAATTCAACTATGTTGTTCATATACTCATGGGAACATGATGAGAACCCCAGTGCTAAGTCCCATAAAGAAAACTGAGTTCATCCTTGCCACACTGTGGAACCACCATCAAGAATAAGTAATCAGAACTGAAGAGCTCTATACTTCATCCTCTTAATTACAGTTTTTCTTATGTATTTACTTATTATGATGCATTCAATTTGTATACCCTCTGCTGCCGTGTTCTTCTTGTCTTTCCAGTCCCACACCCACTCTTTCTTTTACATAGTCATATCTCTAATTCCCTGATAGGGCAGGTACTCCTCCCACTTCTATCTGACTAGTTCATCATGGCTCATCAAGGCTGGCTGCATCATCATCTTCTGTGTGCTGATTCTCCTGGCATCATTCTCCTTTTGTTCTCAATTCCCTCTACTTATGACACTCTCCTTCCCTCCTCTCTTGCAGGCTTTCCAGAGATCTGAGGAGAGGGAGAATTCCATAAATCCTAAATGGGATTTAGGGTTAGAGATGGGAGTTTTAAGGCCTCTCTCTGCATAATATTGGACTGTGTGTCTTTGTATGTAATTCCATTTGATGCAGAGAATGCATTTTTTCTGGATCCAAGACATGGCACTGATCGATTAGTTGAGGGCAGAGACCAACATATTTTAATAACAACAGCTTGGGTTGCTTTAAAATTGTGTAGTTGTTGGCTTGGCCCAACAACTCAATTAATTGCCATCCAATATCTCTAGTAAAAGTCACAATTGATGGCCAAATGGATCTTTATCTCCCACTATTAGGAGACTTCCTAATAAGTGAATACTTACCATATTTCTTTGTGCATTTTAGTTACTTCACCCAGAATGATTTTTCCTGGTTCCATCCATTTGATTGAAAATATCATGATGTCATTTTCTTACCTGAATAATACTCCATTATGGAAATATTCCAAATTTTCCCCAAAGGATATTGTCAGTCCTCTTCTTCAGAACTTAGAAGTGATCCATTGAGTTTGATGTTAGCTATAGGCTTGCTGTATATTGCCTTTACTATGTTTAGGTACATGTGCCCTATATCCCAAGACTTTAAACATGAATGTGTGTTGGATTTTGTCAAATGCTTTTTTGGCATCTAAGGAGATGACCGTGTGGTTTTTCTCCTTCAGTTTGTTTTTTAGCCTTTAAACATTGTAGCTAATGACAAACTATCAGGATAACTATGTTCTTTTAGCATAGAATTTCCTCCATCTTCTTCCATTTTCTAGTGATTTGAACTGCAATGTCCCCAAGAAGCTTATCTACTTACATGTTTAGTCCCCAGTAAAGAAATGTCTGGCTAGCTTTGTATCCCTGCTCTATCCTGCTCCCTCATTCCCTCCCAATCCTACCCTCCCACCATAAACTCCTCCTTTCCCCTTTCTAAGTTCAATGATTGGGTAGAACCTCCTTCCCTTTCATCTGATACTGGTTTATCAGGTTTCTTCAGGACTGGCTGCAAAGTCCTCCTCTGTGGCCTAGCAAGGCTGCTCCTCCCTGTAGGGGGAGGTCAAATAGCCTGCAATTGAGTTCATGTCAGAAACAGTCCCTGTTCCCCTTATTAGGGTACTCACTTGGATACTGAGCCACCAAGGAGTACATCTGAGCAGAGGTTCTAAGTTGCATCCATACAAGGTCCTTCTTTGGAGAAACAGTTTCATAAAAGACCCCTGTGCCCAGATATATTTGGTCTTTGTGTAACTCCCGTCCTTTCCAGGTCATATTAACTCTTCCTCCTCTCCACTTTTTTTATTCCCTGAACTCTGCTGAAGGTTTGGTTATGAGTCTTGTTATCTGCTTTGATACACTGCGGAGTCTTTCAGAGGCCCTCTGTGGTAGGCTTCTGTACTGTTACTTGTTTGCTCCTACATCCAGTGTCCATTCCATTTGTCTTTCTAAGTGAGGATTGATCATCATACCATGGGCCCTCTTGCACGTTTATCTTCTTTCAGTGTATACATTTCAGTATGTTTATCCTACCTTATGGGTCTATATAAGTGAGTATATACCATATGTGTCTTTCTGCTTTTGGGATACCTCACTCAGGATGTTTGTTTCGAGCTCCCACCAGTTGCCTGCAAATGTCATGATTTTCTCATTTTTAATTGCGTAGTATTCCATTGTGTAAACTTAACACAATTTCTCTATCTATTCCTCGACTGAGGGACATCTGGGCTGTTTCCAAGTTCTAGCTATTAAAAATAAAGCTGCTAGAAACATGGTTGAGCAAATGTCCTTATTGTGTATTTGAGCATCTTTTGGATTTATGCCTAGGAGTGGTATAGCTGAATCTTGAGAAAGCACAATTCCTAATTGTCTGAGAAAGCACCAGATTGATTTCCAGAGTGGTTGTAAATGTTTGCATTCTCACCAGCAAAGGATGAGGGCTCCCCTCTCTTCACAACCTCTCCAGCATGTGTTGTCACTTGAGTTTATGATTTTTGCCATTTGGTGGGTATCAGATGAAATCTCAGGGTCGTCTTGATTTGCATCTCTCTGATGGCTAAGGACATTGAGCATTTCTTTAAGTGTTTCTCTGCCATACTGTATTCCTCTACTGAGAATTCTATGTTTAGCTCTGTACCACATTTTTTTTTAATCGGATTGCTTGATTTGCTGCTTTTTAACTTCTTCAGCTCTTTATATATTCTGGATGTCAGGCCTTTGTGAAAGAAAGGGTTGGTAAAGATGCTTTCCCAGTCTGTAGGCTGTCATTTTGTTATTATGACACTGTCTGTTGTTTTACAGAAGCTTTTCATTTTCATGTAGTTCCATTTACTGATTGTTGTTTTTAGAGCCTGTGCTGTTGGTGTTCTGTTCAAGTAGTTTCCCCCTGTACCAATGAGTTTCAATGTCTTACCCACTTTTTCTTCTAACTGATTTAGTGTATCTGGTTTATGTTGAGGTCTTTGATCCAATTGGACTTTAGTTTTGTGCAGGGTGATAAATATTCATCTATTTTCATTGTTCTGCATGTAGACAACCAGTTGGATCAGCATCATTTGTTGAAGATGCTGTCTCTTTTCCACTGAAGGTTTTGGCTTCTTTGTTAAAAATCAAATATCCATAGGCATGTGGGTTTATTTTTGTGTCTTTTACTCATTTCCATTGATCCACTATTCTATTTCTATGCCAATACCATCCCATTTTTATTAGTCTTGCTCTATAGTACAGCTTGAGATCAGGGAGATGCCTACAGACAATCTGTTGTTGTACAGGATCATTTTGAAAATTCTGGGTTTTTTGCTTCTGCATATGAAGTTGATAATTTTGCTCTCAAGATCTATGAAGAATTGTGTTGGTATTTTGATGGGAATTGCATTGAATCTTTAGATTGCTTTTGGCAGAATAGCCATTTTAACTATGTTAATCCTACTGATTCATGAGCAAGGGAGATCTTTGCATCTTCTGATATCTTCTTCAATTTCTTTCTTCAGAGACTTGAAGTTTTTCCTTATACAGGTCTTTTACTTGCTTGGTTAGAGTCACTCCAAGGTACTTTATATTAGTGGCTATTGTGAAGTTTGTTATTTCCCTAATTTCTTTCTCTGCCCTTTTGTCTTTGGTTTATAAAGGGCTTCTGATTATTTTGAGTTAATTTTGTGTCGAGCCACTTTGTTGAAGGTGTTTATCAGTGGAAGGAGTTCTTTCGTTTAATTTTTGAGGTCTCTCATGTATACTCTCATATCATCTGCAAATAATGATACTTTAACCTCTTCCATTCCAATTTGTATTCCCTTGATCTCTTTTAGTTGTCTTATTGCTCTAACTAGGACTTCAAGTTCTGTGTTGAAGAGATATGGAGAGAATGGGCATCCTTGACTTGTCTCTGATTTCAGTGGGATTGGTTTGAGTTTCTCTCCATTGAGTTTGATGTTAGCTATAGGCTTGCTGTATATTGCCTTTACTATGTTTAGGTACATGTGCCCTATATCCCAAGACTTTAAAAATGAATGTGTGTTGGATTTTGTCAAATGCTTTTTTGGCATCTAAGGAGATGACCGTGTGGTTTTTCTCCTTCAGTTTGTTTATATGGTGGATTACATTGACGGATTTCATTGGTGGATTTATATTGAATCAACCTTGCATTCTTGGGATGAAGCCTACTTGGTCATGGTGGATATTTTTTATGTGTTCTTGAATTCGGTTTTCCAGTATTTTATAGAGTATTTTTGCATCAATGTTCATAAGAGAGATAGGTCTGAAATTCTCTTTTTCTGATGGGTCTTTGTGTGGTTTACATGTCAAGGTGACTGTGGCTTCACAGAATGAGTTTGGTAATGTTCCTTCTGTTTCTATTTTGTGGAATAGTTTGAGGAATACTGATTTTAGCAAACTGTAACTAATAAAAATAAAAATAAAAATAAAGAAAATACTCTATAAATTATTCTTTATTCTATTACCATGTCTCTTTGGAATGAGATTTTGTTCAGAAATTCTTCTGTGAGTACTTAGTTTAATTGGACATTCTTTTACATTTTTATTATAGTACTGTTTTTTAATACTTAAAGCTTCATTCAAAATTAAACACATATTTTTCATTTTGTTTTTCCTTTATGTACATGGATGTTTTGCCTGCATATATGTCTGTCTACCCCTTGTATTCAGTCCCCATAGAGAAAAAAAAATGAAGTTAGATCCAACAGAACTAAATTTACAACTAGCTGTGAAGTATCATGTGAGTGCTGTGAATCAAACCTCTCTCCTCTGTGAAAGTAGCTGCTATTCTTAGCCACTGAGCTCTCTCTCTTGCCCCCATTCAGTGTCTTAATATAATGTATGCTACTTGTGTGATGAACAATAAATTTTCCTTAGGTTAAGGTTGTTATTCACTGACATTTAAAATTTTCACTAATCCCCCCTATCTGCTATCAGAAATACATAAGATGTTAATAATTTTGAGATCTTTTATAGGGAGAGGGATTCTGGTGTATCCTGTACAATATGAAGTTCTAAACAATGTTTACATATTTATTATTTTACTCTGTGTGTATCAGGGGTCAAGACATGCCATAAGACACATGTGGAGTCCAAAGGGCAATATATGGGAGTCCTTTCCTTCCACTGCATGGGCCCCGATAATAAAACACAGGTCATCCTAATTGATAGAGGAAGCCTTTATGTGATGAGGCATGCAGTGGCCCAGATATGTGCATTTGTATTAGAATACTTATGCCAAATATGTTACAGAATTATATTTTGGAAGAATCTATACTTAGTACATACATATTTTGTTTGTTTGTTTGTTTTCAAGAGTGTTTATCTGTGTAAACTTGGCTGTCCTGGACACATTTTGTAGACCAGGCTATCCTGGAGCTCACAAAGATCTGCTTACCTCTGCCTTCCTGGATGATGGTATTACAGGCATGTGTCAAATATAGTATATTTTAAATGTTATCCATTTTAAATTTTCACCTTCAAATAGGTGTTTACTTTAATGAATTGATCCTTTTTTTTTTTTTAAGAAATGTTTGGTTAGGGTTAGGAGGTATGACCTTGTTAGATAATATAATTCCTTTAGAAATGATAATATAGGAGGGTGTGCTTTGAAGTTGATATGCCAATAAAAGTGACCAGACAGAAGGGAGTCTTTGTCTCTAAGTCTCTGTCACTTTATATCTTTGTTTCTGTCGGTGTTGGCCTCTCTATGTCTGAAGCTCTCTCTAGTCTTTCTCTCTCTGTCTCTGTCAGTCTCCCTCGCTTCATTGCTACATGTGTTTCAGTATGAAAATCTCTCAGTTCTCCTGAAGAATTACAACAAGATCACTGCTTGCAGACGTGAAATCATGGATGGTCTCTGCTAAAATATCAGCAAGGTTCCAATAAAACGCTTTTTGTTCAAAGATTTGCTTTGATCAGGGAGCATTTTCATAGTAAGTAATTCACTGACTGAGGACATATCTGTGCATTTAACAAATAATGGAATCTGTGATAATGTGAAAGTCATGTGACTTTATTAATGACCACTTGAAGGAATTATGTGACACTTTTCCTAAACTAACAGTCTTGGACACAGCAACTGTCATCTCTGGGTTGTGTGCTTTCAGCTGTCAAGATTGAAGCATGTAGGGCTGCTCAGCCTTCCTCTCAAAGCAGTCTGTCCACTTGGCCCTTTTAGTAAACTGGCTCCTGAAACTCTTACTGGATTGCACCTCTTGCATGACATCATTCTCCCTCTTAGCCAATCAGCACCTGAGAGAATCTTGAGTTTTGCATGGAAATGAGTCAAGAATCATTCCTCAGTGTCCAGTATCTGTGATCCTGTGCACATGTGACTTGTTTTTGTCAAACCCAACAAGCTTTTATCTTATCCATTTATCCAGATAACATACCTTTATTCCTGTTTATCTTGGTAACAATGTCAGGTAGGAAATGAAACTTTAATCTTACTTTATTTAATTGGACAGTTTCCTAAGTAGGGAAGCCACAAAATGATGTGGGATTAAGGAGAATGCACAGAATGACAATATGTTCTCATACTGTGGTCTTGGATCTGAAATTTCCTGGGTTGTGACTTTGAAGTGAGCAGTTACTCTTGTACTCACAAAATGGACCTTAACATTCTTATGGATATAATAGGCTGGCAGGGTCTAAGATTCCCAGGGTTATTGAATCTTTCAGAGCAGGAAAAAGAGTAGGAAACCAGATAATTCCTGGGACTGGTTTGGCTGAAACTGAGACAGTTTGGTATCTGTTAAAGGAGAAATGAAGGGCAAGATATTATATAAGAACTTGTGCTATTCCACACTAGTGTTGGCAACCATTTATGAGCAGGGTTGCCTTGGCTGACCTGGCTGGATGGACAGCTCAGTCTACTCAGTGATCAGTGAGCAAGTTTCCTGGTCTTGGGTTTATAGTTAAATCTTGGCCATCAGGACAAAGAAATGTGTTGATCTTTTATGCCTAGGATACAAGAGTAGTTGTATTACCTGCCGTGGTCCTCCTGACAAACCCTCTAAACATAATGTTAGTGCCAGGACTGCTTATTCAGAGATGCCACCTGAGCTCATGGGGTCTGATATAGCTGGGTAACCACTATTTTATGGCAAGGATTCTCTGCTACATAATGACTTCCTGGAATGAATACTTAACAACTTTAGACTCTGCCCTACTTTAGCGGAATCTTTTCTCCATATAAACAGTCATTGTAAAAGTTGTCAACATATTATTTTTATTGATTATCGGGGAATTTCATATTACATACTTTACACTCCTTTCCATTGCTCACAGCTAAGGACACTGTCTTCAAAACAAAACGACAGCCTACAGATTGGGAAAGGATCTTCATCAACCCTATATCTGACAGAGGGCTAATATCCAGTATATATAAAGAATTCAAGAAGTTAAAAAGCAACAAATCAAGTAATTCAATTAAAAATGGGGCACAGAGCTACACAGAGAACACTCAATAGAGGAATATCAAAGGCAGAGAAACACTTTAGAAATGTTCAATATCATTAGCCATCATGGAAATGCAAATCAAAATGACCCTATGATTTGTAAATAATCTAGAGCCCCTGCACAGACACACCCCATGGCAGTTTAGTGTCCAACTGGATTCCATAGTAATGGATGAGGGACTGCCTCTAACATGAACCTATTGGGCTGCTCTTTGATCACCTCTTCCTGATGGTGGAATAGCCTTACAAGGCCATAATGCAAGACAATGCATCCACTCCTGATGAGATCTGATAGACTAGGATCAGAAGGGAGGAGAGTAAGACATTCCCTGTCAGTGGATTGTGGAGGGGCATTCATAGACAAATGGGAGGGAAGGTGGGATTGGGAAGGAAGAGGGGTTATGTGGATATACAAAATGTAATTGATAAAAATTAAAATAAAAACAAATCAAAAATATATTTCCATTTAGAGTTATGTTATGGAAATGTGTATTTTGAGGTTGATAGGGTAATTAAAGTGAACTATGAGATGGCATCTCTGTATCTCAGTCTCTGTCACTTTGTATTTTTGTTTCTGTAGGTCTGTGTCTCTCTATTTCTGAATTTGTCTCTCTAGCTCTTTCTCTTTGTTTGTCTTTCAGTGTCCCTTTCTCTGTCTGATGCTTGTGGTTCTGTATGAAAAGCTTTCAGTTCTCCTGAAGGATTACAACAAGATCACTGCTTGCTGACATGATATCTCTGTAAATATATAAGCAAGGTCCCAATTGAACACCTTATGTTCAGAGAGTTGCCTTGGTCAGAGAGCATTTTCCAAGTAAATATTTCCATGTCTATGAATTTGACAAATTAAAATTGAATCTGTGATAATGTAAAGTCACATGTCAAGGACAAGTGACTTTACTAATGACCATTTGAAAGCAATGTGTGACAATTTTACTGAACTAAGATTCTTAGAAACAAGAACTGTCTGTCATCTATGGGTTGGGTGCTTTCCACTGCCTAGATTGAGGTATGTAGGGTTGTTCAGCCTTTCTCTCATGCAGGCTTTCCACTTGGCCCTTTTAATAACTGGTTCCTAAAATTGTTACTGGCTTTCACCTGTTGAATGACATCAATATCCCTCTCAGCCAATCAGCACCTGAGTGAATCTTGAGGTTTCCATGGATATGAGTGAACAAAGTTTCCTCACTGTCCAGTATCTGTGATCTTACATGTGACTTTTTCTTGTGAAACCCAACAAGTTTTTATCTCTTCCCTTTATCCAAATCACACACCTTTATTGTTTACCTCTGTGACAATGTCAGGTAGGATATGAAACTTTAATGTTTATTTAATATGACTGCTTTCAAAGTAGGGAAGCTTCAAAGTGATATGGTGTTAGGGGGAATGTACTGAATGATATGGCGATCTCCTATTGTGGTCTTGGATCTGAAATTTCTGAGGTTTTGACTCTGAACTACTATTTACTAGCATACTCACTACATGTACCTTCACATTCTTATTGATATAATAGGCTGGCAGGGTCTAGTGTTCCCTGGGGTACTATGTCTTTAAGATCAGGGAAAAGAGAAGGAAATAGACAATTCTTGTGTCTGGTTTGGTTGAAACAATGAAAGATCAGTTAGTATAAAATGAGAACTGAGCAGCAATAAATTATTTGACAGCTGGAACTATTCTACATTAGTGCTGGGGAGGATTGCCTTGGTTAACCTGGCCAGATCAGCTGTTCTGTCCTACGCAGTGGTCAGTGAGCATTCCTCCTGGTCCTGGACATTACATTTAAAACTGGGCGATGAGGACAGAGAAATGGGTATTTGTCATATGCCTAGAATATAAGAGCAGTTGTGTTTTCTGCAGAGGTCCTGCAGACAATCCATCTAAATGTAGTGTTAGTGCTAGGACTGATTGTTCAGAGGTGCCGCCTGAGCTTATGGGATCTGAGGTACCTGGGTAACACCTGTTCATGGCTAGGATTCTCTGCCACATAATGAGATTCTTGAAAGAATGCCTTACAATGTCAAACTCTTCCCTCTTTTAGTGGAATCTTTTACCATGTTAAAAGTCATTATAAAAGTTGTCAACATATTATTTTTATTGATTATGTGGGAATTTCATTTAAAATACATTGCACTCCTTTCCCATTGCTTCCAGGATCAAATTCCTACCCATGTGTCACACTACTTCTTTTTTCTTTAAAATACATCAATTTTAGTATGTGTTGTTCTAATACTCATTGGAGCATGATCAGGTCTCAGGGGCCAGTCCATTAAAGAAAACTGAGTCATTCTTGCTGCACCATTGTACCACCACCAAGAAGAAGCCATCAGTTCAGAAGATCACTATATTTCATCACCTTGATCACAGTTTGTCTTATGTGTTTATTTATTAATTGTTGTTCATTTGTATCCCATCTGCTACCCCCTCCTTCTTCTCCTTCCAGTCCCACCCACCCTCTTTCTTCTACCCCTATTCCCTTTCTCTAATTCCTGAATGGGGTAGGTCTTCCTCCCTCTTCTATGTGACCTTAGCTTAGTAGTTTTCATCAATGCTGACTGCATCATCTTCCTCTGCAGACTGAATTTTCAAGGCATTGTTCTTCTTGTGTTCTTCATGACAGTTTTCCTGCCTCCTCTCCTACAGGCTTCCCAGAGGTCTGAGGGGAGGAAGAATTTCATAGGAAAATCCATTTTAAGTGCTTGGTGTTTTAATGTCTCTCCCTGCATTATATCGGGCTATAGGTCTATATTCACAATCCAATTTGATACAAAAGAAAGCATCTCTGTGGATACAAGAACATGGCACTGATCTATCAGTTGAGAGCAGAGAGCAACATATTTTGATAACAAGAGTCTGCGTTGCTTGAAAATTTCCATAGGATGCCCTGGGCCAACAACTCAATTAACTGCCACTAACCACCCTAATGGAAGATTGGTTGTTCACAAATGATGGCCTATTGAAGCTTTATTCCACATTATAAGGAGTTCTCCTTATAAGGGAATACATGGCATGTTTGTCTTTCTTCATTTTAGGTATTTTACCCCAAACGATTTAACCTGGTTCAATCCATTTGCCTGGAAATATCATGATGTCGTTTTCTTAGCTGAATAAGAAATATGTTGTTATGGAAATATTCCACATTTTCCCCAAAGCAGATTGTTAGCCCTTTACTTTAGAACTTGGAAGTGGCTGGGACTTTAATCATTGTATTGAATGACAAACCATCAGGATAACTATGTTCTTTTAGCTTAGCATTCCTTCCATCTTCTTCCACTTCCTGATGATTTGAATTGCAATGTTCCCTTGAAGATCATCTCTTTACATGTTTAGTCCCCAGTGAGAAATGTCTGGGAAGGGTTGGGAGGTATGGACTTATTCGACAATATAGTTTCTTTAGGAGTGATAATATAGGAGGGTGTACTGTGAGGTTGATATGCCAATGATTGTGACCAGACTGAATGGAGTCTCTGTCACTTTATATCTTTGTTTCTGTTGGTCTCAGTCTCTCTATTTCTGAATCTGTCTCTCTATCTTTCTCTCTCTGTCTCCCTCTCTCTGCTTGCTGCATGTGGTTCACTATGAAAACTCTCAGTTTTGATGAAGGACTACAAGATGA
This sequence comes from Meriones unguiculatus, assembly GCF_030254825.1. Taxonomy (NCBI): domain Eukaryota; kingdom Metazoa; phylum Chordata; class Mammalia; order Rodentia; family Muridae; genus Meriones; species Meriones unguiculatus. The sequence continues at coordinate 27,517,125 of NW_026843710.1, read as the reverse complement.
ATGTTTGTTGATGTGACATGTGGCATCCTGGATGGTCTCAGTTTAATAAAAGATGAGTCTGGCAACTGATCTTCTATGCAAGAGATTTATTAGTTGGATATTAAGGAAATAGGGGAAGGTAGAGCAGGACATGAGGGGGAGAAAGAGGACGGGGTGCTCCAAAAGAGAGAGAGAGAAGAATAAGAGAGAGGAAGAAGAGTGGGAGAGGGACCATGTGTTGTGTTGTCACTTTAAGGGGCAAGGTAACCATGCCTTCCAGGTGTGGCCACCTGGCTGGCAACACATGATAACATCATAAGTTGCTAGGTAACCCAGAAGCAGGTTTTGTTACAAAATACTAACATTCTCTCTTTTTTCTAAAATTAAAAAAATGAGGAGCTTGGGCTGCTTTTTATAATGTAAGTTAAAGTATATAAATGTATGGATATTGGCAGCAGCTGTTGCTTATCATGCAAGGGGTTGAGAGAGAGAAGAATTACAGCAACAAAATGGTCAGATTACAACATCAGGAGTAAGGGAAGTCTGCTCTGGAAAATTTAGGGTATAGGATTGTCAGTAGAGAGTTGCCAGCCATGCAAGGCAGCAAGTAGGGACCAGCGAACACTGGGATAACCTGGAGCTGCTTTTCCTGGTCCTGAAGTACATCATTTCAGCCTTTTTGTTAAAAATAAGTGAATAATGGGTGTAGATTCTCTTCTGGTTACTTCCTGCAGACACTGGGGTTGCTGTAGGGAGGTCAAAAGGCTGAAATGTTGGCCAAGTCAAGGAAGAACAGGCTGTTTTGATGCTTTCCAGGGTTTGTAAGAACATCCGTGGATGGGTGGGAAAGTGCAGGTCCAGCTTGATGAGGTCAGAGTTGAACACTCGTAGCTGCTTTGACGATGTTCTGGCTATAGGAATCATTTCTGTCTGGCAGGACACTGTAACATATATATAGGCAAAAGATAATGTTAAATAGCTTATGGAGAACATCCTTTAGGTATACATTGAAAACTTTTGGAAGAGCAAACAGAGGTGGAAGGTTTGGATCAATGAGACTTGAACATGGGAACCTCTGTCTACCTGGGGGGACCTTTATTTATCCAATCACTGGCAGTATTTAAAGAAGGCTTTGTTTTGAATTTGTCATTGAGGTGAGGTTGGGTTATAGAAGAGTGTAAACTTAGAGGCTCTGGTGCCAGCTGCACTAGGTGTAGAAACCTGAAATTCTCCAGAGGACATCTTATCTGGAGGGATGGGTGTCTGGGCATCTTCCATTGGGGGCAGAAGTCAGGGACATTCCAAATGCATCATAATGGCAAGGTGTGAATTGACTGAGAGGTGGTACCTGGTCCAATTGCTTATCATCTTTTGGCCAGGGACCAGGGCACAAATGCCCAGTGAGGTACATCTGAGGTGCAGATGCCTACCAGGGCATGGCAGAAGCTCAGATGCCCAGCAGGGCATGGCCAAGGGCATGACAGTTTACTTCGGTAGAACTTCCCACGAGCAAGCACGCATGAGAGGGGGAGAAGAGTATGTGTGTAAATGGGGACATACCGCCCAAGGGAAAGTGGGGCCCTAAAATGGAGGTCAGCATAGAGGGGCAACCCTAGAGAGTTAAGGCTATGGCTTGGGTGGGGAGCCTGTTTCTTAAAAGATAATACAAAGTTGCCAGACCTCTGTGGTCAATCTTCCTCTACCAAGAGGCGCATTTTTATGCTGAAAAAAGAAATGGAGTAAACTCACCAATCTACTGGCTGTTCAATTAGGAGAACTCAACAATCCAGCCAGTGTTGCATGCAGTTAATAAGCAGTCTGATAGCCATGAAAGGAAGTCCCAAAGCCAGGGAAAGGGGAGGAGTCCCAACTTTTGAGATAGGCAATAAGTGCCTAAGAGGTGGATTTAGGTGGACTTTCTGCATCTTTCAAGAATTACTTTTAAGTTCTAAGAAGGAGATAAAACTTTAGACATGTTAGTATCACAATTGTACTCTGTATTGAAATATAGACTGTACATATTTGTGTTAATAGCACAAATAATTTTTAGGTGAGCTATGAAAATGCAAAAGCCTTTTATGAAGTAAAAGGGAAACTCACTTGATCTAAACTTTTAATATAAGCATACATATTATGGAGGCTTACAATCTTGGGCTTAGAACGATAATAGTACATGGTATAGTGCCATGTTTTTGTATGAGAGTCAGATTAATAAATTAGAGCCCTATTGATAAAGGTTAAAACTCTGGACACTTAATACAACAGTAGCATAGCAACAGGAGGAAATATTAAGTCTTTTTACCTATTTAAGATACCTTAAATCACCTTATACCTTGTAACCTTTATAACTTGCATTTACCAACCTTAAAACACTTTCTTAGACCCTCAAACATTTATAATTTGCATTACCAACCTTAAAATACATGTTAGACTCTCAAACATGTATACTCTCAAAGATTGTATTTATCAATCTTGAGACACCTTTTTAGACTTTCAAACATGTCTTAAAACATTTTCTTAGACCAGCAAACACTTATAATTTGCATTACCAACCTTAAGACACATTTTTAGACTCTCAAATATGTTTTTTTTTTCTTTTTTTGAGCGGGACCTTTGTATTTAGTTATTTTCCATGAGACATAGTTGAGACTGCTATGAACACTCATTGTGCTTTAGCTAAATGGATGATAAAAAGGTTTCATTTAGGCCTGTTTTTGAGTCTAGCAACAAGACATATTGTGTCTAGGCCTGACAATAGCAGCTCTAGGCTTAAGGCCAGAAAAGAACTGAGAAGTCATCCAACACAGAAGTTGGCAATATGTCTGTGGGACCTCATTGTGAAGTCAAAAACAGACCAGTGATATTATTGCTCAGGGTTTAGCCAGAGTTGTGGAGGTTGCTGAGTCAAGGAGCCATTTGTTCTCTGCCAGGAAAAAAGAGTTAGAAGGCTGGAAGTGTCTGTGGTTCTTATGCTGGTTGAACCTCCATGGCTGGGCACAGAGGACAAGCCTGCATGAGAGCACTTTGACTTTCAGAGGTCAGTCTACCAGCAGACAGCTATGATATGTTGCAGCAGCAGCAGGACCAGCATCCACTTTGGCTGCATTTGAAAAAGTCACCTGTCAGAACTAACTTTTGGCTATGCAAACTCTTGCCTTTTTTGCTCAAGCCTCTATGAGCAGGGTTGCTTTGTCTGACCAGCGGCCTCAGAGCGCAGCTAAGGTCTGGAGCCAGTCGGGATGGCTCTTACTATTTTTATCAACTCCTATATGGTGACCCAAGGACCATCCTCAGCTGTTTATTAAAAATTGCAGTGAGACCATCTGTAGGGCTTTAAATATGTATCTATTAGATGACTATTAACTTGCACTTGTTAATCATTAAATATTAGGACTTTAGGTTTTGTCCTTGCTAAGTTAGAACCTTAAAAGCCATGTATATAATTTATTAAATTGAGAGCACTGGAGTTTTTATATGATTTAATATATAAAAGTTTATAGCTTATAATAGTCTAAGGCTCGGGAGGGGCAAGATGGCGGCGCCGGGAGGACTCTCATTCTGAGCAGCAGCACAGCAGGATCAGCACAGTGAACAGCAATCAGAACTCTCGGCCATAAAACACAGTCATTGTGTTTCCCAGGTGAGAGGATACCCCACGGTGGGGGATTCAATCAGCTTTTAACTCACCCGGCTAAACCGCGGAAGAGATCCCGGTTCCGCCAGACGCTTGGCTGCTGGCCGCCAGCCCCAGCCCCAGCCCAGAGCCACAAGCCAGTGTCTCTGGTCACGGTCCCAGACTGAACCTTGGGCACCACACTATCAGAGACTGGAATTTTCAGTCGAGAGATAACCCCAGGGTACAGGAAACGATTGGGACTGGCCTTAGGTCACCCAGACATCCCCTGGAAAAGACTCGGGCGGGTTCCACGGGCACCCCAGGAGCCAGCCCGGAGCCAGAGCCGGGGACCCAGGTTCCAGCACAGAGCCCTGCCTGCCTGCGCGCCTGACTTGCCGCCAGAGATAGAAACGGCGGGTCTGATCTCAGAGCACTCAGCTCACCCCCAACCTGAAAAGGTCCCCGGAAAATTACCCAGCTTAGGGAGCCACTCAGACTCCCAAAAGCCACAAAGGCAGACACAGGCAGTTTCTGCGCACCAGACAGCTGGCAGAGACTGAGCCGCCATCACACAGCTGTGCTCCAGGCACAGGCAAATTTCTGTGGCCAGCCAGCTGGCGGACACTGAGCACTGTGCACCAGGGCAAAAAAAGACACTAGGAGTCCGTGTCTCCAGAGAATCCACGGGGAAGGAAGGAAACTGTACTGATCTAAATCACCCAATCCTTCCCTAGAAAAAGTCTAGTAGTCTAGTGGGGCCGAGGCGCCAGCACTCAGCTGTGCTCCAGACACAGGCACAAACAGTTGAGGCGCGCCTGATGTCCAACTGGGTCACAGCAGCTGATCATTAAATTTGCAACAAGAAACCCAGAAACAGGGCAGCTGCCCTCAGGACTTCCCTGGGTGAGAGGAGAACCCTCTCGACTAACAAAGACCACAGTTACCACTCAGGTCTATATCCCTGAGGTGAGCAACTCCTGAAAAAACACCAGCCATCCAGGGACTATACCCAAAAAGCTGAGAAGACATCCTTCAGGAAAATCCAGCTTTCTGCAAAGGGTATTCTCTCCACCACAGGATCCCCAGGAACCACCAGAAAATAACCCCAAACTCCTAAGATAACACAATGGGTAGAGGCCAGCGTAAAAGCTCAAGCAACAAAAGACAGAGCAATATGGCATCTCCAGAACCCAGTTACCCAGGGGCAAGTAGCCCTGGACACCCCACCATAACTGAAATCCAAGAAGATGACCTAACAAGTATGCTCATGAAGATGATAACAGAGGAAACAAATAAGATTCGTAAAGACATAGAGGAAGATAAACTCAAACAGAATATTGCCATCCGTAAAGAAATAGAGGAAGCTGCAGCCAAACAGTTTATGGCCTTTAGAAAGGAAATGCTTAAAACACTGAATGAAATGAAAGAAACAGAGTTGAAGGAACTAAAAGAAAAACAGGAAAGTACAATCAGACAGGTGAAGGAAGTAAACAAAACAACTCAAGACCTGAAGATAGAATTGGAAAAATTAAAGAAAACACAAATGGAAGAAATAATGGAAAGGAAGAATCTAGGGAAGAAAACAGGAACTACAGAGGTAAGCATAACCAACAGACTACAAGAGATGGAAGAAAGAATCTCAGGTGTAGAAGATACAATGGAAGAAATCGATGTATCTGTCAAAGAAAATGTTAAATCTGAAAAATTCCTGACACAGACCGTCCAAGAAATGCAAGACAATATGAAAAGACAAAACCTAAGAATAATAGGTATAGAGGAAAAAGAAGACTCCCTTCTCCAAGGCCCAGAAAATATTTTCAACAAAATCATTGAAGAAAATTTCCCCAAGCTAAAGGAGAGGCCAATTAGAATACATGAGGCCTACAGAACACCCAGCAAATTTGACCAGAAAAGAAAATCCTCCCGCCACATAATAATCAAAACAGTAAGTATACAGAACAAAGAAAAAATACTAAAAGCTGCAAGGGAAAAAGGCCAAGTAACATATAATGGCAAACCCAAAAATAGTCTAAGGCTATACTATAGATTAAGAGAACAAGACCAAGCATATTTTAACCTTTTGATAGTAGAGATAACAGCAAATTGACCAGTTTTAACATAAATAAATACCTCTAAAATTAATAGATCTTAATTTAGAATATTGGTAAACAACTTGTATGTAATAACAAACCAACAATATAGTAGAACAGTATAAAGTAATTTTAAGTTTATATTTGAGCAGGAGACCGTAATAACCTTTATTAATTTAGGAACTGAAAAGACATAGGCCTTTAGATTTATATTTTAAACCAACTGAATTTGAATAGATATTTATAAATTTGAAATTTTATTATTATATAAAATTTACTTTGAAGCAGGGTTGAATTATAAGATAGTAAAATGTAACTTTGAATTTTTTAAAAATCCATACCAATTTTAAATGAGGCTTGTTGCTGTAGCCTAATCTAAAAGATAAGACTTATAAATGTAAACCCAATGAGAAAATTATATAAAGCATTAGATTAAGAATTTAAAGCATTTTAAAATATAAGAGTAAAGTGTACAGAAATCAGAAAAAAAAAAAAAGCTTCAAAATAGGCTCTTAGTCAGAAGAAAGCACAGAGCCAGGAGCTAAACTAAAGCAGTTAGTGGGGGAGGGGCAAGTGCTTGAAAAGGCAGGAGTCTCTTTGCTAGAACTCAAGATGGCAGTGGTACCATGTTAAGTCTATCGTCCTACCCATTTCCTCCTAAAACCAACATGGCATCGGAAATCTCACAGGAAATTTAAAAATCTCTGCAGCTATCTTCTGCAGGGTTTTTAGAAATTTCTTAGCTAAAGCAGTGCATCAAGTTTTCCAAAGTTGATTTTTGCGTGTGTGAGTCTCCTTGACTGGGAGAACTGGCCAAGGTGGAGTTTCACTGTCTGCCAACATAGGCAGTGGCTGTTGTGGCAGGCACATACAGGCAGTGCCATAGCAGGAGTGGAGCACGGATACCACGCCTCTAAAGCAGCACACCAAGTTTTCCAAAGTTGACTTTTGAATTGGGACTCAGGGCACTTGCCAGGAGGCAGACACCATAGTGGAAATGGAGCACAGGTACTGAGCTGCTGCCAGAGTAACTGTTCTCATGAGAGCAGTTAAAGTAGAGGTCTTTAGGTATAGAGCAGAGAAAATCAGTTGAAACAATCCTATAAGATTATGGGAGTCCAAAAGGGGTCCTGGCAAAGCCAGGAGAGATGCTTTCCCAGTGACATGCACCAAAGTTAGATTAATAATCAGTCTGGCAACTGATCTTTTATTCAAGAGGTTTATTAGTTGGATATTAAGGAAAGAAGGGAAGGGAGAGCAGGACATGATGGGAAGAAAAAGGGGGGGGTGCCTGAAAAGAGAGAGAGAGAGAAGAAGACTAAAAGAGAAGAGTGAGAGAGGAACCACGTGTCAGGTTGTCCCTTTAAGCGGCAAGGTAACCATGTCTTCCAGGTGTGGCCACATGCCCAGTGACACATGATAACATCATAAGTTGCTAAGTAACCCAGAAGCAGGTTGTCTTCCAAAATACTAACAGTTTCTGAACTGAGCAGTTACTAGTGGACTCACTGAGTGGACCTTCACATTCTTATTGATGTAATTAATAGGCTGGCAGGGCCTAGGGTTCCCTGGGGTACTGAGTCTTTAAAAGTGGGGAAAATAGAAGGAAAACAGGCAATTCCTGGCAGTGTTTTGGCTGAAACAGCAAAAGATCAGTGTATATAAAAGGAGAAACTGAGGGGCAACAAGTTATTTGACAGATTGTGCTGTTCCACACTAGTGTTGCCAAGCCTCTATGAGCAGGGTTCCTTTGTCTGACCCGCTTTGTTCTACTCAGTAGTCAGTGAGCACTCCTCCTGATTTACAGTTAAAGATGGTCCAGATGGACAGAGAAATGAGTCCTTGTTATAAACCTAGGACAAAAGAGCAGCTGTGTTTCCTGCTGTGGTCCTCCTGACAAACCCTCTAAACATAGTGTTAATTTCACGACTGCTTGTTCAGAGGTGCCACCTGAGCTTATAGGGTCAGATGAAGCTGGGTAACCACTAGTTCATGGTTAGGATTGTCAGTATATAATGGTTCCTGAAAAGCATGCCTTACAAAGTCAAACTCTGTCTCCATTAGCAGAATCTCTTCTCCATGTTAAAAGCCATTATAAAAGTTTAAAACACATTATTTTATTGATTATGTGGTAATTTCATTTAATATACATTACACTCCGTTTCTTTTGCTCCCAGGTACAAATTCCTACCCATGTGTCACACTAAATTTTGTTTTTCTTTAAAATACATCAATTTTAGTATGTAGTGTTCATATACTCATTGGAACATGAGTATATAATCATGATATGAGTACATGATATGATATGATATGATCGTGAGTACATGATCTCAGTGCCAACTCCCTTAAAGAAAACTCAGTTCTTCCTTATAGCACCAGGGAACCACCCCTAAGCAGAAGCCATCAGTCCTGAAGAGCTCTATCAATTCATCACCTTGATCACAGTTTTTCTTACATATTTATTTATTATGATTTGTTGATTTGTTCACTTTCTAGCCCCTCTGCTATCCCCTCCCTCTTCTCCTTCCAGGCCCAACCACCCAACTTCTTCTACCCCTATGCTCTTTCTCTAGTTCCCTGATAGGAGCGGTCCTCCTCCCCTTTCTATCTGACGCTGGCTTATCAGATCTCATCAAGGGTGGCTGCATCATCTTTCTCTGTGGCTTGATTTTCAGGGTATTATTCTCCTTGTGTCCTCAATTCCCTCTACTTATAACACTCTTTCTGCCTCCTCTCCCTCAGGCTTCCCAGAGCTCTGAGGGGAGGGAGAATTTTATAGGGAAATCCCATTTAGAACTGGGTGTTTTAAGGTCTCTCTGCATAATATCAGACTGTGGGTCTCTGTATGCAATCCCACTTGATGCACAAGGAAGTATCTTTGTGGATCCACCACCATGGCAATGATCAATCAGTTGAGGGCAGAGAGCAGCATATTTTAATGGTCTGGGTTACCGGAAATTTCCATAGGATACCCTTGCCCAACAAATCAATCAACTGCCAGCCAATTGCACTTGTAGAAGACTGGTTTGTTCACAATAAACAGGCTATTGGAACTTTATCACCCACTATTAGGAGACCTCCTAATAAGTGAATACATACCATATTTGTCTTTCTGCATTTTAATTACTTTAACCAGGATGATTTTTCCTGGTTCTATCTATTTGACTGAAAATATCATGATGTCATTTTCTTAATTGAACAATACTCTGTTTTGGAAATATTCCACATTCTCCAAAGGAGAATGTCATACCTATTCTTTAGTCTTTGCAAGTTACTAGGACTTTAATCATTGTATTGAATGACAAATTATCAGGATTACTGTATTCTTTTAGCCTAGAAGTCCCTACGAAGGTGTGTTTTGAGGTTGACATGCCAATGTAAGAGAGCACACAGAATGGGTTTCTGTGCCTTTGTTTCTGTCACTTTTTATGCTTGTTTCTGTAGGCCTCGGTCTCTCTGTTGCTGAATCTGTCTCTCCAGTTCTTTCTTTCTCTCTGTCAGTCTCCCTCTCTCTGCCCACTGGTGGTGGTTCCATTGGAAGACCTTTCAGTTCTGCTGAAGGACTACAAGTTGTCTGCTTGCTGATGTGACATCATGGATGGTCTCTTTAAAAATATAAGCAAGGTCCTAATTAAACAGTTTTTGTTCACAGATTTACCTTCCCCAGGGAGTGTTTTCACAGTAAGTAATTCACTGATTGAGGACATATCTGTGCATTTAACAAATAATAATGAAATCTGTGATAATGTGAATGTTACATGTCAAGGACACAGGTTTTCATTAATGACCACTTGAAAGAAATATGTGACACTTTTCCTACCTAATAGTCTTGGACACAAGAACTGTCATCTTTGGGTTGTGTGTTTTCAGCTGCCCAGATTAAGGCATGTAGGGCTGCTCAGCCTTTCCCTCAAGCAGGCTCTCCACTTGGTCATTTTAATAACTGGTTCCTGATACTCTTTCCATGGAGATGAGTAAACAAACTTTCCTCATTGTCCTGTATCTCTGATCCTGTGCACTTGACTCTTTGTGGTGAAAGCAAACAAACCTTTATCTAATCCCTTTATCCATATCCCACCCCTTTACTCCTGTTCACCTCCCTGACAATGTCAGGGAGGAAATGTTTATTTAATTGGGCAGCTTCTTAAGTAGGAAAGCTTCAATGTGATATGGGATTAAAGGGAATGTACCAAATCACAAGGTGGTCTCAAACTGTGCTCTTGGGCTAGTTTTCACTCCTCCACCTCTGACAGAGCATATCCCCGGGAAGAGAAGGCCAGAAGCCTGTGTTGCGAGCCGTATCTGGCCCTCCGAGGAAAATGAGCACTTTCTTGGCGTTCGGAATAGTCTCAAACACTTTCCAAGACTCCCCGCACCCCTTCCCCAGGCTTGACCCTCCTGTTCTCCTGTTCTCAGAGCTCTGTTCCTGTGGGCTACCACTTTCATCCTCCTGAAAGAGGCCTCAGGATCTGCCAGCAGAGCTGCAGCAGCAGGTGGCGACGCTCACCTGAGCCGGTTCCGAGGGTGGCGGCGGGCCCGGCGGCCCGGTGTCCCCGCAGCCTGGGCCTGGGCCTGGGCCTGGGAGGTGTTCCTCTAACCCCCTCTCCACTGCCCAGCGCGGAGAGGCTGCGCGTGGGGTTCCCCGGCTCTGCGCGCCCGCGGGGCACACGCTTGCAGGCGCGCTCGCCAAGAGGGGCGTGGCCGGAAACTTGCGAGAAGTTAGCTGCAGTCACGGAGCCCAAGGGCGAAGCTGACCCACTGCGCCCCCGAATTGGCCATCTCTAAAAATATTTTTTTAAATGTTCTACCTGGACTTTTTTTTTATTCTGTTGGGCACAGTTTTCTTGCTTGGTAATTAGAGCAATTATAATCGACACTCTTACAAAACAAAATAATAAAATAAAAAGAAAAATAAAGTGTAGTTTTGTACCCCGATCTTCCCCCAGGGAGTTTCTGCTGAAGACAGCTTGCTTGCCGCCTTATTGGCAGTTTGCAAGGAACAAATATGTATAAACAGTCGATTTTTTTGAAATGTCATTTTGTAATTTACGTTCACTTTGTACACACACAGGACCCCTAAGCATCAGTTGTAATGACGGTGTTGAGATGAATTGTTTTGCACTCCTCATTATTTAAGAATTAGGCTTGTTTTGTTGCTCATTTCAATTGAAGAATAGCATTTGTTTCTGAAAATGTTGATTGTGGTAACAGGCCAGTTAGCAGTGGCATGTTAAATAAGTTTTTGTTTTCCTTAGCTCTCATGTTTGTAAATGCTCATTTTGTATTGTTTTTGCTATTCTGTTGCTAAAGCAATTGAACTGTTTTCTCTAGAATCATGCTTCTTTAGCACACTCCAGAAGACACTGTAAGTCACAGACTCTGGGTGGTTAAGGCACAGTAAGCAGTAAGCATAATTACATATACCAGTGTAATTATATATACTGTTTCATGATGATAAACTACAAAATTATTAGCTCTGAGCTTTCAAGCTACCAGCTTGTATAATAGGTTTAAGACAAAAATATTATACATGGTCATACAAAGAACACTTATGTGGGGGATACAATATATGAGAACTGTTATTCACAAATGATTCTAATAATGGAAAAAAATAGAGCAGGGAAAAGAGAAGGTAACTTGACAGTCTTGCAGGCTAGTCTAACAGGGTCCACCTGAAAGAGGGAGTGTAAATGGGAGACAGAGACATTAAGAATTGAGACAAGACAGTTTCCTGTTCAAGTCTAAGTTTACTGAACCTGCAAACAACACTTATAAAGCAAAGGTTACAAGCAAAATTATTTTCACAGTAGCAATACATCTGTGCCACCTGGCAAGGCATCCAGGAATTCACTCAAGGTTACACAAAGTTTCCTCTCTGGTTCCCAAGTTTTCAGGGAGCTTGCTAACTACTTCTCAGACTCAGAAACCACCAAGGATAGTCTCTGAGACATTGAACTTAGGTACGACCTGCATCTGCCATAGCCAGGAGGCAGAATTCCAATTAATAGCCTCCTTCAGTTAACTTTTCTTTGTTTTATGGAGAGCCTGTGTTAGGTTGGTGAATTGTGCATTTTTCCTTACTCGTAATCAGGGTCTCAGATGTGATTTTTTTGAGCCTCTGTCTTAGGTTGGAAAAAGAACAATTTTACTCTTACAGGTCATTGACTTACCTTCCTATTAAATGGGGTTGTCAGAAGTTTTTGAATTAAATTCATGCAACTGCACTTGCAGGCCAGGCATTGGAGTTGTTGAAGAAGGAGCTATAACACAAAAGGAAGGCAGGCACAAGCCAACAAACCTGTGCCCTCCAGGCCCACAAGTGTCAATCCCCACCTTAGCACAGAGTCAAAGAATAAAAAACACCTCCTGAAGCTAATAAATATATCCCAGGCTGTATTGACCAATTATAACCTAGGTTTCTTGGGCAGATTCTATGTCATGGATCTTATTTCTTTAACATGTTCAATTAGAAGTTTTTGCTAGACCAAATAACAGCAATGTGATTGTGAACCTAAGCCCAATTAAATTCTGTTTCATCATACCAAGATTCAGAAACCCTAATAGGAGACCAACACCAGAAGGCCTGCTAACGCTCCCATGCCCGCCCATTCCTTCAGATGATTCATGGCTGCAGCAATCCATGATGATAATCCTGTGGCTAGTCCTGTGTCCACTCTGGTAGAATTTACTGTGACAATGGCCCTGTGGTATATATGCAAGATTAGAGTCTCACAACAGTGTGATGCAGCCATGATCATTCAGGCCTTTACAGCCATTGAAGCAGGACATTCGCCCCAAGCATGGTTGGATACCATAAAAAGCTAAAATGTTATGCTCAGGATGCGAAGCTAAGCACTGCACTCAGGGTCAGCCGCTTTCGACCCAGAGAAGAGCATGTCTGATTGCATGCGGGTTGATACCCCAGGTCCCGCCTCTGAGAAAAAGGTATTGGTCGGGTCTGATGCTCTTTGGGTGGATGACACCTAAATGAACATCGGTACAAAGTCCCAATTTATTTCTAATATCAGAGATCAGACCTCTACTCTTGCCTGATGCGTCTAAAACAAAAAGGGGGAACTATAGAGAGCTGAGTAATGCTGTGCCTTAAAGGTGGAGCTGGTTTCCGCCTTCTACCTTCTGGATGGTGAGTGCTCTCTGTCACGAACAATTCCACATTTGGCTAAGGCTGAGGATCTGGCTTGCTTCCATGTATGTGGACCTATCTGCATTGCCCACGTGGCATGCCTGGGTTGGCTACCCAGAGGCTATTTAAGCTGTGGGCTGGCTTTCCCCAGGGTCCGAGGATTGTTCAAGGTTCCTGAATAAACTGCATTGAAAAAAAAAAACAACAACAATACAAAAAAAATAAAGCCAAAAATTTCAAGCAAAAAAACAAAACAAAACAAAACAAAACAAAAAAACCCTCATAGGAATCATAACAAAAGCAGCTGTCTTAACAACTAATAATGAAAAAGCATTATTATCAGCATTAACACAATTAGTAAGATTATAATATACACATTCAATTGAATAGGTATCATTGTTCTTAAATATCTTACTACAATGTTTCAAATAAGCAGTAAATAAGGAAGATTATCACATGCCAAAACAGAAGTATATTTGATTAATTTAGTAAAACTACTTGCATTCCCAGAGAATGCCTATATGTCCCAACACAGCCCCCAATTTCCAATACATAGGTTTGCCAATTATTATTCGAGGTCCTCCAAAGACAAGCACTAACAGATTTTTCTAAGACAAAAGAATTTTTTTTTGTTTTTCTTTTATTTTCTTATTTATTTATTTATTTTTTACTTTTATTCATTACACTTTATTCACTTTGTGTCCCCTCCCATAAGCCTCACCCTCGTCCCCTCCGAATACCACCTTACCTCCCCTTTCTTCATTCATGCCCCTCTCTAAGTCTACTTATAAGGGCAGTCCCCCTCTCCTTCCTTCTGATCTTAGTATGTCAGATCTCATCAGGAGTGGCTGCATTGTCATCTTCTGTGGCCTGGTAAGGCTGCTCCCCCGTCAGGGTGAGGTGATCAAACAGCAGGCCAATCATTTTATGTCAGACACAGTCCCTCTTCCCATTACTATGGAACCCACTTGGACACTGAACTGCCATGGGCTACATGTGTGCAAGGGTTCTAGGTTATGCATGGTACTTGGTTGGAGTATAAGTCTCTGGAGAGACTCCTGTGTTCAAATTTTCTGGTTCTGTTGCTCTCCTTGTAGAGTTCCTGTCCTCTCCAGCTCTTACTGTTTCCTACTTCTTTCATGAGATTCCATGCACTGTGTCCAATAGTTGGCTATAAATCTCAGCATCTGCTTTGATAGTCTGCAAGACAAAGCCTTTCAGAGGCCCTCTGTGGCAGGTTTCTTACTTGTTTCCTGTCCTCTTCTGCTCAAGTACACAATAAGGACATGTGCTCAACCATGTTTGTAGCAGCTTTTTTTGTAATAGCCAGAAGCTGGAAACAACCCAGATGCCCCTTAACTAAAGAATGGATACAGAAATTGTAGTAAATCTACACAATGGAATATTACTCAGGAATGAAAAACAAGGATATTATGAAATTTTTAGGTAAATGTTGGAAACTGGAAAGGATCATCCTGAGTGAGCTATCTCAGAAGGGGAAAGGCACACACGATATATACTCATTCATATAGACATATAATATAAGATAAACCTGCTAATAAATCTGTATATCTAAAGAAATTAATCAATCCCCACCCGAAAGGCAAAGAGGAAGAAGCTAAGTTCTTTACACCCTTAATGATAGACCAGTCCATCCCATGACTATAAATGCAGCATCACTGTCCCAGGAGTAGATGGTAGGCATTCATTTGATGCATCTTATCCAAGGAACAAGAAGTTGAGGTCAAATGTGTTGATCCCCTTTCTCATTGGGTGGGTAACTCATTGGAAATGTAAGACTGTCATTCTTAACTCTGGTAGGAAGGGACAATAATACCCCTCCAATGTTCCACTTTGCCTGGTTGCAAAGGGAGGTTTGAGCTGCCATCCCAACTTTAGAGTAGTAGGCATTCTGAACTATGACCTGGAGTCCTGATGAATACTGTCTCTGGTAAGGCAAAAAGGATGACCTCTTCTTCCTGAAAATTTAAGAGTCTGTTTCATTCAAAAGCATGAAAACCCAGCAACCAAGTGTTTTTGACATAAACAAGGACTTCTGGATCATCCCAGGAAACTTTAGTAGTAGAGTGGGACTAGGAATGTATGTCCAATAAACAGTAATCTTTACTGAAGGGGTCTTCATTGACATCATTATCATTGTCAGAAGAAAACTCCTTATCCACTTGTCGTACCAAACATTCCAGTAGTCATTGACTTGCATCATTTTCCTATGGAAAAACAGAGACAGATCCTCATCCCCATGTCAGTAGAGGTTATTGATTTATTAAAGGATGTCTCCATTTTACTTTAGCAAATGTTTTCTTGGTTTCTGTATGCCAAAATCTGTCTGCTGCTGATTTACCATGCTTATCCAAATTTAAAAACTTGAGAATGAAAAGAACATGATTAAGATGATTCTTAGGTGTCCATGAGGTGTCCTTTCTTTCTTTCTTTTTTTTTTTTTTCAAATAAATCTTAGTTGTGTCATGGGCATACTCTACCATGCCTTGTCCTTGAGGATTGTAAGGTATTTCAGTTATATGAGAAACTTGAAACTTTTAAAAAATCTTTTGAAAGATTTGCTAGAATATGCTCTTCCATTGTCACTTTTAAATTGCTTTAGAGCACCTAGAATATTAATAGCCTGTAGACAAGGAGCAATAATATTCTTTGCAGCTTTTCCTGGTGGAGGAGTGGCAAAAATAAATCCAGAATAGCTATTATGCAAACATGTACATATTTTAGTTTTTTTTTTAAATTCAGGAATATGAGTAATACGCATTTGTCAAATCTGATTTGTAACCAGTCCTTGGGATGGACTCCCAAATGAGGAACAGGCTGAAAGTGAGGACAAGTACTCCAAGCCTTGGCTATATTATGGGCCTGTTCCTTAGTCAATCATATTTATTTCACAATAACTATTAAGATGATGCATATTATGGGCATCCTGAACACTTTTTAAATGTGAACCAATATTTGTCTTTTTTCATTTTAACAACTTCACCCAGAATGATTTTTCCTGGTTCCAAACATTTGTTCTTTTAGCCTAGAAGTCCCTCCATCTTCTTCCATACTGATGATTTGAATTGCAAATCCCTTTGAAGTTCATGTCTTTACATGTTTAGGCTCAGTGAGGAAAAGTCTGGTTAGGTGTATGGCCTTATTACGTAATATAATTCTTTTTGCTTCCCTAATTTTTTCAGCCCTATTTTATTTTGTATACAGGATGGCTACTGATGTTATTTTGAGTTGATTTTATATCCAGTCACTTCTCTGAAGGTGTTTTTCAGCTGTAGGAGTTTCCTTGTAGAATTTTTGGGGTCACTTAGGTATAGTATCATATCATCTGCAAATAGTGATACTTTGACTTCTTCATTTATCATTTCAATCCCATTGATATACTTCAATTGTTTAATTGCTCTAGCACAGACTTCCAGAACTATGTTGAAGAAATATGGAGAGGGTGGGCAGCCTTGACTTGTCCCTGATTTCAGTGGGATTTATTTAAGTTTCTTTCCATTTAGTTTGATGTTGGCTATAGGCTTGCTATATATTGCCTTTAGCATATTTAGGTATGTGCCTTGTATCCCTGATGTCTCCAATACATGAATAAATGTTGAATTTTTTCAAATGCTTTTTCAGTATCTATGGAGATTATCATCTGTTTTTTCCACCCTTCATTTTTTAGTATGGTATATCACATTGATAGATTTCCATATATTGAACCACCCCAGCATAACTGGGATGCAGCCTACTTGGTCATAGTGTATGATATCTTAGATGTGTTCTTGTGTTCAGTCCAAGACATAAAGTGTGACCCTAACCAAACAAGCCAAAGACTTCTATGAAAAAAACTTTCAAGTCTCTGAATAAGAATTAAAAGAAGATATCAGAAGATGGAAAGATCTCCCATGCTCAGGACTTGACAAGATTAACCTAGTAAAATGGCCATCTTACCAAAAGAAATCTACAGCTTCAAGCCAATTCCCATCAAATTACCAACACATTTCTTTACAAAACTTGGAAGAAAGATTCTCAACTTCATATGGAAAAACAAGAAACCAAAAATTGTTGAAACAATCCTCTACAATAAAAGGTCTTCTGAGGGTATTTCCATCCCTGATCTCAAGCAGTACTATACATCAACAGTAATAAAAACTGCATGGTACTGGCATAGAGACAGAATGGTGGAGGGAACTGAATTGAAGACCTAGAAATAAACCCATACATATAGACACCTGATTTTTGAAAAAGATGTGAAAACCATACAGTGGAAAAAAGATAGCATCTTCAACAAGTGGTGCTTGTCTAACTGGATGTCTACATGTAGAAAATGCAAATAGATCCATACTTATAACCCTGCACAAAACTAAAGTCCAAATGGATCAAAGACCTCAACATAAAACCAGATACTCTAAATTGGTTAGAAGAAAAATTGGGGAAGTGCCTAGAACTCATTGGCACAGGAAACAACTTCCTGAACAGAACACCAGAAGCACAGGCTCTAAGAGCAACAAGCAGTAAATAGGACTTCATGAAACTAAAAAGCTTCTGTAAAAAAAAGTACAGTGTCATCAAAAGAAAAGAATGCCTATGGATTGGTAAAGAAATTCACCAAGTCTCTAAGTGATAGAGGTCTAATATCCAGTATATATAAAGAACTAAATTGACTCCCTACCCCCCAAGGGAGGAGTAGTTCTGCTAGGCCACAGAGGATGACTTCTCAGCCATCCCCGATGATACCTGATAAAACAGGGCCAGACAAAAGGGCAGGAGGTCCTCCCCATTCCGTAGACTTGGAAAGGGGCAGGGATAAGTTGAGGGAGGGAATAAGGGAGAGGGATACAGCTGGGATACAGAGTTAATAAAATGTAACTAATAATAACAACAATAAAAAAAAAAGAAAAAAAAAGAAGTTGAAAGGCAACAAATCAAGTAAGCCAAATAAAAAATGGGGAACAGAGCTAAATAGAGAATTCCCCATGGATGAATATTGAAGGCAGAGAAACACTGAAAGAAATGCTCAGCGTTATTAGCCATCAGGGAAATGTAAATTTAAAAAAACCCTGAGATTTCACGTTACACCCATCAGAAATGACAAGATCAAAAACTCAAGTGACAACACGTGCTGGAGAGGTTTCGGAGAAAGAGGAACTCTCCTCCACTGCTGGTGGGAATGTAAACTTGTATAACCATTCTGGAAATCAATCTGGGCTTCATCAGAAACTAGAAATAGCTCTTCTTCAAGATCCAGTTATACATATATAACATATAAAACATATATAACATATAAAACATATATAACATATATAACATATAGTTAGGCATATCTCTAAAAGAGGCTCAATTACAAATAAGGATATTTGCTCAACTGTGTTCTTAGCTTTATTTTTAATAGCCAGAACCTGTAAACCCAGATGCTCCCCAACAGAATAATAAATACTAAAATTGTGGAACTTCTACACAATAGAATATTACTTAGTCATAAAAACCATGGAAATCACGTAATTTTGAGGTAAATGGTGGAAACTGGAAGTGCGCTATCCCAGAAACAGAAAGACACACACAGTATATACTCATTCATATAGACATATAATATAGAATAAACATATTAAAATCTGTACACCTAAAGAAACTAATCAAGAGGACTGTGGCTAAAATGCTCAATACCCATTCCAAAAGGCAAAGAGGATGGACATCAGAAGTAGGAGAAAACGGGGAACTGGTTAGGAGCTTGCCACAGAGAGTCTCTAAAAGGCTCTACCCTGAAGACTATCAAAGCAGATGCTCAGACTTATGGACAACTATAGGGCAGAGAGCTTGGAATCTAATGAAAGAAATGGGAAATAGAAAGATCTCGAGAGGAGCTCCACAAGGAGAGCGACAGAACCAAAAAATCTGAGCAAAGAAGTCTTTCCTGAGACTCATACTACAACCAAGTAACATGCATGGAGATAGCCTAGAAACCCTGCACAGATGTAGCCCAGAGCAATTCAGTGTGCAAGGGTGTTGCATACTAATGGAAACATTGACTGTCTCTGACATGAACTGGTTGACCTGCTCTTTTGTAAAGCAAAAGACACTGTCATCAGAAAAAAATGACAGCCTACAGACTGGAAAAGGATCTTTACTAACCCTATACCTGACAGAGGACTGACATTGTGATGCATAAGATTGTGGTGTCATAATTCCATTGTGATGTCATTACATAATCAGGTCGTAGTAGCATTCTGATGTCATCATAATATTGTGAAGTCATCATAGCCTTGTAATGTCATAAAAGCATTGTGATCTCACAATAGGATTGTGATGACATAAAAGTCATTGTGGAGTTAAAACACCATTGTGAAAGCATAAAAGCATTATTTTTGTGGAGTTATAACACCATTGTGAAAGCATAAAAGCATTATTTTGTCATCATAGCATTGTGATATCATAATAGCATTGTGATATGATGATATCATTGGGATGTCATAACATTGTGATGAAGCATTGAGATACCGTAATAGCATGGTGAAGTCAAAATAGCATTGTGATAACAAAATTTCATTGTGATGTCATACTACAATCATTTTTGTGAAAGCATTGTGATGTCATAATAGCAATGGGATGTCATGATGTATTTTGATGTCAAAAATGCCGTTGTTATGTCATAATAGCATTGTGATGTCATACCACAATCATGTCTTAATAGCATTGTTAAATCATAATAGCATTGGGATGTCATCATGAATTTTCATGTCATAATGACATTGTGATGTCATAATAGCACTGTGATGTCATAATAGCATCGTGATGATGTAACACAATTGTAATGTCATAATAGCTTTGTGATGTTGTCATAGAATTGTGATGTCATAATACCATTGTGATATCAAAATTTCATTGTGACGTCATACCACAGTCATATCTTAATAGCATTGTAATTCCATAATAGCATTGGGATATCATGATCAATTTTGATGTCATAATATCATTGTTATGTCATAGTAACATTGTGAAGTCATCATAGCATGGTGATGTTTTAATATCATTGTGAAGTCATAACACAATTGTGATGTCATAATAGCATTGTGATGTCATAAGATATTTTTAAATAACAATAGCATTGTTATGTCATAATAGTATTGTGAAGTCATAACACCATTGTGATGTCATGATAGCATTGTGATGTCATAAAACCACCCTTCTTCTTCTAACCCTATGCCCTTTTTTGAGTTCCATGGTAGAGGAGTTCTTCCTTCCCCATCTATCCGATCTTAACTTTTCAAGATTCATCAAGGCTGGTTACATCATCTTCCTCTGTGGCCTGATTATCAGGACATTGTTCTTGTTGTGTCCTCAACTCCCTCTACTTGTGACACTCTTCCTACCTTCTCTCCTGCAGGCTTCCCAGAACTCTGAGGGGAGGGAGATTTAATAGGGAAAACCCATTTTAAGGTGTTTAAAGGTTTCTCTCTGCATAATATCAGACTATGGGTCTCTGTATGGAATCCCATCTCTGTGGATTCAAGAATATGGCACTGATCTATCATTTGAGGGCAGAGGGCAATATATTTATATAACAACAGCCTCAGTTGCTTTATAAATTCCATAGGATTTCTTGGCCCTACAACTCAATTAACTGCCACCCACTCCCTCCTTATTGGAACACTGGTTTGGTCACAATAGATGGCCTATGGGAACTTTATCCCTGACTATACATACCATATTTGTCTTTCTGTATTTTAGTTACTTCATCTAGGATGATTTTTCCTGGTTCCAGCCATTTGCCTAAAAATAACATGATGTCATTTTCTTAGCTGAATAATACTCTATTTTGGAAATATTCCACATTTTCTCCAAAGAAGATTGTCAGTCCTATTCTATAGACCTTGGAAGTTGCTGGGACTTTAGTCATTGTATAGAATGAAAAACTTTGTGGATAACTATGTTCTTTTAGACTACAAGTCACTCCATTGTTTTCCACTTCCTGGTGTTTTAAATTGCATTGTCCCCTTCAAGCTCATCTGTTATATATTGAGTCTCCCATAAGCAAATATCAGGGAAGGCTGATAAGGTATGGCCTTGTAAGATAATATAATTCCTATTGGAGTTATATTATAGGAGGGTGTGCCTTGAGGTGGATATGCCAATGAAAGTGACTATAGAGAATGGAGTCTCTGTCTCTCAGACTCTGTCGTGTTATATCATTGTTTTTGTCGGGCTCAGTCTGTTTATTTCTGAGTCTGTCTTTCTATTTTTCTATCTCTGTCTACATTTCTCTGCCTGCTGCTTGTGCTATGAAAAGCTCTCAGTTCTGCTAAAGGACTACAAATAGATGACAACTTGCTCATGTGGCATGGGTGGTTTTTATAAAAATATGAGCAAGGTCCCAGATTTGTCTTGGGAAGTAAGCATTTTCACAGTAAGCAATTCACTGTCTGAGAACATATCTGTGCTTTTAACAATTAATAATGGAATCAGTAAGAATGGGAAAGTCACATATCCAGGACAAATGACTTTATTAATAACCATGTGAAAGAAATATGTGACACTTTTCCTGAACTAAGAGTTTTAGACACAGGAACTGTCATCCCTGGGTTGTGAGCTTTCATCTGCCCACATTGAGGCATGTAGCGCTGCTCAGCCTTTCTCTCAAGCCTGTTGTCCCATTGTCCCTTTTAATTGCTTGCTCCTGAAACTCTCACTGGCTTTTACCTGTTGCATGACATCATTATCACTCTCAGCCAATCAGCAACTGAGAGAATCTTGAGGTTTGCATGGAGATGAATAAAAAAAAACTCTCCTGAGTATCCAGTATCTCTGTGCACAAGTGACATTTTATTTTGAAACCAAACATGCTTTTATCTCATCCCTTTATCCAGATCCCACTGCTTTACTCCTGTTTATCTCTATGACAATCTCAAGTAGGAAATGAAACATTAATGTTTATTTAATTGGACAGCTTCCTAAGTACGGAACTTCAAAGTGAAGTAGGATTAAGCAGAATGTAACAAATGACAAGGTGGTCTCCTACTGTGGTCTTGGTTAAGAAATATTGTAGGTTGTGATTTTGAACTACACAGTTATTTGCATCCTCACTAAATGTACCTTTACATTCTTATTGATATAATAGGCTTGCAGGGCTTTGGGTTCCCTGGGCTATTTTGTCTTTAAGAGTAGGGAAAAGAGAAGGAAACCAGGTAATTTCTGGGACTGTTTTGGCTGAAACAGTGAAAGATTGGTTATTGTAAAAAGAGAACTGAGGGGAAATAAATTATTTAACATCTAGTGTTGTTCCACACTAGTGTTAGTAACCCTCTATGAGCATGTTTGCCTTGGCTGATCTGACTGGATCTTAAGCTGTGTCATATTCAGTGGTTAATGAGGAAACCTCCTGATTCTGAGGTTTACAGTTAAAACTGGGTCTTTAGGACAGAGCTATTTGTCTGTGTTATGGCTAGGACACAAGGGCAGCTGTGTTTCCTGTTTTGGTCCTCCAGAAAAACCTCTAAATGTAGTTTAGTGCCAGGACTACTTGTTCAGAAGTGCCACCTGAGCCTGTGGGGTCTCAGGCAGGCTGGGTAATAACTAGTTCATGGCTACGATGCTTTGCTACATACTGAGTTCCTGGGAAGCATGCCTTACAAAGTCAAACTTTGCCCTCCTTTTGCGGAATCTTTTCTCTATGTTAAGTCATTGTAAAAGCAGCCAACAAATCATTTTTACTGATTATGTGGCTATTTCATACAATATACATTACAGTCTTTTTTCAAAAATCTCAGGTTCAAATTCATACCGATGTGGCACAATTTTTTATTTCTTTAAGATACCTCAATTGAAGTATGTGTTGTTCATTCGTCATTGGAACATAATCAGAGTCTCAGTGCCAGCTCCCTTAAAGAAAACTTAGTTCATCATTATTGCATCCTAGCACCACCCCCCAAAATAAGCCATCTGTTAGTATAATATTCTTTTAAAATGTATACACCTTACCCTTGTTCTTTCAAATACTAATTCCCCCCCCCCCACACACACAACTCTCTCATTTCAATCCGGAAATTGCATTGTGATACTTATTCTAAGCATCCTGTCTCACCTTGGTGTAAACTTCCAAATAAAGCATATATATATATATATATACATATATATATATGTCTGAACAAGTAGGTGAAGGCACATGCCTTTCTTACCAACACAGTGTAAAAAGAAACAGGCAGATCTCTGAGTTCAGGATCAAGCTAATTTACATAAAAAAATCAGGATGCTAACTCCTGCTGTTTAGCCATTTACAGAGATAGTTTAAGATTCAAAATGACAAAATTTTCTTAAAGGTTACCATGTAAATTCTTTTTTCTTAATAATAGATGTTATTTCCTTACTGGTCTAAATGTTGGATTCACATCATTTTTAGTTTTCTGTTGTTAAAAATTTAGAAGCAGGAGTCAACCAATAATCTCTCTGAGAGATTTATTAGGCAGGTAAGGAGGGAGTGGGAAGCAAGACATGGTGGAGAGAGAGAAAGAAAAGGGAAAGGGGATGGGGTGCCCCAAGAGAGAAAGAGAGAGAGAGAGAGAGAGAGAGAGAGAGAGAGAGTAAGAGGGTAAGAGGATAAGAGAGAGAAGTAAGAAAGAGTAAGAGAAAGTAAAAGAGAAAGAAAGAGTGTAAGAGAGAGACCACATGTAGGGGTTAGCCCTTTAAGGAGCAAGATAACCATGCCTTCCAGGTGTGGCCACCTGGCTGTTGACACATGATGACATCATAGGTTGCTGGTTGTGTTCCAAAATACTAACATCTGTAAAGAAAGATAATGTCACACTGCTCTGGAAAATGCCTTATCCTTTTAAACATGAGACATTTTCACCCAGGAAAAACGTTGGTTGTGCTTAAAGATTCCAGCCTAGCTTAGCCCTAAAAGCTCAAAAATTATATTCATATGTTTAAAAACAAAACTGTCCATCCAATATCAATAAGGGGCAAGCGAAAAAATAGCCAAAGTCAATTTAAAAATCCAGGTACAAGATGCCTAGAATATGTTTAATTGCAATGGGTTAGAGAGTTTATAAGCTAATGCTAAGAGAGTTTAAATCAAGTTTGGTTATAAGGCATAACTGTCCACTCCATAATAGTAAGGGGCAAGACAAAAAATAGACAATATCAATGTAAAGTCCAGGTACAAGCTGCCTAGGATATGCTTAAGTGCTAAAGGTAAGAGAGTTTATATGTTAATGCTAAGAGAGTTTATATAAATGCTAAATGTAAGAGGGATTTTAAATAAAGTTTGGCTATAAAAGCATAACTGCCCATCCTGTATAAATAAGGGGCAAGGCAAGAAATAGCCACAAACAATGTAAAACCCAGGTACAAGATGCCCAGGGTATGCTTATTAATGTAAAACCCAGGCACAAGATGCTTAGGGTATGCTTAAATGCTAAAGGTAAGAGGGAGTTTAAATAAAGTTTTACTATAAAGGCATAACTACCCATTCTATCCATAAATGGGGAGAGGACAAAAAGCTACAAAATATATAAAAATCTAGGGCTAATCCTCAGAAAAGTTACAAGATACTTACCCTATGCTTATATTCTAAATTAAAAAGAAGTTTATATAAAGTTTACTTAAAACATTTTCTATTGCTCAGGGCAACCAGGTTGTCTCTCTAATGGGAGGCTTCTGTAGGGAAATAGGTAGCAACTTGGCCTCATACATCAGGCACGCAAAAGCCCCAAAAGGTATTTTAATCTATTCAACTTTGTTTTGATTTCAACATGATAATGATTATATGTTCAATAATAACGGTAACTTATACTGCTAATCCCTGTACATGAAAACAACTCTAAAACTGACTGAGACATAAAAATGCAGCCAAAACTTCAACAATACTTGGCCAATAAATTCTTGGCTATAATATCTTCAACATGTATTATGCTAACCTTTTATTTGATATAGATTAAATTGGCTTACAGCTTAGTTTCATCCTGCACATCTCATACATTTATAATTTTAGAATTCTACAATGCTTTTGAGAAATTATATATTTGCAGATCAAAAGAACAGGACAATAGAGATGTGGATCAAACCTAACAGAATCATTCCTCAGCATGCTGAGACATTGATACATCTGTTCCAGCATCTTGCATGTTCCAGTATTCTGTTTGTTCCTGCCTCAGCTGCTTCAATTGCTGTTTTCTCTTCAAAGCCTGATCCCAAAAGAACTTTGAAGAAAGCTACTAATTTTAACTGGTCCAGAATTTTAGACTTTTCCAAAGAGGACTTTTATCAAGCCTGAAATTTATCAACATTCAAATATTATTGGACCAACAATGTTATTGCTTGCTTAATTAATAATTTTTACTAATCTTATTTGGGCTCTCTACAGGATTTCTACATGTTCAAAATATCAGCTCAAATAAATCTATGAGAACGGCATCCAATTTTCCTTAAAGGAGGTTGGGTATGTCTGTGGTTGTTTGCTATGGTTAAGAAATTTTATTGTCATTGGGCGATGTTTATTATTAATGGTTTCATTCAAAGCGAAAAAAGGAATATACAGGGATGTTTTACAGGAATAGAAAAAAGGTGGATTATTGAATCTACTCAACTTAAGGTTTTATTTGTTATTCCTAAATAAGGTTAGTTTTAACTCTGGTATATGAATTTGCATATTCATATAAAATGCTAAAATAAGTATTTTTGATACATTGGTATAAGCTTTAGAATATTGATAGACAGTCAAGGTTACTTCCTATACTTTTAAACTACTAAAAAAAGTGGTTAGGATATTAGGTATGCAAGCTAATTGCTAGTTATTCAACTCATAGTCATGTCAGACATTAGTCAAATTTATCACAGGAGTATACATTCTGGAATTTACAGATAGATATGATTTTACAGACAGATTGATAATATAAAGATAGGTAGTCTTCAGAGAGCTAAAGAATATGGCATTTGAAATATTTTTATTATTTTAAAGATTTTTTTTGACAATGAGACAAGTCATCTTCTGGCAGCACTTCGACTACATCAAAGAAGATAATGAGCATTGAAGAACCTCCATATAGTGATGGCTTCAAATGTGGCAAACAAGCCACTCAGGTAAAGAAAATACCCTTGCTTCACAATAGACAAGTTCTGCCAAATATGGGCAAGCTTAAATGCAGGAGAGGTCGACAGCCAAACTCTGCCAAGACAGGGTAAGCAAGTCCTAAATAGTTCCTGCTTCTCATTTATGTCTGTCAAATAGTCTGATCCAGAAGGCTGAAGATGTTGCTTCAATGTTATAAAGAGTTATGGGTGACTGTTCAGGCACAAACTGTTTTTGTCAGTTGTTTTTTTTTTTTTTTTTTTTTTTTTAATTTGGAACCTGCTAACATGCACTTCCTGTTTACTGAAGTAATTTTATTCCTTCTCAAGTCATGGATCGGGTTGCAGACCAAAGAGTTATAGTGCCACAATTAAGCTCAAATTGTTTAGAAGTTAAGAAATCCTTTCATATAGGTAATACCAATAAGGATAAAAGTTAATTTAGGTATAGAACTTTTAACTTGTCAAGATAGATAGGATAATCATATACTTTTTCCTAAGTTGCTAAATACACATGGACTAGATATTGCATATGTAGATTTTACCTAACAGTTTTCATAATTTCATAATTATTATTGTATTGAAAGAAAAGGAGCCTTTTATTGGACTTAAAGGGGGAAATGTTGGTATAATGTTCTTTTAAAATGTATTCACCTTACCCCTGTTTTATTCAAATGCTGATTTCTCTTTCCCCCACCCCCACAACTCTCTGGTTTAAATTGGGACATTGCATTGTGATACTTATTCTAAGCATCCTGTCTCAACTTGGTGTAAACTTCCAAATAAAGCAACTAGACACAATGTTGAGCTGGGAGGAGCCAACAGACAGAAAAAAGGGAGGATCCAGAGGGCAGGAAATGATTGGGAGGAGAAGGGGCAAGAGGAGAGCTTAGAGACAGAACTGAAGAAGAGGTCTTGGAGGACATGGAGCATGAACCAGACCTAGGATTTCACAAAAAGCAAGTATAATGTGGGAAATCTCAATGTTGTGAAAATATGAGTGTTTGGAGGTTTAGGATGGAGTAACTATTGCCCAGCATTGGGTTCTAGGTTAACTAAATAAAACCAGTGTCTTTGTGGTGATTTGGTTATACAGATGCTTAAAATTAACAGCAAGCATTACTAAAAAATAAATCAATAGTAAATATTAATCACTACTTACAAAAACATCAGTCCTGACGAGCTCTATATTTCATCACCTCGATCACATTTTTTTTCACTTTGTATCCCCTATACTGACCCCTCCATCTTCTCCTTTAAATCCCACCAATCCCCCTTTTAAACCCCTGTCCATTTTCTCTAGTTCCCTGATTTGGAAGGACCTCTTCCCCATTCTATCTGACCTTAACTTATCAGGTCTCATCAAGGCTGGCTGCATCATCTTCCTCTGCAGTCTGATTCTCAGGACATTTTTCTCCTTGTGTCCTCAATTCCCTCAGCTTATCACACTCTTTCTGCCTCCTCTCCTGCAGGCTTTCCTGAGCTCTGAGGGGAGGAAGAATTTCAAAATGAAATCCCATTTAGAGCTTGGTGTTTAAATTCTGTCTCTGTATAATACAGGACTGTGGGTCTCTATGCATTCCCATTTGATGTACAAGAAAGCATCTCTGATTTATCAGTTGAGGGCAGAGAAAAAAATATTTTAATAACAACAGCCTGGGTTGCTTGAAAATGTCTGTAGCATGCCCTGGCCCAACAACTCAATTGTCTGCCAGCCAATCCCTCTAGTGGAAGACTGCCTTGGTCATAATAGATTTCTTAACAGAACTTTACCCCCACTATTAGGAGACCTTCTAAGAAGTGAATACATACCATATTTAGCTTTCTGAATTTAGTTATTTCACTCAGGATGATTTTTTTTCTGGTTCCATTCATTTGCCTGAAAGTATCATGATGTCATTTTATCAGCTGAATAATATGCTGTTATGGGAATAATCCACATTTTTCCCAAAGGATGTTCACAGTCCCTTTCTTTAGATTTTTGAAGTTGCTGGGACTCTAATCATTGTGTTAAATGACAAATTATCTTGATAACTATGCTCTTTTAGCATCGAAGTACCTCCATCTTCTTCCAGTTTCTGGTTATTGGAATTGCTATGTCTCCTTGAAACTCATTTATTTACAAGATTATTCCACAGTGAGGAAATGTTAGATGGTATGGCCTTGTTAGACTATGTAATTGCTACTATTATATTTTCGGAGGGTGTGCCTTGAGGTTTATATGCCAATGAAAGTCACCAGACATAATTGAGTCTCTGTGACTTTATATCTTTGTTTGTGAAGGTCTTGGACTCTCTATTTCTGAATCTGTCTCTCTAGCTCTTTTTCTCTTTGCCTGCCATTTGTGGTTCAGTATGAGAAGCTCTCAGTTTTCTTGAAGGTCTACAACAAGATGACTGCTTGCTATTGTGACATCATGGATGGTCTCTGTCAAAATATGACGAAGGTCCATATTAAAGGCTTTTTATACAAAGAGTTGCCTTGGTCAGGGAACATTTTCACAGTAAGTAATTTACTGACTGAGGACATATCTGTGCTTTTAACAAATAATAATGGAATGTGACATAATGTGAGACTCACATGTCAAGTACACGTGAATTTACTAATGACTACTTCAAAGATATATGTGACACTTTTCCTGAACTAAGAGTCCTGGACACAGGAATTGTTGTCTATGCCCAGATTGATGCCTGTAGGGCTGACCACCCTTTCAATCCAGCAGGATGACCACTTGCCCCTTTCAAAAGCAGGCTCCTGAAACTCTTACTGGCTTTCACTTGTTTCAAGAGATTATTCTGCCTCTCAGCCAATCATCAATTGAGAGAATTTTGAGATTTCCATGGAGATTAGAAAAAAACATTCATCAGTGTCCAGTACCTCTTATCCTGTGCACATAGGAGTTTTTCTTGTGAAAACCAGCAAGCCTTTATCTCATGCTTTTATCCAGATCCCACAGGTAGGAAAGGAAAATTTAATGTTTAATTGGACAGCTCCCTAAGTAGGGAATTTCAAAGTGATGTGGGATTAAGGTAAAGGTATCCAATGACAATGTGGATATTGTCCTAAATGTCATTGTCCTACTGTGGTCTTGAATCCCAAATTTCCTGCGTTGTGGCTTTGAACTGAACAGTTACTCATGTCCTCACTAAATGTACTGTTATTATTATTATTATTATTATTATTATTATTATTATTGATATAATAGGTTAGCAGCATCTAGGGTTCCCTAGGGTAATGAGTCTTTAAGAGAAGGGAAAAGAGAAGGAGATCAGAGAATTCCTGGGTCTGGTTTGGCTGAAACAGAGAAAGATTGTTGAGTGTAAAAGGAGAACTGAGGGGCAGTAAACTATTTGACAAATGGTGCTCCTAATAAGTGAATACATACCATATTTTCTGTATGCATTTTAATTAATTCACACAGAATGATTTTTCCTGGTTCCATGCATTTCCCTGAAAATATCATGATGTAATTTTCTTAGCTGAATAATTCTCCATTATGGAAATATTCCACATTTTTCCCATAGGAGATTGTCAGGCCTATACTTTAGCATTTGTAAGTTGTTGGGCCTTTAATCATTGTATTGAATGATAAACTTTAAGGATAACTATTTTCTTTCAACCAAGAAGTCCCTCCATCTTCTTCTACTTACAGGTGGTTTGAATTTCAATGTCCCTTTGAAGCCCATCTATTTACATGTGGAGTCACCAGGGAGGAAATGTCTGGGAAGGGTTAGAAGTTAAAGCATTCTTAAATAATATAATTTATTTTGTTTCCCTAATTCCTTTTTCAGCCCTATTGTTTTTTGTATACAAGAGGACTATTGATTTTTTGAGTTGATTTTGTATCAAACACTGTGCTGAAATTGTTTATCAGCTGTAGGATTTCCCTGGTAGAATTTTGGGGTCACTCATATCATATCATACTATCATATCATCTGCAAATAGTGATAGTTTGACTTCTTCCTTTCCAATTTCTATGTCCTTTATCTCTTTCTATTGTCTTATTGCTCTAGCAAGGACTTCTAGAACTATGTTGAATATTTATGGAGAGACTAGGCAAGCGTGCCCTGTCTATGATTTCAGTGAGATTGCTTTAAGTTTCTCTCTATTTAGTTTGTTGTTGGCTATAGGCTTTCTGTATATTGCCTTTACTATATTTAGATATATGCCTTGTATCCCTGATCTCTCCAAAACTTTAAACATGGATGGATGTTGGATTTTGTCAAATGCTTTTTCAGAATCTAGGGAGATTATCATGTGTTTTTTTTTTTTTTTTGTTGTTGTTGTTTTGTTTTGTTTTGTTTTTTTTAGTATGTTAATACTATGGATATTTTTTGGAAGCTGTTAACATGCACTTCCTATTTACTAATAACAAATTTTTCTTCCTCAAGTCTCTGATGGGTTGAAAAACAAATAGTTATACTGCCACAATTAAGCTTAAGTTGTTTAGACGTTAAGAAATCCTTTCACATAGGTATACCGATAAAAGTTAATTTAGGTGTAGAACTTCTAACTTTTCAAGATAGATAGGATAATCAGATAACTTTCTCCTAAGCTGCTAAATAGACATGGACTGGACATTGCACATATAGATTTTACCTAACAGTTTTCATACTTATTATTGTATGGAAAGAAAATGAGACTTTTATTGGACTTAAAGGGGGAAATGTTTGTATAATGTTCTTTTGAAATGTATACACCTTACACTTGTTCATTCAAATGCTGATTTATACCCCCCTCCTTTAGTTTTAATCTGGATATTGCATTGTGATACATATTCTAAGCATCCTTTCTCAACTGGGTGTAAACAGGACAAAATAAAACAACTAAAAACAATGTTGTGCAAAGGGAGGAGCCAGAGTAAAGGAAAGAGGGGAGGAGCCAGAGGGCAGGAAATAAGTGGGACGAGAAGGGGTGAGAGAAGAGCTAGGAGAGAGAGCTGGAGGACAGATCTTGGAGCAATGATGTAGAGAGATATACTGGACCAAATATATAACTAAAAGCAAGCATAATGTGGTGAAACCTAAATGTTAGGAAACTATGAGGGCTTGGAGGTTTGGATGGAGTAAATAATACCTGGCATTGTGTTCTAGGTTAACTAAATAAACTCAGTCTATGTGTTGCGATTTGGGTATACAGCTGTTTAGGACTAACAGCAGCATTATTAGAAGATAAATTAATAGTATATATTAATAGTCACATACAACAGGGTCTCTGCAAGGAATCACATTTGAGGCAGAAGGAACCATCTCTGTGGCACTGATCTATCAGTTGATGTCAGACAGCAACATATTTGCTTAACAACAGCCTGGGTTGCTTGAAAATTTTTGTAGGAAACCCTGGCCCAACAATTCAATTTACTGCCAGACAATTTCTCTAGTGGAAGATTGGTTTGGTCACAATTAATGGCCTATTGGAACTATATCCCCCACTATTTCGAGGCCTCCTAATATGTAAAAACATACCATATTTCTCCTTCTGCATTGTAGTTACTTTACCCATGATGACATTTCCTGGTTCCATCCATTTGCCTGAAAATATCTTGTTGTCATTTTCTAAGCTGAATAATACCCATTATGGAAAATTTCCACATTTACCCCAAAAGAGAATGTCTGTCCTGTTCTTTAGAAATTACAAGTTGCTGGGTCTTTAATCATTTCATTGAATGATAAACTATCAAAATAACTATGTTCATTTAGCCTAGAAGTCCCTTCATCTTCCTTCAGTTCCTGGTGATTTGAATTACAATGTCCACTTGAAGCTCATCTATTTACTTGTTTATTCCCCAGTGAGGAAATACCTGATAAGGGATAGGAAGCATGGCCTAGTTAGATAATATAATTCGTATAGGAGTTATATTATAGGAGGTTGTGCTTTGTCGTTGATATGTCAATGAAAGTGACCAGACCGACTGGAGTCTCTGTCTCTTGGTCTTTGTCACTTTATATCTTTGCTTCTGTCAGTCTCGGTGTTTATTTCTGAATCTGTCTCTCTAGGTTTTTCTCTGTTTCTCTCAGTCTCCTTCTCTGCCACTTGTGATTCACTATGAAAATCTCTCAGTTCTGCTGAAGGACTGCAACTGAATGACTGTTTGCTGACATGATATCCTGGATAGTCTCTGTAAATAATATGAGCAAAGTCCCAATTAAACACTTGTTTTTCAAAGAGATGCCTTGGTCAGGGAGCATTTACCTAGTAAGTAATTCACTAGATAAGGACATATCTGTGCATAATAATTAATAATGGAATCTGTGATAATGTGAAAGTCACATGTCAAGGACACATGGCTTTATTAATGACCACTTTAAAGAAAAAGGTGACAATTTTCCTTAACTAAGAGTCTTAGTATGAGGAACTATCATCTGGGTGTGTGTTTTCAGATGTCCAGATTGAGGCACATAGGGTTGCTCAGACTTTCTCTTAAGCAGGCTGTCCACTTCACCATTTTAATAACTGGCTACTGAAACTCTTACTGGCTTGTACCTATTTTATGACATCATTCTTTTTCTCAGCCAACCTATTCCTGAGATAATCTTGAGGTTTCCCTGGAGATGAGTAAACAAAATTTCCTCAGTGTCCAGTATCTCTGATCCTGTGCACAAGTGACATTTCCTTGTGAACCCAATAAACCTTTATCTCATCCCTTTATGCAGATCCCATACCTTTATTCCTGTTAACCTCTGTGACAATGTCAGGTAGGAAATGAAACATTAATGTTTATTTAATTAGACAGCTTCCTAAGTAGGAACCTTCAAAGTGATGTGGGATTAAGGGCAATATAGTGAATAACAATGTGGACTCTAAATGTGGTCTTGGATCTGAAATTACCTGGTTGTGACTTTGATCTAAGAAGTTACTGGCATACTCTCTCTACACATTCTTATTAATATAATAGGCTGGCAGGGATTAGGGTTCCCTGCTGTACTGAGTCTTTAAGAGCACAGAAAAGAAAAGGAAATCTGACAATTCCTGGGACTCATTTGGCTGAAACACAGAAAGATTTGTGAATGTAAAAAGAGAACTGAGGAGCAATAAACTATTTAACAGCTCATTATGTTCCACAGTAGTGATGCCAAACCTCTATAAGCAGGGTTGCCTTTGCTGACCTGGCTGGTTCAGTAGCTGTGTCCTACTCAGTGTTCAGTGTTCAGTGAGCAATCCTCCTTGTCGGTTTACAGTTAAAACTGGGCCTTCAGAACAGAGAGATGTGTCCATTTTATATACCTAGTACACAGAGCAGGTGTGTTTCCTTCAGTGGTCCTCCAGACAAAAGCTCTAAAAGTTGTGTTAGTGCCAGAACTGCTTGTTCAGACGTGACACCTGAAAGCATGAAATCTGAGTTAGCAGGGTAACCAATAGTTCATGGTTAGGTTTCTCTGCTACATGACTTCCTGGAAAGCATGCCTTGCAAAGTCAAACTCTGCCCTCCTTTAGCAGAATCTTTCTTCATGTTAAAAGTCTTTGTAAACATTACGAAGATGCTATTTTTATTGCTTATGTGGGAATTTCTTACACATTACTCTCATTTTCCATTGCTCCCAGTTTCAAATTCTTACCTATATGTCACATTAATTTTTTTTTAATTTACAATACTTCAGTTCAGCTATGTGTTGTTCATATACTCATTGAATCCTAAAGAGAACCCCAGTGTCAACTCCCATAAAGTAAACTGTGTTCATCCTTGCTGCACTCTAGAACTACCCCCAAGAAGAAGCCATCAGCCATTAAGAGCTCTATACTTCATCTTCTTGATCACAGTTTTTCTGCAGTATTTATTTATTCTGATTTGTTCAATTTGTAAGGCCTATGCTGCCCTGTCTCTCTTCTCCTTCCAGACACACCCATCCTACTTTTTCTATGACTATGCCCTTTCTCTAGTTCCCTGATAGGGGAGATCCACCTCCCCTTACTATCTGACCCTAGCTCATCAGGTCTCATCAAGGTTAGCTGCATCATCTTCCTCTGGTCTGATTCCCTGGGCATTGTTCTCCTTATGTTCCCAGTTACCTATACTTATGACACTCTCTTTCCCTCTTGTACTACTGGCTTATGAGACATCTGAGGGGAGGGAGAATTTCATAGGAAAATCCCACTTAGACCTGGGTATTTTAAGGTCTCTCTCTCTGCATAATATTAGACTGATGATCACTGTATGCAATTCCATTTGCTGCAGAAGGAAGCATCTTTGTGGATCCAAGAATATGGCACTGATCTATCAATTAAGGGCAGAGAGCAAAATATTTTATTAACAACAGCCAGTGTGCTTTAAATTTTCCATATGATGCCTTGGCCCAACAATTGAATTAACTGCCACCCAATCCACCTAATGGAAGACTGGTATGGTCACAATAGATGGCCAATTGGAACTTAAAACTTAATGCCCCACTATTAGGAGACCTCTTAATAAGGAAATACATACCATATTTT
The DNA here is from genome assembly GCF_030254825.1 of Meriones unguiculatus. Lineage (NCBI taxonomy): Eukaryota > Metazoa > Chordata > Mammalia > Rodentia > Muridae > Meriones > Meriones unguiculatus. The sequence continues at coordinate 27,482,804 of NW_026843710.1, read as the reverse complement.
TCTTTCAGCATTTTAGTTACTTTACCCAGGATGATTTTTCCTGGTTATTTACATTTTCTTGAAAATATGTTGTTCTCATTTTCTTAGCTGAATAATACTCCCTTATGGGAATATTCCGAAGGAGATGGTCAGGCCTGTTCTTTAGTCTTTGGAAATTTCTGGGACTAATCATTGTATTGAATGACAAACTTTCAGAATAACCATGTTTTTTAGCCTAGAATTCCCTCCATCTTCTATTACAACCTGATGATTTGAACTGAATTGCAATGTCCCCTTGAAGCTCATCTATTTACCTGTGCAGTCTCCATTGAGGAAATGTCTGGTTAGGATTAGGAGATATGGCCTTGTTTGATAATAGAATTCCTTTTGTATCACTAATTTCTTTCTCAGCCCTTTTATCTTCTGTATACAGGAGGGCTACTGTTTTTTTTTTTTTTTTTTGAGTTAATTTTGTATCCAGCCACTTTGCTGAATGTGTATATCAGCTGTAGGATTTCCCTGGTAGAAGTTTTGGGGTCACCAATGTATCATATCCTCTGCACAGAGTGATATTTAACTTCTTCATTTCCAATTTGTATCTCCTCGATCTCGTTCAATTTTCTTATTGCTGTAGCAAGAACTTCCTGAACTATTTTGAAGAGATATGGAGAGAGAGGGCAGCCATGCCTTGTCCCTGATTTCAGTGGGATTGCTTTCAATTTCTCTCAATTTAGTTTGATGTTTGCTATAGGCTTGTTGTACATTGCCTTTATTATATTTAGATATGTCCATGTATCCCTGATCAATCCAATAATTTAAACAAGATTGGATGTTTAATTTTTCTAATGCTTTTTCGGCATCTATGGAGATTAGCATGTGTTTTTTTTTTAATTTTTTTAATATGGTAGATCACATTGATGGATTTCCATATATTGAAACACCCCTGCATACCTGGGATGAAGCCTACTTTGTCATAGTAGATGATATCTTCGATTTGTCCTTGTATTCAGTCAAAACCATAAGGTACCTTGATGTGACCCTAAATAAGCAAGACAAACACTGCTATGAAAAAAATTTCAAGTCTCTGAAGAAAGAATTGAAGAAGATATCAGAAGATGGAAAGATCGCCCATGCTCATGGCTTGGCAGGATTAATATTGTAAAAATGGCCACCTTACCAAAAGAAATTTACAGATTCAATGCAATCCCATCAAATTACCAACACACTTCTTCACAGACCTTGAAAGAAAGATTCTCAACTTCATATGGAAAAACAAGAAACCCAGAATTGCTAAAACAATCCTCTACAATAAAAGATCTTCTGGAAGTATCTCCATCCCTGATCTCAAGTGTGTTATAGAGCAACAGTAATGAAAACTGCATGGCAATAGCATAGAAACAAAATGGTGGATTAATATACCCAAATAGAAGACCCAGAAATAAACCCATACACTTATGGACACCTGAGTTTTGACCATTGTGCCAAAATCATACAATAGAAAAAAGATAATATCTTGAATAAATGTTATCTTTATATGTGCTGGTCTAACTGGATGTTTACTTGTAGAGAAATGCAAAGAGATCCATACTTATCACCCTGCACAAAATTAAAGTCCAAGTGGATCAAAGACCTCCATATAAAACCAGACACAATACATCTGTTAGAAGAAAAAGTGGTGAAGAGCTTTGAACTCATTGGTACAGGAGATGACTTCCTGAACAGAACACCAACAGAACACACTCTAAGAGCATCAATCAGTAAATGAGGCCTCATGAAACTGAAAACCTTCTGTAAAGCAAAGGACACTGTCTTCAAAAGAAAATGGATGCCTACAGGTTGGGAAAGACTCTTCACCAAGTCTTTATATGTTAGAGGGCTAAAATCAAGAATATATAAAAAACCTAAAGAAGTTGAAAAGCAACAAATCAACTAATCCAATTGAAAATGGGGAAAAATTCTCAATTAGAGGAATATTGAATGGCAGAGACACATTTAAAGAAATGTTTAACGTCATTAACCATCAAGGAAATGCAAACCAAAACGACTTTGTGATTTGACCTTACACCCATCAGAATGGTCAATATCAAAAACTCAAGTGACAAGACATGCTGGAGAGACTGTGGAGAAAGGGGAATGCTCCTCTCCTGCTTGTGGGAATGTACACTCTTACCATTGCTGGTTAGAAATTAAACTTGTACAGCCACTGTAGAGATCAATCTGTACATTTCTAGACAACTAGTAATAGAGCTTCCTAAAGATTAAGGTATCCACCACTAGGCATATGTCCAAAAGAGGCTCAAGTACACAATAAGGACATTTGCTCAACCATGTTTGTAGCAGCTTTATTTGTAATAGCAAGAAACTGAAGCAACATACATGCGTTCAACTGAAAAATAAATACAGAAATTGTGGTACATCTACAGAATGGAATATTACTCAGCAATAAAAAACAAGGAAATCATGAGATTTGAGATAAATAGTGGGAACTGGATGTGAGCTATTCCAGAAACAGAAAGACACACATGGTATATAGTCACTAACAAACATATACGATAAACATACTAAAATATGTACACTTTAAAAAACTAAGAAAGAGGAAGGACTCTGGCTAAAATGTTCAACTACCATCACAAAAGACAAAGAAGATGGATTTTAGGAGAAGGAGAAAATAGGGAACAAGTTAGAAGCCTGACACAGAGGGCCTCTGAAACTCTGAAAGGCTCTGTCCTGCAGACCATCAAAGCTGATGCTGAGACTTATGGCCAATTCTTGGGCAAAGTGCTTGGAATAATGAAAGAATTGGAAATAGTAAGACTCTGAAAGGACAGGAGGTCCACAAGCAGAGCGACAGAATAAAAAATCTTTCTTGAGACTAATACTCCAACCAAGTAACATGCATGGAGATAGCCTAGAAACCCTGCACAGATGTAGCCCATGGAAATTCAGTGTCCAAGGGGGTTCCATAGTAATGAGAACAGGGACTGAGTCTGACATGAACTGATTGTCCTGCTCTTGATCACCTCTTCCAGATTGGAGAGTAGACATACCAAGCCACAGAGAAAGACAATGTAGCCACTCCTGATTAGATCTGATAGACTAGCATAAGAAGGAAGGAGAAGATCTCTCCTTTCAGTGGACTTGGGGAAGAGCTTGTGCGGAGAATGGGGAGATAAGGTGGGATTGAGAGGGGAGGAAAGAGGTTTTATTTGAGGATACAAAGTGAATAAGAGTAATTAATAAAAATAAAAATATTTAAAATATATAATTCCTTTTGTAGTTATATTATAGGAGGTGTGCTTTGAGATTGATATGCCAAAGAAAGTGACCAGATAGAATGGAATCTGGCTCCCAGTCTTTTTCACTTTATATCTTTTTTTTTCTGTCAGTCTCAGTCTCTCTATTTCTAAATCTGTCTCTCTAACTCTTTCTCTCTCTGTCTCTCTCTGTCTCCCTCTCTCTGTCTACTGCTTGTGACTCAGTATGAAAAGATCTCAGTTCTGCTGAAGAACTACAACAAGATCAATGTTTGCTGATGGTCTCTATCTAAGCAAGGTCTAATTAAACATTTTTTTTTCAAAGATTTGCCTTTGTCAAGGAGCGTTTTCCCAATAAGTAATTCACTGACTGAGGACATGTCTGTGCATTTAATAAATAATAATGGAATCTGTGATAATGTGATGGAACTATAACTTTATTATAGTTATTAATGACCACTTGAAAAAAATATGTGAAACTTTTCCTGAACTAAGAGTTTTGGGTAAGGAACTGTCATCTCTGGTTTGTGTGCTTTTTGCTACCTAGATTGAGGCATGTAGGGCTGCTCAGACTTCCTCTCAAGCAGAATGAGCACTTGGCCCTTTTAATAATTGGCTCTGAAAGTCTTGGTGGTTTTAATCTGTTTCATGACATTATTATCCTTCTCAGCCAGTCAGCATTTGAGAGAATCTTGAGATTTCCATGGAGCTGAGTAATCAAACATTCCCCAGTGTCCACTGTCTCTGATCCTGTGCACATGTGACTTTTTCTTGTGAAAATGAACAAGCCTTTATTTCTTTCCTTTTTCCATATTCAGCAGTTTTACTTCTGTTTACCTCTGAGACAATGTCATGTAGGAAATGAAACTTTATTCTTGCTTTATTTAATTGGACAGTTCCTTAAGTAGGGAAGCTTCAAAGTGATGTGGGATTAAGGAGAATGTATCAAATGATATGGTGGTCTCCTACTGCATTTTGGATCTGAAATTTCCTAGGTTATCTCTTTCAACTGAGCAGTTACTCAAATACTCTCTTAAAGAACCTTCACATGCTTATTGACATAATAGGCTGGCAGGGTCTTGCGTTCCATGGGATATTGTTTCTTAAAGAGCAGGTAAAGGAGAAGGAAACTAGATAATGCCTGAGACTCGTTTAGCTGAAACTTAGAAAAGTTGGTGTTGTAAAAGGAGAACTGATGAGCCAGGTATTATATGACAATTGGTGCTATTCTACATTAGTGTTTGTAACCCTCTATGAGCAGGGTTGCCTTGGGTCACCTGGCTGGATAGGCAGCTGTATCTTACTCAGTGATCAGTGAACAAGTTTCCTGGTCCTGGGGATAACAGTTACAACTGGGCCATTAGGACAGAGAAATGTGTCTGTGTTATATGCCCTGGATACAAGAGCAGCTGTGTTACCTGCTGTGGTCCTCCAGACAAATCCTTGAAAAGTAGTGATAGTGCCAGGACTGCTTATCCAGTGGTTCCACCTGAGCTCATGCTGTCTGACATACCTGGGTAACCACTAGTTCATGGCAAGGTTTTGCTGCTACATAATAAGTTTCTGGAAAGAATGCCTTACAAAGTCAAATTCTGCCCTTCTTTAGTGGAATCTTTTTGTCTGTGTTAAAAGTCATTGTAAAAGTTTTGAAAGTATTATTTTGAAAAGTATTGATTATGTAGGAATTTAATATTACATACATTACACTCCTTTTCCATTGCTCACAGGTTCATTCTTACCAATGTGACACACTTAAATTTTCTTTTTCTTTCAAATACATCAATTGAAGTAAGTTTTGTTCATGTAATCATTGGATCATGATGAGATTCTCAATCATGCAATTAAAAAATGGGGGACAGAGCTAAACAGAATTCTCAAGAGAAGAATATTGAATGGCAGAGAAACACTTAAAGAAATGCTCACTGTCGGTAGCCATTAGGGAAATACAATTCAAAATGACCCTGAGATTTCACCTTACACCCATCAGAATGGCCAAGATCAAAAACTCAAGTGACAACACATGCTGGAGAGATTGTGGACAAAGTGGAACCTTCCTCCACTGCTTGTTGGGAATGTAAACTTTTACCACTGCTGCTGGGAATGTAAACTTGTACAACCACTCTGGAAATCAATCTTGTGCTTCATCAGATAAGTGAGAATAGCGCTTCCTCAAGATCCAGCTATACCACCCCTAGGCATATATCCAAAAGAGGCTCAAGTACACAATGAAGATATTTGCTCAACCATGTTTGTTGTAGCTTTATTTATAATAGCCAGAAGCTGGAAACAACCCAGATGCCCCTCAACTGAAGATTGGATACAGAAATTGTGGCACAAATACACTATGGAATATTAGGTCATCCTGAGTAAGCTATCCCAGAAGCAGACAGATACGGTATATACTCACTCATATAGACATATAATATAGGATAAACCTACTGACATCTGTACATCTATAGAAACTAATCAAAAGGGAGTACTATGCTAAAATGCTCAATCTGCATCCGGAAAGAAAAAAGAGGATAGACATAAGAAGGAGAAAATGGAACACATTAGGAGCCTGCCACCCATGGACTGTGAAAGTCTCTGCCCTGCAAACTATCAAAGCAGATGCTGAGACTTATGGCCAACTTTTGGGTGGAATGCTTGTAATCTAATAAAAGAAATGGGAAATAGTAAGATCTGGATAGGCCAGGAGCTCCATACGGGAGCAACAGAACCAAAAATTCTAAGCACAAGGTTCTTTTTCTGAGACTCATACTCCAACCAAGTACAATCCAGGGATATAAACTAGAACCCCTGCGCAGATGTAGCCCATGGCAATTTGGTGTCCAAGTGAGTTCCAGAGTAATGGGAAAAGGGACTTCCTCTGATGTAAACTGTTTGGCTTGCTCTTTGAAAATAACACCCTAATGGGGGAGCATCCTTACCAAGCCACAGAGGAAGACAATCCAGCCATTCCTCATGAGATATGATAGACTATGATGAGAAGGAAGGAAAGGAAGATCTCCCATATGAGTAGACTTGGGGAGGGGATGAGTGGGAAAAGGGGAGGGATGGTGTAATTGGGAGGGTAGGAGTGAGAGGTTTGGGGCAGATAAAAAGTGAATAAAGTATAATTAATAAAAATTAAAATGAAAAATATATTAAAAAATTCCTTTTGGAATTATATTATAGGAGGGTGTGCTTGGAGACTGATATGTCAATAAATGTGACCAGATATAATGGAGTCTGTTTCATGGTCTATGTCAATTTATATCTTTGTTTTTGTCAGTCTTGGTCTCTCTATTTCTTAATCTCTTTCTTTAGCTCTTTCTCTGTCTCTCTCTGTCACCCTCTCTCTGCCTACCCCTTGTGATACAGAATGAAAAGTTCTCAGTTATACTGAAGAACTACAAGATAACTACTTGCAGAAATGAAGTCCTGGATGGTCTCTGTAAAAATGCAAGTAAGGTCCTAATTAAAACCTTTTTGTTCAAAGATTTTCCTTGGTTAGGGAGCATTTTCGCAGTAAGTAATTCACTGACTGAGGACATATCTGTGCATTTAACAAATAATAAAGGAAAATATCATAATGTGAAATTCACACGTCAAGGACATGTGAGTCTATTAATGACCACTTGAAAGAAATATGTGACACTTTTACTGAACTAAGATTCTTGGACACAGGAACTGACTTGGTGCCAGCCTGTGCATCTGACTTGCTGCCCCAGATAGAACTGTGAACCGCAAGGCACCAGAGACTGAATTTCTCTGTAAGGTGCAAACCCACATAGAGGGGAACAGCTGTTCTGATCTCAGAGCACTCAGATGATACTATTACCGCCAAAGGTCTCAGGAAAATTTTCCCAATTTCCGCAGATGCCCAGGAACCCAATCGCCTGAAAGGCAGAGTGACATGCACCTGTGCCTGGAGGTTCTACTCACCATTCCAGACAGAACAGCAGTCCCTGAAGCAAAGTCTGGATGTCCCTGTCAGGAGGAAAACCCGCAGCAGGAGAATCATCAGGTCCAGAGCTCAGGACACCCAGCTCCAGCAGACTTTCTGGATTTACGAAGACTGTAGTCTCTAATCTTCTACTGAAGGCATGAGTGCCAATGCTCACCTGACATTGGTGAGTACGGCTAGGGCACTGGGGCAGACAGCTGCATCCTCAGACCTAAAAAAGCCAGAGTGCCATTACAGCAGCCCTCAGATACTACTCTAAGTTTCAACCAGTTATCCCTAGCTAAAATGACAAAACTGTGGGAATCCCTGGTTCTTCAAGAGGGTTATACCCAACAATTACACGTTAAGAGCAGAAGCTGCAGCTTACTAAATTCAGAGCAAGAACCCCAGCAGCAGGGCAGCCATCAATAAGACCTCATTTGATGAGAGAAAAGTCTTCCTGAACATGACAGTTACCACAGAGGTCCATATGCCTGAAGTGAACAGTGACAATTCCTGAGAAGTACCACCATTCAGTTGACCATACTGAAAAAGCTGAAGAGAACTCCTTGAGAAACCCGACAAGTAGATTCTCCCCACCCTAGGACCCAGCAGGCACCAGAAATTATCAGATAACAACTGAGACAGAGAGATGGGTAGAAGCTGTCAAAAAAAGCACAACCAACAAAAGGCAAAGCAATATGGCCCAGAACCCAGGTATCCAGGAGCAAGTAGAGCTGGACACCCTAACGTAAGTGAAATTCAAGAAGATTATCTTTCATCTATGCTCATGAAGAAGTTAATGGAGGAAGCAAATAAAATGCGTAAAAATTTAGGAGAAGATATAATAAAACAGATTGTGGCCATTCCTAAAGAAATACAGGAAGATGCAGCTAAACAGTTTGTGGTGTTCAGAGAGGAAAAGATTAAATCACTGAAAGAAATAAAAGACACAAATGAATGTTCAAAGAAACAGGCAAAGGAATTGAAGGAAAATACAGTCAGACAGGTGAAGGAAATCAACAAAACAATTCAAGGTCTGAAGATAGAATTGTAAAAATTAAAAAAAAAACACAAATGGAGGAAATCATGGAGAGGGAGAACCTAGGAAAGAAAACAGGAACTACAAAGGTAAGCATAACCAACAGACTGTAAGTAATGGAAGAAAGAATCTCAGGTGTGGAAAATACAATGGAAGAAATCCATGTATCAGTAAATAAAATAATAAATGTAAAAAAATTCATGACACATTCTATCCCAGAAATCCAAGACAACATAAAAAGGCAAAACATAAGAATAATAGGAATAGAGGAAAAAGAAGATTCTCTCCTCCAAGTCCCAGAAAGTATTTTCAACAAAATGATTGAAGAAATTTTCCCCAATTAACAGGAGAGGCCTATAAGGATACAAGAGACCTATAAAACACCAAGTAAATTGGACCAGAAAAGAAAATCCTACCATAACATAATATTCAAAAGAGTAAGTGTATATAGAACAAAGAATAAATATTTAAAGCTGCAAGGGAAAAAGGCCAAGTAACATATAGTTGCAAACCCATCAGAATCACACCTGACTTCTCAACAGAAACTATGCCAGCCAGAAGAGCCTGGTCGGATACCATGCAGATCCTAAGAGAAAAGAGATATCAGCCAAGGCTATTATATCCAGCAAAACTCTCAGTTCTCATAGATGGAGAAAACAAGATATTCATTGACAAAAACAAATTTCAACAATACCTACACACAAATCCAGTGATAGAGAAGATACAAGAAGAAAAAAAATACAACCCAAGAAAACTAACTACTTTCAAGAAAACACAGGAAGTAAAGAACCTCACTACAGCAAAATAAAAAGTAAGCAAACACACTAACACATTATCATAGCCAACATCAATATCAAAGGATCTAACAGGAACTGGTCATTAATCTTTTTCAACGTCAACGGACTCGATTCTACAATAAGAAGACACAGACTAACAGAATGGATGTGAAAACAAGACCCAAAAATCTGTTGCATACAAGAAACACACCTAAAGCAAAAAGATACACATTACCTGAGAATAAAGGGATGGAAGATGGTTTTTCAAGCAAATGGAGCCAAGAAGCAATCAGGAGTAACCATTCTAATGTCTAATAAAATAGATTTTCAACCAAAATTAACCAAAAGAGATAGAGAAGGACACTTCAAACTCATCAAGGGAAAAATCTACCAGGAAGATATCACAGTCCTGAACACTTATGCTACAAGTGCAAGGGCACCCACATTTGTAAAAGAAACATTAATAAAACTTAAACCACACATAGACCCACACCCACTAATAGTGGGAGACTTCAACACCCCACTCTCAACAAAGGACCAGTCAACAAAACAGAAATTAAACATAGAAACAATAATTGGGGCAGAGGTCATGAATCAAATAGACTTCACAGACATCCACAGAACCTTTCACCCAAACACAAAATAATTCACCTTCTCAGCACCTCATGGAAACTTCTGCAAAATAGACTATATAGTTGGTCACAAAGCAAGATTAAACGGATAGAAGAAGATCAAAATAATCCCTTGTATCTTATCTGATCACCATGGAATAAAGCTGGACCTCAATGACAAAAATAGCAGAAGTCCTAGACACACATGGAAACTGAAGAACTTGCTACTAAATGACAGCTGGGTCAGAGAAGAAATGAAGAAAGAAATTAAAGACTTCCTCGAATTAAAAAAAAAATGAATGCACAATGGGACACAATGAAAGCATTGCTAAAAGGAAAGTTCATAACACTAAGTGCCTTCAAGAAGAAATTCAAAACATCTCATTCAAACAACTTAATGGTTTACTTAAAAACCCTAGGGGGGAAAATCAGACACACCAAAGAGGAGTAGACAGCTAGAAATAATGAAACTCAGGGCTGAAATCAATCAATTAGAAAAAAATAAAACAATTGAAAGAATCAATGGAACCAAGAGCTGGTTATTTGAGAAAATCAACAAAATAGACAGACCCTTGGCCAAACTTACTAAAAGGTAGAGAGAAACTATCCAAATCAACAAAATCAGAAAAGAAAAGGGGGTCATAACCACAGACACTGAAGAAATCCAAACAATCATTAGGTCTAACTTCAAAAACCTATAATAATGCCATAAAATTAGAAAATCTAAATGAAATGGACAATTTTCTTGATTAATTCCACATGCTAAAGCTGAATCAAGAGTTGGTAAGTTAATTAAATAGTCCTATATCTCCTAAAAAAAATAGAAGCAGTCATAAAAAGTCTCCCATCAAAAAAAAAAAAAAAAAAAAAAAAGCACAGGACCAGATGGTTTCAGTGCAGAATTCTACCAGACCTACAAAGAAGAGCTAACTTCAGTTCTCTTCAAACTAATCCACAAAATAGAAACAGAAGGAACACTATCAAACTCATTCTATGAAGCCACCTCACAAAGACCCAACAAAGAATGAAAATTTCAGGCCAATCTCCCTTATGAACATTGATGCAAAAATACTCAATAAAATACTTGCAAAACGAATCCAAGAACACATCAAATATATCATCTATTATAACCAAGTAGGCTTTATCCCAGGCATGCAGGGTTGGTTCAATATACAGAAATCCAACAATGTGATCCACCAAATAAACACACTGAAGGGAAAAAGCCACATGATCATCTCCTTAGATGGTGAAAAGGCATTGAAGAAAATCCAACATTCATTCATGTTTAAAGTATTGGAGAGATCAGGAATAAAATGAACATAGTAAATGCAATCAGCAAGCCTACAGCTAATATCAAGCTAAATGGAGAGAAACTTAAATCAATCCCACTGAAATCAGGGACAAGTCAAGGATGCCCAATCTCTCCATATCTCTTCAACATTGTTCTTGAAGTCCTTGCTAGAGGAAAAAGACAATTAAAGGAGATCAAGGGGATATTAATTGGAAAAGAAGAAGTCAAAGTATCACTATTTACAGATGATATGATTAAATACCTGACAGACCCCAACAATTCTACTAGAAAACTCCTATAGCTGATAAACACCTTCTGCAAAGTGACTGGATATAAAATTAACTCAAAATTGCAGTAGCTCTCCTGTATAAAAAAGACAAAAGTACCAAGACAGAAATTAGTGAAACAACATCCTTCACAATAAACACAAAGGACATAAAGTACCTTGGTGCGAACCTAATCAAACAGTAAAGACTTTATGAAAAATAATTCCAGTCTCTGAAGAAAGAATTAGAAGAAGACATCAGAAGATGGAAAGATCTCCAATGCACATAGCTTGACAGGATTCATATAATAAAAATGGCAAACTTACCAAAAACAATCTACAGATTCAATGCCATTCCCATCAAATTACTGACACAATTCTTTACAGACCTTGAAAGAAAAATTCTTGCCTTCATATGGAAAAACAAGTAACCCAGAATTCCTAAATTAATTTTCTACAATAAAAGATCTTCTGGAGGTATCTCCATCCCTGATCTCAAGATGTACTATAGAGCAACATTAATAAAAACTTCATGGTACTGGCATAGAAACAGACTGGTGGATTAATGGAATTGAATATAAGACCCTGAAATAAATCCACACACTTATGAACACCTGATTTTTTACAAAGATGCCAAACCATTCAATGGAAAAAGACAACAACTTCAACAAAAGGTGCTGGTCTAACTGGATTTCTACATGTAGAATAATGCAAAAAGTTCCATACATATCACCCTGCATAAAACTAAAGTCCAAGTTGATCAAAGACCTCAATATAAAACCAGACACATTTAATCTTTTAGAAGAAAAAAATGTGGAAAGCCTTGAACTCATTGGCACAGGAGACAAATTCCTGAACAGAACACCAACAGGACAGGCTCTAAGAGCAACAATCAATAAATGGGACCTCATGAAACTGAAAAGTTTCTGAAAAGCAAAGGACATTGTCATCAAAACAAAACGAATGCCTACTCATTGGTAAAGACTCCTCACCAAGTCTGTATGTGACAGAGGGCTATTATCCAGTATATAAATAAAGAACTAAGAAAGTTAAACAGCAACAAATCAAGTAATCCAATTAAAAACTGGAGTACAGAGCTAAACAAAATTCTCAATAGAGGAATATCGGATGGCAGAGAAACACTTAAAGAAAAATACAATGTCCTTAGTCATAGTAAATGCAAATCAAAACAACCCTGAGATTTTTACCTTGCACCCATCAGAATGGCCAAGATGAAAAACTCAAGTGACAAAACATGCTGGAGAGATTGTGGAGAAAGGAGAACCCTCCTCCACTGCTGGTGGGAATGTATACTTGTACAACCACTCTGGAAATCAATCTTGCACTTTCTCAAACAACTAGGAAGAGTACTTCCTCAAGATCCTGCTATACCACTCCTAGGCATATACCCAAAAGAGGCTCAAGTATACAATAAGTATATTAGGTCAACCATGTTTGAAGCAGCTTTATTTATAATAAACAAAAGCTAGAAACAGCCCAGATGGCCCTCAGTGGAGGAAAGAATACAGAAATTGTGGTACACAATGGAATAGTACTCAGCAATAAAAAAACAAGGAAATCATGAAGTTTGTAGGTAAATGGTGGAATCTGGAAAAGATCATCCAGAGTGAGCTTTCCAAGAAGCAGAAAGACACACATGGTATATACTCGGTCATATACACATATTAAAATCTGTACACCTGGGAGGCCAAGATGGCAGCACCAGGAGAATATTACATCTGAGTAGCAGGACAACATTTTCCATACAGCAACCAAGAGACTGAAATCTGGGCCCTAAAACAACAGAGATAGTGCTTTCCGGGTGAGAGGAAACCCACACAGCATGGGAATCAGTCGGGTCCACTCTCAGGCCAACTAGCCAGAACCCAGAAGAGATCCCGGGTAGCAAGTGCTCTAGATCGCTGGACCAGAGCCACATGCCTGCATGTCCCGATCAACTTTCCAGGCCGAATGGTGGGCATAAAAACACCGGAGACTGGGAGTCCCAGTTGCAAGAAAAACCCACGGGGAAGGAAAGTAGCAGGACTGGCCACAGGTCACCCAGTCTTTCCCTGGAAAAAGTCTTGCAGACTGGCAGGTACAAGCCGCCATCACTGAACTGGGCTCCAGCATGAAGAGTGGCTGCGTGCCCAGCTCTCTAGCACACATGGACCTGTGCACCCTAATGCAACAGAGACTGGGAGTCCCTGTTGGGACAGGACCCCACAGGGAAGGAAGGAAACTGCTGTTTTGGGCGACACCAGGCTTTACTTGGAGAAAGTCTCTTGCAGACCAGCAGCTATGAGCCACCATCACTGAACAGGTCTCAAGCCACCAGCACTGAGAGTGGCTGTGTGTCCAGCTCTCTGGCACAGAAGGAGCTGCGTGCCCCAGTGCAACAGCATCTGGGAGTCCATGTCATGAGAAGGCCCCACAGGGAAGGAAGGAAACAATGCTGACTTGGGCCACCCAAGCTTTGCCTAAAGAAGGTGTCACAGACTGGCAGGTACAAGCCAACATCACTGATCTGGCCCCAAGCTGAAAGCACAGAGAGTTGTTGGGCACTCAGCTCCCACAGATTAGTGGGCTGGCATGCACTCTTTGAGCCCAGAAACCAGCTTTGTATCAACTATTCCTCACAGACAGAACCGTGCGCCCCAGGACACCAGAGATTTGGAGTCACTGTCTTGAAAAATCCTCATAAGGAATGAAGCAAATGGGGCAGACTGAGACCACCCAGTATATCTCCAGAAAAGGTCCCACAGACTGGCCCAACCCAGGGATCTGTTGTGCACCAGATAGCCTGCTGTTACCAGGAGAGCAGTACTCACTGCCACAGATTACTGCTTGGGCACAGAGCCCCAACAGGATCCCCGAGATCAACCCCCAGATACTGCTCCAAGATGCATCCAGTTATCCCTAACAAAACCGACCAAACCATGGGACACACAGATTACAGCAGCAGATAATTAAATTCACAACAAGAAACAGGGCAGTTGTCTTCAGGACTTCTCCCTGTGAGAGGAGAGGCCTCTCGACTAACAAGGACAACAGTTACCATTCAGGTCTCTGTGCCTGAGGTGAACAGCAGCAACTCCTGAAAAATGCCAGCCATCCAGTGACTATACCCAAAAAGCTGAGAAGGCTTCCTTCTAGAAAAACCATCTTCCTCCCAAAGGGATTCTCTCCACCACAGGATTCCAGGAACCACCAGAAACCAGCTCCAAACAACTAAGATAGCTCAATGGGTAGAGGCCAGTGCAAAAGTCCAACCAACAAAAGCCAGAGCAAAATGGCATCTCCAGAACCCAGTTATGCAGGGGTAAGTAGCCCTAGACACTCCAGCATAATTGAAATTCAAGAAGGTGGCCTAACGTCTATGATCATGAAGAGGATAACAGAAGTAACAAATAAAATGCGTAAAGAAATAGAGAAAGATAAAAACAATCAGATTATGGCCATCAATAAAGTAATACAGGAAGTTGCAGCCAAACAGTTTTGGGCCAATAGAGAGAAAATACTTAAATCACTGAAAGAAATAAAAGAAACAGAGAATTGTTCAAACAAAGAGCTGAAGGACTTGATGGAAAAACAGGAAAATGCAGTCAGACTGGTAAGGAAATCAACGAAATGGCTCAAGATCTGAAGGCAGAATTGGAAAAATTAAAGAAAACACAAATGGACGAAATTATGGAGAGAAAGAATTTAGGGAAGAAAACAGGAACTACAGAGGGTAGAATAACCAATGAACAACAAGAGATGGAAGAAAGAATCTCAGGTGTGGAAGATATAATGGAAGAAATAGATGTGTCTGTCAAAGAAAATGTTGAATCTAAAAAATTCCTGACACAGAATGTCCTAGAAATTCAAGACAACATAAAAAGATAAAACCTAAGAATGATAGGAGTAGAGGAAAAAGAAGATTACCTCCTCGAAGTCCCAGAAAATATTTTCAACAAAATCATTGAAGAAAACTTCCTCAAATTAAAGGAGAG
The DNA here is from genome assembly GCF_030254825.1 of Meriones unguiculatus. Lineage (NCBI taxonomy): Eukaryota > Metazoa > Chordata > Mammalia > Rodentia > Muridae > Meriones > Meriones unguiculatus. Next base: position 27,467,663 of record NW_026843710.1, on the reverse strand, counting down.
GCCAATAAGAATACAAGAGACCTACAGAACACGCAATAAATTAGACCAAAAAAGAAAATCCTCCTGCCACATAATAATCAAAATAGTAAGTATATAAAACAAAGAAAAAAATACTAAAAGCTGCAAGGGAAAAAGGCCAAGTAACATATAATGGCAAACACATTAGAATCACACCTGACTTTTCAGCAGTGACTATGAAAGCCAGAAGTGCCTGGACAGAATATCCTGCAGAACCTAAGAGACACAGATGTGAGCCCAGGCTATTATACTCAGCAAAACTTTCAGTACTCATAGACAGAGAAAACAAGATATTCAATGACAAAAACAAATTTCAACAATACATACACAGAAATCCAGTGTTACAAAAGACACTAGAATGGAAAATACAACCCAGGAAAACTAGCTACTTTCAAGAAAACACAGGAAATAATTAAACTCACTACAGTAAAACAAAAAGCAACCAAGCACACAACCTTATAACCACAGCCAATATCAAAATCAAAGGATCTTACAGCCATTGGTCATTAATCTCTCTCAACATCTATGGACTCAATTCTCCAATAAAAAGACACAGACAAACAGAATGGTTGTGTAAATAAAATCCAGTAATCTGTTGCATACAAGAAACAGACCTAAGTCTCAAAGATAGACATTACCTGATGGTAAAGGTTTGGAAGAAGGCATTCCAAGCAAATGGACCCAAGAAGCAAGCAGGAGTAGCCATTCTTATATCTGATAAAATAGACTTACAACCAAAAATAATAAAAAGAGATGATGAAGGACACTTCATACTCATCAAGGGAAAATTCCACCAAGAAGACATCACAATCCTGAACATCTATGCCTTAAATACAAGGGCACCCACATTTTTAAAAGAAACATTGGTGAAACTTAAACCACACACTGTTGTAGGTGGTTATTAATATTTACTATTGGTTTATCATCTAGTAATGCTGCTGTTAATCCTCAGCAGCTGTATAACCAAATCATTACACAGAGACTGGGTTTTTAGTTAACCTAGGACACAATGCTGGGCAATATTTACTTTCTCCTAAACTTGGAAGGCCTCAGTTTCCTAACATTTAGATTTCCCACATTATACTTGCTCTGTCTGAAATTTTAGGTCTGGTTCATGCTCCATGTTCTACAAGATCTCTCCTCCAGTTCTGGTCACCTTCCTCTTCTCTCTCTCCTCTTGCCCCTTCTCCTCCCACTCATCTCCTGCCTTCTCTGGCTCCTCCCATTGCACAACATTGTATCTAGTTGCTATATTTTATCCTGTTTACACAAGAGTTGAAACAGGATGCTTATAATGAGTATCACAATGCAATATACAGATTGAAACCAGAGAGGTGGGGGTGGGGAAATCAGCATTTGAATTAAAAAAGGGAAAGACATTATACATTTTAAAAGAACATTATATCAACACCACAAATGGATCCCCACACATTAATATTCAGAGACTTCAACACCCCACTCTCAACAAAGGACAGGGCAAAAACAAACAAAGAAACAATGTCTCTAACAGAGGTCATGAAACAAATGGACCTCACAGACATCTACAGAAGTTTACACCCAAATACAAAAGAATGTATCTTCTATTAGCACCTCATGGAGACTTCTCCAAAATAGACCATAGACCAAAAGAGACTTGGTCACAAAGGGAGCCTCAATAGATACAATAAGATTGAAACAATCCCTTGTATCCTGTCTGATCACCAAGGAATAAAACTGGATCTCATCAACAACAGAAATAGCAAAAACCCTACACACACGGAAACTGAACAACTTGCTATTAAATGAGAGCTGGGTTAGGGAAGAAATAAAGAAAGGAATCAAAGTATTCCTAGAAACCAATGAAAATGAAGACCCAACATACCCATACTTATGGGACACAATGAAAGCAGTGCTAGGAGGAAAGTTGATAGCAATGAGTGCTTTCAAGAAGAAATTCGAGACAGCTCATTCAACCAATTTAAGGCTCACGTAAAACCCTAGAAAAAGAAGAAGCAGACATACCAAAGAGGAGTAAACAGATGGAAATAATCAGACTCAGAGCTGCAATCAATCAATTAGACACAAATAAAACAATTCAAAGAATCAATGAAACCAAAAGCTGGTTCTTTGAGAAAATCTACAAGATAGAAAAACCCTTATCCAAGCTAACTAAAAGGCATAGAGACAACATCCAAATCAACAAAATCAGAAATGAAAAGGGGGACATAACTACAGACACTGAGGAAATCCAAGCAATCATTAGGACTTACTTCAAAAGTCTGTATGCCACAAAATTTGAAAATCTAAATGAAATGGACAATTTTCTTAATCGATTCCACTTACCAAAGCTGAATCAGGACCAGGTAAATTAATTAAATAGTCCTATATCCCCCAAGGAAATAGAAGCAGTCATCATCGAAAGTCTCCCTTCCAAAAAAGCCCAGGACCAGATGGTTTCAGTGCAGAATTCTACCAGACCTTCAAAGAAGAGCTAACTCCAATTCTCTTCCAACTATTCCACAAAATAGAAACATAAGGAAGACTACCAAACTCATTCTATGAAGCCACAGTCACCTTGGTACCTAAACCTCACAAAGACCCAACAAAGAAAGAGAACTTCAGGCCAATCTCCCTTATGAACATTAATGCAAAAGTACTAAACAAAATACTTGCAAACCAAATACAAGAACACATCAAAGATATCATACACTATGACCAAGTAGGCTTCATCCCAAGTACAGAGGAGAGGTTCAATATACAGAAATCCATAAATGTGATCCACCATATTAACAAACTGAAAGAAAAAAAAAACACATGATAATCTCCCTAGATGCTGAAAAAGCATTTGACAAAATCCAACATCCATTCATGTTTAAAATATTGGAGAGATCAGGGATACAAGGCACATATGTAAACATAGTAAAGGCAATATACAACAAGCCTATAGTCAACATCAAACTGAATGGAGAGAAACTTAAAGCAATCCCACTGAAATCAAGGACAAGACAAGGCTGACCACTATCTCCATATCTCTTCAACATAGTTCTGGATGTCCTTGCTGGATCAATAAGATAGTTGAAGGAGATCAGGGGATATAAATTGGAAACGAAGTAGTCAAATTGTTACTGTTTGCAGATGATATAATAGTACAGGTGAGTATCCCCCAAAACTCTATCAGGAAACTCAAACAGCTGATAAACGCTTTAAGCAAAGTGGCCTAATACAAAACTAAGTAAAAAAAAATAAAAATAAAAAAAGAATGAGTAGCCCTACTGTGTACAAAAGACAAAATTGCTGAGAAAGAAATTAGGGAAACAACACCCTTCACAAAAGCCACACATGACATAAAGTACCATGGAGTAACCCTAACCAAGCAAGTCAAAGACTTGTATGAAAAAAATTTCAAGTTTCTGAAAAAAAAGATGTAGAAAAAAGATCTTCCATGCTCATGGCTTGGCAGGATTAACATAGGAAAAATGGCCATCTTACCAAAAGAAATCTACAGATTCAATTCAATTCCCATCAAATTACCAACACAATTCTTTATGGACCTGGAGAGAAAAATTCTCGACTTCATATGGAATAAGAAGAAACCCTGAATGGCTAAAACAATCCTCTACAACAAAAGATCTTCTGTAGGTATCTTTATCCCTGATCTTAAGTTGTAATATAGAGCAACAATTATTAAAAACTGCATGGTACTGGCATAGAAACAGAAGGGTGGATCAATGGAACCAAACAGAAGACCCAGAAATAAACCCACACACTTATGGACATCTGATCTTTGACCAGGATGCCAAAAACATACAATGGAATACATACAGCATCTTCAACAAATAGTGCTGTTCTAACTGGAGGTCTACATGAAGAAAAAAGCAAATAGATCCATACTTATCACCCTGCACAAAATTAAAGTCCAAATTAATCAAAGACCTCAATATAAATCCAGATACATTAAATCAGTTAGAAGAAAAAGTGAGAAATAACCTAGAACTCATTGGTACAGGAGGCATCTTTCTGAAGAGAACACCAACAGCACAGGCTGTAAGAGCAACAATCAATAAATGGGACCTCATGAAACTGAAAAGCTTCTATAAATCAAAGGACACCATCTTCAAAACAAAACGACTGCCTACAGATTGGGAAAGAATCTTCACCAACCTTCTATCTGACAGAGGACTAATATCCAGTATATATAAAGAACTAAAGAAGGTGAAAAACAGCAAACCAAATAATCCAATTATAAAATGGGGAACAGAGCTAAACAGAGAATTCTCTGTAGAGGAATATTGAATGGCAGAGAAACACTTAAAGAAATGCTCAACATCATTAGCCATTAGGGAAATGCAAATCAAAACAACCCTGAGATTTCACCTTATACCCATCAGAGTTGTCAGGTTGTCGAGAAAAGGGAACCCTCCTCCACTGCTGGTGGGAATGTAAACATGTACAACCACTCTAGAAATCAATCTGGCTCTTTCTCAGACAACTAGGAATAGAGCTTCCTCAAGATCCAGCCATACCATTCCTAGGCATATATCCAAAAGAGGCTCAAGTACACAATAAGGACATTTGCTCAACCATATTTGTAGCACCTTTACTTTTATTTTATTTTGTTTTTTTTTTATCAGTTACATTTTATTAACTCTGTATCCCAGCCATGTCCTGATCCCTCATTCCTTCCCAGTCCCTCCCTCCCTCCCTCATCTCCACCGTGCCCCTTTCCAAGTCCACTGATAGGGGGAACCTCCTCCCATTCGTCTGATCCTGTTTTATCAGGTATCTTCAGGACTGGCTGCAAAGCCCTCCTCTGTGGCCTAACAGGACTGCTCCTCCCTTCGGGGGTAGGGAGACCAAAGAGCCAGTCCTTGAGTTCCTGTTAGAAATAGTCCTTGTTCCCCTCACTTTGGGAAACCAATTGGTTACTGAGCTACCACAGGCTACATCTGAGTGGAGGTTCTAGGTTATATCCATACATGGTCCTTGGTTGAATGTCAGTCTCAGAAAAGACCCTGTGCCCAGATATATTTGGTCCTTGTGGAGCTGCTATCCTTTCCCCATCAGACTAACTCCCCTTCTTTCTTATGATTCCCTGTACTCTGCCAAAGGTTTGGTCATGAGTCTTTGCTTTGAAAACACTGCTAGTTAGAGTCTTTCAGATGCGCTCAGTAGACTCCTGTCATACGTTCAATGCACATCCCATCTGTCTTTCTAAACAAGGATTGATCATCTTACCCCATGTCCACTCAATTGATTATCTTTTTTAGGTGTATAGATTTCATTATGTTTATCATATCTTATAGGTCTATATAAGTGAGTATATCCCATGTTTGTCTTTCTCCTTCTGGGATATTTCACTCAGAATGATCTTTTCTAGATCCCACCATTTGCCTGCAAATTTCATGATTTCCTCCTTTTTGATTGCTGAGTAGTATTCCATTGTATAAAAATACCACAATTTCTGTACCCATTCCACTGTTGATGGACATCTGGGTTGTTTCCAGGTTCTGGCTATTACAAATAGAGCTGCTATAAACATGGTTGAGCAGGTGTCCTTTTTGTGTACTTGAACAAACTTTGGGTATATACCTAGCAGTGGTATAGCTGGGTCTGGAGGAAGCACTATTCCTATTTGTCTTAGAAAGCGCTAGATAGCTTTCCAGAGTGGTTGTACCAGTTTACATTCCCACCAGCAGTGGAGGAGGGTTCCCCTTTCTCCACAACCTCTCCAGCATGTGTTATCGCTTGAGTTTTTCATGTTGGCCATTCTGATGGGTGTAAGGTGATATCTCAGGGTCGTTTTGATTTGCATTTCCCTGATGGCTAATGAGGATGAGCATTTCTTTAAGTGTTTTTCTGCCATTCGATATTCCTCTGTCAAGAATTCTCTGTTTAGCTCTGTTCCCCATTTTTTAATTGGATTACTTGGATTGCTGCTTTTCAGCTTCTTTAGTTCTTTGTATATACTGTATATTAGTCGTCTGTCAGATAAAGGGTTAGTGAAGATTCTTTCCCAACTGTAGGCAGTCATTTTGTTTTGATGACGGTATCCTTTGCTTTACAGAAACTTTTCAGTTTCAGGAGGTCCCATTTATTGATTGTTGCTCTTAGAGCCTGTGCAGTTGGTGTTCTGTTCAGGAAGTTGTCTCCTGTGCCAATGAGTTCTAGGCTGTTCCCCACTCTTTCTTCTAACAGATTTAGAGTATCTGGTTTTATGCTGAGGTCTTTGATCCACTTTGACTTTAGTTTTGTGCAGGGTGATAAATATGGATCTATTTTCATTTTTCTGCGTGTATACATCCAGTTGGTCCAGCACCATTTGTTGAAAATGCTTTTTTCCATTGAATGGATTTGGCTTCTTTGTCAAATATTGAGTATTCATAGGTGTGTGGATTTATTTCTGGGTCTTCTATGCGGTTCCATTGATCCTCCTTTCTGTTTCTATGCCAATACCGTGCAGTTTTTATTACTGTTGCCCTGTAGTACAGCTTGAGATCAGGGATGGAGATACCTCCAGATGATCTGTTGTCGTACAGGATCGTTTTGGAGATTCTGGGTTTTTTGTTTCTCCATATGAAGCTGAGAATCTTTTTTTCAAGGTCTGTAAAGAATTGAGTTGGTATTTTGATGGGAATTGCATTGAATCTGTAGATTGCTTTTGGCAGTATGGCCATTTTCACAATGTTAATCCTACCAATCCATGAGCATGGGAGATCTTTCCATCTTCTGATATCTTCTTGGTTTTCTTTCTCCAGAGACTTGAGGTTTTTCTGAAACAGGTCTTTCACTTGTTTGGTTAGAGTCACATCAAGGTACTTTATGTTATTAGTGGCTATTGTGAAGGGTGTTGTTTCCCTAATTTCTTTCTCAGCCCTTTTGTCTTTGGTATATAGGAGGGCTTCTGATTTTTTTGAGTTGATTTTGTATCCTGCCACTTTGCTGAAAGTGTTTATCAGCTGAAGGAGTTCTCTGGTTGAATTTTTGTGTCGCTCATGTATACTATCATATCATCTGCAAATAGTGACACTTTGACCTCTTCCTTTCCGATTTGTATCCCCTTGATCTCCTTTAGTTGTCTTATTGCTCTGGCTAGGACTTCAAGTACTATGTTGAAGAGATATGGGGACAATGGATAGCCTTGTCTTGTCCCTGATTTCAGTGGGATTGATTTAAGTTTCTCTCCATTGAGTTTGATGTTAGCTATAGGCTTGCTATATATTGCCTTTACTATGTTTAGATATGTGCCTTGTATCCCTGATCTCTCCAAGACTTTAAACATGAATGGGTGTTGGACTTTGTCAAATGCTTTTTCGGCATCTAAGGAGATGATCATGTGGTTTTTCTACTTCAGTTTGTTTATGTAGTGGATTACATTGATGGATTTCCGTATGTTGAACCACCCTTGCATTCCTGGGATGAAGCCTACTTGGTCATGGTGGATGATATCTTTGATGTGTTCTTGGATTCGGTTTGCAAATATTTTATTGAGTATTTTTGTGTCAATGTTCATAAGAGAGATAGACCTGAAGTTCTCTTTTTTTGTTGGGTCTTTGTGCGGTTTAGGTACCAAGGTGACTGTGGCTTCATAGAATGAGTTTGGTAGTGTTCCTTCTGTTTCTATTTTGTGGAATAGCTTGAGGAGAATTGGAGTTAGCACCTCTTTGAAGGTCTTGTAGAATTCTGCGCTGAAGCCATCTGGTCCAGGGCTTTTTGGAGGGGAGACTGTTAATGACTGCTTCGATTTCCTTGGGAGATATAGGGCTATTCAGTCTTTCTACCTGATCTTGACTTAGTTTTGGTAGATGGAATCTTTCAAGAAAATTATCCATTTCATTTAGATCCTCAAATTTTGTGGCATATAGGCTTTTGTAGTATGACCTAATAATTGTTTGGATTTCCTCAATGTCTGTGGTTATGTCCCCGTTTTCATTTCTGATTTTGCTGATCTGGATAGTTTCTCTCTGCTTTTTATTTAGTTTGGCTAAGGGTTTGTCTATCTTGTTGATTTTCTCAAAGAACCAGCTTTTTGTTTCATTGATTCTTTGGATAGTTTTATTTGTTTCTAGTTGATTGATTTCAGCCCTTAGTTTGATTATTTCCAGCCATCTGCTCCTCTTGGGTGTATCTGCTTCTTTTTTTTTCTAGGGTTTTCAGTTGGGCCATTAAGTTGTTTGTATGTGATGTTACAAATTTCTTCTTGCAGGCACTTAGTGCTATAAATTTTCCTCTGAGCACTGCTTTCAATGTGTCCCATAAATTTGGGTATGTTGTGCCTTCCTTTTCATTGAATTCTAGGAAGTCTTTAATTTCTTTCTTTATTTCTTCCTTAACCCAGCTGTCATTGAGTAGTAAGTTGTTCAGTTTCCATGTGCGTGTCGGCTTTTTGTTGTTTCTGTTGCTGTTGATGTCTAGCTTTAGTCCATGGTGGTCAGATAGTATACAAGGGATTATTTCGATCCTTTTGTATCTGTTGAGGCTTGCTTTGTGACCCACTATATGGTCTATTATGGAGAAGGTTCCATGTGGTGCTGAAAAGAAGGTGTACTCTTTTGAGTTTGGGTGATACGATCTGTAGACATCTATTAGGTCCATTTGATTTAGGGTCTCTGTGAGTGCTTTTATTTCCCTACTTGGTGTCTGTCTAGTTGATCTGTCCCTTGGTGACAGTGGAGTGTTGAAGTCTCCCACTATTAAGGTATTAGGATCAATGTATGATTTAAGCTTTAATAATGTTTCATTTACGAATGTCGGTGCTCTTGTATTTGGGGCATAGATATTCAAGATTGTGATGTCCTCTTGGTGGATTTTTCCTTTGATGAGAATATAGTGGCCCTCCTTATCTTTTTTGATTAACTTGGGTTGAAAGTCTATTTTATTAGATATTAGGATGGCTACTCCAGCTTGTTTTCTGGAACCATTTGCTTGAAAAACAGTTTTCCAGCCCTTTACTCTGAGGTAGTGTTTGTCTTTGTTGCATAGGTGTGTTTCTTGGATGCAACAGAATGTTGGATCCTGTTTCCTTAACCATTCTGTTAGCCTGTGTCTTTTTATTGGTGAGTTGAGTCCATTGATATTGATAGATAATAGTGACCAATGCATGTTAGTTCCTTTTGTAATGGAGTCGATGATCTAACCCTGTTTCATTGCTTGTTTTCTTTTCATTTTTGTTGGGACATTATCTGTATGCCCTGTTTTCTTGGGTGAATTTGTTTTCATTGGATTGGAGTTTTCCTTCTAGTATCTTTTGTAGGGATGGTTTGCTGTGTAGATATTGTGTAAATTTAGTTTTGTCATGAATATTTTGTTTTCTCCATCTATGTTGATTGAAAGCTTTGCAGGGTATAGTAGTCTGGGTTGACATTTGTGATCTCTTAGAGTCTCCATGATACTTGCCCAGGCCCTTCTGGCTTTCCTAGTTTCTGATGAGAAGTCCGGTGTGATTCTGATAGGTCTACCTTCATATGTTACTTGGCCTTTTTCCCTTGATGCTTTTAATATCTTTTCTTTTTTCTGTAGATTTAGTGTTTTGACTATGATGTGACATGATGTGTTTCTTTTCTGGTCTAGTCTATTTGGAGTTCTGTAGGCCTCTTGTATATTTATGGACATCTCTGTCTTTAAGTTGGGAAAATTTTCTTCTATGATTTTCTTGAAAATATTTTCTGGACCTTGGAGTCTGGAGTCTTCTTTTTCGTGAATTCCTATTATTCTTAGATTTTGTCTTTTCATAGCATCCTTGATTTCTTGGATATTTTGTGATTGGCACTTTTCTGATTTTACTTTTTCTTTGAGAGAAGTATCCATTTCTGCAAGTGTGTCTTCAGCTCCAGAGATTCTCTCTTCCATCTCTTGTATTCTGTTGGTGATGCTTACTTTTGTGGTTCCTGATCTTTTCTCCAAGTTCTCCAGCTCAAGGGTTTTCTCATTTTGTGTTTTCTTTATTGATTCTAATTCTGTTTTCATGCCTTGCACCATTTCTTTCATGTGTTTGAATTTGGATTCCTGTCTCTCTACGATGGCCTCTATTTCTTTTTTCCTTTCCTTCTTATATGCCACTAATTTTTCCTCTACTTGTGTATCTATTTGTTTGGCTATGTTTCCCTGTGTTTCTTTAAGGATATTGTCTATTTCTTCTTTCTTTGCCTCCAATTGACTGGCCATCTCTTTGAAAGACTTGTTCATTTCTTCCTTATGAGCCTCAAATAATTGGGTAAGCATGGCTTTAAAATCATTTTCCTGTGCTTCTGCTGAGTTGGAGTATCCATCGATTTTGGGGTTTGCTGGTGAAGTCATGATGTCCTGATTTATGTTGGAAGTGTTCTTTCGCCTACCTCTGGCCATTGGCTTATCTGAAACCTTCCCTGTTTGTTTTTGGATTCTGCAGATCAGATTGGTGCTGTCTCTCTCTGGTATCTGGAGAGTTCTTCAGGAAGCTGAGTACTCTCAGCGTGTGCTGAGGACTAGCTGTACCTGTGGGAGGAAAGTACGCAGGTGCAAATGGGGCAAATGCAAGCGTGTGTGCACGCGCGCGCGTGTGTGTGTCTGTGTGTGTAAGTGTGCGTGGATGAGTTTCTCGAGGGACAGAGTGATGGCTAATGTTGAATCCTTGAGTGTGTGGGAGGGGCTCTGCACTGTATATGTCACAGGTGCTAATGATGATCGCAGTGCAATTTCTGGCATTAACTGTCTTAACTCCTCAATCAGGCCCACAGGGCAGGAACTTCAATGTCCCTAGTGCCCCTCTTTTTCCCAAAGTGGGTATGTGGGTGGGAGGGGGGTTCTATGCCTGGCTTCTGATTTAGAAGGACCCAGGATCTGGGGAACTGCAGATTCTCAAGGGTGCACTCACTTAAGGCAGGTCTCTTGGCAGAGATCGTGGTATCTGGGGCTCTCTGCTCTCTGGTTTGGCCCTGCTTCTTTGATGTGTTCTGCCAGTTCTGTGCTGCTGTCACTGCCAGGTTCTGAGGTCTTGCTGCAGCTGGAGATTTCAGGGTGGTCACTTCAGCAGGGATGGGGTAACTAGGCTCTCTGTTCTCTGGTTTGGCCCTGGTTAGTCTTAAACTGGAGGGCTGTGGTGCCCCGCCAGTTCAGTGCTGCTCCGCTGCCACATCCCGCTGTAACTAGAGACTGGGTTGCTAGTCCCAATGCTTTCTTGGAAGTCCTGGGATCTCTTTGTTGTGCTCTCCAAGCTTGGGAGGCCCAGCACCTGGTGTGTCCAGGTTGTATGACGTTTCTGCCTGGTTTTGGTGAGTATATAGCGTATTCTCTGTCACTGTGGGATTGGGCGGGCTGTACCATCAGTGATGGCGATCCTGTGGAGCTAGTATGGTGTCTAGTAGATTCGCGCCCTGGAAGGATGGTGCAGCCCCTGCGCGAATCTGGGACTCCGGGACACGTACTGCTGGCTTTTGTCTGCTGCTAAAGTGCTTGGGGCTCCGTCTCAGCGGCTGTATACCCCAGGCGGTTAGGTCTGCGCTGAGAAAGATGAGTCAGTTGTGCCACTGTGCCAAGGAGGAAGGAGGTCTGGGGAAAGGGAGTGCCCCAAGAACAAAGGATCGTTTCTCTCCTTTCCCAAGCAAGTCTCCGGGTGACCGGAGGCCAAAGTTTTCACCTCCTGCGATGTTTCCTGTTGTTCAGAAAGCCTCGCTGTGGTTTTCCTGGGTTGGGGGTCCTTCCATTCTCCAACTCAGAAGATCAGGTATCCCACCGCTCAGAAACTGTGTGTGCTAGTGCTAGTCGCCATCTTGGCTCCGCCCCCGCAGCTTTACTTTTAATAGCCAGAAGCTGGATACAATTCAGATGCCCCTCAACTGAAGAATGGATGCAGAAATTATGGTAGTCTACACAATGGAGAATTACACAGCAATGAAAAATAAGGAAATCATGAAATTTTCAGGTAAATGGTGGGAACTGAAAAGGGTCATCCTGAATGAGCTGTCCCAGAAGCAGAAAGACACACATGGTATATACTCACACATATAGACATATAGCATAGGATAAACCTAGTAAAATCTGTCTGTCTAGCAAAACTAATCAAGAGAGATTACCCTGACTAAAATGCTCAATCCCCATCCTGAAAGGCAAAAAGGATGGATATCAGAAGAAGAAGAAAACAGGAAACAACCTAGGAACCTGATACAGAGGGCCTCTGAAAGCCTCTGCCCTGCAGACTATCAAAGCAGACACTGAGACTTATGGCCTACCGTTGGGCAGAGTGCATGGAACCTTATGTAAGATGTGAGAAATATTAAGAGCTGGAGAGGACAGGAACCACACAAGGATAGCAACAGAACCAGAAAACTTGAACACAGGGAATTTCCCAGAGACTCATACTCCAACCAATGGCTATTCATAGAGATAACCTAGAACCCTGGCACAGAAGTAGCACATGGCATTTCAGTGCCCAAGTGGGTTACGTAGTAGTGGAAAGAGGGAATGCCTCTGACATAATCTGATTGGCCTGCTCTTTGATCACCTTCCCCTGAGGGGAGGCGTAGCCTTACCAGGCCACAGAAGATGACAATGCAGCCACTCCTGATGTGATCTGATAGACTAAGATCAGAAGGAAGGAGAAGAGGACCTCCCCTACCATTGGACTTGGGGAGGGGCATGCATGAAAAGGGGGTGGGAGCGTAGGGCTTATGGGGGGATAAAAGTGAATAAAGTGTAATTAACAAAAATTAAATTAAATTTAAAAAAAAGAAATATGACGTGAAAAACCATCTGTACACTTAAAGAAACTGATCAAGAGTTAGGACTCTGGCTAAAATGCTCAGTCCCTATCCAGAAAGGCAAAGAGGATGGACATCAGAAGAAGGAGAAAAAATGGAACAAATCAGGTGACTGACACAGGGAACCTTGGAAAGGCTCTGCCCTGCATACTATCAATGCAGATGTGGAGACTTGTGGCCAAACTTTGGGCTGAAATCAGGGATTCTTATGATAGAAGTGTGAAACTGTAAGATCTGGAGAGAATAGGAAGTCTACAAGGAGAGCAACAGAACTAAAAAATCTGAGCACAGGAGTCTTCCTGGGACTAATACTCCAACCAAGGATTATGCATGGAGATAAACCTAATACCCCTGCACAGCTGTACCCATGGAAGTTCAGTATCCAAGTGGGTTCCATAGTAATAGGAACAGGGACTGTCTCTGAGGTGAACTGATTGGCCTGCTCATTAATTACCTCCCCCTGAGGGTGCAGCAGCATTACCATGCCACAGAGGAAGACAACGAAGCCAGTAGTGTTGAGACCTAATTGACTAGGATCAGAAGGACAGAAATGAAGACCTCCCCTATCAGTGGACTTGTGAGGGTTATACATGCAGAGGAGTAAAGGGAGGAATGGGGATTGGAAGAGGGAGGCTACCTCAGGCATATACAAAGTGAATAAAGTGTAATTAATGAAGCATTAAAGAAAAACAAAAAATTGTCCATCCCATATCAAAATGGGGGTAAGCCCCAAAATAGACAAAACCAATGTAAAAATCTAGTTACAAAAATCTTAGCATTGGATATACTTAATGCTAAGGGTAAGAGAGTTTATATACTAATGCTCAGAGTTTATATAAAGTTTGGCTATAATGCCCTAAATGCCCATCCTGTATAAAAAAGGGGCAAGCCAAAAAAATAGCCACTATCAATGTAAAGCCAAGGTAGAAGATGCCTAGGATATGCTGAAATGCTAAAGGTCAGAGGGAGTTTATATGAAATTTGGCTCTAAAGGCATAAATACACATTCTATATAAACAAAGAGATAGGACATACAGCATATATATATATATATATATATATATATATATATATATATACATACATTAGGGCTAAACCTCAAAACAGGTACAAGATACCTACGGTATGCTTATATTCTAAATTAAAAAGGAGATTATATAAGGTTTACTTAAAACATGTGTTTCCTATTATTCAAGGTAACCAGATTGTCTCTCTAATGGGATAAATAGGTAAATAGGTAGCAACTTGGCCTCATGCAACAGGTACACAAGGGCCCCAAAAGAAATTTTGATCTATCCAACCTTGTTCTGATGATAATGATTGTATGTTCAATAGTAATGGTAACTTATATTGCTGATCCTTTTACATGAAAATAACTCTAAATCTGGCTGAGACATAAAATATATCTCCACAACTCTAACAATACTTGACCAATAAATCCTTGGCTATAATATTCTCAAAATGTATTATGCTCTTTTTTTAATTGCATAGATAAATTTGGCTTACAGTTTAGTTACATCCTACACATCTCATACATTCATAATTTTAGAACTCTGTATTGCTTCTGAGAAATTATGTTTTCAGAGCAAAAGAACTGGACACCAGAGATGTTGGATCAAATATGAAGGATTCATTCTTCACTCTGCTTAGAAATTGACACATCTGTTCTAGCATCATGCATGTTCCAGGATTCTGCTTGTTCCTGCCTCAAATGCTTTCATTGCTGTTTTCTCATCAAAGCCTGCTCCTAAAAGAACTGTGAAGAAAGCTACTAATCTTAGTTGGTCTAGCATTTTAAACTGTTCCAAAGAGGACTTTTCTTTAACCTGAAATTTCTCACGTTCAAAGACAGGGCCACAAATGTTATTGCTTACTTATTTAACCTATTTTCCCCATTTTATTTGGGGCCCTATACAGAATTTCTACATGTCCAAAATGTCAGCTAGAAGAAATCCATGAGAACAATGTCCACTTTTCCTTAAAGGGAATTAGGTATGTTTTTGGTTGTTTGCTATAGCTACAAAATTTTATTGTCATTGTGAGATGTTTATTATTAATGGTCTTATTCAAAATGAAAGAAGGAATATACAGGTTTATCTTATAGGAATAGAAAAAAAAGGTAGATTATTGAGATTATTGAATCTACTCAACTTAGGGTTTTATTTATTATTCCCAAATAAGGCTAATTTTAACTCTGGTATATGAATTTGCATATTGATGCAAACATACGTATTTTTGATACATTGGTATAAGCTTTAGTATATTGATAGAAAGTCAAGGTTACTTCCAATACTTTTAAACACTATTAAAACCTGGTTAGGATATTAAGTAATTCAAGTTAATTGCTATTCAACTCAGTCATGTCAGACACTAGTCTAATTTATCACAGGAGTATACATTCTAGGTGTAATAGATATGATTTTGAAGACAGATTGATTATATAAAGATAGGTAGTCTTCAAAAGCTTCAGAGACCTATAGAATATGGCATTTAAAAGTGCCTTTATTGAGGGGAGCCAAGATGGCGGCGCCGGGAAAACAGCGCATCTGAGCAGCAGGACAGCAGTTTCCTTGCAGAGACCAGGAGACTGAACTCGGGGCCCTGAAACTACATCGATCCTGTTTTCCAGGTGAGGGAAGGCTCCCAGGGCGGGGGAATCGGTCCGGTCCACTCACGGCTACCAAGACAGAACCTGGAAGAAATCCTGGGTAACACAGGCTTTGGGTCTCCAGGCTGGAGCCGCAAGTGGGCGGGTCCCAGCCACTTTCCCAGGCTGATCCGTGGGCTCAAGGGTACCTGAGACTGGGAGTCCCAGTCCTGGGGGGACCCCACGGGGAAGCAGGGTTGCGGGTCTGATTGTAGGTCACCCAGTCTCTCCCCTGAAAGTCTCTGCCGCCATTACAGCCGAGCTCCGGCCTCTCACAGAGAGTTTTGTGCTCAGCTCAGCTATACAGACAAGCTGGGCACCCCAGTACAACAGGGACTGGGAACCCCTGTCCGGAGAGGACCCCACAGAGAAGGAAGAAACCGTGCTGCTGGGGTCACCTAGGGAAAGTCTAGCAGACTGCAGATTTCAAACAGACAGAACTGAGTGCCCCAAGACACCAGAGCAGTACTCACCCGCCACAGATTACCACAGCCAATCACTAAATTTACAGCAAGAAACCCAGAAGGAGGGCAGCTTCCCCCAGGACTTCTCCCAGTGAGAGGAGAGCCCTCTTGACTAATCAGGACCACAGTTACCACCCAGGTCTCTAGGCCTGAGGTGAGCTGTAGCAACTCCAGAAAAACAGCAGACATCCAGGGACTATACCCAAAAAGCTGGGAAGGCTTCCTTCAGGAAAAAACATCTTCCTGCCAAAGGGATTCTCTCCACTACAAGAGTCCAGGAACAACCAGAAACTAAATTCAAACAACTAAGATAGCCCAATGGGTAGAGGACAGCTTAAAGTTCAACCAACAAAAGCCAGAGCATTATGGCATCTCCAGAACCCAGTTATCCACGGGCAAATAGCCCTAGACACCCCAACATAAATGAAATTCAAGGAGACAACCTAACATCTATGCTCAAGAAGATGATAACAGAGGAAACAAATAAAATACGAAAAGAAATAAAAGAAGCTGAAGCCAAAAAGTATGTGGCCTTTAGAGAGGAAATGCCTAAATCACTGAATGAAATAAAAGAAACAGTGGATTGTTCAAACAAACAGCTGAAGGAATTGATGGAAAAACATGAAAATACAGTCAGACAGGGGAAGGAAACCAACAAAATAGCTCAAGACCTGAAGATAGAATTGGAAAAATTAAAAAAAAACACAAATGGAAGAAATTGTGGAGAGAAAGAACTTAGGGAAGAAAGCAGGAACTACAGAGGTTAGCATAACCAATAGGCTACAAGAAATGGAAGAAAGAATCTCAGGTGTGGAAGATACAATGGAAGAAATAGATGTATCTGCAAAGAAAATGATAAATCTAAAAAATTCCTGACACAGACCGTCCAAGAAATTCAAGACAACATAAAGAGACAAAACCTAAGAATAATAGGAATAGAGGAAAAAGAAGATTCCCTGCTCCAAGGCCCAGAAAATATTTTCAATAAAATCATTGAAGAAAATTTCCCCAACTTAAAGGAGAGGCTAATAAGAATACAAGAGACCTACAGAACACCCAATAAATTAGACCAGAAAAGAAAATCCTCCCACCACATAATAATCAGAACTGTAAGTATACAGAACAAAGAAAAATACTAAAAGCTGCAAGAGAAAAAGGCCAAGTAACATATAATGGCAAACCCATTAGAATCACACCTGACTTTTCAACAGAGACTATGAAAGCCAGAAGGGCCTGGACAGATATCATGCAGACACTAAGAGAACACAGATGTCAGCCCAGGCTACTATAACCTGCAAAGCTCTCAGTCCTCATAGACAGAGAAAACAAGATATTCAATGACAAAAACAAATTTCAACAATTTCTACATACAAATCCAGCATTACAGAAGACACTGGAAGGGAAAATACAACCCAAGAAAGCTAGCTACATTCAAGAAAACACAGGAAATAAATAACCCCACTACAGTAAAACAAAAAGCAACCAAGCACACAACCGTATGACCACAGCCAACATCAAAATCAAAGGATCTAACAGCCACTGGTCATTAATCTCTCTCAATATCACTGGAGTTAATTCTCCAATAAAAAGACACAGACTAACAGAATGGATGTGTAAACAAAACCCAGCAATCTATTGTATACAAGAAACACACCTAAGGCACAAAGATAGATATTACCTGAGGGTAAAGGGATGGAAGATGGTTTTTCAAGCAAATGGATGCAAGAAGCAAGCAGGAGTAGCCATTCTAATATCTGATAAAATAAACTTTCAGCCAAAATTAATCAAAAGAAATGGGGAAGGACAGTTCATACTCATCAAGGGAAAATTCCACCAAGAAGACATCACAATCCTGAACATCTATGCCCCAAATACAAGGGCACCCACATTTGTGAAAGAAACATTGGTAAAACTTAAACCACATATAGATCCCCACACACTAATAGTGGGAGACTTCAACACCCCACTCTCAACAAAGGACAGGTCAACAAAACAGAAATTAAACAAAGAAACAATATCTCTAACAGAGGTCATGTATCAAATGGACCTAACAGACATTTACAGAACCTTACACCCAAACACAAAAGAATTTACCTTCTTCTCAGCATCTCATGGAACCTTCTCCAAAATAGACCACATAGTTGGTCACAAAGCAAGCCTCAACAAATACAGGAAGATGGAAATAATCCCTTGTATCCTGTTGGGTCACCATGGAATAAAGCTGGACCTCAGTAACAACAGAAATAGCAAAAAGCCTACACATACATGGAAACTGAACAACTTGCTACTAAAAGACAGCTGGGTCAGGGAAGAAATAAAGAAAGAAATTAAAATCTTCCTAGAACTCAATGAAAATGAAGACACAACATAGCCAAACTTGTGGGACACATGAAAGCAGTGCTAAGAGGAAAGGTCAAAGCACTAAGTGCCTTCAAGAAGAAATTTGAGACAGCACATTCAAGCACCCTAATGTCTCACTTAAAAACCCTAGAAAAAGAAGAAGCAGACACACCAAGAAGGAGCAGATGGCTGGAAATAATCAAACTCAGGGCGGAAATTAAGCAATTAGAAACAAATAAAACAATTCAAAGAATCAATGAAACCAAGAGCTGGCTCTTTGAGAAAATCAACAAGATAGACAAACCCTTAGCCAAGCTAACTAAAAGGCAGCGAGACACCATCCAAATCAACAAAATCAGAAATGAAAATGGGGACATAACTACAGACACTGAGGAAATCCAAGCAATCATTAGGACTTACTTCAAAAGTCTATATGGAACAAAATTTGAAAATTTAAATGAAATGGACAATTTTCTTGATCGATTCCACTTACCAAAGCTAAATCAGGACCAGGTAAATCAATTAAATAGTCCTATATCCCCCAAGGAAATAGAAGCAGTCATCGAAAGTCTCCCATCCAAAAAAAGCCCCAGGACCTGATGGTTTCAGCACAGAATTCTACCAGACATTCAAAGAAGAGCTAATACCAATTCTCTTCAAACTATTCCACAAAATAGAAACAGAAGCAACATTACCAAACTCATTCTATGAAGCCACAGTCACCTTGGTACCTAAACCTCACAAAGACCCAACAAAAAAAGAGAACTTCAGGCCAATCTCCCTTATGAACATTGATGCAAAAATACTCAACAAAATACTCGCAAACCGAATACAAGAACACATCAAAGATATCATCAACCATGACTAAGTAGGATTCATCCCAGGTATGCACGGATGGTTCAATATACGGATATCCATCAATGTGATCCACCATATTAACAAACTGAAAGAAAAAACCACATGATAATCTCCCTAGATGCTGAAAAAGCATTTGACAAAATCCAACATCCATTCATGTTTCAAGTATTGGAGAGATCAGGGATACAAGGCACATATCTAAACATAGTAAAGGCGATATACAGCAAACCTATAGCCAACATCAAACTGAATGGAGAGAAACTTAAAGCAATCTCACTGAAATCAGGGACAAGACAAGGCTGCCCACTCTCTCCATATCTCTTCAACATAGTTCTGGAAGTCCTTGCTAGAGCAATAAGACAGTTGAAGGAGATCAAGGGGATACAAATTGGAAAGGAAGAAGTCAAATTATCACTATTTGCAGATGACATGATAGTATATGTGAGTGACCCCAAAAACTCTACCAGGGAACTCCTACAGCTGATAAACACCTTCAGCAAAGTGGCAGGATACAAAATTAACTCAAAAAAATCAGTAGCCCTCCTGTATACAAAAGACAAAAGGGCTGAGAAAGAAATTAGGGAAACAACACCCTTCACAATAGCCACAAATGACATAAGGTACCTCAGAGTAACCCTAACCAAGGAAGTCAAAGACTTGTATGAAAAAATTTCAAATCTCTGAAGAAAGAATTAGAAGAAGATATGAGAAGATGGAAAGATCTCCCATGCTCATAGCTTGGTAGGATTAACATAGTAAAAATGTTCATTTTATCAAAAGGAATCTACAGATTCAATGCAATGCCCATCAAATTACCAACACAATTCTTTACAGACCTGGAAAGAAAAATTCTCAACTTCATATGGAATAACAAGAAACCAGAATTGCTAAAACAATCCTCTACAATAAAAGATTTTCTGGAGGTATCTCCATCCCTGATCTTAAGTTGTACTATGGAGCAACAGTTTTAAAAGCTGGATGGTACTGGCATAGAAACAGAATGGTGGATCAATGGAACCAAACAGAGGACCCAGAAATAAACCCACACACTTATGGACACCTGATCTTTGACAAAGACGCCAAAACCATACAATGAATAAAAGATAGCATCTTCAACAAATGGTGCTGGTCTAACTGGAGGTCTACATGTAGAAAAATGAAAATAGATATATACTTGTCACCCTGCACAAAACTGAAGTCCAAGTGGATCAAAGACCTCAACATAAAACCAGACACATTAAATTGGCTTGAAAAAAAAGTGGGAAATACCCTAGAACTCATTGGTACAGGGGAAAACTTCCTGAACAGAACACCAACAGCATAGGCTGTAAAAGCAACAATCAATAAATGGGACCTCATGAAACTGAAAAGCTTCTGCAAAGCAAAGGAGACCATCACCAAAACAAAACGACTGCCTACAGATTGGGAAAGAATCTTCACCAACCCTTTATCTGACAGAGGACTCATACCAAGTATATAAAAAGAACTAAAGAAGCTGAAAAGCAGCAAACCAAGTCATCCACTTAAAAAATGGGGAACAGAGCTAAACAGAGAATTCTCTGTAGAGGAATACCAAATGGCAGAGAAACACTTAAAGAAATGCTCAAACTCACTAGCCATTAGGGAAATGCAAATCAAAATGACCCTGAGATTTCACCTTACACCCATGAGAATGGCCAAGATCAAAAACTCAGGTGACAACACATGCTGGAGAGGTTGTGGAGAAAGGGGAACACTTCTCCACTGCTGGTGGGAATGTAAACTTGTACAACCACTCTGGAAATCAATCTGGTGCTTTCTCAGACAACAAGTAATAGTGAATCCCCAAGATCCAGCCATACCACTGCTATGCATATATCCAAAAGAGGCTCAAGTACACAAAAAGGACATTTGCTCAACCATATTTATAGCAGCTTTATTTGTAACAGCCAGAAGCTGGAAACAACCCAGATGCCCCTCAACTGAAGAATGGATGCAGAAAATGTGGTACATCTACACAATGTAATATTACTCAGCAATGAAAAATAAGGAAATCATGAAATTTGCAGGTAAATGGTGGGACCTGGAAAGGATCATCCTGAGTGAGTTGTTCCAGAAGCAAAAAGACACACATGGTATATACTCACTCATATAGACATACAACATAGGACAAACCCACTAAAACCTGTGCATATAAAGAAACTAATAAAGAGAAAAGACCCTAACTAAAAAGTCCAATCCCCATCCTGAAAGGCAAAGAGTATGGACACCAGAAGAAGAAGAAAAGAGGAAACAACCTAGGAACCTACCACAGAGGGCCTCTGAAAGCCTCTGCCCTACAGACTATCAAAGCAGATGCTGAGCCTGATGGGCAACTGTTGGGCAGAGTGAATGGAATTTTATGTAAGAACTGGGAAATAGTAATAGCTGTAGAGGACAGGTTCTCTACAAGGGAGCAACAGAACAAGAAAATTTGAACACAGGGAACTTCCCAGAGACTCATACTCCAACCCCTGCACAGATGTAGCCCAGGGCTGTTCAGAGTCCAATTGGGTTACATAGTAATGTGAAGAGGGACTGCCTCTGACATAATCTGATTGGCCTGCTCTTTGATCATCTCCCTCTGGGGGGAGCAGCCTTACCAGGCCATAGTAGAGGACAATGCAGCCACTTTTGATGTGACTGATAGACTAAGATCAGAAAGGAGAGGAGAACCTCCCCTATCAGTGGACTTGGGAAGTAGCATGCATGTAAAGGGAGGAGGAAGGGTGGGACTGGGAGGGGAGGAGGGAGGGGCTTATGGGGGGATGCAGAATGAATAAAGTGTAATTGATGAAAAATTAAAAAAAATTGAAAAAATAATTTAAGAACCTTAAATGACTTTCAAAAGTGGAGTAAAACATAGAGTTAGTCAATTTACATGGAGCACATTTCGCCCCTAGGGGCAATGGTCTCCTGAACCTACTCAGAACCTACTCAGAACACCACTGCTTGTTCTAGAACTGATGCAGGATATACCAACGAGGGGGTTAATGCTTCTCATAATATTTCCTATAAGCCCACACCTGTTTGTTTATATCTCCCATTTTTATTCATTATTAGCCAGATAGAGCCAAGTAGTAGCAGTAATGATACTTGCTTTTTTGCCCAATGCTGGAATGCTAGTGAATTTAGGTATGCCCTGGTTACTCGCATGCCTCGCTGGGTGACTGTGCCCATTGATGCCCCTCACGCTATGACTCTCTTCAGACAGAAAAGGGATCTTGGAACTACAGCCGCCATTGTTACTGCCATCTCATTGGCAGCTGTTGGAGCTACCACCGCCACATTGGCCAGGAGTCATACTGTGCAGACTGCTCAGACCCTGAATAATCATTTAGCCAATGTAGCTCATGCCTTAGATGTACAAAAAGGAATTAATGCTCAACTAAAAGGAGGCTTGATCATGTTCAATCAGAGGATTGACCTCGTGCAGGAGCAAATTGATACCTATGGCAAATTGCTCAACTGGGTGGTCAATGAAAGTATCCTGGACTTTGTGTCACTAGCATACAACATGAGAATTTTTCCTGTGCTGCAAATCTGTCTAAACAATTGTCTACCTATATTTCAGGCAATTGGACTGGAGAATTCGATACTATGATGGAGCAACTGAGAGTGGCCATTGTCACAGTAAATTCTACCAGAGTGGACGCAGGACTAGCCACAGGATTATCATCATGGATTGCTGCAGCCATGAATCATCTGAAGGAATGGGTGGGCATGGGAGCATTAGCAGGCCTTCTGTGTTGGTCTCCTTGGTTTGCCTGTGGTATATATGCAAGATTAGAGTCTCACAACAGCATAATGAAGCCATGACCATTCAGGCCTTTACAGCCATTGAAGCAGGACAGTCTCCCCAAGCACGGGAGCTAAAATGTTAAGCTCAGGATGTGAGGCTAAGCACTGCACTCAGGGTCAGCCATTTTTGACCCAGAGAAGAGCATGTCTGATTGCATGCCGGTTGAGGCCCCAGGTCCCGCCTCTGAGAAAAAGGTATCGGTCGGGTCTGATGCTCTTTGGGTGGATGTCACCTAAGTGAACATCGGTACAAAGTTCCAATTGATTTCTAATATCAGAGATCAGACCTCTACTCTTGCCTGATGCGTCTAAAACAAAAAGGGGAAACTGTAGAGATCTGAGTAAATCTGTGCCTTAAAGATGGAGCTGGTTTCCGACTTCCACCTTCCAGATGGTGAGTGTTCTCTGTCACAAACAACTCCACATTTGGCTAAAGCTGAGGATCTGGTTTGCTTCCATGTTTGTGGACCTATCTGCATTGCCCACGTGGCACGCTGGGGTTGGCTACCCAGAGGCTATTTAAGCTGTGAGCTGGCTTTCCCTAGGGTCAGATGATTGTTCAAGGTTCCTGAATAAACTGCATTGGAAAAAAAATGAGTTTATATAAAGTTTATTTAAAACATGTATTTTTTAATTGGTGGAGGCATCCAGCTTGTGTCTCTAATGGGAGGCTTCTGTAGGGAAATAGCCAGCAATTTGGCCTAATACAACCGGCATGCAATTGCCCAAAAAGATATTTTGATCTATCCAAAATTGTTATGATTTCAACATGATAATGATTGTATGTTCAATAAAAATGGTAACCTATATTGTTAATCTCTTTACTTGGGAATAACTCTAAAACTGACTGAGACAGAAAAATGTATCTCCATCCAAAACTTCAACAATACTTGGCCAACCAAGTATTATGCTAACCTTTTAATTGATATAGATAAAATTGGCTTACTTAACTTTCATCCTGCACATCTCTTACATTCATAATTTTAGAACTCTATGATGCTTGTGAGAAATTATATGTTTGCAGGACAAAAGAACTGGATACCAGAGATGCTGGATCAAACCTGACAGAATTATTCTTCAGCATGCTGAGACATTGACACATCTGTTCCAGCATGTTGCATGTTCCAGCTTTCTGCTTGTTCCTGCCTCAACTGCTTCAATTGCTGTTTCTCATCAAAGCCTGCTCCCAAAAGAACTTTGAAGAAAGCTACTAACAAATCTTAATTTGTCCAGCATTTTAGACTGTTCCAAAGAGGACTTTTATTAAGCCTAAAATTTCTCAACACTCGAAGATTAGACAACAAATGTTATTGCTTGCTTAATTAACCATTTATTTCCAATTTTACTTGGGCTACCTACATGATTTCTTCATGTCCAAAATGTCCTCTTAA
Organism: Meriones unguiculatus; assembly: GCF_030254825.1. Taxonomy (NCBI): domain Eukaryota; kingdom Metazoa; phylum Chordata; class Mammalia; order Rodentia; family Muridae; genus Meriones; species Meriones unguiculatus. The sequence continues at coordinate 27,443,416 of NW_026843710.1, read as the reverse complement.
AGAAATACATGAAAACAATGTCCAATTTTCCTTAAAGGGGGTTGGGTATGTTTTTGGTTGTTTGCTATGCCTACAAAATTTTATTAGGGTTTTATTTGGTATTCTCAAATAAGGTTATTTTTAACTTATTGGTAAAGGATTTTGTATATTGGTGCAAAAATAATTCTCTTTTTGATACATTGGTATAAGATTTAGTGTATTGATAAAAATTCAATGTTACTTCCAATACTTTTAAACTGCTATTAAAAACTCGTTACGGTATTAGGTAATGCAAGTTAATTGCTAGTTATTCAACTCACAGTCATGTAAGACAGTAGTCTACATTATCACAGGAGTGTACATCCTAGGTTTTAACAGATATATATGATTTTGTAGACAGATTGATTACATAAAGATAGATAGTCCTCAAATCTTCAGAGACCTACAGAATATGGCATTTAAAGTTCCTTTATTATTTTAAAGATCCTTTGAGATGGGACAAGTAATTTCCTGGCAGCACCCTGCCTAACTGAAAGAAAAACCATCATATGGAGATGGCTATAAATGTAGCAAAAAAGCCACTTGGGTAAAGAAATATATAGTATATATAAAGAACTAAAGAATCAGAAAAGCAACAAACCAAGTAATCCAATTAAAAAATGGGGAACAGAGCTAAACAGAGAATTCTCGATACAGGAATACCAAATGGCAGAGAAACACTTAAAGAAATGCTCAACCTCATTAGCCATTAGGGAACTGCAATTCAAATGACCCTAAGATTTCACCAGTCTGTTTCTATGCCAGTACCATGCAGTTTTTATTACTGTTGCTCTATAGTACAGCTTAACATCAGGGATGGAGATACCTCCTGAAGATCTTTTACTGTAGAGAATTGTTTTAGCAATTCTGGGTATCTTGTTGTTCCATATGAAGGTGAGGATTTTTCATTCAATGTCTGTAAATAATTGGGTTGGTAATTTGATGAGAATTGTATTGAATTGGTAGATTGCTTTCGGTAAGATGGCCATTTTTACTATATTAATCGTGCCAAACCATGAGCATGGGAAATCTTTCCATCTTCTGATATCTTCTAATTCTTTCTTCAGAGGTTGGAACTTTTTTTTTCATACAAGTCTCTGAGTTATTTGGTTTGGTTCACACCAAAGTACTTTATTGTCATTTGTGGCTTTTATGAAAGGTGTTGCTTTCCTCATTTCTTTCTTGGTTCTTTTGTCTTTTGTATGCAGGAGGGCTATTGATTTTTTTGAGTTAAATTTGTATCCTGCCACATTGCTGAAGGTGTTAATCAGCTGTGACTGTTTCTTGGTAGAATTTTTGGGGTCACTCTGATATATTATCATATCACCCGCAAAAGCTTTTGTAAAGCAAAGGATACCATCATCAATACAAAATGATGGCCTACAAATTTGGGAAAGAATCTTCACTCTTTATCTGATAGAGGACTAATATCCAGTATATACAAAGAACTAAAAAAGCTGAAGAGCAGCAAGCCAAGTAATCCAATTAAAAAATGGGGAACAGAGATAAACAGAGAATTCTTGACAGGAGAATATCAAATGGCAGAGAAACAGTTAAAGAAATGTTCAACCTCATTAGCCATCAGGGAAATACAAATAGAAACAACCCTGAGATTTCACCTCACACCCATCACATCCTGAGAATCAGAAAATCAAGTAAAAACACATGCTGGAGAGGTTGTAGAGAAAGGAGAACCCTCCTCCACTGCTGGTGGGAATGTAAAGTGGTACAACCACTTTGCAAATCTGGTGTTTTCTCATACAATTAGGAACAGTGCTTCCTAGAGACCAAGCTATACCAATGCTAGGTATATACCCAAACTTTACTCAAGTAACAAAAAGGAATCGTGCTCATCAAGATCCAGCTATAACACTCTTAGGCATATATCTAAAATAGGCTCAAGTACACAATAAGGACAATTGCTCAACCTGCTTGTAGCAGCCTTATTTGTAATAGCTAGAAACTGGAAATAGCCCAGTTGCCCCTCAGTGGAGGAAGGGATGCACAAAATGTGGTATATCTACACAATGGAATATTACTTAGCAATAAAAACCAAGGAAATCATGAAATTTTCAGGTAAATGGTGAAATCTGGAAGATCATCCTGAGTGAGCTATCCCAGAAGCAGAAAGCTGCACATGATATATACTCACTCTTATAGACATATAATATAGGATAAACCTCCTAAAATCTGTACACCTAAAGAAACTAATCAAGAGGGAGGGCTCTTGCTAAAATGCTCAATTCCTATCTAGAAAGGCAAAGCTGATGGGCATCAGAAGGAGAAAACAGTGAACATGTTAGGAGCCTGCCACAGAGGGCCTCTGAAAGGTTCTGCACTGCAAAATATCAAAGCAGATATTGAGACTTATGGCCAACTGTTGGGCAGAAGGCATGATATCTTATGAAAGAAGTGGGAAATAGTAAGATCTGGAGAGGATAGGAACTCCACAAGGTGAGCAACAGAACCAAAACATCTGAGCACAGGGTCTTTCCTGAGACTCATACTTCAACCAAGTACCATGCATGGAGATAACCTAGAACCCCTGCACAGATGTAGCCCATGGCAGTTCAGTGTCCAAGTGGGTTCCATAGTAATGGGAACAGGGTCTGCTTCTGACATGAACTGATTGGTCTGCTCTTTGAAAGCCACACCGTGATGGGGGAGCAGTCTTAACAGTGTACAGACATAGACAATGCAGCCACACCTGATGAGATATGATAGACTAGGATCAGAAGGAAGGAGAGGAAGGCCTCCCCTATCAGTGGACTTGGGCAATGGCATGAGAGGACAAGGGGGAGCAATGGTGGGAATGGGAGGGGAAGAGGGAGGGTTATATGGGCTGATATAAAGTGAATAAAGAGTAAATAATAAAAATTAAAATGAAAAATATTTAAAAAAATATAATTCCTTTTGATGTTGTATTATAGGATGGTGTGCTTGGAGTTTGATATGCCAAAACAATTGAGCAGAAAGAATGGAGTCTGTCTCTAGGTCTCTGTCACTTTATATATTCATTTTTGTTGTTCTCGCTCTCTCTATTTATGTATCTTTTACTCTAGCTCTCTCTCTCACTCTCTCTCTCTCTCTCTCTCTGTCACCATCTCTCTGCCTGCAGATTGTGGATCAATATGAAGAGTTCTTAGTTCTGCTGAAGAGCTACAATAAGATGACTGCTTGCCGACATGATATCCTGGATGGTATCTGTAAAAATATAAGCAAGGTCCCAATTAAATGCTCTTTGTTCAAAGATTTGCCTTGGTCAGGGAGCATTTGCACAGTAAATAATTCACTGACTGAGGACATATCTGTGCATTTAACAAATAATAATGAGATCTGTGATAATGTGAAAGTCACATGTCAAGGACACATAACTTTTATTAATGACCACTTGAAAGCAATATGTGACCCTTTTCCTGAACTAAGAGTCTTGGACTCAAAAACTGTCATCTCTGGGTTGTGTGCTTTCAGCTCCCCAGATTGAAGTATGTAGGGATGCTCAGACTTTCTAGCATGCAATCTCTCCACTTGGCCCTTTTAATTACTGGCTTTCACCTGTTTGATTCTCCCTTAGCTAATCAGCACCTGAGAGGATGATTATGGAGATGAGTAAAAAAAAAAAATCCTTAGTGTCCAGTATCTCTGATCCTGTTCACACATGTGACTTTTTCTTGTGAAACCCAAGAAGCCTTTATCTCATCCACTTATCCAGATCCCACACCTTTGCTCCTGATGTGCAATAAAAGATTTGACAGCTAGTGCTGTTCCACACTAGGGTTACCAACCCTCTATGTGCAGGTTTGCCTTGGCTGACCTGGCTGGAGGCAGCTGTGTCCTACTCAGTCATCAGTGAGAAATTCTTCTCACTGTGTTGGTTTACAGTTCAAACTAGTTCTTCAGGACAGAGAAATATGTCCATCTTATATGCCTAGGACACAAGAGCAGTGTTTCCTTCAGTGGTCCTCCAGGCAAACCCTCAAAATGTAGTGTTAGTGCCAGGATTGCTTGTTCAGAGTTGCCACCTGAGCTCATGAGGTCTGAGGTAGCTGAGTAACCACTAGTTCATGGCTGAGATTCTCTGCTACATAATGAGTTCCTGGAAAGCATGCCTTAGAAAGTCAAACTCTGTGCTCCTTTAACGAAATCTGTTCTCCAGGTTAAAATTCATTGTAAAAGTTGTCAACATATCATTTTTATTGATTATGTGGGAAATTCATATACTATACATTATATTCTGTTCCATGGCTCCCAGGTTCAAATTCCTACCCATGTGTCACACTAAATATTTTTATCTTTAAAATACATCAGTTGAAGTATGTGTTGTTCATATACTCATTGAAACACAATCACAGTCTCAGTGCCAGATCCCTTAAAAAAAACTGAGTTCATCCTTCACGCATGCTGGTACCAAGAAAAGGCCTGAAGAGCTCAATAATTCATCACCTTGATCACAGTTTTTCTTCTGTATTTATTTTTTACATATTGTTAAATTTGTTCCCCTCTGCTGTCCCCTCCCCTTCTCTTTCCAGTCTCTTTCTTCTACCCCATGACCTATCTCTAGTTCCCTGATAGGGTGGTCCTCCTCATCCTTCTATGTGAACCTAACTTATCAGGTCTCAAAAAGGCTGTCTGCATCAGGTTCCGCTGAAGTCTGTTTCTCAGGTCATTGTTCTCCTTGTGTTCACATTCCCTCTACTCATGACACTCTTCCTGCCTCCCCTCCTGCAGGCTTCACTGAGCTCTGAGGGAAGGAAGAATTTCATAGGGAAATGCCACTTAGAGCTGGGTGTTTTAAGGTCTCTGTCGCTGCATAATATTGGACTGTGAGTCTCTGTATGCATTCTGATATGATGAAGAATGAAGCATCTCTGTGGATCAGGAACATGGCATTTATCAATCAGTTAAGAGGAAAAAGCAGCATATTTTAATAACAACAGCCTGGGTTGCTTGAAATTTTTGGTAAGATGTGTTGGCCCAACAGTTCAATAAACTGCCACCCAATCCCCCTATTTGAAGACTTTTTTTGGTCACAATTAGATGGCCTATTGGAACTTTATCCCCCACTTGATAGGAAACCTCCTAATAAGTAAATACATACCATATTTGTCTGTATTAATTTTAGATACTTCACCCAGGATGATTTTTCCTGGTTCCATCAATTTGCCTGAAATAACCTGATGTCATTTTTCTTAGCAGAATAATACTCCTTTATGGAAATATTCCATAGTTTCCCCAAATGAGATCATCAGTCCTGTTATTTAGTCCTTTGAAGTTGCTGGAACTTTAACAACCATTGTATTGAATGACAAACTATCAGGGTAACTATGTCTTTTAACCTCGAAATCCCTCCATGTTCTTCCTCTTCCTGGTGATTTGAATTGCAATCTCCCCTTAAATAGATGGGCTCATCTATTTAAATGTGGATTTCCCACAGAGGAAACATCTGGGAAGGGTTAGGAAGTATGGCCCTGTTAGAAAATATAATTTCTTTTATATCCCAATTTCTTTCTTAGCCCTTTTGTCTTTTGTATATAGGAGAGCTACTGATTTTTTGAGTTAATTTTATATCAAACCACTTTGCATAAGGTGTTTATCAGATTTTCCTGGTGGAATTCTTGGGCTCAGATATGCTATCATAAAATCTGCAAATAATGACACTTTGAATTCTTTTTTTCTGAATTGTATCCCGTTGATCTCCTTCAATTGTCTTGTTGCTCTTGAAAGGAATTTCAAAACTACGATGAAGAGATATGGAGAGTGTGGGCAGCCTGGCCTTTTCTCTGATTTCAGTGGGATTGCTTTAAGTCTCGCCCCATTTATTTTGATGTTGGCTACAGGCTGGCTGTATATTGCCTTTACTATATTTACATATGTGTTTGTATCCCTGATCTCTCCAATACTTTAAACATGAATGATATTGGATTTTGTCAAATGCTTTTTCAGCATCTAAAGAGATTATCAATGTGGTTTTTTTTCTTTCAGTTTTTAATATTATGGATCACACTGACTTTTTTCGGTATATTGAACCACCCCTGAATACCTGGGATGAAGCCTACTTGGTCATAATGGAGTATATGTTTGATGTGTTCTTGTGTACAGTCAAAGACATAAAGTTACTTTGGCGTGATATTAACCAAGCAAGTCAAAGACTTGCATGACAATGATTTCAAGTCTCTGAAGAAAGAATTACAAGAAGATATCAGAAGATAGAAAGATCTTCCATCCTCATGGCTTGACAGGCTTAACATTGTGAAAATGGCCATCTTACCAAAAGCAATCAACAGATTCAATGCAGTTCCCATGACATCACCAACACAATTCTTCACACACCAACTGAAAGAAAAATTCTTAACTTCACATGGAAAAAACAAGAAAGCCAGAATTTCAAAAACAATCATCCAGAGTAAAAGATCTTCTGGAGGTATCTCTATTCTTGATCTCAAGCTGTCTTATAGAGCAACAGTAATAAAAACCTCATGGTAGTGGCATAGAAACAAAATGTTGAATCAATGGAACTGAATAGAAGACACAGAAATAAACCAGCACACTTATGGACAACTGAGTTTTGACAAAGATGCCAAAACCATACAATGCAAAAAAAAAAAAAAAAAAAAAAAAAAAGATAGCATCTTCAACAAATGGTGCTGGTCTAACTGCATGTCTACATGTAGAAAAATTCAAATAGATCCATACTTAAGAGCCTGCACAGAACTTATGTTCATGTGGATCAAAGATTTCAACGTAAAACCAGAAACATGAAATCGGTTAGAAGAAAAAATGGGAAGAGCCTTGAACTCGTTGGCACAGAAGACCACTTTCTGAACAGAACACCAACAGCACAGGCTCTAAGAGCAGCAATCAGTAAATTTCACCTCATGAAACTGAAAAGCTTCTGTAAAGCAAAGGACGCTGTCATCAAAATAAAACAAATGCCTACAGATTAGGAAAGAATCTTCACCAAGCCTCTAGGTGACAGATAGCTAATATCCAGTATATATAAAGAACTAAAGAATTTGAAAAGCAACAAATCAAGTAATCCAATTAAAAAATGGGGAACAGTGCTAAACAGAGAATTTTTGATAGAGGAATATCAAATGACAGAGAAATACTTAAAGAAATGTTCATAGTCATTAGCCATCAAATGCAAATCAAAATGACCCTGAGATTTTACCTTGCACTCATCAGAATGGCCAAGATCAAAAACTCAAGTGACAACCAATGCTGGAGAGGTTGTGGAGAAAGGGGAACCCTCCTCCACTGCTGGTGAGAATCTAAACTTTTGCAACCACTCTGGAAATCCATCTGGCACTTTTGTAGACAACAAGGAATAGTGCTTACTCAAGATCCAGCTATATTACTCCTAGGCATATATAAAAAAAATGCTCATGTACACAATAAGGAAATGCGTTCAGCCATGTTTGTAGCAGCCTTACTTGTAAGAGCCAAAACCCGGAAACAACCCATATGCCTCCACAACTGAAGAATGATTACAGAAATTTTGGTACATCTACACAATGGAATATTACTCTGCAATAAAAAAAAAGGAAATCATGAAATATGCAGGTAAATGGTGGAAACTGGAAAGGATCATCCTGAGTGAGCCATCCCAGAAGCAGAAAGACACACATGCTATATACTCACTCATGTAGACATATAATATAGGATAAACCTACTAAAATCTGTACACGTAAAGAAATTGTTCAAGAGAGAGGACAGTGGCATAAATGCCCAATTCTCACCCCGAAAGACAAAGACAATGGACATCAGAAGAAGGAGTAAACTGGGAACAAGTTAGGAGCCTGCGACAGAGGGCCTCTGAAAGGCTCTGCCCTGCAGACTCTCAAAGCAGATGCTAAGACTTATGGCTAACATGGGTAGAGTGCATGGAATCTAATGAAAGAAGTGGGCAATAGTAAGTCCTGGAGAGGAAAGGGGCTCCACAAGGAAAGAAACAGAACCAAAAAAGTTGAGCACAGGGTTCATTCCTGAGACTCATTCTAGAACCAAGTATCAGGCATGGAGATAATGTAGAATCCCTGCACATATGTAGCCCATAGCAGTTCAGTGTCCAGTCGGGTTCCACAGTAATTGAAACAGGAACTGCCTATAAAATGAACTGATTGGCCTGCTCTTTGATCACCTCACCCTGATGGGGGAGCAGCCTTACCAGGCCACAGAGGAACACAATGCAGCCACTCCTGATGAGATCTAATAGTTTAGGATCAGAAGAAAGGAGTATCTGTCCTCCCCTAACAGTGGATTTGTGGAGGGGCATGCGCGGAGAGGGAGAAGGGAATGTTGGATTCTGAGGCAAGGTGGGAGGGGTTTATGGGGGGATTAAAAGTGAATAAAATAAAAATATTTAAAAAATTTAATTATTTTTTGGTGTTATATGATAGGAGGGTGTGCTTTGTGGTCGATATGCCAATAAAAGTGACCATACAGAATGTAGTCTCTAGCTTTCAATCTCTGTCAATTTATGTCTTCATTTCTTATGGTTTCCATCTCTCTATTTCTGAATCTGTTTCTCTAGCTCTTTCTCTCTCTGTCTGTCTGTCTCCCTCTCTCCACCTGCAGCTTGAGGTTCAGGATGAAAAGCTCTCAGTTCTGATGAAGGACTACCACAAGATGACTGCTTGCTGACATGACATTCTTGATGGTCTCTGTAAAAATATAAGCAAGGTTCCAATTAAAAGCTTTTTGTACAAAGATTAGTTTTAATCCGAGAGCATTTTAACAGTAAGTAATGCACTGTCTGAGGACATATCTGTACATTTAACAAACAAGTATAGATCCTGTGAACATCTGGAAGTCACTTGTCAAGGACACATGACTTTAATTAATGACTACATGAAAGAAATATGTGACACTTTTACTGAACTAAGAGTCTTGAAAACAGGAACTCTCATATCTGGGTTGTGTGCTTTCAGCTGACCAAATTGAGGCATGTAGTGCTCCTTAGCCTTTCTCTCATGGAGGCTGTCCACTTGGCCCCTTTAATAACTGGCTTCCGAAACTCTTACTGCCTTTAACCTGTTTCATGACATCATTCTCACTCTCAGCCAGTCAAGACCTGAGAGAATCTTGAGGTTTCCATGGAGATGATCAAACAAACTTTCCTCTGTGTCCAGTATATCTGATCCTGTGCACATGCAACGTTTTGTTGTGAAACCCAAAAAGCCTTTATCTCATCCCTTTATCCAGATCCCACACCTTTACTTCTGATTACCTCTGAGACAATGTCAGGTTGGAAATGAAACTTTTGTGTTTGTTTAATTGGACAGCTTCCTAAGTAGGCAAACCTCAAAGTGATGTGAGATTAAGGTGAATGTACTGAATGACAAGGTGGTCTTGAACTGTGGACTTGGATCTGAAATTTCTTAGGTTGTGTCTTTGAACTGAGGAGTTACTGCTGTACTCACTAAATGTACCTTCACATTCTTATTGATATAATAGGCTGGCAGAGTCTAGGGTTCCCAGGATATTGAGTCTTTAAGAGCAGGGGAAAGAGGAGGAAAACAGAAAATTCCTGAGACTTGTTTGGGTAAAAGAAAGATGGGTGAGTGTAAAAGGAACTGAGGGGCAATAAACACTTGGACAACTGGTGATTTTCCACAATAGTTTTCCCAATCTGCTGTGATCTGGATTGCCTTGGGTGATTTGGCTGGATCGGCAGTTGTGTCCTACTCAATGGTCAGTGAGGGGTTGTCCTGGTCCTGAGGTTTAGAGTTCAAACTGATCCTTCAGGGCAGAGGAATGGTTCCATGTTATATAACTAGGACACAAAAGCAGCTGTGATTCTTGCTGTGGTTCTCCAGACAGACCCTTTAAACATAGGGTTAGTGCCAGAACTGCTTGCTCTGAAGTGCCACCTGAGGTCATGGGGTCTAAAGTAGCTAGTAACTACTAGTTCACAGCTACCATTCTCTGCTACATAATGAGTTCCTGAAAAGCATGTCGTACAAAATCAAATTCTGCACTCCATTACTGGAATCTTTTCTCCATGTTAAGAGTGATTGTAAAAGTTTTCAACATATTATTTTTTTTTGATTATGTAGGAATTTCATGTAACATACATTACACTCAATTTCCATTGCTCCCAGGTTCAAATTCCTACCCATGTGTCACACTGGTTTCTTTCTTTCTTTTTTTTTTTTTGTTTTCTTTAAAATACTTGAATTGAAGTATGTGTTATTCATCTATTCATTGGAACATGATCAGAATCTCAGTGCCATGTCCCTTAAAGAAAACTGAGTTCATCCTTGCTGTACCATGGTACCACCCTGAAGAAGTAGCCTTCAGTCCTGAAGAGCTCTATACTTCATTATCTGGATCTCAGTTTTTCTTATATATTTATTTATTATGATTTGTTCATTTTGAATCCATTCTACTGCCCACTCCCCTTCTCCTTACAGCCCCCTCCCCCACCCCATTCAGCCTTCATTTATCCCTATGCCTTTTCTCTATTTCCCTGATAGGGGAGACACTCTTCCCCTTCTATCTGAACGTGACTCATCAGGTCTCATCAAGTCTGGATTCATCATTCTTTTCAGAGGCCTGATTCTCAGGGCATTGTTCTCCTGTGTCCTCAATTGCCTCTACAATGACACTCTTTCTGTCTCCTCTTCTACAGGCTTCCCAGAGGTCTGAAGGAAGGGAGAATTCCATAGGGAAATCCCATTCAGATTGTTTTGTTTTAAGTTCTCTCTCTGCACAATATTGGACTGTGGGCCTCTATATGCAATCCCATTTGATGCAGAGGGAAGCATCTCTGTGGATCCAAGAACATGGCACTGATCTATCAGTTGAGGGAGGAAAGCAACATATTTTAATAACAATACCCTGGGTTCCTTGAAAATTTCTGTTGGATGTCATGATCCAACAATTCAATTAACTGCCACCCAATTCCCCTATTTGAAGACTGGTTTGCTCACAATAAATGCCCTATTGGTTTTTGTTCATTTGTTTGTTTGTTAGTTTTTTTCTGCAACTTTATTCCTCACTATTAGGAATCCTCCTAATAAGTGAAGACATCCCATATTTGTCTTTCTGAATTTTAGTACCTTCACCCAGGATGATTTATTCTGGTTCCATCTATTTACCTGAAATTATCATGATGACATTTTCTTAGCTGAATAATACTGCATTATGGAATTATCCACATTTTCCCCAAACGTGATTGTCAGTCCTGTTATTTAGTCCTTGGAAGTTGCTGGGTCTCTAATTATTGTATTGAATGAACAATGATCAGAATAACTCTGTTCTTTCAACCTAGACGTCCTTCCATAGACTTCCTCCTCCTGATGATTTGAAATGCAATGTCACCTTGAAGCATATCTCTTTATATAATTATTCTCCAGTAAATACATGTCTGGAAAGGGTTACGAGGTAAGGCCCTGTTAGATAATATACTTCCTATTAGAGTGATAATATAGGAGGGTGTGCTGTGAGGTTGATCTGCCAATGAAAGTGACCAGACAAAATGGAGTCTCTGTCACTTTTTATCTTTGTTTCTGTCCCTCTCTGTCCCCCTATTCCTGAATCTGTCCCTCTAGCTCTTTCTCTTTCTGTCTCCTGCTCTCTGCCAACACTTGTGGTTCAGTTGAAAAGGTCTCAGTTCTGCTGAAGGACTACCACAAGATGAATGCTTGCTGACATGACAAACTGGATGGTCTCTGTAAAAATATAAACAAGGTTCTAATTAAACACTTTTTGTTCAAAGACTTGCCTTGGTCAGGGAGCATTTCAACAGTAAGTAATTCATTGACTGAGGACATACCCGTACATTTAACAAGTAAGAATGGAATCCATGAACATCTGAAAGTCACATGTCAGGGACATGTGATTTTATTAATTAACACTTGAAAGAAATATGTAACACTTTTACTGAACTAAGAGTCTTGGACACAGGAACTGTCATCTCTGGATATGTGCTTTCGGATGCCCAGATTGAGGCATTGTAGGGCTGCTCAGCCTTTCTCTCAAGCAGGCGGTCCACTTTGCTCTTTCAATAACTGGCTCCTGAAACTTTTACTGGCTTTGACCTGTTTCATGACATCATTCACCCTGTCAGCCAATCAGTGCCCGAGAGAATCTGGAGGTTTCAATGGAGATTAATAAACAAACTTTCCTCAGTGTCTTGTATCTCTGATCCTGTGCACACGTGAATTTTTCTTGTGAATCCCACAAGCCTTTATCTCATCCCTTTATCCAGATCCCACACCTTTACTTCTGATTACCTCTGTGACAATGTCAGGTAGGAAATGAATCTTTTGTGTTTACTTAATGGGACAGCTTCCTAAATAGGCAAGCCTCAAAGTGATGTGAGTTAAGGGGAATGTACATAATGAGAAGGTGGTCTTGAACTGTGGTCTTGGATCTCAGATTTCCTAGGTTGGTGTTGAACTATGGTCTTGCATCTGAACTTTCCTAGGTTGTGACTTTGAACTGAGCGGTTACTCCTGTACTCACTAAATGTTCCTTCACACTCTTATTGATATAATAACCTGGCAGGGTCTAGGGTTTCCCAGGATATTGAGTAAAACCAGGAGAAAGAGAAGGAAATCAGGCAATTCCTTGGACTTGTTTTTGGTGAGACAGAGAATAATCTGAATATGTAAAAGGAAAAAATGAGTGGCAATAAACTCTTTGACAGCTGGTGCTTTCCACATTAGATTTGGCAAACCTCTATGAGCAGGGTTGCCTTGGCCGACCTGGCTGGACTGGCAGCTGTGTCCTACTCACTGATCAGTAAGAAACCATCCTCATCTTTGGGTATAGAGTTCATACTGATCCTTCAGGATGGAGAAATGGTTCAGTGATAAAGGCCTAGGACACAAGAACAGCTCTGTTACTTTCTGTGGTCCTCCAGCCAAACTCTCTAAACATAGTGTTAGTGCCAAGACTGCTTGTTCAGAAGTACCACCGGAGCCCAGGGGATCTAAGGTAACTGAGTAACTACTAGTTCATGGCTATGATTCTCTGCTACATGATGAGATCCTGGAAAGAATGCCTTACAATTGTAAAATCTGCCCTCTTTTAGCAGAATCTTTTCACCATGTTAAAAGTCATTGTAATAGTCATCAACATATTATTTTAATTGATTATGGGGGAATTTCATATAATATCCATTACACACCTTTTCCATTGCTCCCTGGTTCAAATTCCTACCCATGTGTCACAATTAAAATTCTATTATCTTTAAAACACATCAGTAAAGTATGCGTTGTTCATATACTCATTGGAACATGATCAGAGTCCCAGTTCCAAGTCCCTTAAAGAAAACTGATTTCATCCTTGCTGCACTCTGGTACCACCCTGAAGAAGAAGCTATCTGTCCTAAAGATCTCTGTCCTTCATCAATGTAATCACAGTTTTTCTTATGTATTTATTTATTACTAATGGTTCACTTTGTATCATCTCTCCTTCTACCTCCCTCTTCTCCTTCCAATACCACCAACCCTAATTCTTCTATCCCTACTCTGTTTTTTAGTTCCCTGATAAGGAAGGGCTTTCTCACCCTTATATCTGACCCTAGCTTATCAGTTATCATAAAGGCTGGCTGCATCACCTTCCTCTGCAGTCTGGTTCTCAGGGCATTGTTCTCCTTGTGTCTTCAGTTCCCTCTACTCATGACACCTCTTTCCCTGTTTCCTGCAGGCTTTCCAGAGCTCTGTGGGGAGGAAGAGTATCACAGGAAAATCCCATTTAGAGCTGAGTGATTTATAATATCATAATGTGCATAATATCGGACTGTGGGTCTCTGTATGGAATTCCAATTGATGCAGATGGAAGCATCTCTGTGGATCTAAGAACATGGTAATGATCAATCAATTGAGGGCAGAGAGCAACATATTTTAATAACAACAGCATGGGTTGTTTGAATATTTCCGTAGGATATCTTGGCCACAAAACTCATTTCACTGTCACCCAATTGCCCTAGTGGAAGAATGATGTGTTCACAATAGATGGTCTATTGGAACTTTATCCCCCACCATTAGGAGACCTCCTAATATGTCAATACATACCATCTTTGTCTGTCTACATTTTAGTTACTTCACCCAGGATGATTTTTCCTGGTTCCATCCATTTGCCGATAAATACCATGATGTCATTTTCATAGCGGAATAATATTCTGTTATGGAAATATTCCACATTTTCCCTAAAGGAGATTGTCAGTCATGTTCTTTAGATCTTGGAAGTTACTGGCACTTTAATCATTGTACTGAATTACAAACTGTCAGGATAACTAAGTTCTTTTAGCCTAGAAACCCCTCCATCTTTGTCCACTTCCTGGTAATTTGAATTGCAATGTCCCCTTGAAACTCATCTATTTATATGTGGATTTCCCATTGAGGAAATGTCTAGGTAGGGTTAGAAGATATGGCCTTGTGAGATAATGTAATTCCTAGTGGAGTTATATCATAGGAGGGCGTGCTTTGAGGATGATATGCCAATTGAAGTGACCAGACAGAATGGAGTCTCTGTGTCTAGGTGTCTGTCAATTTATATCTTTGTTTCTGTCGGTTTTCGTCTATTTATGAATCTGTTTCTCCAGCACTTTCTCTCTCTGTCTCCCTCTTTCTCTGCCTGTCTCTTGTGGTTGCAAAGCTTTCAGTTCTACTGAAGGACTACAACAAGATGACTGCTTCGTAACGTGACATCCTGGATGGTCTCTGTAAAAATATAAGCAAGGCCCCAAGTACACGCTTTTTGTTCAAAGATTTGCCTTGGCCAGGGAGTTTTTTCCCAATAAGTAATTGACTGACTAAGGACATATCTATTCATTTAACAAATGATAATAGAATCTGTGATAATTTAAAAGTCACATGTCAAGGAAACATGAATTTATTAATGACCACTTGGAAGAAATATGTTACACTTTTCCTGAACTAAGATTCTTAGACACAGGAACTGATTCCTCAGGTTTGTGTGCCTTCAGCTGCTCAGAATGAGGCATGTAGGGATACTCAGCCTTTCTCTGAAGCAGGCTGTTCACTTGGCCCTTTTAATACCTGGCTCCTGAAATTCTTACTGGCTTTGACCTGTTTCATGACATCATTCACCCTCTCAGACAATCAGCACCTTAGAGAATCTTGAGGTTTCCAAGAAGATGAGTAAATAAACTTTTCTCAGTGTCCAGTACCTCTGATCCTGTACACATGTGACTTTTTCTTGTATAAACCAACAGTCTTTATCCCATCCCTTTATCCAGATCCTACAAATTTACTCCTGTTTAGCTCTGTGACAATGTCAGGTAAGAAATGAATCTTATATTTATGGTTGTGAGCCTAGCCTTTAACGTCTGAGCCATCTCTCCTTGTACCCAGTCCTGAAGATACCTGATAAAACAGGGTCAGATGAATGGGGAGGAGGTCCCCCCCATCAGTGGACTTGGAAAGGGGCACGGTGGAGATGAGAGAGGGACTGGGAGGGAATGAGGGATCGGGACATGTCTGGGATACAGAGTTAATAAAATGTAACTGATAAGAAAAAATAAAATTAAAAAAAAAATGAATCTTTAATGTTTATTGAATTGGACAGCGTCCTAAATAAGGAAGCTTCAAAATGATGTGGAATTAGTGGTGACGTACAGAATGACAATGAATTCTTCTGCTGTTGTCTTGGTTCTGAAATTTTTTAGGTTATGACTTAGAACTGAGCAGTTACTCGCATACTCATTAAATGAACCTTCACAATCTCTTTGTTATAATATGCAGACCGGGCCTAGGTTTACTTGGGATATTGAGTCTTTAAGCATAGGGAATAGAGAAGGAAACCAGACAATTTCTGGGACTGGTTTTGCATGAAACAGAGCAAGATCAGTGAGCGTAAAAGAAGAATTGAGGGTAAGGTATTTTTTGACAGCTGGTGCTGTTAAGTGCTACTGTTGCCATCCCTCTATGAGCAGGGTTGCTATGGCTGATCCAGTTAGATCAGCAGCTGTTTCTTACTCAGTGGTCATTGAGAAACCCTCTTGGTACTGGATTTTACAGTTAAAACTGGGCCTTCCAGACAGAGAAATGGGTCTGTGTTATATGACTAGGACACAAGAGCATCTGTGTCCTACAGACAAACCTTTTAAACATAATGTTAGTGCCAGGACTGCTTGTAAATAGTTGTCAACTGTGCCCAAGGGGTCTGAGGTAAACGGGTAACCACTATTTAATGGCTAGGATTCTCTACTACATAATGAATTCCAGGAAAAAAAAATACATTACGTAGCAGAATCTTTTCTCCATGTTAAAAGTCATTCAAAAGTAAAAGTTGTCAACATATTATTTTTATTGATTATGTGGGAATTTCACGTAACATACATTACACTCCTTTTTCATTGCTCCCAGGTTCAAATTCCTACCCATGTGTCACACTAACTTTTTTCCCTTTAAATACATCAAAGTATGTGTTGTTGATATACTCATTGGAATATGATCAAATACTCAGTGCCAAGTTCCTTAAAGAAAACTAATTTCATCCTTGCTATGGCACTACCAATAAGAAGCCATCAGTCCTGAAGAGCTGCATATTTTATCGCCATGAGCACAGTTTTTCTTATGTATTTATTCATTATGATTTGTTCACCCTGTATGCTGTCTGCTGCCCAGTCCCTCTACTCCTTCCAGTCCCACCCACCCTCCTTCTTCTACCTGTATACCTTTTCTATATTTTCGTGAAAAGTGATGTCCTCTTCTCAGTTGTATCTTACTCTAGCTTATCAGGTTTCATCAAGGCTGCATGTATCATCTTCCTCTCCGACCTGATTCTCAGGACATTGTTCTCCTTGTTCCTTGTGTCCTCAATTCCCTCTACTTATGACAATCTTCCTGCCTCCTCTCCTTCAGGCTTCCCAGAGCTCTGAGGGGATGGAGAATTCCATAGGGAAATCCCATTTAGAACTGTTTTGTTTTTTTTTAAGCTTTCTCTCTGCATAACATTGGACTGTGGTTCTTTGTATGTAATCCCATTTGATGCAGAAGGAAGCATCTCTGGATCCAAGAACATGGCACTGATCTATCAATTGAGGTAGAGAGAAGCATATTTTAATAACAACAGCCTGGTTTGCTTGAAAATTTCCATAGGATGCCCTGGCCCAACAACTCAATTAACTGCCATCCAGTCTCCAAGTTTGTAGACTGGTACTTTCAAAATAGATGTCCTATAGGAATTTTATCCCCCACTATTAAGAGACCTCCTAATAAGTAAATACACACCATACTTCTCTTTTTGTATTTTAGTTACATCACCCAGGATGATTTTTCCTGGTTCTATCCACTGTTCTGAATTTATCATGATGTCTTTTTCTTAACTAAATAATATTCTATTATGGAAATATCCCACATTTTCTCCAAACTAGATTTTCTGTCCTGTTCTATAGACCTTGGAAGTTGCTGGGACTTTACTCATTGTTTGAATGACAAACTATCAGGACAACTATGTTATTTTAGCCTCAATTTCCTTCATCTTCTTCCACTTCCTGGTGATTTGAATTGCAATGTCCTTTGAAGCTCATCTATTTACATGAGTCCCCAGTGAGAAATATCATGAATAGTTATGATGTTTGGCCTTGTAAGATAAAATAATTTCTTTAGGAGTTATGATTGGAAAGATATCCTTTGAGGATGGTATGCCAACAAAAGTCACTTTATATCTTTGTTTCTATTGGTCTTGATCTTTCTATTTCTGAATTGATCTTCCTAGCTCTTTCTCTCTTTGTCTTCCTCTCTTGGTCTGCCACATGTGGTTCAGTATGAAAAGCTCTCAGTTCTTTTGAAGGAGTATACGAGGTAATTGCTTGCTAACATGAAATCCTGGATGGCCTCTGTAAAAATATAAGCAAGGACCCAATTAAATGCTTTTTTTCTTCAAGGAATTGCCTTGGTAAAGGAACTTTTTCACAGTAAGTATTTCACTGACTGAAGACATATTTGTGTATTTAACGAATAATAATGAAATCTGTGATAATGTGAAAGTTACATGTCAAGGAGATGTGACTTTATTAATGACCACTTGAGAAACATATGTGATACTTTTCCTGAATTAACAGTCCAGTCATGGACACAGGAACTGTCATCTCTGGGTTGTGTGCTTTAACCTACCAGGATTGAGGCATGTAGGACTGTTCAGCCTTTCTCTCAAATGGGCTGTCCACTTGACCCTTTTAATGACTGACTCCTGAAACTCTTACTGTCTCTCATCTGCTTCATGACATCATTTTCTATCAGGAAATCAGCACCTGAAAGAATCTCGAGTTTTCCTTTGAAATGAGTAAACAAACTTTTGTCAGTGTCCACTATCTCTGTTCCTATGCACATGTGACTTTTTCTTGTGAAACCCAACAAGATTTTATCTCATCCCTTTATCCAAATCCCACACCTTCACTCCTGTTTAGCTCTGTATCAGTGTAAGTAAGGAAACAAATCCTTAATGTTTATTGAATTGGACAGCTTCCTAAATGGAAGTTTTAAGCTACAAGAGATTAAAGGAAATGTACTGACTGACAAGGTGGTCTCCTACTGTGGTCTTGGTTATGAAATTTCCTAGGTTGTGTCTTAGAACTCAAACAAATAATCGCAAACTGAGTAAATGTACCTTCACATTTTTATTGATGTAGTAGACAGACTGGCTCCAGGATTCATTGGGCATTGAAATTTAAGAACAGGGAAAAGAGCAGAAACCTGACAATTCCTGGGACTGGTTTTGCATGAAACAGAGAAAGACTTGTGAGTGTAAAAGAAGACTTGAGGGTAAGGTATTTTTTGACAGCTGGTGCTGTTAAATACTACTGTTGCCAACCCTCTATTAGCAGGGTTGCCATAGCTGATCTGGCTCAATCAGCAGCTGTTTCCTACTCAGTGGTCAGTAAGGAACCCTCTTGGTACTAGATTTTACAGTTAAAACTGGGCCTTTGAGACTGAGAAATCAGTCCATGTTATAACCCTAAGGCATAAGAGCGGCTGTGTCCTCCAGACAAATACTGTAAAAGTAGTGTTAGTGCCAGGACTGCTTGTTCAGAGGTGCCACCTGAGCTTATGGGGTCTGTGGTAACTGAGTAACCACTAGTTCCTGGCTAAGATTCCCTGCTACATAATGAGTTCCAGGAAAGCATGCCTTACAATGTCAAACTCTGTGCTCCTTTAGCAGAATCTTTTCTCCATGTTAAAAGGCATTGTAAAAGTTTTCAACAACTTATTTTTTTGATCATATGGAGTTACATATAATAAACATTATGCTCCTTGTCCATTGCTCCCAGCTTCAAATCCCTTCCCATGTGCTACACACTAAATTATTTTTTTCTTTAAAAATACATCAATTAAAGTATGTTTTGTTCATATTCTCATTGTTAAATGATCAGAGTCTCAGTGCCAAGTACCTTAAAGAAAAATGAGTTCATTTTGCTGCTCCCTGGAACCACCCCCAAGAAGAAGCCATCTGTCCTGAAGATCTCTATCTTTTACCACCTTGATCACAGATTTTCTCATACACTTATATATTAGGACTGTTTCATTTTAAATCCCATTTGCTGCCCCCTCCTTCTTTTCCTTTCAGTCCCACCCAGCCTCCTTCTTCTATCTCTATGACCTTTTTATAGATCCCTAATAGGGGTGGTCCTTCTCACCCTTCTCACTGACCCTAGTTTGTCAAGTCTCATCACCTTTCTCTTTGGCCCAATTCTCAGGGCATTGGGCTCCTTGTGTCCTCAATTCCATCTACCTATGAGACTCTTTATGCCAACTCTCCTGCAGAATTCTCAGAGATCTGAGGGGATGGAATTTTCATGGGAAAATCCTATTTAGAGCTTTGTGTTTTAAGGTCTCTCTTTACATATCAGACTGTGGTTTTCTGTATAGAATCCCATATAATGTAGAATGAAGCATCTCTGTGGATAGAAGAACACGGTACTGATTAACCAGTTGAGGGATGAGAGAAACATACTTTAATAAAAACAGTCTGGGTTACTTGAAAATTTCCTTAGGATTCCCTGGCCCAACAACTCAATTAACTTCCACCCACTGCCCCTAGTGGAATATTGTTATGGTCACAACTAATGGACTTTGGGAACTTTAAACCCCACTATTAGGAGATCTCCAAGTAAGTGAATATATAAGATATTTGTCTTTCTTCATTTTAGTTACTTCACCAAAGATAATTTCTCTGGGCTCCATCCATTTGCCTGAAAATATCATGATCTCATTTTCTTAGCTGAATATCGTACTCCATAATGAAAATATTCCACATTTTCCCCAAAAGAGATGTCAGTCTTGTTCTTTAGTCATTGGAAGTTGCAGGGTCTTTAATCATTGTATTGAATTACAAACTATCAGGATAACTATGTTCTTTTAGCCCAGAATTCCCTCCTTCTTCTTCCACTTCCTGGTGATATGAATTGCAATGTCCCCTAGCTGCTCATCTATTTACATGTGTGGTTCACAGTGACAAAATGCCTGGGAATGGTAAGGATGTATAGCCTTGTTAGATAAAATAATTATTGTAGTTTCCCTAATTTCTTTCTCAGCCCTTTTGTCTTTTGTTTACAGAAGGGATACGGATTATTTTTTTGAGTTAATAATGTATCCACCCACTTTTCCAAAGGTGTTCATCAGCTGTAAGAGTTCCCTGGTAGATTTTTTTGGGGGGATCACACTGATACACTACATATCCTCTGCAAAGAGTGATAGTTTGACTTCTTCCTTTCCGATTTCTATCCAGTTGAACTCCTTCAAGTTTCTTATTGCTCTATCAAGGACATCCAGAACTACATTGAAGAGATATGGAGAAAGTGGGCAGCCTTGCAATGTTTCTGATTTCAGTGGGATTGCTTTAAGTTTCTCTCAGTTTAGTTCGGTGATGGCTATATGCTTCCTGAATATTGACTTTATTATATTTAGATATATGCCTTTTATTCCTGATCTCTCCAATACTTTAAATATGAATGGAGGTTGAATATTGTCAAATGCTTTTTCATAATCTAAGGAGAATATCATGTGGTATGTTACTTTTTATTTGTTAATATGGTGGATCACGTTGATGGGATTTGTATTGATCCATCCCTACATAGCTGCGATGAAGCTTACTTTGTCATAGTAGATGAAATCTTTGATGTGTTGTCATATTTGGTCAAAGGCATAAAGTATGTTGGTATGGCCCTAACCAAGCAAGTCGAAAACTTGTATGAAAAAAAAATTCAAATCTATGAAGAAAGAATTAGAAGAAGATATCAGAGGATGGAAAGATCTTCCATGCTCATGGCTTGGCAGGATTAACATAGTAAAAATGGCCATCTTACCAAAACAATCTACAGATTCAATGCAATGCCCATCAAAAAAACCACACAATTCTTTACAGAACTTGAAAGACAAATTCTCAACTTCATATGGAAAAACAAGAAACCCAGATATGTTAAAACAATGTTCTACATTAAAAGATCATCCGAAGGTATCTCCATCCATGATCTCAAGCTGTACTCTAGAGCAACAGTAATAAAAACTGCATGGTACTAGCATAGAAACAGAATGGTGAATCAATGGAACCAAATAGAAGACCCAGAAATAATATGGATACCTGATATTTGACAAAGATGCCAAAACCATACAATGGAAAAAAGATAGCATTTTCAACAAATGGTATTGGTCTATCTGGATGTATACATGTAGAAAAATGCAAATATATCCATACTTATCAGACTGCACAAAACTAAAGCCCAAGTGGATCAAAACCTCAACAAAAAACAAAACACATTAAAATAGTTAGAAGAAAAAGATGGGAAGAGCCTTGAACAGAACATCAACAGTACAGGCTCCTAGAGCAACAAACATTTAATGGGACCTCATGAAACTTAAATCTTCTGAGAAGCAAAGGACACAATCATCAAAACAAAACTAATTCCTACAGATTGTGAAAGAATCTTCACCAACCCTCAATGTGACAGAGGGCTATTATCTAGTATGTTTAAAGAACTAAAGAAGTTGAAGCAACAAATCTAGTAATCCAATTAAAAAATGCAGTACAGTGCTAAACAGAGAATTGACTGTAAAGGAATATCAAATAGCAGAGAAACACTTAAAGAAATGCTCAACTTCATTAGCCATCAGGGAAATGCAAATTGAAACAACACTGAGACTTTACCTTACACCCATCAGAATGGCCAAGATCAAAAACTCAAGTGACAACACATGCTGGAAAGGTAGTAGACAAAGGGGAACCCTCCTCCACTGCTGGTTGGAATGTAAACTTGTACAACCACTCTGGTAATCAATCTGTCACTTTATCAGACAAGTAGGAATAGCACTTCCTCAAGATCCAGTTATTCCATAACTAGGCATATATCCAAAAGAGGCTCAAGTACACAATAAGGACATTTGCTCATCCCTGTTTGTAGCAGCTTAATTTATAATAGCCAGAATCTAAAGAATGGATAGAGAACTTGTGGTATATCTACATAATGGAATATTACTCAGGAAAAAAAAAAAAAACAAGAAATCATGAAATTTGCAGGTCAATATTTGGAAATGGAAAAGATCATCCCAAATGTGCTATCCCAGAAGAATAAAGATACACAGTAAGTACTCACTTATATAAACATGTAATATAGAATAAACATACTAAAATCTGTACACATAAAGAAACTAATCAACAGGGAGGACTCTGGCTAAAATGTTCAATCCCCATCCCAAAAGACTAAGAGAATGGACATCAGAAGAAGGAGAAAACGGAGAACAAGTTAGGAGCCTGCCACAGAGGGCCTCTGAAAGGCTCTGCTTGCTGACTATCAAAGCAGATGTTGAGATTTATGGCCAATTGTTGGGCAGAGCGCAAGGAATCTTATGTAAAAGTGGGAATTAGTAAGATTTGGATCATGCAGGAGCTCCACAAGGAGAGAAACAGAATACAGAAAGAAAGAAAGAAAGAAAGAAAGAAAGAAAGAAAGAAAGAAAGGAAGGAAGGAAGGAAGGAAGAAAGAAAGAAAGAAAGAAAGAAAGAAAGAAAGAAAGAAAGAAAGAAAGAAAGGAAGGAAGAAAACCTGAGCACACTGGTCTATCCTGAGGCTCATACTCCAACCAAGTACCATGCATGGAGATAACCTAGAACCTCTGCAGAGTTGTAGCCCTTGGAAGTTCACTGTCCAAGGTTCTTCCATAGTAAAAGGAACAGGAGCTGACTCTGACATGAACTGATTGGCCTGCTCTTTGATAACCTCACTCTGATGGCAGAGCAGCCTTGCCAGTCCACATAGGAAAACAATGCAGTCACCCCTGATGCGATCTGATAGCCTAGGATCAAATGAATGGAGAGGAAGACCTCCAGTATCAGTGGACTTGTCAAGGGACATGTGTGTAGAAGGGGGAGGAAAGATGTAAAGGAGGAAAAGGAAGGAGGAAAGATGAGTATACAAACTTTCTCCAGGATAAGGTATCTCGAATCCTGTGCATACATGACTTTTTCTTGTGAAACCCAACAAGTCTTTATCTCATCCCTCATCCAGCTCTCACACCTTTACACCTGTTTACATCTGTGACAATATGATTTATGAACAGTTTCCTAAATAGGGAACCTTAAAGTGATGTGGGATTATGGGAATGTACAGAATGACAAGGTGGTCTCATAATGTTGTCTTGGATGTGAAATTTCCTAGGTTGTGACTTTGAACTGAGCAGTTACTCTTATACTCACTAAATATACCTTCACATTCTTATTGATGTAATAGGCTGGCAAGGTCTAGGGTTCCCTGGTGTATTGAGTCTTTAGGAGCAGGGAAAGAGAAGGAAACCAATTCCTGATATTAATTTCAATGAAACAGAGAAAGATCAGTGAGTGTAAAAGGAGAATTTAGGGGCAATAAACTCTTTGACAGCTGGTGCTGTTCCACACTAGTTTTGGCAACCCTCTATGAGCAGGGTTGCCTTGGGTGACCCAGCTGGATCAGCAATTGTGTCCTATTCAGTGGTCAGTGATGAACCATTCTGGTCCTGGGGTTTACAGATCACGCTTTTCCATCAGGACAGAGAAATGGTTCCATGTTATATGCCTAGGAAAAAGGAGCAGCTGTGTTTCTTGCTGTGGTCTTGTAAACAAACTCTCTAAACATAGTATTAGTGCCAGGACTGCTTGTGAAGTCTTGCCACCTCAGCTCATGGGGTCTGACATAGCTGAGTAACCACTAGTTCATGGCCAGGTTTTTCTACTCCATGAATTCCTGGAAAGCATGCCTTACAAAGTCAAACTCTGCCCTCAATTAGCAGAATCTTTTTTTCATGTTAAAAGTCATTGTAGAAGTTGTCAATATATTATTTTTATTTATTATGTGGGAATTTCATATAATATACATTACACTCCTTTTCCACTCCTCCCAGGTTCTAATTCCTACCAATATTCACACTATTTTTTTTCTTTAAAATACATCAATTTCAGTATGTGTTATTCTTCTATTCATTTGAACATGATCAGAGTCTCAGTGCCATGAACCTTAAGAAAACAAAACAAAACAAAACAAAAACTGATTTCATCCTTGCCTCACACTGTTACCACCCCCTTGAAGAAGCCATCAGTCCTGAAGAACTCTGTACTCCATTGCCTTGGTTACAATTTTTCTTACATATTTATTCATTACGATTTGTTCATTTTGTATCCCCTCTGCAGCCCACTCCCCTTCTCCTTCCAATCCCACCCAGCCTCCTTCATTTACCCCTATGCCCTTTCTCTAGTTCCATGATAAGGGAGGCTATCCTCCCCTTTGTATCTGAACCTAGCTTATTAAGTCTCAACAGGCTGGCTGTACCATCTTCCTCTGCAGCCTGATTAGTATTGTTCTCCTTGAGTCTTCAATTGCCTCTACTTATGACACTCTTCCTGTCTCCTCTGCTGCAGGCTTCCAGGAGCGCTGATAGCAGAATTTCATAGGGAAACCCCTTTTTGAGCTGGGTGTTTTGAGGTCTCTCTCTGCATAATATCAGACTGTGCCTCTCTGTATGCAATCCCATTTGATGCAGAAGGAAGCATCTCATGGGATGCAAAAACATGGCACTGCTCTATCAGTTGAGGACAGAGAGCAACATATTTTAATATCAAAGCGTTTGTTCCTTGAAAATTTCCGTTAGATGTGATGGCCCAAAATTCCCCTAGTTGAAGAATACTTTGGTCACAATAGATGGCCTTTTGGAACTTTATCCCTCACTATTAGGAATACTCCTATTAAGTGAATACCTACCACATTTGTCTTTCTGCATTTTAGTTACCTCACACAGCATGATTTTTGCTGGTTCCATTCATTTGCCTGAAAATATCATAATGTCATTTTCTTAGATGAATAATACTTATGGAAATATTCCACATTTTCCCCAAAGGAGATTGTCAGTCCCGTTCTT
This sequence comes from Meriones unguiculatus, assembly GCF_030254825.1. NCBI lineage: Eukaryota > Metazoa > Chordata > Mammalia > Rodentia > Muridae > Meriones > Meriones unguiculatus. Next base: position 27,418,040 of record NW_026843710.1, on the reverse strand, counting down.
TAGTCCTTGGAAGTTGCTGGGACTTTCACTATCAAACTATCAGGATAACTATGTTCTTTTAGCCTAGAAGTCCTTCCATCTACTTCCACATCCTGGTTTAAATTGCTATGTCCCCTTGAAGCATATGTATTAACATGTTTATTCTCCAGTAAGGAAATATCTGGGAAGGATTAGGAGTAAGCCCATGTTAGATCATATACTTCCTTTTAGAGTTTTATTATAGGAGGGTTTGCTTTGAGGTTGATATGCCAATGAAAGTGACCACAAAGAATGGAATCTCTGTCTCTCAGTCTCTGTCACTTTATATATTTGTTTCTTTTGGTCTCGGTTTTTCTATCTGAATCTGTATCTCTCTCTCTTTCTCTCTCTCTCTTTCTTTCTCTGTCAACATCTTTTTGCCTGTCACTTGTGGAAGAGTATGAAAAGCTGTCAGTTCTCCTGAAGTACTGCAACAATATGACTGCTTGCAGACTTGTACCTAGATGGTCTCTTTAAAAATATAAGCAAGTTCCCAATTAAACACTTTGTGTTCAAAGATTTGCATTTGTTGGGGAGCGTTTTCCCACTAACTAATTCACTTAATGAGGACATATCTGACATATCTGTGCATATAATAAATAATAATGGAATCTGTGATAATGTGAAACTCACATGTCAAGAACATGTGAATTTATTAATGACTGCTTAAAAGAAATATGTGACAGCTTTCCTGAACTAAGAATATTAGACATAAGAACTGACTTCTCTCTGTTGTGTACTTTCAGATTGTATGCCCAGATTGAGACATGCAGGGTGGCTCATCCTTTCTCTCAAGCAGGCTGTTGACTTGGCCCTTTGAATTACTGGCTCCTGAAACACTTACTGGCTTTAACTTGTTTCATGACATCTTTCTGATTATCAGCCAAACCGAACCTGAGTGAATCTTGAGGTTTCCATTAGGATGAGTAAACAAACTTTCCTCAGTATACAGTTTCTCTGATCCTGGACACACATGAACTTTTCTTGTGAATCCTAACAAGCCTTTATCTCATCCCTTTATCCAGATCCCACACCTTTACTCCTGGTTACGTCTGTGCATAGTCAGGTAGGAAATGAAACTTTAATGTTCATTTAACTGGACAGCTTCCTAAGTAGGAAAGCTTCAAAGAGAGGTGGGATTAAGGGGGATATACTGAATGACAAGGTAGTCTCGTAATGTGGACTTGAATCTGAAATTCAAGTTGTGACTTTGAACTGAGCAGCTACTCATGTACCTTCACTACACACTAAATGTACCTTCATATTCTTATTGATATAATAGGCTGGCATGGTCTAGAGTTCCCTGGGGTAGTGTGTCTTAAGAGCAGGGAAAAGAGAAGGAAATCAGACAATTCCTGGGACTGGTTTGGGTGCAACAGAGAATGATCTGTGTATGTAAAAGAAGAACCTAGGGGCAATAAACTCTTTGACAGCTAGAGCTGTTCCACACTAGTTCCCCTCTATGTGATGGATTGCCTTGGCTGACCTGGCTGGATCAGCAGCTGTGTCCTACTCAATGGTCCGTGAGCAATCCTCCAAGTCCTGCAGTTAAAAATTGAAACTGGTCATTTAGGACAGAGAAATGAGTCTCTGTTATACGCCCAGGACACAAGAGCAGGGGTGTGTATTAATGTTGTCCTCCAGACAAACCATCTAAACATTGTGCTAGTGCCAGAAGTGTGACCTGAGCTCATGGGGTCTGACATAGCTGGCTAACCAGTACTTCATTGCAAGGATTCTCTGCTACATAATGAGTTCCTGGAAAGAATGCCTTACATAGTCAAACTCTGCCCTCCTTTAGCATGATCTTTTCTCCATTTTAAAAGTTATTGTAAAAGTTGTCAACATACTATTTTTATTGATTATGTGGTACTTTTATATAATATACATTATACTCCTTTTACATTGCTCCCAGGTTCAAAGTCCTACTCATGAGTCACACTAATTTTTTTTCTTTAGAATACATCACTTCTACTATGTGCTGTTCATATGCTCATTAGAACAAGATCAAAAACTCACTGCCAAGTCCCTTAAAGTAAGCTGAGTTCATCTTTGCCATATACTGTCACCACCCACCAAGAAAAACATCAGTCCTGAAGAGCTTTAAACTTCATCACTTTGATCACAGTTTTTCTTACGTATTTATTTATTATGATCTGTTCCCTCTCTGCAGTCCCCTCCCTCATCTCCTTCCAGCCCCACCCACCCTCCTTCTTCTACCCTTATGCCCTCTTTCTAGTTTGTTAATGGGGGAGGTCCTCCTCTCCCTTCTTTCTTACCCTAGCTTATCAGGTCTCAACAATGCTGGCTGCATCTTCTTCTTAGGTGGCCAGGTCATTTTTCTCTTTGTGTCCTCAATTCCTTCTACTTATGACACTCTTCCTGCCTCCTCTCCTGCAGGATTTCCAGAGCTCTGAGGGGACGGAGAATTTCATAGGAAAATCCCATTTAGACCTGGGAGTTTCAAAATATATTTCTCTGCATAATGTCAAACTGTATGTCTCTGTAGGCAATCCCATTTGATGCAGAAGGAAGCATCTCTTTGTATGCAAGAACATGATACTGTCCTATAATTTGAGGGCAGAGAACAACATATTTTAATAACAATAGCCTGAGTTATTTAAAATTTCTGGAGGATGGCCTGACCCTACAAATCAATTAACTGCCACCCAATCACATTAGTGGAACACAAGTTTGGTCAGAATTGATGGCCCATTGGAACTTAATCCCCAACTATTAGGAGATGTACTAATAAGTGAATTCACACAATATTTTTCTTTCTGGATTTCAGTTACTTCATCTAGATGATTTTTCCTAGTTCCACCCATTTGTCTGAAAATATTATTATGTCATTTTCTTAGCTAAATAATACTCCATTATGGAAATATTCGACTAATTCACCAAAGAATTTCTCAGTCCAGTTTTTTAATCCTTAGAATTTACTGTGATTTTAATCATTGTATTGAATGACAAACTATCAGGATAACTATGTTCTTTTAGCCTAGGAGTCCCTCCATCTTCATCTACTTCCTGGTGATTTGCAATGCAATGCCTCATTGAAGCACATCTATTTACATATTGAGTCCCCAGTGAGGCAATATCTTGGAAATGGTCAGAGATATGGCCTTGTTAGTAATATACTTTCTCTTGGAATAATAATATATGAGGGTGTGTTTTAAGGTTGATATGCCAATGAAAGTGACCACACAGAATGAAGTATCTGTTTCTCAGTCTCTGTCACATTACATATTTGTTTATGAAGGTCTTTGTCTCTCTATCTGAATCTGTTTCTCTAACGCTTTCTCTCTCTCACTCTTTTTCTCTCTCTGTCTTCCTCTATTTGTCTGGTGCTTGTAGTACAGTATAAGAAGCTCTCAGTTCTCCTGAAGTACTACAAAGATGATTGCTTGCAGACTTGTACCTAGATGGTCTCTGTAAAATTATAAGCAACTTCCCAATTAAAGACTTTGTGTTCAAAGATTTGCATTTATTGGGGAGCATTTTCTTACTAAGTAATTCACTTAATGAGGACATACCTGTGCTTTTAACAAATAATAATAGAATCTGTGATAATGTGAAACTCACATGTCAAGAACATGTAAATTTATTAATGACTACTTGAAAGAAATATGTGATAGCTTACATTAATTAATAGGCTTGGACACAAGAACCGACATTTCTGTGTTGTGTTCTTTCACCTTTCCAGACTGAGTCATGTAGGGCTGCACAGCATTTCTCTCAAGCAGGCTGTCAACTTGGCCCTTTTAATTACTGGCTCCTGATACACTTACTGGCTTTAACATGTTTTATTACATCATTCTGCCTCTCAGAAAAATGTACATGAGAGAATCTTGACTTTTCCATGAAGATGAGCAAACAAACTTTTCTCATTGTCCTGTATCTCTGATCCTGTGTACACATGAAATTTTCTTGTGAAACCCAACAAGCCTTTATATCATCCCTTTATCCAGATCCCATACCTTTCCTCCAGGTTAACTCTGTGACAATATCAGGTAGGAAATAAAACTTTAATATTTATTTAACTGGAGCACTTCTTAAGTAGGAAAGCTTCAAAGAGATATGGGATTAAGGGGAATTAAGACCATCGAATGACATGGTGGTCTCATTATATGGTCTTGGATTTGAAACTTCCCAGGTTGTGACTTTGAACTGAGCACTTACTCACATACTCACTGAATGTACCTTCATATTCTTTTTTTAACTTCTTTTTTATTGTTTATTATTATTAGTTACATTTTATTAACTCTATATCCCAGCTGTATCCCACTCCCTTATTCCCTCCAAGTCCCATCCTCCCTCCCTCAGCTTCTCCCTGCCCCTTTCCAAAAGGGACCTCCTCCCCTTTTGTCTGGCCCTGTTTTATCAGGTATCTTCAGGGATGGCTGCAGAGTCCTTCTCTGTGGCCTAGCAGGACTGCTCCTCCCTTGGTTGGGGGGGTGTCAAAGAACCTGCCATTGAGGTCCTGTCAGAGATAGTCCCTGTTCCTCTTACTATGGGATAGGCTGGCTGGTTTTAGGGTTTCCTGGGGTAGTGTGTCTTAAGAGCAGGGAAAAGAGAAGGAAACCAGACAATTGCTGGGACTGGTTTGGGTGAAACAGAGAATGATCTGTATATGTAAAAGGAGAACCTAGGGGCAATACACTCTTTGACAGCTAGAGCTGTGCCACACTAGTGTTGGCAACTCTCTATGAGCTGGGTTACCTTGGCTGACCTGGCTGGATTGGCAGCTGTGTCCTACTCAATGGTCAGTGAGCAATCCTCCAAGTCCTGCAGTTAAAAATTGAAACTGGTCATTTAGGACAGAGAAATGAGTCTGTGTTATATGTCTAGGATACAAGAGCAGAGGGGTTTATTAAAAATGTTGTCATCCAGACAAACATTCTAAATATAGCGTTAGTGCCTTGACTGACCTGTCCAGTTTTGCAGCTGTGTCCTACTGAGTGGTCAGTAAGCAATCCTCCTGGTCCTGGGGTTAACAGTTAAAACTGGGCATCAGGACAAAGAAATGGGTCCATATTATAGACCTAAGATACAAGAGCAGCTGTATTACATATATTACAATCCTCTTCCATTGCTCCTAGGTTCAAATTCTTATGTGTCACACTAATTTTTTTTAAATATATCAATTGAAGTAAGTGTTGTTCATATAGTCATTGGAACATGATCATATTTTCAGTACCAACTACCTTAAAGGAAACAGAGTTCATCATTGGAGCACACTGGCACCATCCCCAAGAAGAAGCCATCATTCCTGAAGAGTTCTATGCTTCATCACCTTGATCACTGTTTTGCTTATGTATTTATTTATTATGATTTGGTCACTTTGTATCCCCTCTGCAGCTGCCTTCCACTTCTCTGTCCAGTCCCCCTCCTTCCGCCCTCCTTCCTCTATCCCTATGCTCTTTTTCTAGTTCCCTGATAGGATAGGTCCTCCTTACCCTTCTATTTGACCCTAGCTTCTCAGGTCTCAAAAAGGCTTGCTGCATCTTCTTCTACTGCAGCCTGACTCTCTGGACATTATTCTCCTTGTGTCCTCAATTCCTTCTACTTATGACACTCTTCCTATCTTTTCTCTTGCAAGCTTTGCAGAGCTCTGTGGGGACAGAGAATATCATAGGGAAATCCCATTTACAATTGGGTGTTTTAAGGTCTCTCTCTACATGATATCAAAATGCGGGTCTCTTATGCATTTCCATTTGAGACAGAAGGATGCATCTCTGTGAATCAAAGAAAATGGTACTCATCTCTCAGTGGAGGGCAAAGAGCAGCATATTTTAATAACAACAGGCTGGGTTGCTTAACAATTTCCATAGGCTGCTCTTGCCCAACAACTCAATAAACTGCTGCCCAGTTTTCCTAGTGAAAGACTGGTATGTTCACAAATGATAGCCTAATGGAAATTATTTCCCACTATTAGGAGACCTTTTAATAAGTGAATGCATACAATATTTCTTTCTGCATTTTAGTTACTTCACCTGGAATAATATTTCCTGGTTCCATCCATTTGCCTGAATATATTATAATGTCATTTTCTTAGATGAATAATACTCCATTATGGAGTATTATAATACTCCATTATGGAGTACTCCATATGGAAATATTCCACAATTTCCCCAAAGGAGTTTGTCAGTCTTATTCTTTAGAACTTGGAAGTAATTGGATCCATACACATTTTATTGATTGACAAACTATCAAGATAACTATGTTCTTTTAGCCTAGAAATCCCTCCATCTTCTTCTACTTTGCTGGTGATTTGAATTGCAATGTCCCCTGGAAGCTCATCTATTTACATGTTCCCCAGTGAAGAAATATCTGGGGAGGGTTAGGATGTATGGCCTTGTTAGATAATATAATTCCTTTAGAGTGATAGCATAGGAGGGTTTGCTGTGAGGTTGATATGCTAACGAAACTGAACAAATAGAATGGAGTAGAGCTCTGTCTTTTCATCTCTGATGATTTATACCTTTGTTTCTTGTTGGTCTCAGTCTCTCCATTTCTGAATCTGTCTCTCTAGCACTTTCTCTCTGTATCTTTCAGCTGCTTGTGGATCAATATGAAAGCTCTCTGTTTTGCTGAAGGACTACAGTAAGATCAGTGCTTACTGAAATGACATCCTGGATGGTCTCGGTAAAAATATAAGCAAGGTCTAATTAAACCTTTTTTTGTTCAAAGAGTTGCCTTGGTCAGGTAACATTTTCTCAGTAAATATTTCCATGACTGAGGACATATCTGTCCTCATTTAAAAAAATACTAATCTAATATGTGATAATGTGAATGTTTCACTTGTGACTTTATCAAAGGCCACTTGAAAGAAATATATGACACTTTTCTTGAACTAAGATTCTTGGGCACAGGAACTTTCATCTCTAAATTGTGTGTTTTCAGCTACCCAGATTGAGGCATTAAAGGGCTGCTCAGCCTTTCTCTCAAGCAGGCTGTCTACTTGGCAATTTTAGTAACTGGCTCATGGAACTCTTAGTGGTTTTCACCTGTTTCATGCCATCATTCTCCCTCTCAGCCAATCGATGCCTGAGAGAATCTTGAGGTTTCCATGGAGATGAGTAAACAAACTTTCCTCAGTGTCCAGTATCTCTACTCATGTGGACATGTGACTTTTTCCTGTGAAACCCAACTAGCATTTATCTCATCTCATTATCCTGGTCCCACACCTTTACTCCTGTTTAGCTCTGTGACAATGTCTGGTAGAAAATGAAACTTCACTGTTTATTTAGTTGGACAGCTTCCTAGGTAGGAAAGCTTCAAAGTGATGTGGGATTAAGAGGAATGTACCCAATGAGAAGGTGGTCTCCTAATGTGGTCTTGTATTTGAAATTTCCTAGGTTGAAACTTTTAACTGAGCAGTTACTAACATCCTCAATAAACGTACCTTCACATTCTTGTTGATATAATAGGTGTGCAGGGTCTAGGGTTCCTTGTGGTATTGAGACTTTAAGAGTAGGGAAAGGAGAAGGAAACCAGACAATTCCTGGGACTAGAAACAGAGAAAATTGGTGAGTGTAAATGGAGATCTGATTTTAAATAAACTAATTCACAGATGGTGTTCTTTCACAGTAGTTTTGCCAATCCTTGGGGTTTCCTTGGCTGACCTGGCTGGATCAGCAGCTGTGATGTTCAAAGTGGTCAATGAGAACCCCTCCGGGACCTGGATTTATAGTTAAAACTGGTCCCCCAGGAGAGAGAAATGGGTTCGTTTTATAAGCCTAAGACACAAGAGAAGCTGTGTTTTCTGCTTAGGTCTTCCATACTAATTCTCTAAATATAGTGTTAGTGCCATGACTGTTCAGAGGTGCCATCTGAGTTTTGGGGTCTGACATAGCAGGGTAACCAGTAGTTCATGGCTAGAATTCTCTGCTACATAATGAACTCCAGGAAAGAATGCCTTACAAAGTCGAACTCTGCCCTCCTTTAGCAGAATCTTTTCTCCATGTAAAAAGTCATTGTAAAAGTTGTCAACATATTAATTTTATTGCTTATTTGGGAATTTCATATAATATACATTACACTACTTTTCCATTGCTTCCAGGTTCAAATTCCTACCGATGGGTCACACTAAAATATTTTTTCTTTAAAATACATCAATTCAAGTATGTGTTGTTCATCTACTCTTTGGAACATGATCCATCTCAGTGCCAAGTCCCTTAAAGAAAACTTAGTTCTTCCGGGCCACACCCTGGCACCACCACCAAGAAGCCATCAGTCCTGAAGAGCTCTATACTTCATCCCCTTGATCACAGTTTTTCTTATGTATTTATTATAATATGTTTTCAATTTTTATCCCCTCCTGTGCCCCCCCTCTTCTCCTTCCAGTCCCACCCACCCTCCTTCTTCTACTCCTATATCCTTTCTTCTAGTTCCCTTATAGTGGAGGTCCTCCTCCCCCTTATAGCTCAGACTATCTTATCAGTTCTCATCAAGGCTCTCTTCATCATCTTCCTCTGTGGGCTGAATCTTATGGCATTTTTTTCCATGTGTTTTCAATTCCCTCTACTTTTGACATTCTTCCTGCTTCCTCTCTGGCAGGCTGCCTAGAGCTCTGAGGGAAGAGAGAATTTCATACTGAAATTCCATTCAGAACTGGGTGATTTAAAGTCTCTCTCTGCATAATATCAGACTGTGGGACTCTGTATGCAATCCCACTTGATGCCGAGGAAGCAGCTCTGTGGATGCAAGAACAAGGCACTGATCTATCATTTGAGGGCAGAGAGTAACACATTTTAATAACAACAGCCTGGGTTGCTTGAAAATTTTGGTAGGATGGCCTGGCCCAAAAAAATCAATTAACTGTCACCCAATTGCAATAACGAACGACTGGTTTGGTAACAATAGATAGCCTATTGGAACTTTATCACCCACTATTAGGAGACCTCCTAAAAAGTGAGTACAAACCATGTTTGTCATTTTAAATTTTAGATACTTCAGCCAGGATGATAACATCCATTTACCTGAAAATATCATGTCATTTCCTTATCAGAAGAATAATCTGTTATGGAAATATTACACATTTTACCAAAGGAGATTGTTAAACCAGTCCTTTGATGTTTCTGGGTCTTTAATCATTGTATTGAATGACAAACTATGAGGATAACTATTTTCTTTTTGCCTAGAAGTCCCTTCATCTTCTTCCATCTAGGTACACGTCTGCAAGCAGTCATCTTGTTGTGGTACTAGAGGAGAGCTGAGAGCTTTTCATACTGTACCACAGTATTGTGACTTGAATTGCAATGTCCCCTTGAAGCTCATTGATTTACATGTTGAGTCCCCAGTGAGGAAATGTCTGTGAAATGTTTGGACTTATGGCCTTGTTAGAGAATATAATTTGTTTTGGAGTTATAATATAGGATGGTGTGCTTTGATATTGATATGGCAATGAAAGTGACCAAACAGAATGGAGTCTCTGTCTCTTAGTCTCTTTCACTGTATATTTGTTTCTGTTAGTCTCGGTCTTTTTATCTGAATTTGTCTCTCTAACTCTTTCTCTCTCTCTCTCTTTCTCTGTCTGACTACCTCTCTCTGCCTGCTGCTTGTGGTACAGTATGAAAAGCTCTCAGCTCTGCTGTAGTACCACAACAAGATGACTGCTTGCAAACGTGTATATATATGGTCTCTGAAAAATACAAGCAAGGCCCTAATTAAACACTTTGTGCTCAAAATTTGACTTTGTCAGGGAACTTTTTCCCACTAAGTAATTCATTGACTGAGGATATATCTGTGCCTTTACCAAATAATAATGGATCTGTGATAATGTGAAACTCAGATGTTAAGGACACATTACTTTATTAATAACTTCTTGAAAAATATATGTGACAGCTTTCCTGAACTAAGAGTCTTGTACACAGGACTCTGGGTTGTGTGTTATCAGCTGCCCAGATTGAGGCATGGAGGGCTGCTCAGCTTTGCTCTTAAGCACACTGTTTACTTGGCCCTTTTAATAATTGGCACCTGAAACACTTACTGCCTTTAACAAGTTTTATGACATCATTCTGCCTCTCAGCCAAACAGCGCCTGAAAGAACCATGAGATTTCCATGGAGATGAGCTAACAAACTTTCCTCATTGTCCAGTATATCTGATTCTGTGCACACATTGCTTTTTCTTGTGAATCCCAACATGCCTTTATCTCATCTCTTTATCCAGATCCCATACCTTAATTCCTTTTTATGTCTGTGACAATGTTAGTTAGGAAATGAAACTTTAATGTTTGTTTAACTGGACAGCTTCCTAAGAAGGAAAGCCTCAAAGTGATGTGGGATTAAGTGGAATGTACCAAATGACAAAGTTGTCTCATGTTATAGTCTTCGATCTCCAATTTTCTAGGTTGTGACTTTGAACTGAGCAGTTATTTGCAAACTCACTAAATGGAATTTCACATTCTTATTGATATAATAGGATGGCAGGTTCTAGGGTTCCCTAGTATATTGAGTCTTCAAGAGCAGGGGAAGGAGAATGAAAGCATACAATTTCTGGAACTGGTTTAGCTGAAACACAGAAAGATTGGTGAGCTTGATAGGGGAACTGTGGGACAATAAACTACTTGACAGTGTGTAATGATTCACACTAGTTGTTGACAACCCTTTACTTGCAGAGTTTCCTTGGCTGACCTGGCTGGATAGGTAGCTGTGTCCTACTCAGTGGTCACTGAGAAATCCTCCTTGTCCTGGGGTTTAGAATTAAAACTGCTCATTCAGGAAAGAGAAATGTGTCTGTGTTTTATGCCTAGGATTGAAGAACAGAAGTATTTCTTGATGTTGTCCTCCAGACAATCCATCTAAACGTAGTGTTCATGCCAGATTGATTTCTAAAGCAGTTATACTAGTTTGTATTCCCACCAGAAATGGAAGAGGGTTCCCCTTTCTTCACAACATCTCCAGCATGTGTTGTCACTTGAGTTTTTGATCTTAGTCATTCTGGTGGGTGTCAGGTGAAATCTCAGTGGCATTTTGATTTGCATCTCTCTGATGCCTAAGGACTTTGAGCATTTCTTTACGTCTCTCTGCCATTCTGTATTTCTCTACTGAGAATTCTGTTATGATCTGTACCCTAATTTTTAATTGGATTGCTTGCTTTGCTTGCTTTTTAACTTATTCAGCTCTTTATATATTCTGGATATCAGCCTTCAGTCAGATATAGGGTTGGTGAAGATCCTTCCCAGTCTGTAGATTGTCATTTTGTTTTGATGACTATGTCCTTTGTTTTACAGAAGCTTTTCCGTTTCATGAGGTCCCATTTATTGATTGTTGCTCTTAGAGCCTTTTCTGTTGGTGTTCTGTGCAGGAAGTTGTCTCCTTTTCCAATGAGTTTCAATGTCTTACCCACTTTTTCTTCTAAACAATTTAGTGTATTTTGTTTTTTGTTAAGATCTTTCATCCACTTGTAATTTAGTTTTGGTCAGAGTGATAAGTATGGATCTATTTTCATTTTTCTGCAGGTAGACATCCTGTTGGAACAGCAATATTTGTTGAAGATATTATCTTTTTTTCCCCTGAATGGTTTTGGCTTCTTTGTCAAAAAAAATATCCATAAGTATGGGTTCAATTTTGTATCTTCTCTTAGGTTCCATTGATCCACTATATTATTTCTATGCCAATACCATGACATTTTTAATAATATTCCTCTGTAGTTCAGCTTGAGATTGGAGATGGAGATGCTTCCAGTTAATCTGTTGATGTACAGGATCATTTTGGAAATTCTGTTTTTTGTTTCTTCGTAGTAAGTTGATTTTTCTATCAAGATTCATGAGGAATTGTGTTGGTATTTTGATGGGAATTGCATTGAATCTTTGAGTAAATAAGTGAAGACATGAACAAAGATGGGGGGTGCCACGGATCAGCCCAGTCGGGCTCCCATCATCTGCGGAAGAACAAGGCTTTAGACAGGAAGAGATGGTTTCTGTGAAGAATTGGCATAAAGAAACACCTTGATGGTTTTTACTCTGCTGCAACTTTACTGAAGTCAAGCTAGTATTTTTATAGTGATCTCACAGGGAAGCACCTTAAAATTGGCATGCTTTCCAGAACATTCAGACTTTTACCAAGGATACAAAGTTTATGTTTTAACATAGGGCAGTGCCCACAAGAAATCTTTGCCTAGAAACTTTCTGATCAATTGCAAACAAGAAACAAAAGCCTCAAACTATGGTTTCATTATCACTGACTAGTGAAGTCAGGAGCTGTAATAGTCCTCCAAGCCAAGTTGAATACCTGCCAAAGTTTAAACACACCTTTGTCAACCATCCTCCCTTATGTCCTGCTAAAGATTTATGATCTTCCCTGGAATAAGACGCTGAAGGGAGGGGTAAACTCATTCCAGCTCTACTTCACATGTTAGTTTTTCTTAAAAAGGAGCCTATTATTTTTACACTATTCTTAATGCCTATTAATACTAAATCTAATTCATTACCTTTCTTAAACTTATTTATATTATTTATATTATTATTTATCTTCAAGCCTTTAACAATCTACCAATAATAAATTTCTTTATAAAGTTAGTTGTGCTGTTTCAGATGTCACAGAGAAAGATCAAAGAATTCCTTATTCCAGCCCCAGAGCCACAACTGAAGAAGAGTAGAAATCTCAGAACATGTCTCTTTTCCAAGTGGGATGAGTTTGCCAGGGACCTACCAGGGGGCTTATTTCCAGGGAAATCATATCCCCCACCCTGTAGCTTATGCTACTATGGCGACACTGTTGTGGGTGTAGCAGGGGGGAGCTAGAGTGCAACTTAGTTGAGGGGCAAAACACCTGCAACGCTGAAATTGATGAGTGAAGGGGATCGATCAACCCAGAAAAGAGTTATCTACACTTTTAGGAAGAAAGAGACTAAACAGGAATTGAGTCCATCTAAAATCAGGTCACGAGCAGACTCCTCCAGGTGGAACTCTATTTTCTTTAAGTGAATTGGCATTGATATAATGATATGTTCCAATGAGCAGAAGATCAAAGCATACTTGAATTGATGTATTTTAAATGAAAAGAATAGTGTGAACCTGGGAGCATTGTAAAAGGAGTGAAATGGATATTATGTGAAATTCCTACATAATCAATAAAAATGATATGTTGACAATTTTACAATGACTTTTAACATGGAGAAATGGAGGAGGGTTCCCCTTTCTCCAAAAACTCTCCAGCATGTGTTCTTACTTGAGTTTTTCATCTTCGCCTTTCTGATGTGTGTAAGGTGAAATCTCAGGGTCCTTTTCATTTGCATTTTCCTAATGGCTAATGACATTAAGCATTTCTTTAAGTGTTTCTGTGCCATTCTATATTGCTCTACAGAGAATTCTCTGTTTAGCTATGTTCCCCATTTTTTAATTGGATCACTTGGTTTGCTGCTTCTCAGCTTCTTTACTTCTTTATATATACTGGAATTTAGCCCTCTGTCACATAAAGAGTTGGTGAAGATTCTTTCCCATTCTGTAGGCAGCTGTTCTGTTTTGATGAAGGTGTTTTTTTGTTTTACAGAAGCTTTCAGTTTCATGAGGTCCCATTGATTGATTGTTGATCTTAGAGACTGTGCTATTGGTGTTCTGTTCAGGAAGTTGTCTTCTGTACCAATGAGTTCTAGGGTCTTCCCCACTTTTTCTTCTAAGAAACTTAATATGTCTGGTTTTATGTTGAGGTCTTTGATCCACTTGGACGTTAGTTTTCTGCGTACTGATAAGTATGGATCTTTTTGCATTTTTCTACATGTAGACATCCAGGTAGACTAGCACCATTTGTTGAAGATGCTATCTTTTTTCCATTGTATGGTTTTGGCATCTTTGTCAAATATCAGGTGTCCATAAGTGTGTGGATTTATTTCTGGGTCATTTGTTAGGTTCCATTGATCCACCATTCTGTTTCTATGCCAGTATGATACAGTTTTTATTACTGTTGATCTATAGTACATCTTAAGATCAGGGATGGAGATACCTCCAGAAGATCTTTTATTGTAGAGGATTGTTTTAGCAATTCTGGGTTTCTTGTAATTCCATATGAAGTTAAGAATTATTCTTTCCAGGTCTGTGAAGAATTGTTTTGATAATTTGATGGGCATTGCATTGAATCTGTAGATTGCTTTTGGTTAGATGGCCATTTTTATTATGTTAATCCTGCCAAGCCATGAGCAAGGGAGATCTTTCCAACTTCTGATATCTTTTTCTAATTCTTTCTTCAGAGACTTGAATATTTTTTTCATACAAGTGTTTGACTTACTTGGTTAGGTTTACACCAAAGTACTTTATGTCCTTTGTGGCTTTTGTGAGTGGTGTTGTTTCCCTAATTTCTTTCTCAGCCCTTTTGTCTTTTGTATATAGGAGGGCTACTGATTTTTTTTAGTTAATTGTGTATCCAGGCACTTTGCTAAAGGTGTTTATCAGCAGTAAGAGTTCCCTGGTAGAATTTTTGGGATCACTCAGGTATACTATCATATCATCTGCAAATAGTGATAATTTCACTTCTTCCTTTCTGATGTGTATTCCCTTGACTGCATACAGATTGGGAAAGAATCTTCACCAACCCTTTATCTGACAGAGAGCTAATATCCAGTATATACAAAGAAATAAAGAAGATGAGAAGAAGCAAACCATGTAATCCAATTAAAAAATGGTAAACAGAGCTAAACAGAAAATTCTCTGTAGAGCAATATAGAATAGCAGAGAAACACTTAAAGAAATGCTCAACATCATTAGCCATTAGGGAAATGAAAATAAAAATGACCTTGAGATTTCACCTTACACCCACCAGAAAGGGCAAGATGAAAAGCTCAAGTGACAATACATGCTGTAGAGTTTGTTGAAAAAAGGGAAACCCTCCTCCACTGCTGATAGGAATGCTAACTTGTAAAACCATGCTTGAAATCAATCTGGAGCTTTCTCACACATCTAGGAATAGTGCTTCCTCAAGATCCTGCCATACCACTCCTAGGAATATATCCAAAAGAGGCTCAAGTACACAAAAAGGATGTTTCCTCAATCATGTTTGTAGCAGCTTTATATGTAATAGCCGGGAGGTGGAAACAGCGCAGATGCCCCTCAACTGAAGAATGGATGCAGAAATTGTGGTAAATCTACACAATGGAGAATTACTCAGCAATGAAAATAAGGAAATCATGAAATTTGCAGTTAAATGGTGGGACCTGAAAAGGATCATCCTTAGTGAGCTGTCCCAGAAGCAAAAAGAGACCTGGTATATACTCACTCATATATACATATAGTTTGGATACACCTACTAAAATCTGTATATCTAAAGAAACTATTCGAGAGGATAGTTACTAAAATGCTAGATCCCTATCCTGAAAGGCAAAGAGGAAGGACTTCAGAAGAAGAAGAAAAGAGGAAACAAGATAGAAATGAGCCAAGGAGGGCCTCTCATAGGCTCTGCCCTGCAGACTATCAAAGCAGATGCTGAGACTTATGGCTATCTTTAGGGCAGTGTGCATGGAATCTTATTTAAGAAGTGAGAAGTAGTAATATCTGGAGAGGACAGGAACTCCAGAAGGAGAGCAACAGAACCAGAAAATTTGAACACAAGGGTCTTCCAAAAGACTCATACTCCAACCAAGTACTATGCATGAAGATAACCTAGAACCCCTGCACAGATGTAGCCCATTACAGTTTAGTGTCCAAGTGAGTTATATAATAATAAGAGGGACTGCCTCTGACATAATCTTATTGGCCTGCTCTTTGATCACCTACCCCTGAGAGGGGAGCAGCCTTACCAGGCCACAGAAGCTGACAATGCAGCCACTCTTGCTGAGACCTGAAAGACTAAGATCAGCAGGAAGGAGAGGAGGATCTCTTCTATCAGTGGACTTGGGGAGGGGCATGCCTGAAGAAGGGGTGGGAGGGTGGTATTGGGAGGAGATGAGGGAATGGCTTATGGGGGATACAATGTGAATAATGGGTAGTTAATAAAAAATTACCAATGTAAACAATCCAATATTATTATTATTATTATTATTATTATTATTATTATTTTGTAATTTTAATTTCTCTAAATCCCTTAATAACTGAAATCATTCCCTTTGTAATTGGGCTTTCTCTTTGAGAACAGTAATATCTTCCTGCAGTGGTCCCTTATTTCCTGCACATGTGGCAGGGAAAGCCATGTGGGCAGAGGGTACAGGATGCCAGTTTGAATTATAAGACTTGGCAGTTTCTTCCTCTGACTCAGTTTCATCCTCATCTAGCTGCTAAATTATTTTTTGCTCTCAAATTACATAAATCTGTTTGATCTCCTTTATGAAAATTTGAAATAAGTGGAGAAGTACATTTTTTTTTCTGCCTGTTTGGCCACTCCGATTTCCCCAAGTAACTCTTTAGCTTATGAGATTCCTTTTCTTAAGTTTCCTCATTTATGGTATGTTCAATTGGCAACATAGGACAAACATCATTTACAAACTAAAGGTGATAGGGCATTTCCTCCAACTCCTCCCTTTTAATAGTATTGATTTAAAGTCCTCATTAACATCTCCCTGCTATTTCTGCCTCCCTTCCCCTACACCCCCCTCCCCCCGTGATTTTACTGCCTGCCTTCCTTGTCTTCCTCTCTGCAACAGGGGTTCAACATGAAGCCCATTTATCTCTCAGGCCTTTGGAGTTCCAAAGAACAGCCTTGCTCATGTTGCCCCTTGTTTTCAAGGTCCCTTGTTCAGGTGCCAACTGACCCATCCTTCATGCTTGTCGAAAAGTGTTCCATGTGAAATTAATATTTACTAATAATTATCTTTAGTAAATCTTGCTGTTAATCCCAAACAGCTGTGTAATCAAATCACCACACAGAGACTGGGTTTATTTAGTTGACATAGAACACAATGCTGGGCAGTAGTTACTCCCTCCTAAACCTCCAAGCCCTCATACTTTCCTAACATTTAGATTTTACCCATTATACTTGCTTTTTGTGAAATAAATTCTCCAGTCCATCTCCATGTAGTTCCAAGATCTATCCTCCAGCTCTCTCTCCAAGCTCTCTCACCCTTTTTCCCACTCATTTCCTGTCCTTTGACTCCTCCCCTCTTTTCTGTCCTCTGGATCCTCCCTTTGCACAACATTGTGGCTAGTTATTTTATTTTGGCCTCTCTATCACAATGCAATATCCAGATTGAAAGCAGAGACTTGTGAGTGGAAGATGTATACACCTTGCCCTTGTTCATTTTCATGAATAATGAATATATTTCAAAAAAACACATTATATCAACAGAAAAACGATCCCCTGAAAGAGTGTGTATAAATGGGGGGACAGATACACAAAGAATAGAGACAAAACAGATTCCTGATCAAGTTTCACCTTAGTGAACGAGCAAACACACTTATAAAGCAAAGGTTACAAGAAATTTTTTTCACAGTAGCAACACATCTCTGCCACCTGGCTAGTCATCCAGGAATTCACTCAATGTTATACAAAGTTTGCATTCTGGTTCCCAGGTTTGTAGGGAGCTTGCTCTCTACTTCTCAAACTCAGAATACCCAGCTTGCAGAGACCATCAAGGAAATTCTCAGAGATATATAACTAAGATAAGACCTGCATTTGCCAAGACCAGGAGGGGAATTCCAATTAGAGACTACTTCAGAAACCAGACAATTCCTGAGACAAGATTGACTGAAAAAAAGAAAATCTGTGAGTGTAAAAGGAGAAATGAGAGGAAATAAACTATTTGACAGCTAGTTCTGTTCGACACTGTTGTTGCCAAACCTCTATGAGCACGGTTGCCTTGAGTGACCTGGCTGGATTGGCAGCTATGTCCTACTCAGTTTTCAGTGAGGAACCCTCCTAGTCCTGGTGTTTACATTTAAAATTGAGCCTTCAGGACAGTGAAATGGGTCCATGTTATAAGCCTAGGAAACAAGAGCAGCTGTGTTTCCTGCTGTGGTCTTCCAGACAAACCCTGTAAACCTAGTGTTAGTGCCAGGACTGATTGTTCAAAGTTGCTACCTGAGCTAATGGGATGTGAGGTAGTTGGGTACCTCACTAGCTCATGGCTAGGATTGTCTGCTACATAATGAGTTCCTGGAAAACATGTCTTACAAAGACAAATTCTGCCCTTCCTTAGCTGAAGCGATTCTCCATGTTAAAAGCCAATATAAAAGTTGTCAACATATCATTTTTATTACTTATGTGAGAATTTGATATAATAGTCATTACACTCCTTTTCCATTTCTCCCAGGTTCAAATTCTTACCCATGTGCCAATCTAAATATTTTTTTCTTTAAAATATATCAATTGAAGTATGTGTTGTTCATCTAAACATTTGCACATGATTAGAGTCTCAGTGTCAAGTCTCTTAGATTAAACTGAGTTCATCCTTGCCCAACCCTGACACCACTGAAAAAGAAGACATCTCTATACTTCATCAACTTGATCACCTTTTTTCTTATGTATTTATTTATTATGATTTGTTTGCATTGTATCTCCTTCTTCGAACCCTATGCCCTTTCTCTGCTTCCCTGATATTGGATGTCCTCCTCACACTTCCTTTTTTTTAATTTTTTTTATTTTTCTTATTAGTTACATTTTGTTAACTCTGTATCCCAGCTGGATCCCTCTCTCTCATTCCCTCCCCAATCTCACCCTCCCTCCCTCATCTCCTCCCTACCCCTTTCCAAGTCTACTTGTAGGGAAGGACCTCCTCCCCTTTTATCTGTCCCTGTTTTATCAGGTATCTTCAAGACTGGCTGCACTGTTCTCTTCTGTAGCCTAACTGGACTGCTCTCCCTTTGGGGGTGAAGAGGTCAATGAGCCTACCCTTGAGTTCCTGTTAGGAATAATCCTTGTTCCCCTTACTATGGGAAACCAATTGGTTACTGAACTACCATGGGCTACATCCAAGCAGAGGTTCTAGGTTAAATCCTCCTCACACTTCTATCTGAATCTAGATTATCAGTTCTCATCAAGGCTCTTTGCAGTGTCATTTTCCTCTTCGAGCTGATCCTCAGGGTTTTGTTCTCCTCGTGTCCTCAATTCCCTCTACTTTTACATTCTTCCTGCTTCATCTCCTGCAGGTTTTCCAGAGCCCTGAAGGGAGGGAGAATTCCATGGGGAAATCCCATTTAGATCTGTGTTTTTTAAGGTCTCTCTGGGTATAATATCTGACTGTGGTTCTCTGTATGCAATCACATTTGATGCAGAAGGGAGCATCTCTGTGTATACAAGGACATGGCACTGATCTACATGATGAGGATAGAGAACAACATATTTTAATTACAAGAGCCTGGGTTGCTTGAAAATTACCATAGGATGCCCTGTCCCAACAACTCCATTAACTGCTACTCAATCTCTCTAGTGGAAGACTGAATTGTTCAGAATCGATGGCCTTTTGGAAATTTATCCACACTGTTAGCAGACTTCCTAATGAGTGAACACATACCATATTTGTCTTTTGCATTTTAGAATCTTCACCCAGGATGATTTTTCCAAGTTCCAACCATTTGCCTGAAAATACCATGATGTCATTTTCTTCGAAGAATAATACTCTGTTATGGAAATATTCCACATTTCTCCCAAAGGAGATTGTCAGTCCTGTTCTTTAGTCCTTAGAAATTTTGGGATTGTATTGAATGAAACATTATCATGATAACTATGTTCTTTTAGCCTGTAAGTCCCTCCATCTTCTTCCACTTACTAGAGACTTGAATTGGAAATCCCCTTTAGGTCATCTCTTTACATCTGTAATCCCCAGTGGGGAAATTTAGGTGTATGGCCTTGTTAGATAATATAATTCCTTTTGTTTCACTAATTTCTTTATCAGCACTTTTGTCTTTTTTTTTATACAGGAGGGCTACTGATGTTTTGAGTTAATGTTGTATCCAGTCACTTTGCCAAACGCATTTATCAGCTGTAGGAGTTCCAATGTAGAAATTTGGGGGTCACTCCGGTATATTATCCTATCATCTGCATATACTTTGACTTCTTCATTTCACATTTTTATCCCCTTAATCTGCTTCAATTGTTTTATTGCTCTAGCAAGGATTTCCAGAACTATGTTGAAGAGATATGAAGAGAGTGGGCATCCTTGACTTCTCCCTGATTTCAGTGGGATTGCTTTAACTCTCTCCATTTAGTTTGATGTTGGCTATAAGCTTCCTGATGTTGGCTATAGGCTTATTATATTTAGGTAAGTACCTTGTATCCCTGATCTCTCCAATACTTTAAACATGAACAGATATTGGTTTTGTCAAATGCTTTTACATCGTCTAAGGAGATTATCATGGAGTATTTTTCTTTCAGGATGTTAACATATGGATCACATTGATGGATTTGCATATATCAAACCACCCCTGCCTACCTGGGATGAAGCCTACTTGGTAATAGTGGATGATATCTTTGATTTGTTCTTGTATTCAGTCAAATACATAAAGTAACTTGATGTGACACTAACCAAGCAAGTCAAAGACTTGTATGAAAATAATTTCATTTCTCTAAACACAGAATTTGAAGAAGATATCAGAAGATGGAAAGATCTCCCATCCTCATGGCTTTGCAGGATAAACATAATAAAAATGGCCATCTCCTGAAAGCAATCTACAGATTCAATGCAATTCCCATCAAGGTACCAACACAATTCTTTACAGAGTTGAAAGAAAAATTTTCAACTTTGCATGGAAAATCAAGAAAACCAGAATTTCTATTATGATCCTCTACAATAAAAGATCTCTGGCAGTATCTCCATCCCTGATTTCAAGCTGTATTACAGAGCAGTAGTAATAAAAAATGCATGGTAATGGCAAAGAAACAGAATGGTGGAACAATGGAACCAAATAGAAGCCCCAGAAATAAACACATGCTCTATTGACACCTGATTTTTGACAAAGATGCCAAAACCATAAAATGGACAAAAGCATCTTCAACAAATGGTGCTGGTCTAATTGGATGTTTACATACAAAAAAAAATGTACTTATCACCCAGTACAAAATTAAAGTCCAAGTGATCAAAAACCTCAACCTAAAACTAGCCATATTATAACTCTTAGAAGAAAAATGGGAAGAACCTTGAACTCATTGGCATAGGAGACAGCTTCCTGAACAGAACAACACAGCATAGGTTCTAAAAGCAACAATCAATAAATGGGACCTCATGAAACTGAAAATCTTCTGTAAAGCAAAGGTCACTCTCATCAAAATAAAACAAATGCCTACAGATTGGGAAAGACTCTTTACCAAGCCTCTATGTTACAGAGGGCTAATATCCATATATCTAAATAACTAAAGAAGTTAGAAAGCAACAAATCAAGTAATCCAATTAAAAAATGGGGAAGAGAGCTAAACAGATTTCTTGATAGAGGAATATCAAATAGCAGAGAAACACTGAAAGAAATGCTCAATGTTTTTGGAAAATGCAAAGCAAAATGACACTGAGATTTCACCTAACAAAGATCAGAATGGCCAAGATCAAAAACTCAATTGATCAACACATGCATGAAAAGTTGTGGAGAAGGGGAACCCTCCTCCACTGCTGGTGGAAATGTAAAGTTTTACAACCACTTTGGAAATAAATCTCGAGCTTTCTCAGACAACTAGGAACAGTGCTTCTTCAAGATAGAGTTAGAACAATCCTAGACATATATCCAAAAGTGGCTCAATTACACAATAAAGACATTTGCTCAAACATGTTTGTATCAGCCTTATTTATAATAGACAGAACCTGGAAACTATCCATATGCTTCCCAACTGTAAAATGGATACAGAAATAGTGGTATATCTATGCAATTGAATATTCCTTAGCAATAGAAAAAAAAACAAGGTAATCATGAAATTTGCACGTCAATGAGGAAAATAGATGGAACCAGGAAAAATCATCCTGGGTGAAGTAACTAAAGTGTGGAAAGGCACTATGGTATGTATTCACTTATTAGGAGGTCTCCTAATAGTGGGAAATAAAATTCCAACAAGCCATCTATTGTGACCAAACCAGTCTTCCATAGAGATTTTGGATCACCGTCAATTGAGTTGTTGAGCCAGGTCATCCTAGGGAAATTTTCAAGAAACCCTGGCTGTTGTTATTTACATGTTGCTCTCTGCCCTCATCTGATAGATCAGTGCCATGTTCTTGTATCCACATAGATGCTTCTTTCTTCATCAAACGTGTTTTCATACAGAGACCCTCAGTCTGATATTAAAACACCCAGCTGTAAATGGAATTTCCACATGAAATATTCCCACCCCTCAGAGCTCTGGGAAGCCTGCAGGAGAGAAGGCAGGAAGACTGTCATAAGTGGAGGGAATTAAAGATACAAGGAGAACAATGCCCTGAGAATCAGGCCGCAAAAAAAGATTGTTCAGGTAGACTTGATGAGACCTGATAAGTTAGGGTCAGAAAGAAGGGGGAGGAGGACTAACACCTATCTGGAAAGTAGAAAAAAGACATAGGGGTAGAAGAAGGATGTTGGGTGGGACTGGAAGGAGAAGGGGTAGGGCCCAGAATAGGGAATCAAAGTACACACATCTTAATAAATAAATACATACGAAAAAGTATGATGAAGGTAATGAAGTATAGAGTTCTTCAGGAATAATGGTCTTCTTGAGGGTGGTACCAGTGTGTGACAAGGATGAACTCAGTTTTCTTTAACTAACTTGCAACTGAGACTCTGCTCATGTTTTTATGAGTATATGAACAACATATACTTCAATTGATGTATTTAAAAAACAATTATGTGTGACACACATGTAGGTATTTGAAGCTGGAGCAATGGAAAAGTAGTGCAATGTATATTATATGAAATATCCAAATAAGGAAAACAATATGTTGACAACTTTTACAATGACTTTGAGTATGGAAAATAGATTCTGATAAACAAGGGCAGCATTTGCCTTTGTAAGGCATGCTTTCCAGGAACTCGTTATGTAGCAGAGAATCCTAGGCATGAACTACTGTTTACCCAGCTACCTGAGACCCAGTGAGCTCAGGTGGCACCTCTGAACAAGGAGTCTCGGCACTAACAGTACATTTAGAGGGTTTGTCTGGAGGACATCAGCAGAAAACACAGCTACTCTTTTGTCCTAGACATATATGCAGACTCATTTCTTCTTCCTTAAGGCTCAAGTTTAACTGTAAACCCCAGGACCAGGAGAGTTTCATAATCACCACTGAATAGGACACAACTGCCAATCCAGCCAGTTCAGACCCTGGTCATAGAGTGTTGTAACACTAATGTTTAACACCATCAACTATCAAAAATTATCTTGCCCTAATTTCTCTTTTCATTCTCACTGATCTTTCTGTGTTTCAGCCAAACCATTCATAGGAATTGTTGGGTTTGTTTCTTTTTTCCCTGTTCTTAAACACTCAATATTCCAAGTAACCCTAGGACTGGTTTTTTTATTATATCAATAAAAATGTGAAGGTACATTTACTGAGTATGCAAGTAACTGCTCATTTCTATGTCTCAACCTAGGAGATTTCAGAAACAAGACCACAATAGGAGACCACCTTATATTCTATACATTCCCCTTAACCCCACATTCTTTGAAGCTTCCCTAGGTAGGAAGCTGTTCAATTAAATAAACATTAAAGTTTCATTTCCTACCTGACATTGTTACAGAGGTAGACAGGAGTGAAGGTGTGATATCTGAATAAAGGGATGAGATAAATGCTTGTTGGATTTCACAAGAAAAAGTCACTTGTGCATAGGATCACAGATAATGGACACTGAGGAAACTTTATTTACTCATCTCCATGGAAACATTAAGAATCTCTCAAGTATTATTTGGCTTATTGGGAGATTGATACCCATGAAACAGTTGAAAGCCAGTAAGAGTTTCAGGAGCCAGTTACTAAAAGGGCCAAGTGGACAGCCTGCTTGAGAGAAAGGCTGAGCAGCCCTACAAGCCTCAATCTGGGAAGCTAAAACACACAACCCAGAGTTGACAGTTCCTATTTCCAAGACTCTTAGTTCAGGCACTGTGTCATATAATTCTTTCAAGTGGTCATTAATAAAGACACGTGTCCTTGACATGTGACTTTTACATTATAGATTCCATAATAATTTGTTAAATGCACAGACATGTCCTCTGTCATGGAAATATTTACTGGAAAATTGCTCCCTGACCAAGGCAACTCTTAGAACATGAGGCATTCAGTTGGGACCCTGCTTATATTTTTACAGAGACCATCCAGGATGTTATATCAGCAAGCAGTCAGTTATCATTTTGTAGACCTCCAGCAAAACTGAGAGCTTTTTCATACTGAACCACAAACAGCAGTCAGAAAAAGGAAGATTAAAAGAGACAGTGAGGGGACTCCAAGATGGCCACTAGCAGAGCGCACCGTTTTGGAGAGGCAGAAGACATGAATCTCCGTAATAGGTGAGTGGAAAGTCAATCAAAGCTAGAATTTGGACTTTTGGGCTTTCTAAAGAAGAAGGGACACCACAGAAGTGAAGATTGCTTGTAGATTTAGATCAGGTGTAGACTTCTCCGGGAAGGAAATAGGGCACTTCCCGTGTCCGGGCCTCCTATGGGGAATCCCCGCACATAGCACCAGGCAGCTGAGCACAAAGCTCACATCTGGGAGATCAAGGCAGCAGAGACAGTGCTCCGGGCCCCTTACAGCAGTGGTCTGCTGTAACCACCCATTGAACACCTGTCCCCCCTTGGACACACATCACAGTCAGGGCCCTCCGGTCCCAAGGAGCATCCCCTCCCCCATCAGGTTGACGAGATCCCACAGCTTAGACCGCAACAGGAAGTGCAGCAGAGCTCATGTCCCAAGCGGCCAGAGTGCAATAACCCCAGAAACCTCCTCACAGGAGAGTGCAGACCCAATCACAGAGCTCCAACCACTGAGTGCTAACCACAGAGAATCAGATCCACAATACAATTCTTCCTGGAAACCAAAGCAGCAAAGCTCAGCGTCTGGGACCCAAGACCGGTGGAGGCAGGGAGGCAGGGCTCCAGACCCCGCAGCCGCAGCGGAGAGCAGTAATGACCTGATGAACACCACTACTCAGAGGAGAACACACCCGACCTAAAGCCCTCTCGCCGAGCTCTTGACCCTCTGAACATACTCCCTACTACCACCACCACCACCCGGCTCTGCAGGAGTGCATGCACTGCCGAAACTCCACCCCGCCAGAACACACGCCCGCCCAACACAGTGCTAGCCACAGAGACTCAGACCCACAGTACAACCCTTCCCAGATCCTAAGCCTGCAAGTGGCAGCACAGACTACACAGGGCTGCCCAGCCAGTGATTGTATGGGCCATCCAACCCCTCAGTGGCAGAAAACCAGATGAATAGACACCAAAGACCAGCAGACCTGTAAAATCAACATGCACGTGATCATTCTTCAACAGCGCTTGCGATCCCTTAGCGCCTGCAACAATTTCAGTGCCTGCAAAGCACCCCTCTCACACACTGAAGGCCTCTTCATTTACCAGCACCCTGTCCCTTAGGACACACCCACAAGCACACGTTCAAACACACGCTACCCCGCATTTGCCCTTCTGCGCCTGCAAACTTTCCTTCTATAGGTATAGCCGAATAACCAATGCACACACTGAAACCACTAGACCTCACTAGACCTTAATTTTCCTGAAGAATTATCCAGATACTAGAGAAAAAACAGTCTGACCTGCAGAATCCAGGAACAGACAGTGAACATGACAGATAACCAAATGGCCAGAGGTCGGCGAAAGAACACAACCAACGCAAATCAAGATTCATGGCTTCACCGGCAACCTCCAAAATTATTGGACACTCCAACTCAGCAGAAACAGAAAAAGAAAATGATTTTAAAGCTATGATTAGCCAGTTATTTGAGGCACATAAAGAGGAAACCAACAAATCTCTCAAACAGATGAAGGAAATGTTGCAAGACATGAAAACAGAATTAGAATCAATATAGAAAACACAAACTGAGAAAACCCTGGAACTGAAGAACTTAGAGAAAAGAGAAGGAATCACAATAGAATACAAAAGATGGAAGAGAGAATCTCGGGTGCTGAAGATACACTCACAGAAATTGATACTTCTCTCAAAGCAAAAATAAAATCAAAAAATCCCAAACACAAATCATCCAAGAATTCAAGGATGCCATGAAAAGGCAAAAATATAAGAATAATAGGAATTGAAGAAGAAGAGGAGTCCAGGTTACAAGGTCCAGAAAATATTTCAAGAAAATCATAGAAGAAAATTTTCCCAATCTAAAGAAAGAGATGTCCACAAACATACAAGAGACCTACAGAACACCAAATAGACTAGACCAGAGAAGAAACTCCTCACGCAACATCATAGTCAAAACACTTAATCTACGGAACAAAGAAAAGATACTAAAAGCAACAAGGGAAAAAGGCCAAGTAACATATAAAGGAAAATCTATCAGAATCACACCAGACTTCTCATCAGAAACTATGAAAGCCAGAAGAGCCTGGAGAGATATCATGCAGGCCCTAAGGGACCACAGATGCCAACCTAGACTACTTTACCCAGCAAAGCTTTCAATCAACAT
Source organism: Meriones unguiculatus (assembly GCF_030254825.1). NCBI lineage: Eukaryota > Metazoa > Chordata > Mammalia > Rodentia > Muridae > Meriones > Meriones unguiculatus. Next base: position 27,391,565 of record NW_026843710.1, on the reverse strand, counting down.
AGATGGAGAAAATAAAATATCCCATGACAAAACTGAATTTAAGCAATATTTGAATAGCAACCCAGCCCTACAGAAGATAATAGAAGGAAAATTCCTATCTAATGAAAACAAGTACACCCAAGAAAACATGGGTTAAAGATAATTTCCAACAAAAATCAAAAGCAAACAAGCAATGATTCACAGTAACATCGCCAACTCCACAATAATAGGAAATAACATTCAATGGTCATTATTATCTATCAACATCAATGGACTCAACTCTCCAATAAAAAGACATAGACTAACAGAATGGGTGTGGAAACAGGAACCAATATTCTGCTGCATCCAAGAAACACACCTACGCAACAAAGATAAACATTACCTCAGAGTAAAAGTCTGGAAAACACTTTTTCAAGCAAATGGACCCCAAAACCAAGCAGGAGTGGCTATCCTAATATCTAATAAAATAGATTTTCAACCAAAACTAATCAAAAAGACATAGAGGGGCACTACATTTTCATAAAGGAAAAATTCACCAAGAAGACATCACAATTATAAACATCTATGCCCCAAATACAAGAGCACCCACATTCATAAATGAAACATTATTAAAGCTTAAACCACACACTGATTGCAATACCCTAATAGTGGGTGACTTCAACACCCCAGTCTCACCAAGGGACAGATCAACTAGACAAAAACCAAATAGGGAAATAAAAGCACTTACAGGGTCCCTAAAACAGAGAATTCTCTGTAGAGGAATATAGAATGGCAGAGAAACACTTAAAGAAATACTCAATGTCATTAGTCATTAGGGAAATGCAAATGAAAACAACCCTGAGATTTCACCTTACACTCATCTGAATGGCCAAGATGAAAAACACAAATGGGATACTTCACTCAAAATGATCTCTTCTAGATCCCACCATTTGCCTGCAAATTTCATGATTTCCTCCTTTTTCATTGCTGAGTAGTATTCCATTGTGTAAAAATACCACAATTTCTGGGCCCATTCCTCCTTTGAGGGACATGTGGGTTGTTTCCATGTTCTGGCTATTACAAATAAAGTTGCTATAAACATGGTTGAGCAAGTATCCCTTTTGTGTACTTGAGAAAAGTTTGGGTATATACCTAGCAGTGGTATAGCTGGGTCTTTAGGAAGCACTATTCCTAATTGTCTGAGAAAGTACCAGATAGATTTCCAAAGTGGTTGTACCACTTTACATTCCCACCAGCAGTGGAGGAGGGTTCTCCTTTCTCCATACCTCTCTAGCATGTGTTTTCACTTGAGTTTTTCATCTTGGCCATTCTGATGTGTGTGAGGTGAAATCTCAGGGACGTTTTGGTTTGCATTTCCCTAATGACTAGTGAGGTTGAGCATTTCTTTAAGCATTTCTGTGGCATTCTATATTCCTCTGTCGAGAATTCTCTGTTTAGCACTTTTCCCAATTTTTTTAATTGGATTACTTGGCTTGCTGCTTTTCAGCTTCTTTAGTTCTTTGTATATACTGGATATTAGTGCTCTGTCAGATAAAGGGTTAGTGAAGATTCTTTCCCATTCTGTAGGCAGTCATTTTGTTTTGATGATGCTGTCCATTGCTTTACAGAAGATTTTCATTTTCATGAGGTCCCATTTATTGAGTGTTGCTCTTAGAGCCTGTGCTGTTTGTGTTCTGTTCAGGAAGTTGTCTCCTGTGCCAATGAGTTCTAGGCTGTTCCCCACTTTTTCTTCTAACAGATTTAGTGTGTCCAGTTTCATGTTGAGGTCTTGGATCCACTTAGACTTTAGTTTTGTGCAGGGTGATAAATATGGATCTGTTTTCATTTTTCTGCATGTAGACATCCATTTGGACCAGCAACATTTGTTGAAGATGCTGTCTTTTTTCCATTGAATGGTTTTGGCTTCTTTGTCTAAAATCGAGTATTCATAGGTGTGTGGGTTTATTTCTGGGTCTTCTATTGGATACCATTGATCATCCTTTTTGTTTTTATGCCAATACCATGCAGTTTTTATTACTGTTGCTTTGTAGTAGACTTGAGATCGGGGATGGAGATACCTCCAGATGACCTGTTGTTGTATAGGGTCGTTTGGGAGATTCTGAGTTTTTGTTTCTCCATACGAAGCTGAGAATCTTTTTTTAAAGGTCTGTAGAGAATTGAGTTGGTATTTTGATGGGAATTGCATTGAATCTGTAGATTGCTTTTAGTAGGATGGCCATTTTCACAATGTTAATCCTACCAATCCATGAGCATGGGAGATCTTTCCATCTTCTGATATCTTCTTCAATTTCTTTCTTCAGAGACTTGAAGTTTTTCTCAAACAGGTCTTTCACTTGATTGGTTAGTGTCACCCCAAGGTACTTTGTTATTAGTGGCTATTGTAAAGGGTGTTGTTTCCCTAATTTCTTTCTTGGCCCTTTTGTCTTTGATATACAGGAGGGCTTCTGATTTTTTTGAGTTGATTTTGTATCCAGCCACTTTGCTGAAGGTGTTTAAAAGCCAGAGAATTTCTCTGGTTGAGATTTGGGCTCATATATACTATTATATCATCTGGGAATAGTGACACTTTGACCTCTTTGTTTCTGATTTCTATCCCCTTGATCTCCCTTAGTTGTCTTATTGCTCTGGCTAGGACTTCAAGTACTATGTTGAAGAGATATGGAGAGAGTGGGCATCCTTGTCTTGTCCCTAATTTCATTGGGATTGATTTAAGTTTCTCTCCATTGAGTTTGATGGTGGCTATAGGCTTGTTGTGTATTGCCTTTACTATGTTTAGATATGTGCCTTGTATGCCTGATATCTCCAAGACTTTAGACATGAATGGGTGTTGGACTTTGTCAAATGCTTTTTCCGCATCCAAGGAGATGATCATGTGGTTTTTCTCCTTCAGTTTGTTTATGTGGTGGATTACAATGATGGATTTCTGTACATTGAACCACCCTTGCATGCCTGAAATGAAGCCTACTTAGTCATGGTGGTTGATACATTTGATGTATTCTTGTATTTGGTTTGGAAGTATTTAATGAGTATTTATGTGTCAATGTTCATAAGAAAGATAGGTTTGAAGTTCTCTTTTTTGTTGGGTCTTTGTGTGATTTAGTTATCAGGGTGACTGTGCCTTCATAGAATGACTTCAGTTATGTACCTTCTGTTTCTATTTTGTGGAATAGTTTGAGGAGAATTGGTATTAGCACTTCTTTGAAGGTCTGGTAGCATTCCGTGCTGAAACCATCTGGCCCAGTGCTTTTTTTAGAGGGGAGACTGTTAATGACTGCTTCAATTTCCTTGGAAATATAGGGATATTCAGTCTTTCTACCTGATCTTGACTTAATGTTTGAAGATGGTATCTATCAAGAAAATTGTCCATTTCATTTAGGATTTCAATTTTTTTGGCATATAGGTTTATGTAGTATGACCTAATGATTGTTTGAATTTCCTCAGTGTCTGTAGTTATGTCCCCCTTTTCATTTTTGATTTTGCTGATTTGGATAGATTCTCTCTTCTTTTTAGTTAGTTTGACTAAGGGTTTGTCTATCTTGTTGATTTTCTCAAAGAACCAGCTTTTTGTTTCATTGATTCTTTGATTCTATTCTTTGAATAGTTTTATTTGTTTCTAAATTGATTGATTTCAGCCCTGAGTTTGATTATTTCCAGGGGTCTGCTCCTCTTGGTTGTATCAGCTTCTTTTTTTTTCTAGGTTTTTCAGTTGGGCCATTAAGGTGCTTGTATGTGATGTTACAAGTTTCTTTTTGAAGGCACTTAGTCCTATAAATTTTCCTCTGAGTATTACTTTCAATGTAGCCCATAAATTTAGGTATGCTGTGCCTTCATTTTCATTGAATTCTAGGAAGTCTTTAATTTCTTTCTTTATTTCTTCCTTAACCCAGATGTCATTGAGTAACAAGTTGTTCAGTTTCCATGTGTGTATTGGCTTTTTGTTATTTCTATCTTTGTTGATGTCCAGCTTTAGTCCATGGTGGTCAGATAGAATACAAAGGATTATTTCAATCTTTTTGTATCTGTTGAGGCTTGCTTTATGCCCAAATATATAGTCTATTTTGGAGAAGATTCCATGCGGTGCTAAAAAGAATTTATACTCTTTTGAGTTTGGATGAAAAGATCTACAGAAGACTATTAGGTCCATTTGATTTAGGGACTCTGTAAGTGTTTTTATTTCTCTATTTGTTTTCTGTCTAGTTGATCTGTCCCTTGGTGAGAGTAGAGTGTTGAAGTCTCCCACTATTAAGGTATTAGGATCAATGTGTGATTTAAGCTTTAATATTGTTTCATTTACGAATGTAGGTGATCTCGTATTTGGAGCATAGATATTCAAAATTGTGATATCCTCTTGGTGGATTTTTTCTTTGATGAGAATATAATGACCCTCCTTATCTTTTTTGATTGACTTGGGTTGCAAGTCTATTTTATTAGATATTAGGATGGCTACTCCAGCTTGTTTTCTGGAATCATTTGCTTGAAAAACATTTTTCCAGCGGTTTACTCTGAGGTAGTGTTTATCTTTGTTGCATAGGTGTGTTTCCTGGACGCAACAGAATGTTGGATCCTGTTTCCACAACCATTCTGTTAGTCTGTGTCTTTTTATTGGGGAGTTGAGTCTGTTGATTTTGAGAGATACTAGTGACCAACAATTGTTACTTACTTTTAATGTGGGGTTTGTGTTGTCACTGAGTTTCATTGCTTGTATTTTTTTGGTTTTTGTTGTTGTTAATGTTGTGTAGTTATCTATTTCCTATGTTTCCTTAGATGTAGTTGTTTTCTTTGGTTTGGAGTTTCCCTTCTAGTAACTTCTGTACAGCTGTGTTACTATGTAGATATTGTTTAAATTTGGTTTTTATGGAATATTTTTAATTCTCAGTCTCTGTTGATTGAAAGTTTTGCTGGGTATAGTAGTCTGGGTTGGAATATGTGGTCCCTTAAGACTGTATGATTTCTGTCCAGGTCCTTCTGGCTTTCATAGTTTCTGTTGAAAATTCTTGTGTGATTCTGATAGGTCTACCTTCATATGTTACTTGGCCTTTTTTCCTTGCTGCTTTTAGAATTTTTTCTTTGTTCTGTAGATTCAGGGTTTTGACTATGATATGACATGAAGAATTTCTTTTCTGATCTAGTCTACTTGGTGTTCTATAGGCCTCTTGTATGTTTATGGACATCTCTTTCTTTAATTTGGGAAAGTTTTCTTTTATATTTTTCTTGAAACTATTTTCCAGAACTTTGAGACTGATGTCTTCTTTTTCTTCTATTCCTATTATTCTTAGATTTTGTCTTTTCATGGTGTCCTTGATTTGTTGGATGTTTTGTGTTTGGATATTTTCTGATTTTTATTTTTTCTTTGAGAAACATGTCAATTTCTGCAAGTGTATCTTCGGCTTCTGAGATTCTTTCTTCCGTCTCTTGTGTTCTGTTGGTGATGCTTACCTTTGTAGTTCCTGATCGTTTCTCTATGTTCTCCAGATCCTGGTTTTTCTCTATTTGTGTTTTCTTTATTGATTCTAATTCTGTTCTCATGTCTTGCACCATTTCCTTCGTCTGTTTGAATGTGGAGTCCTACTTTTCAATGACAGCATCTATTTTTTTGTCTGTTTTCTCTCTATGTATCACAAATTGTGCCTCTATTTCTTTGGCTATAATTGCCTGTATTTCTATGAGAGCTTTGTTTATTTCTTCTTTGTTTGCCTTCATTTGTGTGGACATTTCTATGAGAGCTTTGTTCATTTCTTCTTTTTTTTGCCACAATTTTCGTGGTCATTTCTCTGAGAGCTCTATTTGTTTCCTCTTTGTCTCGATTTCTTTGTCTATTTCTCTGAGGGCTTTGTTCATTTCATGTTTATGGGCCTCTTTTTTTTTATATTCTTTTTTTATATTCTTTTTTTTCTTTTTTTTATCAGTTACATTTTATTAACTCTGTATCCCAGCCATGTCCTGATCCCTCATTCCCTCCCAGTCCCTCCCTCCCTCCCTCATCTCCACCGTGCCCCTTTCCAAGTCCACTGATAGGGGGGACCTCCTCCCCATTCATCCGATCCTGTTTTATCAGGTATCTTCAGGACTGGCTGCAAAGCCCTCCTCTGTGGCCTAACAGGATTGCTCCTCCCTTTGGGGTTAGGGAGACCAAAGAGCCAGTCTTTGAGTTCCTGTTAGAAATAGTCCTTGTTCCCCTCACTTTTGGAAACCAATTGGTTACTGAGCTACCACAGGCTACATCTGAGTGGAGGTTCTAGGTTATATCCATACATGGTCCTTGGTTGAATGTCAGTCTCAGAAAAGACCCTGTGCCCAGATATATTTGGTCCTTGTGGAGCTCCTATCCTTTCCCCATCAGACTAACTCCCCTTCTTTCTTATGATTCCCTGTACTCTGCCAAAGGTTTGGTCATGAGTGTTTGCTTTGAAAACACTGCTAGTTAGAGTCTTTCAGATGCGCTCAGTAGACTCCTGTCATACGTTCAATGAACATCCCATCTGTCTTTCTAAATGAGGATTGATCATCTTACCCCATGTCCGCTCAATTGATTATCTTTTTTAGTTGTATAGATTTCATTATGTTTATCATATCTTATAGGTCTATATAAGTGAGTATATCCCATGTTTGTCTTTCTCCTTCTGGGATATTTCACTCAGAATGATCTTTTCTAGATCCCACCATTTGCCTGCAAATTTCATGATTTCCTCCTTTTTGATTGCTGAGTAGTATTCCAAATAGCTGGAGAAACATAGTTTCGAGGTCGTTTTCTTGTATATCTAGTGAATTGATGTATCCATTGTTTTGTGGGGTTGCTGGTGAGGTCATTATCTCCTGATTTTTGTTGGGTGTGTTCTTACGTCTGCCTCTAGCCATCTGTTTATTATAGTCCTCACTATTTGTTCCTTGAGTTTTTAGTTTAGTTTTTAGTTTTTTCTGTTTTTTGGACTGTTTTTTTTTTTTTTTTTTTTGGAAGATGAGAGAGGTTCACTGGTTTGGGAGTGTGCATTGTGCTTTCAGTTTTGCCTAATTAAAGAATGTGATGCTGGTGCTATTTGAATGTGCTTTTAGTGGGCACAGTGTGCATGTGATGTGCAGATTCTCTGACTATTGCAGTGGCCTGCAGGCCACTATTATACAGTTCTCTCTGTGATCCAGGGATTGTTTGCCTGGATTACACTGGTGGACCCACTGGCAGAGGTTTCAATGTTGGGGTCGCTATCCCAAGAATCCATATGATGCCCACACTAGGGGTGTGGGTGGCAGGGATCTCGTCTGGTTACTTCTGTGGCGAGGCCCTGGGTCTGGGTCAAACTCTCCCTAGAAGGCTCACTCACTCTCTCGCAGGACCAGTTGGAATGCACAGGGGTTCCCCCTGCTCTCTACTCTCTGATTTGGTCCTGCTGCAGAAATGCGTAGGTGGGCTAACAGTCAGCTCTGTCGCACTGTGGCCACAGGATTCAATGTCCAACTTTACTGTGTGCTGCCTCTCTGTCCTTTCCCTCTTTGAGGAAGGGTTATGTTGACTGGTCCCAGGGTAGCGTGGGAAAGATTTAGGTTGAGTGATCCTGAGCCCAGATCTCTCTGCCAGAAGCAGTCTGGCTGTAGAACCTATGTTTGCTGATCCCGAGAGAGTACCAGGTATGGTTGAGTGTCCTCAGATCCAGAGCTTGGGTTTTTCTACCAGGGGCTGCTGGGTGAGCTGGAGAGGGGGTGCTGTGACCTGTGGCAGGCTGCTTCTCTGTCCTTCCCCTCTGACCTCCCCCTCTGCTAGTGCAAGCTTATGGTGGCACTCTCAGGGGAGTGCCAGACAGGGTTGGGACTTCTCAGTCCCGATCCTGAGCTGGGGTTTCTCTGCCAGGGTTCGGGGGGCCACCGGTGTTAGGACTTGGTGCTAGACCTTATTACGCTGGACCAGGGAGAGTTTCAGGCTGTGTTGAATTACTACAGTCCCATATCCTGAGCTGAAGTTTGTTTGTTAGGAGCAGTAGGCAGCACTTGGGTCCGGGCACTGTGAAGCTGCTGTATGCCTCTTTATCCTTCTGCTCCTCAGGGGCAGGGTTATGGGGGAGTTCTGGTTCTCTGTGGAGTTTCAGAAAGGATTACGTTTTCTCAGCCCTGACCTCCGTTTTTTTTTTTTTTTTTTTTTTTTTTTTTGTGTGTGTGTGTGTTTGTTTTGTTTTTTGTTTTGGTGGGTCCTGCAGCTCTTGCTGGGGCTGGGCTACAGACAGTGTGGTCTGTGGCAGATTCAGCTGGATGCCTCCTTCCTCCTCCATAGACAGAGTAGGGTTTTGGGTGCCGGGAAGTGCCTGGGGATCACCTCTCGTGGTGTTTCCTCCTGGAGGAGTCTGCAGTGACCTGATTCTAGGAGGACTCATATCATGGTTAGTCTCTTTCTTCTTGGAAGTCTAGATAACTCTGTTCTGGGATGATCAACACCTTCAGTCACCAATTTCCACATTTCGGGTCCTCTCCCCTTCAGCTAAGCTGCACACTAGCAGCCACCATCTTTGAAATTCACACAGATAATTTTTTTCTGGTTCCATCCATTTGCCTGAAAATATAATGATATCAGTTATTACTTAAGGAATACTCCTTTATAAAAAAATCTACATTTTCCCTCAGGAGGTTGTCAAACCTGTCCTTTAGACTTTGGAATTTACTGGGACTTTAATAATTTTACTGAAATAGAAACCATCAGGGTAACTAAGTTCTTTTAGCTTAGAAACCCCTCCATCTTCTTCCACTATTTTGTGATTTGAATTGTAATGTCCCATTGAAGCTCATATATTTATATGTGGAGTCCCCATTGAGGAATTGTTTAGGAAGAGTTAGGACATATAGCCTTGTGAGATGATCTAATTTCTATTAGAGTTATTTTATAGAAGGGAATGCTTTGAGGATGATATGCCAATGAAAGTGACAAGACAGAATGGATTCTCTATCTCTCCGTCAATTTATATCTTTGTTTCTGTTGTTTTTTGTCTATTTATGAATTGGTTTCTCTAGCTCTTTCTCTTTCTGTCACCCCTCTGTGCCTGCCTGTTAACTATTCTAAGCTCTCAGTTCTATTGACAAACGAGAAGAAGATGACTCCTCTCCTATGTGACATCATGAATAGTCTCCATAAAAACATAAACAAGTTACAAATAAAATGTGTTTGTTCAAAGATTTGCCTTGGTCAACGAGCATATTCCCAGTAAGTAATTCAGGGACTGAGGACACATCTATGTATTTAACAAATAATAATGGAATCTGTGATAATTTGAGATGCACATGTGAAGGATACATGACTTTATTAATGAACACTTTAAATATATGACAATTTTCCTGGACTAAAAGTGTTGGATACATGAACTGTCAGGGATTGTGTACTTTCAGCTGCCCAGACTAAGGCATGTAGGGCTGTCTCTCAAGCAGGCAGTCCACTTGGTCCTTTTAAAAACTCTCTCCCAAAACTTCCTGGCTTTCACCTGTTTCATGACATCATTCTCCCTCTCAAACAATCAGCACCTGAGAGAATCTTGAGGTTTCTATGGAGATTAGTAAACAAACATTCCTCAGTGTCCAGTATCTCTGATCCTGTGCAAAAGTGAAGTTTTTGTTGTGAAACCAAACAAGCCTTTATCTCATCTTTTTATCCAGATCCCACACCATTACCCCTGTTTGCCTTTATGACAATGTCTGGTAGGATATGAAACTTTAATATTTATTTAATTGGACGGCTTCCTAAGTAGGGAAGTATCAACATGATGTGGGATTATGCAGAATTTACCAAAAGACAAGATGGTCTCCTACTGTTTTCTTGGATCTGAAATTTCCTAGGTTGTGACTTTAAACTGAGTGATTACTCGAATCCTCACTAAATATACCTTTTCATTCTTATTTATGTAATAGACTGGCAGGGTCTATGGTTCCCTTTGCTATTTAGTCTTTAAGAGTAGGGAAAAGAGGAGAAAAGCAGAAAGTTCCTGGGACTGGTTTGGCAGAAACAGAGAAAAATCTCTGTAAGTAAACAAGGAACTCAGTGGCAATAAACTCTTTAACAGCTGGTGCTATTCCACACTAGTTGCAAACACTCTATGAGCAGAGTTGCCTCAGTTGCCCTGTTTGGATTGACAGCTATGTCCCAAACAGTGGTGAGTTGGAAACTCCTGGTCCTGGGGTTTACAGTTAAAACTCAGCCTTAAGGACAGAAATAGGTCTGTTTTATGTGTGTAGGTCCCAAAAGCAACAGTGTTTTCTGCTGTGGCCCTCCAGACAAAGCCTCTAAATGTAGTGTTAGTACCAAGACTGATTGTTCAGAGGTGCCACCTGAGCTCATTGGTTCTGAAATTGCTGGGTAACCACTAATTCATGGCTAGGATTCTCTGCTGCATAATGAGTTCCTAGAAAGCATAACTTACTAAAGTCAAACTCTGCCCTCCTTTGGCTGACTCTTTTCTCCATATTAAAAGTCATTGTAAAATTTGGCAACACATTATTTTTCTTATTTGGATATTTCCTATAATATACATTACACTACATTTCCATTGCTGCAGGTTCAAATACCTACCCATGTGTCACACATATTTTTTTCTTTAAAATGCATCAGTTCAAGTATTTGTTGTTCACATACTCATTAAAACATGATCAGAGTCTCAATGCCAAATCTCTTAAAGAAAATTGAATTCATCCATGCCATACCCTGGCACCACCCATAAGAAAACCATCAGTCATGAAGAGCTCTATACTTCATAACCTTGATCCCAGTTTTTCTATGTTTACATTTATTAAGATTTGTTTACTTTCTATCCACTAAACTGTCCCCTTCCTCTTCTCCTTCTAAACCCACCCAAACCCCTTCTTGTACCCCTATACCCTTTTCTAGTTCCTAGATAGGTATTGGTCCTCCTCTCCCTTCTATCTGACCCTAGCTTATTAGGTCTCATCAAGGCTGGTTGCATCATCATCCTGGAAGCCTGATTCTTAGGGCATTTTTCTCCTTGTGTCCTCAATTTTCTCTAATTATGACACTCTTCCTGCCTCTTCTCCTGCAGGCTTCCCAGAGCTCTGAGGTGAGGGAGAATTTCATAGTGAAATCAGATTTAGAGCTGTGAGTTTCAAGTTCTTTCAGTGTATAATATCTGACTGTGGACTCTGTATGAAATCCCATTGATGAGGAAGGAAGCATCTCCATGGATACAAGAACATGGCATTTATCTATCCATTGATGGCAGGGAGCAACATATTTAATTAACAACAACCTGGGTTGCTTGAAAATCTCCATAGGATGACCTGGCAAAAAAACTAAATTCACTGCCACTCTATTCCCCTAGTTGTAGACTGATTAGGTCACAATAGAAGGTCTATTGGAACTTTATCACCCATTATTAGGAAACCTCCTAATAAGTGAATACATACCATATTTGTCTTTCTTCATTTTAGTTCATTCATCCAGGATGAGTTTTCCTGGTTCAGTCCATTTGCCTGAAATATCTTGATGTCATTTTCTTAGAAAAATAAAACTCTGTTTTGGAGATATTACACACTTAACCCACAGTAGAATGTCAGTCCTGTTCTTTAGAACTTGTAGATTGTTGGGACTTTAATCATTGTATTGAATGACAAAGTATCAAGATAAGTATGTTCTTTTAGCCTAGAAGTGCCTCCATATTCGTCCACTTCCTGGTGATTTGAATTGCAATGTCCACTTGAAGCTTATATATTTACATGTTGAGTCCCCATTAAGAAAATGTCTGGGAAGTTTTAGGAGTAATGGCCTTTTTAGATAATATTATTCCTATTGGAGTTCTATATGAGGGTGTGCTTTGAGGATGATATGCCAATGAAATTGACCAGACAAATGAAGTATTTTTTCCCAGTCTCTATCACTTTATATCTTTGATTCAGTGGTTCTCCATCTCTCCATCTCAATGTGTCTCTCTAGCTGTTTCTATCTCTGTCTCTCTGTTTCCCTCTATCTGACTGTAGCTTATGAAACACTCTGAGAAATGATGAACTACAACAAGATGACTGCTTGCTGATGTGACATCCTAGATGGTATCTATAAAATATATGCAAGCTGCAAATTAAATGTTTTTTTGTTCAAATAGTTGTCTTTGTCAGGCAGCATTTCCACAGTAAGTAATTCACTGACTGAGGACATATCTGTGCATTTAACAAACAATAATGGAATCTGTGACAATGTGAAAGTCACATGTCAAGGACAGTTGACTTCAGTAATTACCACTTAAAAGAAATATGTGATGATTTTCCTGAAATAAGAGTCTTGGACACAGGAACTGTCATCTCTGGGTTTGTACTTTCAACTTCCCAGATTAAGGCATGTAGGGCTCCTCAAGCTTTCTCTCAAGCAATCTGTCCACTTGGTCCTTTTAATATCTGGCTCCTGAAACTCTTACTGGCTTTCACCTGTTTCTTGACAACATTCACCCTCACAGCCCATCAACCCCTGAGAGAATCTTGAGGTTTCAGTGGAGATGAGTAAACATACTTTCATCAGTGTCCAGTGTCTCTGATCCTGTGCACAGGTGACTTTTTCTTGGGAAACCCAACAAGCCTTTATCTATTCCTTTCATCCATTTCCCACACATTTACTCCTGTTTACATCTGTGACAATGTCAGGTAGGAAATGAAACTTTAATGTTTATTTAATTGGACAGCTTCTTAATTAGGAAAGCATCAAAGTGATGTGGGATTAAGGGGTATGTACTGAATGACAAGGTGGTTTACTACTGTACTCTTGGATCTGAAATTTCCTAGGTTGTGACTTTTAACTGTGCAGTTACTTGCATACTCACTAAATTTACCTTCACATTCTTATTGATATCATAGGGTGGCAGGTTCTATGGTTCCCTAGAATTTGAGACTTTAAGAGCAGGGGAAAGAGAAGGAAACTAGACAATTGCTGGGACTGGTTTGGCTGAAACAGAGAATGATCTGTGAGTATAAAGGGAAAAATGAGGTGCAAGATATTATTTGATAGCTAGTGATATTCCACAATAGTTTTGCCAACACTCTATTAGCAAGGCTGCCTGGGGTGACCTGGCTGAACCAGCAGCTATGTCCTACTCAGTGGTCAGTGAGAAATTCTCCTGAGGTTCTGGGGTTTACTGTTAAACCTGGGCCTTCAGAACAGAGAAATGGGTCTGTGTATTAGGCCTAGGACAAGAGCAGCTGTGTCCTTCAGACAAACTCTCTAAACGTAGTGTTAGTGCCAGGTCTGATTGTTCAGAAGTGCCAACTGAGCTCATGTTGTCTGAGGTAGGGGGTCTAGTTCATGGCTAGTACACTCTGCTATATAGTAAGTTCTTGGAAAGCATGCCTTACAAATGCAAATTCTGCCCTCCTTTAGCAGAATCATTTCTCTATGTTAAAAGTCAGTGTAAAAGTTGTCAACATATTATTTTTATTGATTATGTGAGAATTTCACATAACATATATTACATTGTTCTTCCATTGCTCCCAGGTTCAAATTCCTACACGTGTGTCACACCAAAATGTTTTTCTTTTCATTAAAAGACATCAATTGAAGTATGTGTTGTTCATATACTCATTGGAACATGATCAGAATCTCAGAGCCAAGTCCCTTAAAGAAAACTGACTTCATCCTTGCTGCACTCTAGAACCACCCCCAAGAAGAAGGCATAAGTCCTGAAGAGTTCTATACTTTATTACCTTGATCATAGTTTTTCTCACATATTTATTTATTACTGAATGATCACTTTGTATCTCCTCCTGCTTTCCCCTCCTTCTTCTCCTTCCAGTCCCACCCACCCTCCTTCTTCTACCTCTATGCCTTTTCTCTAGTTCCCTGATAGGAGAGGACCTCCTCACCTTTCTTTCTAAACCTAGTTTATCAGGTCTCATCAAGGCTGGCTTTATTACCTTCCTCTTTTGCCTGATTCTCAGGGCATTGAATAATGCCTTGTGTATACAATTCCCTCTACTCAAGACACTCTTCCTGCTTCCTCACTTGCAGGCTTCCCAGATCTCTGAGGGGAGGGAAAATTTCATAGAGAAATCCCTTTTAGAACTGGGTGTTTTAAGGTCTATGCATAATATTGAACTGTGAGTCTCTGTATGCAATTCCATTTGATGAAGAAGGAAGCATCTCTATGGATTCATGAACATGGATATCTATCAGTAATCTATCAGTTGAGGGCACAAAGCAACATATTTTAATAATAGTAGCCTGGGCTGCTTGAAATTTTCCATAGGATGTCTTGCCTACAAAACAAGTAACTGCCACCTAAACCCCCTGGTACACTGGTTTTCTCACAATAGAGGGCCTATGGCAACTTTACCCCTCAACATTAGAAGACCTCCTAATAAGTGAATATATACCATATTTCTCTTTCTGCATTTTACTTACATCACCCAGGATGATTTTTTTCTGGTTCTATCATTTGACTGAATATATATCATGATGTCATTATCTTAGCTGAATAATACTCCATTATGAAAATATTCCACATTTTCCCCAAAGGAGATAGTCAGTCATGTTCTTTAGTCCTTGGAAGTGGCTGGGAATTTAATCACTGTATTGAATTACAAAATATCAGGATAATTATGTTCTTTTAGCCTAGAAATGCCTCCATCTTCTACTTCCTGGTTATTTGAATTGCAATGGCCACTTAAAGCTCATTTATTTACATTTGGAGTTTCCAGAAAGTAAATGTCTGGGAAGTGTTAGGAGTTATGTCCTTGATGGATGATATAATATCTTTTGTATCCCTAATTTCTTTCTCAGCCATTTTGTATTTCTGTACAGGAGGGCTACTGAATTTTTTGAGTTAATTTTGTATCTAGTCACTTTGCTGAAGATGTTTATCAGCTGTAGGATTTCCCATGTAGAATTTTTGGGTTCACTAAGATATACCATCATAAAATCTGCAATTAGTGACACTTTGACTTCTTTCTGATTTCTACCAACTTGATCTTGTTCAAAGTACTTAGTGTACTAGCAGGGACTTCTAGAACTATGTTGAAGTGATAGGAAAAGAGTGGGCAGCCTTACAATGTTTCTGATTTCAGTGGGATTGCTTTAAGTTTCTCTCAGTTTAGTTCATTGTTGGCCACAGGCTTCCTCTATATTGCCTTTACTATGTTTAGATATGAGCCTTGTATCCCTATTCACTCCAATACTTTAAACATGAATGGATGTTTTAGTTTGACAAGTGCTTTTTCCACAAAGAATTAGAAGAAGATATCAAAAGATAGAAAAATCTCTCATGCTCATGGCTTGGCAAAGTAATAGTAAAAATGGCCATCTTACCAAAAGCAATCTACAGATTCAATGCAATCCCCATCAAATTACCACAAAATTCTTTATAGAATTTGAAAGAAAAATTCTCAACTTCATATGTAAAAACCAGGAACCCAGAATTTTTAAACAATCCTGTACAATAAAATGATCTTCTGGAGGTATCACCATACCTGATCTCGAGCTGTACTATAGACCAACCATAATAAAAACTGCATGGTACTGGCATAGAAACAGAATGGTGGATCAATGGAACCAAACAGAAGAGACAGAAATAAACTGACACACTTAGGACACCTGATCTTTGACAAAGATACAAAAATCATACAAAGGAAAAGAGATAGCATCTTCAACAAATGGTGCCGGGCTAAGTGGATATCTACATGTAGAAAACTTCAAATACACCCATACTTATCACCCTGAACAAAATTAAGTCCAAGTGGATCAAAGACCTCAACATAAAACCAGATATGTGAAATCAGAAGAAAAAGTGGGGAGGACCCTAGAACTCATTGGTTCAGGAGACAACTTCCTGAACAGAACACCAACAGCACAGGCTCTAAGAGCAACAAGCAATAAATGAGACCTCATGAACATGAAAAGCTTTTGTAAAGCAAAGGACACCATCATCAAAACAAAATGAATGCCTATAGATTGGGAAAAAACCTTCACCAACCCTTTATCTGACAAAGGGCTAATATACAGTATATATAAAGAATGAAAGAAATTAAAAAGCAAAAAAAAAATAAGTAATCCAATTAAAAAATGGGAACAGAGCTAAACAGAGAATTCTTGATAGAGGAATATTGAATGGCAGACAAACACTTAAATGCTCAATGTCATTCACCATCAGGAAAAAGCAAATCAAAATGATGTAGAGATTTCCTCTTCTACCCACAAGAATGGCTAAGATCAAAAACTCAAGAGACAACACATGCTGGAGAAGTTGTAGAAAATGGAAACTTCTCCACTGTTGGTGGGAATGTAAACTTGTACAACCACTCTGGAAATCAATCTAGCACTTTATCAGACAACTAGGAAGAGTGCTTTCTCAAGATCCAGTTATACCACTCCTAGGCATATCCAAAAGTGGCTAAAGTACACAATAAGGCCATTTGATCAACCATGTTTGTAGCAGTTTTATTTAAGATAGGCAGGATTTGTAAATAACACAGATGACCCCAACTGAAAAATGGATACAGAAATTGTGGTCCGTCTACACAATGGAAATTACTCAGGAATAAACAAACAAGGAAATCATGAAATTTGCAGGTAAATGGTGGGAATTGGAAGTGAGCCATCCCAGAAGCAGAAAGCAATATCCAGTATATAGTCACTCATATAAATATATAATACAGGATAAACCTACTAAAATATGTACACCTAAAGGAACTAATCAAGAGGGAGGACTCTTGCTAAAATGTAAAATCCCCATCCAGAAATGGAAAGAGGAAGGACATCAAAAAAAGGAGAAAACAGGGAACATGTTAGGAGCCTGCCACAGAGGGCCTCTGAAAGGCTCTGTACTGCAAAATATCAAAGCAGATGCTGAGACTTATGGCCAACTGTTGGGCAGAGGGCATGAAATCTTATGAAAGAAGTGTGAAATAGTAAGATCTGGAGAGGACAAGAGCTCTCCAGGTGAGCAACAGAACCAAAACATCTGAGCACAAGGGTTTTTCCTGAGACTCATACTTCAACCAAGTACCATGCATGAAGATAACTTAGAACCCCTGCACAGATGTAGCCCATGGCAGTTCAGTGTCTAAGTGGGTTCCATAGTAATGGGAACAGGGACTGCTCTGACATGAATTGCAGCCACTCTTAATGAGACCTAATTGACTAGGATTAGAAGGAAGGGAAAGAAGACCTCCCTTATCAGTAGGCGTGGGATGGGCATGCATGCAGAGCATGGAAGAATGAAGGGATTGGGACTGGAGGAGGGAGGGAACCACGGGGGGGGGGACACAAAGTGTATAAAGTGTAATTAATAAAGAATTTAAAAAGAAAGAAAAGTAATGGAACAATTTCTCTTTCCTGAAGGCCCAGTTTTAATTGTAAACCTCAGGAACAGGAAGATTGCTCACTGAACACTGAGTAGGACAAAGCTCCTAAACCAGCCAGGTCAGGCAAGGAAACCTTGATCATACAGGGTTGGCAACACTAGTATGGACCAACACCATCTGTCAAATAGTTTATTGCTCCTCAGTTCTCATTTCACATACACCAATTTTTCTCTTTTTCAGCCAAACCAGTCCCAGGAATTGTATGGTTTTCTTCTCTTTTCCCTGCTCTTAATGACTCAATACTCCAAGGAAGCCTAGACCCTGCCTGTCTATTGTAGCCAATATTGTGAAGGAACATTTGTTGAATACACGAGTAACTACTCAGTTCAAAGTCACAACCTAGGAAATTTCAGATCCAAGACCAGAGTAGGAGACAACCTTGTCATTAGATACATTCCCTTTACTTCCACATCACTTTGAAGTTTCCCTATTTAGGAAGATCTCCAACTAAATAAATATTATTTTCATTTCCAACCTGACGTTGTCAAAGAGGTAAATAGGAATAAAGGTGTGGGATCTGGATAAAAGGATGAGATAAAGGCTTATTGTGTTTCACAAGAAAAAGTCGTGTGTGAACAGGATTTGGGATACTGGACACTGAGGAAAGTTTGTTTATTCATCTCCAGGGATACTTCAAGATTCTCTCATGTGCTGCCTTGACCATCGGGGCTTCAACATGGGTTCCTAAGGGAGGAGAGTGGAAGGAATGGGAGTGGACGAGTAGTGCCAGGAAGGAAGCCAAGTCTGTTTGTCTGATCAAGGCTTCATTTATTAGAAAATTTTACCCAACTTATATAGGGAGAAGGCAGGAATAAGGGGGAAGGTAATTAGCTGCTGCAGGAGACAGGAAGAGTGCTTTCATGTGTTAAATAGGGTACCTGCAAGATACCATAGGAATGTTTTCTCACGGATGCTCTAATAAACAGATGTCCTCACAGTCTATCACCCATGATAGATAGGGTCCTAGATAACTTTCACTAAATAGTTTTAGGTCTCCACTAAATGACCTTTGCTCACTATTTGGCTTTGGCCTAGTAAACACCTTTTGTCTCCACTAGATACCTTGACTCACTAATTGACTTAGGCTTCAGTAGATAGCTTTGGCTCCACATGATAGCTTTGACTTTGGCTTCAGTAGATAGCTTTGGCTCCCAGCAATGGGCTGATTGGATTAGGTGTAGAACCACATCATGCAACAGGTGAAAGCCAGTAAGAGTATCAGGAGCCAGTTATTGAGCCAAATGGACAGCCTTCCTGAGAGTAAGGCTGAGCAGCTGTACATGGCTCAATCTGGGCAGCTGACAGTACACAACCGAGAGATGACAGTTCCTGTGTCCAATACTCTTAGTTTAGGAAAAGTCTCACATTTTCCCTTTATTTTTTATTTTATTTTTTATGAATTATATTTTATTCATTTTGTCTTTCCCCCAAAACTCCTCCTTCTGCCCCTCCCAATTGCAACTCCCCTCCCCCATCTCCATGCATGCCCCTCCTCAAGTCCACTAAAAGGGGAAGTCTTCCTCTCATTCCTTCTGAACATAGTCTACTAGATCTCAACAGGTGTTGCTACATTGTCATCTTCTGTGGCCTTCTAAGACTGCTTCCCTCTCATGGGTAGGTGATCAAAGATCATGCTAATCAGTTCATGTCACAAGCAGTCCCTGTTCCCATTACTATGGAACCCACTTTACAACTGAAATGCCATGGGCTACATTTGTGCAGAGGTTCTAGGTTATGTCCATGTTTGGTACATGGTTGGAGTATGGGCCTGAGGAAAAAACCCTGTGTTTTCAATTGAGTTTTTCATCTTGGCGATTCTGATAGGTGTAAGGTCAAATTATTGGGTTGTTTTGATTTGCATTTCCCTGAGAGCAAATGACGTTGAGCGTTTCTTTAAGTGTTTGTCTGCCATTCGATATTCCTATATTGAGAATTTTCTGTTTAGCTCTGTTCCCCATTTTTTAATTGGATTACTTGATTTGTTGCTTTTCAACTTCTTTAGTTCTTTATATATACTGGATAATAGCCTTCTGTCACATAGAGGGTTGGTGAAGACTCTTTCCCAATCTGTAGGCTGTAGTTTTGTTCTGATGATGGTGTCCTTTCCTTTACAGAAGCTTTTCAGTTTCCTGAGGTCCAATTTATTGATTCTTGCTGTTAGAGACTGTGCTGTTGATGTTCTGTTCAGGAAGTTGTCTCCTGTGCCAATGAGTTCAAAGCTCTTCCCCAATTTTTCTTCTAACCAATTTAATATGTCTGATTTTATTTTGAGTTCTTTGATCCACATGGACTTTGGCTTTGTGCAGGCTGATAATTATGGATCTGTTTGCATTTTTCTACATGTAGACATGCAGTTAGACCAGCACAATTTGTTGAAGATGCTATCTGTTTTTTCCACTGTATGATTTTGGCATTTTTGTCAAAGATCAGGTGTCCATAAGTGTGTGGATTTATTTCTGGTTCTTTTACTCGGGTCCATTGATCCACCATTACATTTCTATGTCAGTACCATGTTGTTTTTATTACTGTTGTTTTATAGTACATCTTGAGATCAGGGACGGTGATACCTCCAAAAGATCTTTTATTGTGGAGAATTGTTTTAGCAGTTCTGGGTGTCTTGTTTATCCATATGAAGTTGAGAATTTTTCTTTCAAGGTCTGTAAAGAATTGTGTTGGTAATTTGATGGGCATTGCATTGAATCTGTAGATTGCTTTTGGTAAGATGGCCATTTTTACTATGTTAATCCAGCCAAGCCATGAGCATAGGAGATCTTTCCATCTTCTGATATCTTCTTCTAATTCTTTGTTCAAAGTCATGATTTTTTTTTCATACAAGTCCATGACTTGCTTGATTATGGCAACATGAAGGTACTTTATGTCTTTGACTGAATACAAGAACATATCAATGATACCATCCACTATAACCAAGTCAACTTTATCCCAGGTATGCAGGGGTGGTTCAACATAAGGAAATCCATCAATGTGATGCACCATTTTTTTAAAAATATAAAGAAAAAAGAACACATGATAATGTCCTTAGATGCTGAAAAAGCATTTGTCAAAGTCGCAAATCCATGCATGTTTGAAGTATTGAGAGATCAGGTATACTAGACACATACCTAAACTTAGTAAAGGCAATATATAGCAAGCCTGTAGTCAATATCAAACTCAACAGAGAGAAAGTTAAACAATCCCACTGATATCAGGGACAAGGCCAGGGTGTCTGCTCTCTCCATATGTCTTCAACATAGATCTAAATGTCCTTGCTAGAGCAATAAGATGATTTAAGGCAAGCATGAGGATAGAAATCTGAAAGGAAGAAGTCAAAATCTCACTATTTGCAGGTGATATGATAGTATACCTGAGTGACTCCAAAAATTTTACCAGGGGACTCCTACAACTGTAAACACCTTCAGCAAAGTGGCTTGATATAAAATAACTCAAAAACATCAGTAGCCCTACCTTACACAAAAGATAATAGAAATAATAAAGAAATTCGGGAAACAAAAAGAATTGTAGTATCTAACAAGGCCATATCTGCTAAACCCAACCAGGCATTTCCTCAGTGGGGACTCCATATGTAAATAGATGGGATTCATGGTACAATACAATTCAAGTCACCAGGAAGTAGAGGAAGATGGAGGGAATTCTAGGGTAAAAGAACATTGTTATCCTGAAAATTTGTTTACTTTATAACCACAAAGCAAGGCTCCAGAACCGGGCAGTTTAAATCATTTTCTAGCGTTACAGGCTGATCTGTGACCTTGTTTTTAATATGAACTACAAATTCTAAGCAATTAAATATCCAAGAAAGTTTGGAATACCCATATCTTCTTAGATTGAATATTACTTGAGTCATTTTCTCCAGATCTGTTCTGTTAAAGGTGGAAATGTACCTGTCATTGTCTTCATAAAGGTGAATATATAGGATTACTGTATTTATAAAAATGGCAGAAAGCCACATGGGTAAATGGTCCTAGTTTCTGCCTAATGCATCTTTCCAAGCACTTTGTGTACACTTGCTTCAAACCCTTCTTCTTCCTAATTTTCTAATGAATTATAACTTACCTGAAAGATGGAATCTGACTTCATCCTGGGACAACTAACATAGTTATGCTGACATCTTTTGGTTCTTCGTATAATTGTGGCAATTAAGGGAAAATAGCAAAATAAATTGGTTTCCAAAAGAATAATATAAAGTGCATATTAAAAAGTTCACTTACGGTCCCAATCACTTTCCCAGGCTGATCCATGAGCACAAGGGTGCCTGAGGCTGGGAGTCCTAGCTGCGGGGGGACCCCACTGGGAAGCAAAGTTGCCAGACTGATCACGGGTCACCCAGTCTATCCCAGGAAGGTCGCTAGGACGGCGGGTACCAACCGCCAACACAACTGAGCTCCTGCCACTCAGAGATCTGCACGCTCAGCTCAGGGGTACAGACAAACTGTGCGCCCCAGTACAACAGGGACTGGGAACCCCTGTCCAGAGAGGACCCCACAGGGAAGGAAGAAACCGTGCTGCTGGGGTCACCTAGGAAAAGTCTAGCAGCCTGCAAATCGCAGACAGGTGAGTACACCCAACCATCACAGATTTGGGCCCAAAAAGGGAGCACAGAGTGATTGGAACTCAGCTTCTGCAGACAAGCAGACGGGCTCATGCTCCACCAGCCCAGAGGCCTGCATTGTACCAAATACACCTTACAGGCAGAACTGTGCGCCCCAAGACACCAGAGCAGTACTCACCTGGCACAAATTACCTCTTGGGTTCTGGGGCACAGAGCCCCAGCCTCAGACCTACAAAAGACCAGGAACCCTGAGATCAACCCCCCAGATACTGTTCCAAGGGGTAACCAGTTATCTCTAACAAAACCAACCAAACCACGGGACACACAGGTTACAGCAGTTGATTACTAAATTTACAGCAAGAAACCCAGAAAGAGGGCAACTGTCTCCAAGACTTCTCCCAGTGAGAGGAGAGCCCTCTAGACTAATCAGGAACACAGTTATTACCCAGGTCTCTATGCCTGAGGTGAGCTGTAGCAACTCCTGAAAAACACTGGCCATCCAGTAACTATACCCAAAAAGCTGGAAAGGCTTCCTTCAGGAAAAAACATCTTCCTGCCAAAGGGATTCTCTCCACTACAAGAGTCCAGGAACAACCAGAAACTAAATTCAAACAACTAAGATAGCCCAATGGGTAGAGGATAGCGTAAAAGTCCAACCAACAAAAGCCAGAGCAATATGGCATCTCCAGAACCCAGTTATCCAGGGGAAAATAGCCCTAGACACCCCAGCATAAATGAAATTCAAGGAGATGACCTAATATCTATGCTCATGAAGAAGATAACAGAGGAAACAAATAAAATACGAAAAGAATTAGAGGAAGATAAAAACAAACAGATCATGGCTATCCTTAAATAAATGGAGGAAATTAAAGACAAGGAAATTATGGCCATCCGTGAAGAAATACGGGAAGCTGCAGCCAAACAGTCTGTGGCCTTTAGAGAGGAAATGCTTAAATCACTGAATGAAATAAAAGAAACAGTTCAAACGAACAGCTGAAGGAATTGATGGAAAAACATGAAAATACAGTCAGACAGGGGAAGGAAACCAACAAAATAGCTCAAGACCTGAAGATAGAATTGGAAAAATTAAAAAAAAAAAACACAAATGGAAGAAATTGTGGAGAGAAAGAACTTAGGGAAGAAAGCAGGAACTAAAGAGGTTAGCATAACCAATAGTATACAAGAAATGGAAGAAAGAATTTCAGGTGTGGAAGATACAATGGAAGAAATAGATGTATCTGTCAAAGAAAATGTTAAATCTAAAAAATTCCTGACAGAGATCGTCCAAGAAATTCAAGACAACATAAAAAGACAAAACCTAAGAATAATAGGAATAGAGGAAAAAGAAGATTCCCTGTACCAAGGCCCAGAAAATATTTTCAACAAAATCATTGAAGAAAATTTCCCGAACTTAAAGGAGAGACCAATAAGAATACAAGAGGACTATAGAACGCCCAATAAATTAGACCAGAAAAGAAAATCCTCCCGCCACATAGTAATCAAAACCGTAAGTATACAGAACAAAGAAAAATACTAAAAGCTGCAAGAGAAAAACGGCAAGTAACATATAATGGCAAACCCATTAGAATCACACCTGACTTTTCAACAGAGACTATGAAAGCCAGAAGGACCTGGACTGATATCATGCAGACCCTAAGAGAGCACAGATGTCAGCCCAGGCTACTATACCCTGCAAAACTCTCAGTCCTCATAGACGGAGAAAACAAGATATTCAATGGCAAAAACAAATTTCAACAATACCTACAAACAAATCCAGCATTACAGAAGACACTGGAAGGGAAAATACAACCCAAGAAAGCTAGCTACATTCAAGAAAACACAGGAAATAAATAACCTCACTTCAGTAAAACAAAAAGCAACCAAGCACACAACCATATGACCACAGCCAACATCAAATTCAAAGGATCTAACAGCCACTGGTCATTAATCTCTCTCAATATTAATGCACTTAATTCTCCAATAAAAAGACACAGACTAACAGAATGGATGTGTAAACAAAACCCAGCAATCTGTTGTCTACATTAAACACACCTAAGTCACAAAGATAGACATTCCCTGAGGGTAAAGGGATGGAAGACAGCTTTTCAAGCAAATAGATGCAAGAAGCAAGCAGGAGTAGCCATTCTAATATCTGATAAAATAAACTTTCAACCAAAATTAATCAAAAGAGATGGGGAAGGACACTTCATACTCATCAAGGGAAAATTCCACCAAGAAGACATCACAATCCTGAACATCTATGCCCCAAATACAAGGGCACCCACATTTGTGAAGGAAACATTGATAAAACTTAAACCACACATAGATCCCCACACACTAATAGTGGGAGACTTCAACACCCCACTCTCAACAAAGGACAGGTCAACAAAACAGAAATTAAACAAAGAAATAATATCTCTAACAGAGGTCATGAATGAAATGGACCTAACAGACATTTACAGAACCTTACACCCAAACACAAAAGAATATACCTTCTTCTCAGCACCTCATGGAACCTTCTCCAAAATAGACCACATAGTTGGTCACAAAGCAAGCCTCAACAGATACAAGAAGATTGAAATAATCCCTTGTATCCTGTCTGATCACCATGGAATAAAGCTGGACCTCAGTAGCAACAAAAATAGGAAAAAGCCTACACATACATGGAAACTGAAGAACTTGCTACTAAAAGACAGCTGGGTCAGGGAAGAAATAAAGAAAGAAATTAAAATCTTCCTAGAACTCAATGAAAATGAAGACACAACATACCCAAACTTGTGGGACACAATGAAGGCAGTGCTAAGAGGAAAGTTCATAGCACTAAGTGTCTTCAAGAAGAAATTTGAGACAGCGCATTCAAGCAACTTAATGGCTCACTTAAAAACCCCAGAAAAAGAAAAAGCAGACACACCAAGAAGGAGCAGACGGCTGGAAATAATCAAACTCAGGGCTGAAATCAATCAATTAGAAACAAATAAAACAATTCAAAGAATCAATGCAACCAAGAGCTGGTTCTTTGAGAAAATCAACAAGATAGACAAACCCTTAGCCAAGCTAACTAAATGCAGCGAGACACCATCCAAATCAACAAAATCAGAAACAAAAAGGGGGACATAACTACAGACACTGAGAAATTCAAAGAAATCATTAGGACTTACTTCAAAAGTCTATATGCAACAAAATTTGAAAATTTTAATGAAATGGACAATTTTCTTGATCGGTTCCACTTACCAAAGCTAAATCAGGACCAGGTAAATCAATTAAATAGTACTATATCCCCCAAGGAATAGAAGCAGTCATCGAAAGTCTCCCATCCAAAAAAAGCCCAGGACCTGATGGTTTCAGCGCAGAATTCTACCAAACATTCAAAAAAGAGCTAACTCCAGTTCTCTTCAAACTATTCCACAATATCGAAACAGAAGCAACATTACCAAACTCATTCTATGAAGCCACAGTCAACTTGGTACCTAAACCTCACAAAGACCCAACAAAAAAAGAGAACTTCAGGCCAATCTCCCTTATGAACATTGATGAAAGAATACTCAACAAAATACTCACAAACCGAATACAAGAACACATCAAAGATATCATCCACCATGACCAAGAAGGCTTCATCCCAGGTATGCAGGGGTGGTTCAATATACGGAAATCCATCAATGTGATCCACCATATTAACAAACTGAAAGAAAAAAAACCACATGATAATCTCCCTAGATGCCAAAAAAGCATTTGACAAAATCCAACATCCATTCATGTTTAAAGTATTGGAGAGATCAGGGATACAAGGCACATATCTAAACAGAGTAAAGGCAATATACAGTAAACCTATAGCCAACATCAAACTGAATGGAGAGAAACTTAAAGCAATCCCACTCTCTCCATATCTCTTCAAAACAGTGCTGGAAGTCCTTGTTAGAGCAATAAGACAGTTGAAGGAGATCAAGGGGATATAAATTGGAAAGGAAGAAGTCAAATTATCACTATTTGCAGATGATATGATAGTATACATGAGTGACCCCAAAAACTCTACCAGGGAACTCCTACAGCTGATAAACACCTTCAGCAAAGTGGCCGGATATAAATTTAACTAAAAAAAAAAAAAATCAGTAGCCCTCCTATATAGAAAAGACAAAAGGGCTGAGAAAGAAATTAGGGAAACAACACCCTTCACAATAGCCACAAATGACATACGGTACCTCGGAGTAACCCTAACCAAGGAAGTCAAAGACTTGTATGAAAAAATTTCAAGTCTCTGAAGAAAGAATTAGAAGAAGATATGAGAAGATGGAAAGATCTCCCATGCTCATGGCTTGGCAGGATTAACATAGTAAAAATGGCCATTTTACCAAAAGCAATCTACAGATTCAATGCAATTCCCATCAAATTACCAACACAATTCTTTACAGACAAGGAAAGAAAAATTCTCAACTTCATATGGAATAACAAGAAACCCAGAATTGCTAAAACAATCCTCTACAATAAAAGATCTTCTGGAGTTATATCCATCCCTGATCTTAAGTTGTACTATAGAGCAACAGTTTTAAAAACTGCATGGTACTGGCATAATAACAGAATAGTGGATCAATGGAACCAAACAGAGGACCCAGAAATAAACCCACACACTTATGGATACCTAATCTTTGATAAAGGTGCCAAAACCATACAATGGAAAAAAGATAAGATCTTCAACAAATGGTGCTGGTCCAACTGGATGTCTACATGTAGAAAAATGAAAATAGATCCATACTTATCACACTGCACAAAACTGAAGTCCAAGTGGATCAAAGACCTCAACATAAAAGCAGACACATTAAATCGGCTAGAAAAAAAAGTGGGGAATACCCTAGATCTCGTTGGTACACGAGAAAACTTTCTGAAGAGAACACCAACATCACAGGTTCTAAGAGCAGCAATCAATAAATGGGACCTCATGAAACTGAAAAGCTTCTCCAAAGCAAAGGACACCATCATCAAAACAAAGCAACTGCCTACAGATTGGGAAAGAATCTTCACCAACCCTTTATCTGACAGAGGACTCATATCCAGTATATATAAAGAACTAAAGAAGCTGAAAAGCAGCAAACCAAGTCATCCACTTAAAAAATGGGGAACAGAGCTAAACAGAGAATTCTCTGTAGAGGAATACCAAATGGCAGAGAAACACTTAAAGAAATGCTCAACCTCACTAGCCATTAGAGAAATGCAAATCAAAACAACCCTGAGATTTCACCTTACACCCATGAGAATGGCCAAGACCAAAAACTCAAGTGACAACACATGCTGGAGAGGTTGTGGAGAAAGGGGAACCCTTCTCCACTGCTGGTGGGAATGTAAACTTGTACAACCACTCTGGAAATCAATCTGGCATTTTCTCAGACAACTAGGAATAGTGCTTCCCCATGATCCAGCCATACCACTCCTAGGCATATATCCAAAAGAGGCTCAAGTACACAAAAAGGACATTTGCTCAACCATGTTTGTAGCAGCTTTATTTATAATAGCCAGAAGCTGGCAACAACCCAGATGCCCCTCAACTGAAGAATGGATGCAGAAATTGTGGTACATCTGCACAATGGAATATTACTCAGCAATGAAAAAGAAAGAAATCATGAAATTTGCAGGTAAATGGTGGGATCTGGAAAGGATCATCCTGAGTGAGTTGTCCCAGAAGCAAAAAGACACACATGGTATATACTCACTCATATAGACATACAACACAAGACAAACCCACTATAACCTGTGCATCTGAAGAAACTAAGCAAGAGAGAGGACCCTAACTAAAATGTCCAATCCTCATCCGGAAAGGCAAAGAGGATGGACATCAAAAGAAGAAGAAAACAGGAAATAACCTAGGAACCTACCACAGAGGGCCTCTGAAACCCTTTGCCCTACAGAATGTCAAAGCAGATGCTGAGCCTGATGGGCAAGTGTTGGGCAGAGTGAATGGAATTTTATGTAAGAACTGGGTAATAGTAAGAGCTGGAGAGGACAGGGTCTCCACAAGGAGAGCAACAGAACAAGAAAATTTGAACACAGGGAACTTCCCAGAGACTCATACTCCAACCAAGGTCTACTCTTGGAGATAACCCAGAACCCCTGCACAGATATAGCCCAGGGCAGTTCAGAGTCCAATTGGGTTACATAGTAATGTGAAGAGGGACTGCCTCTGACATAATCTGATTGGCCTGCTCTTTGATCACCTCCCCCTTGGGGAAGCAGCCTTACCAGGCCATAGTAGAGGACAATGCAGCCACTTTTGATGTGAACTGATGGACTAAGATCAGAAAGGAGAGGAGAACCTTCCCTATCAGTGGACTTGGGAAGTGGCATGCAGGCAGAGGGAGGAGGGAAGGTGGGATTGGGAGGGGAGGAGGGAGGAACTTATGGGGGGATGCAGAATGAATAAAGTGTAATTGAGGAAAAATTTAAAAAAGGGGGGGAAAATAATTTAAGAACCTTAAATGACTTTCAAAAGTGGAGCAAAACATGGAGTTAGTCAATTGGCATGGAGCATGTCTCACCCCTGGGGGCAATGGTCTCCTGAACCTACTCAGACCTCGGACACCACCACTGCTAGTTCTAGAACTGATGCAAGATGTTCCAATGAGGGGGTTAAGGCTTCTCATAATATTTCCTATAAGCCCACACCTGTTTGTTTATATCCCCCATTTTTATTCATTATTAGCCAGATAGAGCCAAGTAATTGTGGTGATGATACTTGCTTTTTTGCCCAATGCTGGAATGCTAGTGAATTTAGGTATGCCCTGGTTACTCGCATGCCTCGCTGGATGCCTATGCCCATTGATGCCCCTCACGCTATGACTCTCTTCAGACAGAAAAGGGATCTTGGAACTACAGCCGCCACTGTTACTGCCATCTAATTGGTGGCTGTTAGAGCTACCACCGTGGCATTAGCCCTGAGTCATACTGTGCAGACTGCTCAGACCCTGAATAATCTTTTAGCCAATGTAGCTCATGCCTTAGTTGTACATAAAGGAATTAATGCTCAACTAAAAGGAGGCTTGATGGTGTTCAATCAGAGGATTGACCTCGTGCAGGAGCAAATTGATACCCTATGTCAAATGGCTCAACCGGGCTGTCAATTAAATTATGCTGGACTTTGAGTTACTAGCATACAACATGAGAATTTTTCCTGTGCTGCAAATCTGTCTAAACAATTGTCTAGCTATATTTTAGGTAATTGAACTGGAGAATTCGATACTACGACAGAGCAGCTGAGAGTGGTCATTATCACAGTAAATTCTACCAGAGTGGATGCAGGACTAGCCACAGGATTATCACCATAGATTGCTGCAGCCATGAATCATCTGAAGGAATGGGCGGGCATGGGAGCATTAGCAGGCCTTTTGGTGTTGGTCTCCTTGGTTTGCCTGTGGTGTATATGCAAGATTAGAGTCTCACAACAGTGTAATGCAGCCCTGATCATTCAGACCTTTATAGCCATTGAAGCAGGACAGTCTCCCCAAGAATGGTTGGCTACCATAAAAAGCTAAAATGTTATTCTCAGGATGCGAGGCTAAGCACTGCACTCAGGGTCAGCCACTTTCGACCCAGAGAAGAGCAAGTATGATTGCATGCGGGTTGATGCCCCAGGTCCCGCCTCTGAGAAAAAGGTATCGGACGGGTCTGATGCTCTTTGGGTGGATGACACCTAAATGAACATCGGTACAAAGTCCCAATTGATTTCCAGTATCAGAGATCAGACCTCTACTCTTGCCTGATGCGTCTAAAACAAAAAGGGGGAACTGTAGAGAGCTGCGGAATGCTATGCCTTAAAGATGGAGCTGGTTTCCGCCTTCCACCTTCCCGATGGTGAGTGCTCTCTGTCACGAACAATTCCACATTTGGCTAAGGCTGAGGATCTGGGTTGCTTCCATGTATGTGGACCTATCTGCATTGCCCACGTGGCATGCTGGGGTTGGCTACCCAGAGGCTATTTTAGCTGTGAGCTGGCTTTCCCCAGAGTCCAATGATTGTTCAAGTTTCCTGAATAAACTGCATTGAAAAAAAAAAATAAATCACTATTTTATCTTTAAAAAAAAAGTTCACTTACTACATACTACTTCATTTAGATTCCAAGCAAGATGGGAATAGAAATGACTCATTTGAATTCCCTTATATAATCATGTTTTATTTTACCTACTTACTCATATCAGTTAGTAGTGTTGATGGGAGCTGTGTGACTAGATTGATCCTTGCATGTTCCCATAGACAAATGGTTCTCCTTCTGTGAGTTTTTTACTCCTTTTCTTTTTGGTGGGGACATGTAAGCCTTTTATAGAGTTCACCTATCACATGTCCTGCAAATCAGATATTTACATTATGATTCATGACACTATAGTTTTAAAGTAACACACATGATGTTTTATTTTGGATCATGGTCACTGTAATATAAGGGGATTTTTTGAAGGTCACAGCCTTAGGAAGGTTGAGAACCACTACTCTAGACTGTGAGTACAATAACAGCAAGAAAGAAATTAGGAAAACAAAAGATATCATATTAGCTAACAATGCCTTAACTCCTAAAACTTCCCAGACATTTCCTCACTGGGGACTCCACAAGTAAAGAGATGGACTTCAAGGGGACATTGTAATTCAACCACCAAAAAGTGGAAGAAGATGGAGGTATTTCTAGGCTAAAAGAACATAGTTACTCTGAAAGTTTGTCATTCAATACAGTGATTAAAGTGCCTAAAACTTCCAAAGACTAAAGAACAGCCCTCATATTCTTCTTTGGGAAAAACATAGACTATTTCCACAATGGACAATTACTCAGCTAAGAAAATGACATCATGGTATTTTCAGGCAAATGGATGGAACCAGGAAAAATATTCCTGGGGGAAGTAAATAAAATACAGACAAAAAATATGGCATGTATTCTCTTATTAGGAGCAATATCTGTCAAATAGTTTATTGCCTCTCAGTTCTTCTTTCAAAATACTCCAATCTTTCTCTATTTCAGCCACACCAATCCCAGGATTTGTCTGGTCTCCTTCACTTTTCCCTGCTCTTAAAGCCTCAATAGCCCAGGAAACCCTAGACTCTGCCAGCCTATTTTATGAATAATAATATAAAGGTACTTTAGTGAGTACACAAGTAACTGCTCATTTCAAAGTCACAACATAGGAAATTTCAGATCGAAGACCACAATAGGAGACCGCATTGTCATTGGGAACATTCCCCTTAATCCTACATCACTTTGAAGCTCCCTACATAGGAAGCTGTTCAATTAGAAATTAATTTTTTATTTCCTATCTTATATTGTCACAGAAGTAAACAGGCATATAGGTGTGGGATCTTTATAAAAGGATGATATAAAGGCTTGCTGGTTTTCACAAGAAAAGGTCACATGTGCACAGGATCAGAGATACAGGGCACTGAGGAATGTTTGTTTTCTCGATTCCATGGAAACCTCAAGATTCACTCAGGTGCTGATTGGCTGAGAGGGTGAATAATGTCATGAAACAGGTGAAAGCCAGTAAGAGTTTCAGGAGCCAGTTATTAAAAGGGCAAAATAGACAGCCTGCTGGAGTGAAAGGGTAGTCATCCCTACAGGCCTCAATCTGGACAGCTAAACCATACAACCCAGAGATGACAGTTCCTGGGTCCAAGACACTAGCTAGACAGACATTTTCAGAAAGAGAGAGACTGAGACAGACAGAAATGAAGATATGATGTGACAGATATGGAGAGATAGAGACTTCATTCTGTCTGGTCACTTTCATTGGCATATCAACCTCAAAGCACATGATCCGATAACAAAACTCCATTAGGAATTACATTGTCTAACAAGGCCATATCATCTAAACTTTTCCAGACATTTCCTCAATGTGGACTAATCTTGTAAATAGATGATCTTCAGGGAGACATTGCAATTCAAATCAAAGGAAGTGGAATAAGGTGGAAGGCCTTCTAGATAGTTTGCCATTTAATAAAATGATTAAAATCCCATCAACTTCAAAGATATAAAGAACAGTACTGAAAATCTCCTTTGGTAAAAATGTGTATTATTTCCATAATGAAGTATTATTCAGCTAAGAAAATGACATCATGATACTTTTAGGCAAATGGATGGAACCAGAAAAAAAATCACCTTGTGAAGTAACTAAAATGCAGAAAACCAAATCAGGTATGTATTCACTTATTAGGTCTCCTAATGGTGGGGATAAAGTTCTAATAGGCCATCTACTGTGACCAAGCCTGTCTTCCAGTCTTGGAATTGGGTAGCAGTTAATTGAGTTGTTGGACCAGGATATCCGATGGAATTTTTCAAGCAACCCAGTCTCTTTTTATTAAAATATGTTGTTCTCTGCCTTCAACTGATAGATTAGATTGTATCTACAGAGATGCTTAGTTCTCCATCAAATGGGCATGCATACAGAGACCCACATTCCCATATTATGCAGAGAGAGATCCTAAATCACCCAGCTCTAATTAGGATTTCCTTATGAAATTATCCCTCTCCTCACAGCTCTGGGAAACCAGCAGAAGAGGAGGCAGGAAGAATATCACAAGTAGAGTGAATTGTGGACTTAAGGATAACAATGCCCTGAGAATCAGGCCACAGAGTAAGAAGATGCAGCCAGCCTTGATGACACCTGATAAGCTAGGGTCAGATAGAAGGGGGAGGAGGCCCTCCCCTGTGAAAGAACTAGAGAAAGTCATAGGGGTAGAAAAAAAGAGTCTGAGTGAAACTGGAAAAACGAGGGAGGGGGTAGCAGAGGAAAAAACAAAGTAAAAAAATCTTAATAAATAAATACATAAGAAAACCTGTGACCAAGGTTATGAAGTATAGAGCTCTTCAAGACTGAGGACTTCTTCTTGGGGGTGGTGCCAGGGTGGGGCAAGGATGAATTGCATTTTCTTTATGGAACTTAGCACTGCGACTCTGGTCATGTTCCAATGAGTAGATGAAAATCACATGCTTCAAAATAGACAGCCTGCTGGAGTGAAAGGGTAGTCATCCCTACAGGCCTCAATCTGGACTGTTAAACCATACAACCTTGAAACTTGTTGTTTCAAGTTTCTCATATAACTAAAATACCTTAAAATCCTCTATGATCAGAAGTAAGGAAAAGAAGTCCTCCCCTATCAGTGGACTTGGGGAGGGACTGGCATGCAAAGGGTGGAGGAAGGGAGGGATTGGGACAGAAGGAGGAGGGAACCACAGAGGGGGGATACAAAGTGAATAAAGTATAATTAATAAAAACAAAAAAAGACATTAAAAATTAAAAAAAAATCATCAAGGACAAGGCATGGTAGAACATGCCCACTAAATAATAATTAAGATTCATTTGCAAAAAAAAAAAAAAAAAAAAAAAAAAAAGAAAAGAAAAGAAAAAAGAAAGGGGAACTACTTGCCTGAAAACCTAAGGATCATTATAATCATGTTCTTTTCATTCTGAATTTTTTAAATTTGGATAAGCATGGTAAATCTGCAGCAGATAGATTTTGTCATAGAGAAACCAAGAAAACTTGCTAAAGTAAACTGGAGAGATCCTTTAACAAATCAATGGCATAGAACCAACCCTGTACTCAAATTATGATCTGTCTGTGTTTTTTTCACAGGATAATTATGCAGCTGGATGGTTACCAGAATATCTGGTGTGATAAGTGGATGAGTAGTTTCCTCCTGACAATTATAATGATGTCAATGAAGACCACTCTGGTCAAGTCAAGATGACTGTTTATTGGGCATATGTTCCTAATCCACTTCTAGTACATCCTGAGATGATCCAGAATTCCTTCTTTATGTCAACAACACTTGGTTGCCAGGTTTTCCTGCTTTTGAAGGAATGTAAGTAAAACAGACTCTTAACTTTTCAGGACTAGGAAACAGTCATCCTCTTTGCTTTACCAGAGAGATTATTCATTAGGACAGCTTACAAGTCTCCCCTGTCCAGGTAATATGTCAGAATGCATACTACTCTAAAGTTGGGGTGGGCAGCTCAAGCCTCCCTTTGCAAGCAGGCAAAGTAGATCATTGGAGGAATATTATTGTCCCTTCTTATGGGAGCTAAGAATGACAGTCTTACATCTCCAATGAGTTACCCACCCTGTGAGAAATGGGATAAACACACTTGTCCTCAACTGATGGTTCCTTGGACAAGAGGTATTGAGAAACTCCCACCATATACTCCTGGAACAATGACCATGCATTTACAGTTAGGGACTAGACTTGTCTCTTATTAAGGATATTAAGAACTTGGCTCCTGGTAAAGGCAGTAAAAATTCCTTTGTTTTAGAAAAAGCTGTTAGTGCTAGACTTTGGAGGACTTTAAATAAAAATTGGCAAACCTATGTATGGAAATTGGGGCTGTGTTGGGATATATAGGGATTCTCTCTGGGAATGCAAGTAACTTTGCTAAAGTCATCAAGTATATTCTGTTTTTCCTCATGTTAATCCTCCTTATTTACTGCTATTTGGAAACATTGTACTAATATATTTTAAGAACAATGATACCTATTCAATTGAATATGTATACTACAATCATCCTCATTGTGTTAATGCTGATAATAATGCTCTTTCAGTATTTATTGTTAAGCAACCTGCTTTGCTTATGATTCCTGTTAGGGCTTCTGATTCTTGATATGATAAAACAGAATTTAATTGGACTCAGGTTCAGAATCACCTTGCTCATATTTGGTCTAGCAAAAACTTCTCATTGGACTTGTTAACAATGAGAAATAAGATCCATGACATAGAATCTGCCAACCCATTACATCCTGGAATGTATTTACTAGCCTCAGAAAGCCTTTTCTATCAGTTGAATCTGTGCTTAAGTCGGGTCTGACATTTGGGGGCTTGGCATGTATGGGTTTGTTGGCCTGTGCCTGCCTTCCTTATGTGTTACAGTTCCTTATTCAACAAATGCAATGCATGCAAGTGTAGCTGAATAAATTTAAATTAAATATCTCTAACAACCCCATTTGATATGGAGGTAAGTCAATGACGTGTAACAGTAAAATTGTGGTATTTCCAATCTAAGAAAGAGGCTCCTAAAAATCACATCCAAGGCCTCGATGATGAATAAGGAAAAAATGCATATATTGCCAAAGTAAGACAGGCTCTCTACAATACAAAGAAGGGAGAACTGAAGGAGTCTGGTAATTGGAATTCTGATTCACGGCCTTGACAGATGCAGGTCTTATCTAAGTTCCATGTCTCAGAGACTGTCCTTGTTTTTCTCTTCAAGTCGGTTGGCCTGAGAAGAGGAGAGCAAGCTCCTTGCAACCTTGGGAACTAGTCAGCAAACTTGGTGTAACCTTGAGTGAATTACTGAATGCCTTGCCAGGTGGCACAGATGTGTTGCTACTCTGAAAAAAGTTTTGTTTTTACCTTTGTTTATAAGCATTGTTTGCACATACAGTAAACTAAGACTTGAAAACAAATCTGTCTTGTGTCCATTCTTCATGTCTCTGTCCTCACATTTACACTCCCTCTTTCAGGTGGATCCTGTTAGACTAGCCTACAGGAGTATCAGATTGCCTTCTCTTTTCCCTGCTCATAAAGATTCAATACCCCAGGGAACCCTAGACCCTGCCAGCGTATTATATCAATAAGAATGTGAAGGTACATTTAGTCAGTATGCCGGTAACTGCCCAGTTCAAAGTCATAATCTAGGAAGTTTTAGATCCAAGACTGTACCTTGCCATTTGGTACATTCCCCTTCATCCCATATTACAGACATTTATTCACTGGGGATAAAGAGATCGAGAGACAGATTCAGAAATAGAGAAACATATATGGACAGAAACAAAAATATAAAGTGACAGAGACCAAAAGACAGAGACTCCATTCTGTCTGGTCACTTTCTTTGGCATATCAATCTCACAGCACACCCTCCTGTGATATAAATCCCATAGGAATATTGCCTAATGCTTCCCCTACATTTTCTCTCTGGGGACAATAAATGTAAATAGATGAGTTTCAAGGGGGCATTGTAATTCAATTCACCAAAATGTGGAAGAAGATGGAGGAACTTCTAGGCTAAAAGAACATAGTTATTCTGAAAGTTTGTCATTCAATAAAAACTTGTCCCAACAACTTCCAAGGACTACAGAATAGGACTAACAATCTAATTTGGGGAAAAAATGTGGAATATTTCCATTATGGAGGATTATTCAGCTAAGAAAATGACATCATGATATTTTCAAGCAAATGAATGGAACCAGGAGAAATCATCCTAGTGAAGTAACTAAAATGTAGACAGACAAATATGGTATGTACTTAGTTATTAGGAGGTCTCCTAATAGCAGGGGATTAAGTTCAATTGGCCATCTATTGTGAAAAAGTCAGACTTCCACTAGTGGGATTATATGGCAGGTAATTGAATTGTTTGGCCAGAGCATCCTAAGGAAATTTTCAAGCAACCCAGGCTATTTGTTATTAAAATATGTTGCTCTCTGCCCTCAAGGAAAAATTAATGCCATATTTTTAGATCCACAGAGATGCTTCTTTTTGCATCAAATGGGATTGCATACAGAGACCCACATACAGAGTCTGATATTACGCAGAGAGAGACCTTAAAACACCCAGTTCACATGGGATTACACTATGAAATTCTCCATCCCTCAGATCTCTTAGAAGTCTGCAGGAAAGAAGGAGGAAGAGTGTCATAAGTAGAAGGAATTGAGGACACAAGAAGAACAAAACCCTGAGAGTCAGACCACAGAAGAAGATGATGCAGCCAGCCAAGATGGCAGCTGATAAGCTAGGGCCAGTTAGAAGTGGAAGGAGGACCTCCCCTATTACAGAACTAGACAAAGGGCCTTGGGGTATAAAGATGGTTGGTGGGACTGTGAGGAGAAGAGGGAGGGTGCAGCAGAGTGGAAACAACGTGTTATAAATTAATATATAAGAAAACTTGTGGTCATGGTGATGAAATAGAGAGCACTTCAGGCATGATGGCTTCTTCTTGTGGGTGATGCCAGTGTGTGGTAAGGACAAAGTATGCTTTCTTTAAGGGACTTGGCACTGAGACTCTCTGATCATGTTTCAATGAGTATATGAACAACACATACTAGAACTGATGTATTTTAAAGAAAAAATATTTTAGTGTGAAACATGGGTAGGAATTTAAAGCTGGGACAATGGAGAAGGGGTGTAATGTATATTCTATGAAATTTCCACATAAGCAATAAAAATTCAAATCACTAGGAAGTAGAAGATGATGGTGGGAATTTTAGGGTAAAAGAACATAGGTATCCTGATAGTGTGTCATACAATACAATGATTAAAGTCCAAACAACTTGCAAAGACTAAAGAACAAGACTGCTAATATCGTTTAGGAAAAAATGTGAAATATTCCCATAGAAAAATATTATTCAGCTAAGAAAAGGACATCATGATATTTTCAGGCAAATGATGGAACTAGGTAAAAGCATTTTGGGTGAACTAACTAAAATGCAGAAAGAAATATGGTATGTACTCAATTATTAGGAGGTCTCCTAACATTGGGGGATAAAGTTACATTCAGCCATCGTTTGTGAGCACACCAGTCTTTTATTAGAAGGAATGGGTGACTGTTAGTTATTTTGGGTCCAGGCCATCCTACAGAAAATTTAAAGTAACCCAGGTTGTTATTATTAAAATATGTTGCTCTCTGTCCTCAACTGATAGATCATTGCCATATATTGGATCCACAGAGATACAACCTTGTGCATCAAATGGAATTTCAAGAGACCAACAGTCCGATATTATGCAGAAAGAGACCTTAAAACTCCCAGTTCTAAATGTGATTTCCCTATGAAATTCTCTGTCCCCTCAGAGCTCTGGGAAACCTGCAGGAGAAGAGGCAGGAAGAGTGTCATAAGCAGAGGGAGTTGAGGACACAAGAAGAACAATTCCCTGTCCCACAGAAGACAATGCAGCCAGCCTTGTTGAGACCTGGTAAGTTAGGGTCAGAGAGCAGAGGGAGGAGGGAACTCCCCTATCAGTGAACTATAGTGAGTGCATAGGGGTAGTAGAAGTAGAAGGAGGGTATGTGGGACTAGAAGGAGAAGAGGGAGGGGGCAGGAGCAGGAATACAATGTAAACAAATTGTAATAAATAACAACATAAGAAAAACTGTGATCAAGGTGATAAAGTATAAATCTCTTCAGGAATGTTAGCTTCTTCTTGGGGATGGTGTCAGGGTACAGCAAGGATGAACACCAGCTTTGTTTTTTTTAATTTGTTTGTTTGTTTTATTTTTTATTTTTATTTTTTTAATATTATTTACAGTTTGTTAGCTTTGTATCTCTGCTATATCCAGCTCCCTCTTTCCCTCCCAATACCATCCTCTCAACCTCATCTCCTCCCTGCCTCTTTCCAAGTCCACTGATAGGGGAGAACATTATCCTCTTTCATCTAATACTGGTTCATCAGGTGTCTTCAGGACAGTCTGCCAAGTCCTCCTCTGTGGAGTAGCAGGGTTGCTCCTCTATTGGGCATAGAGGTCAAAATGATGACCACTGAGTTCATGTCAGAAACATTCCCTGTTTCCCTTATTAGTGTACCCTCTTGAATATGGAGCTTCAAAGGGCTACATATGAGCAGAGGTTCTAGGTTGCTTCCACACATGGTACTTGTTTGGAGAAACAATCTCATAAAAGACCCCTGTCCTGTTACTTGTTTGCTCCTACATCCAATGTCCATTCCATTTGTCTTTCTAAGTGAGGAATGATCATCATACCCCGGGTACTCTTTCTTGTTTATCTTTTTTAGGTGTATAGAATTCAGTATGTTTATCCTATTTTATAGGGCTATATAAGTGAGTATATACCATGTGTGTCTTTCTGCTTTTGGGATACCTCACTCAGGATGATAGTTTCTAGGTCCCACCATTTGCCTGCAAATCTCATGATTTCCTCTTTTTTAATTGCTGAGTAGTATTCCATTGTGTAAAAGTACCACAATTTCTGTATCCATTCCTCAATTGAGGGACATATGGGTTGTTTCCAGGTTCTGGCTATTATGAATAAAGCTGCTAAAAACATGGTTGAGCAAATGTCCTTGTTGTGTACTTGGGCATTTTTTGTATATATGCCTAGGAATGGTATAGCTGGATCTTAAGGAAGCACAATTCTTAATTGTCTGTGAAAGTGCCAGATTGATTTCCAAACGGGTTGTACAAGTTTGTATTCCATCAGCAACGGAGGTGGGTTCCCCTTTCTACATAA
This sequence comes from Meriones unguiculatus, assembly GCF_030254825.1. NCBI lineage: Eukaryota > Metazoa > Chordata > Mammalia > Rodentia > Muridae > Meriones > Meriones unguiculatus. The sequence goes on along the minus strand of NW_026843710.1, from coordinate 27,352,525 downwards.
ACTCTCCAGCATGTGTTGTGCTTGAGTTTTTGATCTAAGCCTTTCTTGTGGGTGTCAATTGAAATCTCAGTGTTGTTTTGATTTCCATCTCTCTGATGCCTAAGGACATTGAGTATTGTAGTGTTTCTCTGCCATTGTGTATTTCTCTACTGAGAATTCTGTTTAACTCTGTAATCCAATTTTTAACCATATTGCTTTATTTGCTGCTTTTTAAAATCTTTAGCTATTTATATATTCTGGATATCAGCACTCTGTCAGATATAGGTTGGTGCAGATCCTTTCCCAGTCTGTAGGCTGTCTTTTTGTTTTGATGACTATGTTCTTTGTTTTACAGTAGCTTTTCAGTTTCATGAGGTCCCATTTATAAATTGTTGCTCTTAGAGACTGTGCTGTTGGTGTTCTGTTCAGGAAGTTGTCTCCTGTGCCAATGAGTTCAAGTGTATTTCCCCACTTTTTCTTCTAAGTGATTTAGTGTATCTGGTTTTATGTTGAGATCTTGGATCCACTTGGACTTTAGTTTTGTAAGGGTGATAAGTATAGATCTATTTTCATTTTTCTGCATGTAGACAACCAGTTGGACCAGAACAATTTGTTGAAGATGCTGTCTTCTTTCCACTAAATGGCTTCTTTTGCCTTTTTTGTCATAAATCAAGTATCTACAGGTATGTGGGTTTATTTTTGGGTCTTCTATTAGGTTCCATTGATCCACTATTCTATTTCTATGCCAATACCATGCTGTTTTCATTACTACTGCTCTGTAGTACAGCTTGAAATTGGGGATGTAGATGCCTCCTGATAGTCTGTTGTTGGACACTATCATTTTGGAAATGCTGAATGCTGGGTTTTCTTTTTTCTCTAGATAAAGTTGATAATTTTTCTTTCAGGGTCTATGAAGAATTATGTTGGTATTCTCATGGAAATTGCATTCAATCTGTGAGTAAATTAGTGAACACAACATGAAAGAAGATAGCGGCAGCTAGTGTGCATTTTAGCTGAGGGGCAAATGCCTGCAACACCAAAATTGGTGAGTGAAGGGGGTGATCAATGCAAAACAGAGTTTTCTACACTGCCAGGAAAAAAGTGGCTAACCATGTACTGAATACATCTAGAATCAGGTAACTGAGAGACTCCTCCGGGAAGAACTTAGTTTTCTTGAAGGGACTTGGCACTGAGATTCTGATCATGTTCCAATGAGTAGATGAACAATGAATACTTGAATTGATGTATTTTAAAGAAAAAAAATAGTGTGAACCTGGGAGCAATAGAAAATGAGTTTAATATATACTATATGAAATTCCCACATAATCAATAAAAATAATATGTTGACAACTTTTACAATGACTTTTAATATGGAGAAAAGAGTCTGTAAAAGGAGGGCAGAGTTTGACTTTATAAGGCATGCTTTCCAGGAACTCATTATGTAGCAGAGAATCTTGGCCATGACATAGCAGTTACCCACCTACTTCAAACCCCATGAGCTCATGAGGCACTTCTGAACAAGCAGTTCTCCACTAACACTATGTTTAGAGGGTTTGTTTGGAGCACTACATCAAGAAACATTTCTGTTCTTCAGTCCTAGGCATATAACACAGACCATTTTCTCTGTTCTGTATGAGCAGTTTTAATTGTAAACCCCAGGAGCGGGAAGATTTCCCAATGACCACCAAGTAAGACACAGCACACAATCCAGCCACGTCAGCCAAGTCTGCTTGTAGTCTTGCCAACACTAGTGTGGATAATTGCAAGATGTCAAATAGTTTATTGTCTTGCAGTTCTCTATTTACTCACAGGGATCTTTCTTCTTTCGACTAAACCCGTCCCAGAAATTGTCTGTTTCATTCTCCTTTCCCTGCTCTTGAAGACTCAATACTCTAGGAAACCCTAGACCCTGCCAGACTATTATAAGAATGTGAAACTACATTTAGTGAGGATACAAGTAACCACTCAGTTCAAAGTCACAAAGTAGGAAATTTCAAATCCAAGATAAAAGAACGAGACCACCTTGTTATTTGGTACATTCCCCTTAATCCCACATTATATTGAAGCTTTCCTATTTAAGAAGCTATCCAGTTAAATAAACATTAAAGTTTCATTTCCTACCTAACAGGTAAACTGGAGTAAATGTGTGGGATCAGGATAAAGACATGAGAAAAAGGCATGTTGGGTTTCATAAGAAAATGTCATGTGTGCACAGGATCAGATATACTGGACACTTAGGAAAGTTTGTTTGCTCATCTCCATGGAAACCTCAAGATTCTCTTAGGTGCTGAATGACTAAGAGGCAGAATGTTGTCAGGAAACAGGTGAAAGCCAGTATGTGTTTCAGGAGCCAGTTATTAAGAGTGCCAAAATAAATTGTGCTTAAGAGAAAGGCTGAGCAACCCTACATGCCTTCATGGACACTTCTGAACAAGTAGTCCTGGCACTAATACTATGTTTAGAGGATTTGTCTGGACGACCTAGGCAGGAAACACAGCTACTTTTCTGTCTTAGGCTTATAACACAGACTCATTTCTTTGTCCTGGGGGACCAGTTTTAACTGTTAATCCCAGGACCAGGAGGGTTCCTCATTGACCACTCTGAACATCACAGGTGCCGATCCAGGCAGGTCAGCCAAGGCAACCCTGAGGGTTGGCAAAACTAGTGTGGAAGAACACCAGCTGTGAAATGGTTTATTTACACTCAGATCTCCACTTACACTTACCAATTTTCTCTGTTTCACCCAGAGCAGTCCTAGAAATTGTCTGGTTTCCTTCTCTTTTCTGTGCTCTTAATTTCTTGTTACCATAAGGAACCCTAGATCTGGCCAGACTATTATATTAATAGGAATGTGAAGGTACACTTAGTCAGTTTACCAGTAACTGCTCAAAGCAAACTTACAACCTAGGAAATCTCAGATCCAAGACCACAGTAGGAGACCACCTTGTCATTCCATACATTCCCCTTAATCCCAAATCACTTTGAAGCTTCCCAACCTAGGGAGCTGTCCAATTAAATAAACAGTATGGTTTCATTTCCTACCTGACATTGTCACTGAAGTAAACAGGAGTAAAGGTGTGGTATATGGATAAAGGGATGAGATAAAGGCTAGTTGGGTTTCAAAAGAAAAAGTCATTAGTGCACAGGATGTGAGATTCTGGACACTGAGGAAAGTTTGTTTAGTCATCTCCATGGAAACCTCATGATTCTCTCAGGCACTGATTGCCTGAGAGGCAGAATGAGGTCATGATACAGGTGAAAGCCATTAAGATTTTCATGAGCCAGTTCTTAAAATTGCAAAGTGGACAGACTGCTTGAGAGAAAGGCTGAGCAGCCCTGCATGCCTTCATTTGGGTAGTTGAAAGCACACAACCCAGAGATAACAGTTCCTGTGTCCAAGACTCTTAGTTCAGGAAAAGTGTCATATATTTCTATCATGTGATCTTTAAGAAAGTCAACAGTCCTTGATAAGTGAGTTTCACATTATCACAGATTCCATTTTTATTTGTTAAATGCATAAATAAGTCCTCAGTCACTGATTACATACTGTAAAAATGCTGTCTTACCAAGACTATTTTGACTTCTCAATGCTATTGTTACATCACAATGCTATAATCACATCACAATGGTATGATATCATTATGGTATGATATCACAATACTATTATGACATTATAATGCTAATACAATATGATTGTGGTATGACATCACAGTGGCATTTTGACATATCAATGGCATTAAGACCTGAAAAATGCTATTATGACATCACAATGGTATTTTGACATAGGAATTATATTAAGATGTCACAATGCTAATAAGGCTTTATATCAGTATGAGTTCAAAATGATATTAGGACATTACAATGATATGACAGCACAATGCTCTTAAGACAACACACTGCCATTATGCCATCACAAAGCGATTATGACATCACCATGCTATTATGACATCACAATGTTGTTAAGAAATAACTGTGGTATGACATCACAATAGAATTTTGACAACACAATGATATTGTAACATCACAATGCTGTTAGAATTTTACAATGATATTATGAGACCATAATGGTGTTATGACTTCACAATGCTATTATGACATCATAATGGTATGACATCACAATGCTATTCTGATGTCACAATGGTATTAAGATTAAAAAGTGTATTAAGAAATCACAATCGTATGATGTTGAAATGCTATTATGATATCACAATGATATAAGCTCGCTCGCAATGGTATTATGATATCATATGGTACTATGACATCACAATGCTATTATGACATCATCAGGGCAACATGACATCAAAATTCATCTTGATATCCCAATGCTATTCTTATTTTTTTGCTTTATTAATGACACTTTATTCACTTTGTATCCCCCCATGGTTCCCTCCCTTCTCCCGTCACAATCCCTCCCTTCCTTCACCCTCTGTATGCATGCCCCTCCCCAAGTCCACTGATAGGGGAGGACTTCTTTTCCTTCCTTCTGATCCTGGTCAATTAGGTCTCATCAAAAGTGGCTGCATTGTCTTCTTTTGTAGCCTGGTAATGCTGTTTCCCCCTCAGGGGGAGGTATTTAAAGAGCAGGCCAATCAGTTTATGTCAGAAACATTCCCTGTTCCTATTACAACAGATCCCACTTGCATACTGAACTGCCATGGGCTACATCTGTGTAAGGGTCTTACATTATCTCAATGCATAGTCCTTGGTTGGAATATCAGTCTCAGGAAATACCTGTCTCTTTTGGCTCAGATTTTTTGGTGCTGTTGCTCTCCTTGTAGAATTCCTGTCCTCTCCAGATCTAACTGTTTCCCAATTCTTTCCTAAGATTCCCTGCACTCTGCCCAAAGGTTGCCCATAAGTCTCAGCATCTACATTGATAGTCTGCAGGGCAGAGCTTTTCAGAGGTCCTCTGTGTCAGGCTCCTGACTTGATCCCTCTTTTCTCCTTCTTCTGATGTCCAGCCTCTTTGCCTTTCTGGATGGGAATTGAGCATTTTAGCAAGAGTCCTCCGTCTTGATTAATTTCTTTAGGTGTACAGATTTTAGTAGGTTTATCCTATATTATATGCCTATATGAGTGAGTATATACCAACTGCATCTTTCTGCTTCTGGAATAGATCACTCAGGATGATATTTTCCAGATCCCACCATTTACCTGCAAATTTCAAGATTTCCTTGTTTTTTTACGGCTAAGTAATATTCCATTGTGTAAATATACCACAATTTGTGCATCCATTCCTTCACTGAGGGTCATCTGGGCTATTTCCAGCTTCTGGTTATTACAAATAAGGCTGCTACAAACATGGATGAGCAAATGTCCTTATTGTGTACTTGAGAACATTTCAGATATATGCCTAGGAGTAGCATAGCTGGATCTTGAGAAAGCACTATTCCTAGTTGTCTGAGAAAGCCCTAGATTGCTTTCCATAGTGGTTTACAAGTTTACGTTCCCACCAGCAGTGGAGGAGGGTTCCTCTTCCTCCACAACCTCTCCAGCATGTGTTGTCACTTGAGTTTTTGGTCTTGGCCATTCTCATGGGTGTAAGGTGAAATCTCAGGGTTGTTTTGATTTGCATTTCCCTAATGGCTAATGAGGTTGAGCATTTTTTCACTGTTTCTCTGCCATTTGATATTCCTCTGCAGAGAATTCTTTGTTTAAAAAAATGTACCCCATTTTTTAATTGGATTACTTAGTTTTTTGCTGTTTAACATTTTTAGTTCTTTATATATACTGGATTTTAGCCCTCTATCAGAAAAAGGGTTGGTGAAGATCTTTTCCCATTCTGTAGGCTGCCATTTTGTTGTGAGGACAGTGTCCTTTGCTTTACAGAAGCTTTCAGCTTCATGAGGTCCCATTTATTGATTGTTGCTCTTAGAGCCTGTGTTGTTGGTGTTCTGTTCAGGAAGTTGTCTCCTGTGCCAATGAGTTCAAGCGTATTCCCCACTTTTTCTTCTAAGCAGTTTACTCTGTCTGGTTTTATGTTGAGGTCTTTGATCCATTTGGACTTTAGTTTTGTGCAGGGTGATAAGTATGGATCTATTTGCATTTTTCTACATGTAGACTTCCAGTTAGACCAGTGCCATTTTTTGTAGATGCTGTCGTTTTTCCATTGATTGGATTTGGCATCTTTGTCAAAAATCTGGTGTTCATAAGTGTATAGATTTATGTCAGGGTCTTCTTTTCAATTCCATTGATCCACCAGTGTATTTCTATGCCAGTACCATGCAGTTTTTAGTATTGTTGCTCTATAGTAAGGCTTGAGATTAGGGATGGAGATACCCCCTAAAGATCTTTTACTATAGAGAATTGTTTTAGCAATTTTCGGTTTCTTCTTGTTCCATATGAAGGTGAGAATTTTTTTTTCAAGGTCTGTAAAGAATTGTGTTGGTAATTTGATGGGTATTGCATTGTATCTGTAGTTTGCTTTTGGTAAGATGGCCATTTTTACTATATTAATCCTGCCAAACCATGAGCATGGGAGATCTTTCCATCTTCTGATAATATTCTTCTAATTCTTTCTGCAGAGTCTTCAAATTTTTTTCATAAAAGTCTTTGACTTGTTTGGTTAGGTTCACAAGAAGGTACTTTATGTCATTTGTGGCTATTGTATAAGGTGTTATTTCCCTAATTTCTTTCTCAGCCCTTTTGCCTTTTGTGTACAGGAGGGCTACTGATTTTTTTGAGTTATCTTTGTATCTAGCCACTTTGCTGAAGGTGTTTATCATCTGTAGGAGTTCCCTGGTAGAGTTTTTAGGGTGACTCAGGCATACCATCCTATAAGCTACAAACAGTGATACTTTGACTTCTTCCTTTCCAATTTATATCTCCTTGATCTCCTTCAATTGTCTTATTGTTCTAGCTAGGACTTTCAAGAACAATGTTGAAAAGATATGGAGAGAGTGGACAGAGATATGAACTCACAAAGGTATTATGACATCACAATGCTATTATGACATCGTCAGGGCATCATGACATCAAATTCATCTTGACATCCCAATGCCATTCTTATATTACAATGCTATTACAATATGGTTGCCATATGACATCACAATGGAATTTTGAAATTAAAATGCTATTATGTCATCGCATTATTACTATGATATCACAATGCTATTATGACTGTGGAATGGTATTATGAAAATACAATGGTTTTATGACAACACAATATTAGTATGACTTCACAATGGTATGAATTTATAATGCTATAAGACATCTCAATGCTATGATGATATCACAATGCTATTATTACCTCAATAAGATATGACATCACAATGCCATGATATCTAAATGCTATTATGACTTCACAATGATATATCATCATAATGGTGTAATCACATCACAATGCTATTATGACCCATCAATGATAGGACATCACAATGGCATTATGAATTCATAATGCTATGATAACATAACAATTGTTTTATGACTTCATAAAGATATGAATTCACAATTGTATCAAGACATCACAATGCTATTTCAGCATTACAATGCAATACTGACATCACAATTTTAGTATGACTTCACAATGCCATTATAACATCACAATGCTATGATGACATTGTGATGGTATGACATCTCAATGCTGTTATGAAAACACAATGATATGACATCACAACGTATTATGACAACAAAATTCTTTTATGAATTCACAATGGTATGGCTTCAAAATGTTTTTAGGACATCACAATGCTTTTATGACTTCATAATGTTATCATTTGAAAATGGTATGAGGACACCACAATGATATGACAATTCTATGATGACATTAGAATGCTACTATGACATCAAAACACTGTTAAGATATCACAATGATATGATGACATCAAAATGGTGGCATGACATCCCAATGGTTTTATGACAAAGCAATGCTATTATAACATCACTATGCTACTATGATTTCACAACTGGATGACTTCACAAAGGTATTTTGACATCACAATGTTCCTATGACATCACAATACTATTATGCCTTAATGATATGACATCATAATGGTATGATGACATCACAATTCTATGACACCACATGGTATCACATCTTAATTGTGTTATGATTTCACAATACTGTCATAACAACACTGTGCTATTAGGATTTCATAATGTTATATGACATCAAAATGCTAGTATAATATCACAATGGTATCACAACTTCACAGTGGTATTATGACATCACAGTGCTATTATGACATAACAATGCTATTATTTCATTACAATGGTACGACACCTCTGTTGTATGTGTCAGTTAATATTTACTATTGATATATCTTCTGGTAAAGCTGTTGTTATTCCTACAGAGCTGTATAACCAAATCTCCACAGAGATTCTAGTCTTCTTTAGTTAACCTACAACACGATGCTGGCAAATAATTACTCCCTCCTAAGCCTCCAAGCCCTCATAGTTTCCTAACATTTAGATTTTATTCATTTCACTTACTTTTTTGACAAATCTTATGTCTGGTTCATTCTTCACCTAGTTCCTCGTTCTCCTACCAGCTTGGGTAGCTCTGCCCCTTTTTCCTCCCACTCATTTTCTTCACTCTGGCTCCTTCCTTCTTTCCTGTCCTCTGGCTCATCTCCTATCCTTACTCAACATTGCGGCTAGTTGATTTATCTTTGCCTGTTTACACAAAGATGAGACAAGATGCATAGAATAAGTATCACAATGAAATATTGGGATTGAACATAGAGATTGGGGGGGTGCGGGGAAGAGAAATCAGCTTTTGAAAGAACAAAGTAAGGTGTATACATTTCAAAAGAATATTTTACCAACATTTCTGCCTTAATGTCCAATGAAAAGTCCTTTTCTTTCAATACAATAATTATGAAATTCTGAAAACTATTAGGTAAAATCTACATGTGCAATGTCCAGTCCATGTATATTTAGTAACTTAGGAGAAAGTATCCAATTATCCTATCTATTTTGACACATTTACAGTTCTTATGTAAATTAACTTTTATCCTCATTGGTATTACCAATATGAAAACATTTATTAACATTAATCTAAATGTTTCTTAACATTTAGATTTTCCACATTATACTTGCTTTTAGTGATATCTTAGGTCTGGTTCATGCTCCAGGTCCTCCAATATCTCTCCTCCAGCTCTGTCTCTCAGCTCTCCTCTTTCCCCTTCTCCACACATTCATTTCCTTACCTCTAGCTCCTCCCACTTATTTCCTGCCCTCTAGCTCCTCCCCTCTTTCTTGTCCTGTGTCACTTCCAAGCTCAGAATTGTGTCTAGTTGCTTTATTTGAAAGTTTACACCAAGTTAAGACAGGATGCTTAGAATGACTATCACAATGCAATATCTGGATTGAAACCAGAGAGTGTGTGTGTGTGTGTGGGGGGGAATCAGCATTTGAATGAACAAGGGTAAGGTGTATACATTTCAAAATAAACATTATACCAACATTTCCCCCTTTAAGTAAAATTAAAGGCTCCTTTTTTTCAATACAATAATAATTATGAAATTATGAAAATCGTTTTGTAAAATCGACATGGGTAAGTCCTGTCCATGTGTATTTAGCAACTTAGGAGAAAGTGTCTGATTATCTTATCTATCTTGACAAGTTAAAAGTTCTATACCTAAATCAACTTTTATCCTTATTGGTATTACCTATGTGAAAAGATTTCTTAACTTCTAAACAACTCAAGGTTAATTGTGGCACTATAACTATTTAGTCTTCAACCCCATCAGAGACTTTTAGAAAGAATAAAATTAGTTATTAGAGTAAATAGGAAGTGCATGTTAGCAGCTTCCAAAAGTTAAAAAATTGACAGAGACAAATTGCTGCCAGAATGTCACTCATAACTCTCTGTAACATTGGAGCATCATCTGAGCATCATCTTCAGCATTCTGGCTAAGAAAATTTGACAGACATATATGTGAATCAAGAAATATTTAGGACTTGCTTATCCTGTCTTGGCAGAGTTCGGCAGTCAACTTGTCCTGCATGTAAGTTTGCCAATTTTTATCAGAAGTTGTCTGTTGTGAAGTAAGGTTATTTTCTTTACCTGAGTGGCTTGTTTGCCATATTTGAAGCCATCTTCATATGGAGGTTATTCAATGCTCATTATCTTCTTTCAGGTAGGCAGAGTACTGCCAGGAAATGACTTGTCTCATTATCAAAGAATCTTCAAAATAATAAAAATATTTTTAAATGTACTTACCTGTAGGTCTCTGAAGTTTTTGAATACTACCTATCTTTATGTAATCAATTTGTTTACAAAATCATATCTATCCGTTAAACCTGGGATGTATACTCCTGTGATAAATTAGACTACTGTCTGAAATAACTATAAGTTCAATAACTAGCAATTAAATTCCTTTACTTAATACCTTAACCTGTTTTTAATAGCTATTTAAAAAGTATTGGAATTAACTTTGATTTTTTATCAATATGCTAAAGCTTATACCAATGTATTAAAAATTGACCTATTTTTCCAACAATATGCAAAATGCTATACCAGAGTTAAAATTAACCTTATTTGGGAATAACAAATAAAACTCTAAATTGAGTAGATTCAATAATCTACCTTGCTTTCTCTTCCTATAAGATATCCCTGTATATTCCCTGTTTCACTTTGAATAAGACCATTAATAATAAACATCTCCCAATGACAATAAAATTTTTAGCCGTAGAAACATCCAAAAACATACCCAACCCCCTTTAAGGAAAATTCGACATTGTTTTCACGTTTTGCATTTTTCTTTTCAAATCAGTATCATTATAACTCAAAGCCTTTAAATGAAAATCAAGCCAAGAGGAAAAAAAAATTAAGTTGGGGGTCAGTTGTGGCAATTTATGCTATAACAAAGCCTCGTTGCTTATTTTTTGTTGATGTTTCAGTGAAATGGTCGACCCTTACCAGAAAGAGTTAACAAGTATCTTGCAAACAGAGAGCTTTGGATTTTAGCCATTATTAGTCTAATTATTGGGAAGAGGGCCCCTTTTCTTAACAGTAACTTAGTATTCCAATGCTTGGCTTTTTCCCCATTTTCTCCTTGAATTTTTTGGAGAAGGCATGGAGAAGAACCAACACCATTCCACATATTGCAACCGGATTCATGAATGGGACAGCCAAAATGAAGCCCAAAGTGATTAAAACACCCTCTGCCATGGCAATTTTAGATGCAGTTAAGGCTAAACTTTTTCTAGAGTTCTGTCTGACTCCAATTCCTTTAATTCCTGCTATGGTTGTGAAGCTGAGCAAGTGTTGTTAGCCACAGCAGAAAAGAAACATGCTTGTTTACCCCTCAGTTAAACTGGAGCAACAGCCAGTTTTGTTATGAAAATCTCAGGTCTGCCCATAGGATGCTGTCTTTTGAAACTGGGCTGGTTTAAGAGTCTCTCTAAAAGAGCCAGTAATTGACCTGGGAGTTTTCATGTTTTAAATTTGAGTTTTATCATTAGGAGCTTATTCCACCCACCAAATTATGATAAAGTATGATTTAAAGTATGTGGATACTTAGATTAGTTGGGCACCATTTGTTGTAGGTGGTAATTAATATTTATTAATAATTATCTTTTATTAATGCTGCTGTTAGTCCTAAATAGCTGTATACCCAAATCACCAGAGACTGGGTTTATTTTGTTAACCGTAAACACAATGGTGGGCAATAGTTATGCCATCCTAAAAGCCTCAAAGCCCTCATAGTTTTCTAACATTTAGATGCTTATACAGGATGCTTACCATAAGAATCATAATGCAATTTCCAGATTGAAACCAGAGAGTGGGGGATAAAAATTAGCATTTGAATGAACATGGGTAAGGTATCTATATTTCAAAAGAACATTATACCAACATTTTCCCCTTTAAGTCAAATAAAAAGCTCCTTTTCTTTCAAGACATCATTAGTTGTGAAAATTGTTAAGTAAAATCAACATGTGCAATGTCTAGTCCATGTGTATTTAGCAACTTAGGAGAAAATGTCTGATTATCCTATCTATCTTGACAAGTTGAAAGTTCTATACCTAAATTAAGTTTTATCCTTATTGGTATTTCTTATATGAAAGGATTTCTTAACTTTTAAACAACTTAATCCTAAATGTGGCACTATGACTCTTTGGTCTTCAATCCCATCAGAGACTTGAGAAGGAATAAAATTAATTACTGGAGTAAATACATAGTGCATGTTAGCAGCTTCCAAAAAGAAAAATGTCGGAAACACATTGTTGCCTGAACAGTCACCCATAACTCCCTATAAACTCTGTATAAACAGTCACCCAAAACTCTCTATAAATCATCTTCAGCCTTCTGGCTCAGAATATTTGACAGACATATATGTGAAGCAGGAACTATTGAGGACTTGCTTACCTTATCTTGGCAGAGTTTGGCAGCCAATTTGTCATGCATTTGCTTGCCCATTTTTGGCAGAATTTGTCAAAAGTGAGGGAATTTCCTTTACCCAAGTGGCTCATTTGCCACATTTGAGGCCATCTCCATATGGAGGTTCTTCAATGCTCATTATCTTCTTTCAGGCAGACAGGGTAGTGTCAAGAGATGACCAGTCTCATCAACAAAGAATCTTCAAAATAATAAAAATATTTTAAGTGCAGTAATTTTTAGGTTTCTGAAGTTTTTGAAGACTACCTATCTTTATAAAATAAATAAATCTGTCTAAAAAATCAAATCTATCTGTTAAACCAGGATATATATATATACATATATATATATATATATATGCTCCTGTATATATCCATATCCTGTAATAAAGTACAGCCAGTTCTAAATGGTATTTCCCTATGAAATTATCCATGCCCACAGAGCTCTGGGAAGTCTGAAGGAGTAGAGGCATGAAGAGTGTCATATGTAGAGAGAATTAAGACACAAGGATAACAATGCCCTGAGAATGAGGCCACAGAGGAAGATTATGCAGCCTGACTTGAGACCTGAGAAGCTCAGGTCAGATAAAAAGGGGGAGGAACACTTCCCAATCAGGAAACTGGAGAAATGGCATAGGGGTAGAAGAAGGATGGTTGGTGGGACTGGAAGGAGAAGAGGGATGGGGCAGCAGAGGGTATACAAAGTGAACAAATCATAATTCTTCAGGACTTGCTGGTTTCTTCTTGGGGGTGGTGCAGTGTATGGAAAGGATGAATTCAGTTTTTTTTTAAGGGACATGACACAGAGACTGATCATGTTCCAATGAGTATATAAACAACACATAATTCAATTGATGTATTTAAAAATTAGTGAGACACATGGGAAGATATTTGAACCTTGTTCAAATGTTAAAGGAACAATGTTAAAGGAGTGTAATTTATATTATATGAAATGCCCACCAAAGCAATAAAAATTGACAACTTTAATAATGCATTAACTCAGAGATAAGTTTTTGCTAAAAATGGCAGAGTTTGACTTTTTAAGGCATTCTTTCCATGAACTCATTATGTAGCAGAGAATCATAGCCATGAAGTAGTGGTTACCCAGCTACCTCAGACACCATGATCTCAGGTGATACATCTGATTAAGCAGTCCTGGCACTAACACTACATTTAGAGGGGTTGTGTGAAGGACCACAGCAAGAAACACAACTGCTCTTGTGTTCTAGGCATATAACACCAACCAATGTGTCTGTTGTGATGGTGCAGTTTTAATTCTAAACCCGAGGACCAGGATGGTTTCTCACTCACCACTGAGTAGGACACAGTTGCTGATCCAGCCAGGTCACTCAAAGCAAACCTGCTCATAGAGGGTTGGCAACACTAGTCTGGAACAGCATCAGCTTTCAGAGTTTATTGTCCCTCAGTTCTCCTTTTATACTCACCTCTCTTTCCCTGTTTCAGCAAAAACAGTCCAAGGAATTGTCTGATTTCCTTCTTTTTTCCCTGCTCTTAAAGACTCAATATCCCAGGCAACCCCAGACCTAGCGAGCCTATTATATCAATAAGAATGTGAAGGTACATTTATTGAGTACACCAGTAAGTGCTCAGTTCAAAGTCATATCCTAGGGAATTTCAGACCACAGTAGAAGACCACCTTGTCATTAGGTACATTTCCCTTAATCCCACAACACTTTGAAATTTCCCTATTTAGAAAGCTGTCTTAAATAAAGTATTATTAAAGTTTCATTTCCTATCTGAAATTTTCACAGAAGTAAACAGGATTTGTAAAGGTATGGGATCTGGATAAAGGGTTGGGTTTGAGAAGAAAAAGTCAGGTGTGCACAGTGTCAGAGATACTGGACACTGAGGAAAGTTTGTTTACTCATCTCCAAGGAAACCCAAGATTCTCTCAGGTGCTGATTGGCTGACATGGAGAATAAGTCATGAAACAGGTGAAAGCCAGTAGGAGCCAGTTATTAAAAGGTCAAAGTAGACAGCCTTCTTAAGAGAAAGGCTGAGCATCCCTACATGGCTCCATTTTGGTAGCTGAAAGCACCCAACCCAGAGATGACAGTTCCTGTGTCCAAGACTCTTAGTTCCAGAAAAGTGTCACTTATTTCCTTCAAGGGGTCATTAATAATGTCACATGACTTTCACATTATCACAGATTCAGTTTTCATTTGTTAAATGCACAGGTATGTCTTCAGTCAGTCATGTACTTACTGTGAGAGCCCTCCGTTTATGAAGGCAATTCTTTGAACAAAATGTGTTTGATTAGGACCTTGCTTATACTTTTACAAAGATCATCCAGCATGTCACAACAGTAAGCAGTCATCTATTTCTAATCCTTCATCAAAACTGATAGCTTTTCATACTGAATCACAAGCTTCAGGCAAAGAGAGGGAGACAGAAATAAACAGAGCAAGAAAGAGCTAGAGAGAGAGATTAAGATATAGAGAGACCGAGACCTACAGAAACAAAGATGTAAAGTGACAGAGACTGAGAGACAGACTCAATTCTGTCAGGTCACTTTCATTGGCGTATCAACCTGAAAGCACACCCTCTTACAATATAACTCAAATAGGAATTACATTATCTAACAGTGCCATACCTCTTAACCCTTCCCAGACATTTCCTTAATGGGGATTCCACATGTAAATAGATGAGCTTCAAGAGGACAGTGCATTTCATATCGCCAGAAAGTGAAAGAATATGGAGGGGCTTCTAGGATAAAAAAATATAGTTATCCTGATAGTTTATCATTAAATACCATGAGTAAATTCCCAGCAACTTCCAAGGAATAAAGAACAGGACTGACAATCTCCTTTGGAGAAAATGTGGAATATTTCCATAATAGAGTATTATTCAGCTAAGAAAATGACATCCTGATATTCTCAGACAAATAGATGTTCTTATTGACTCAATACAGCAGGGAAACCTAGGCCCTTCCAGCCTATTATATCAATAAGAATGGGAAGGTACATTTAGTGAGTACAGGAGTAACTGCTCATTTCAAAGTCACAACCTAGGAAATTTCACATCCAAGACCACATTATGAGACCACCTTGTCATTGGGTACATTCAACTTAATCCCACATCACTATGAAGCTTCACTACATAGGAAGCTTTCAACTTAAAAAAAAAAAAACATTAAAGTTTTATTTCCTACCTGACATTGTCACAGAGGTAAACAGGAGTGAGTAAGTTGTGGAATCTAGATAACTGAATGAGATAAAGGCTTGTTGGGTTTTACAAAAAAAAGTCACCTGTGCACTGGATACTGAGGAAAGTTTGTCTATTCATATCCATGAAAACCTCAAGATTCTCTCAGGTGCTAATTCGCTGAGAGAGGGAATGATGTCTGAAACAGGTGAAAGCCAGTAAAAGTTTAGGGAACCAGTTATTAAAATGGCCCTAGTGGACATCCTGCTTGAGAGAAAGGCTGAGCAGCCCTACATGCCTCAATCTGGCAGCTGAAACACCCAACCCAGAGGTGACAGTTCCTGTGTCCAAGACTCTTAGCTCAGGAAAACTATCACAAGTGGTCATTAGTAAAATCATATGTTTTTGACAAGTGACATTCACATTATCACAGATTCCATTAATATTAGTTAAATGCACATATATGTCCTCAGTTATGGAAATATTTACTGGGAAAATGTTATCTGACCAAGGCAACTTTTTGACCAAAAATGGATTTATTGGGAATTTGCTTATATTTTTACAGAGGCCATCCAGTATGTAACCTCTGCAAACATTCATCATGTTGAAGTCCTTCAGCAGAACTGAGAGCTTTCATGCTGAACTACAAGCTACAGGCAGAGAGAGGAAGACTAAGATAGACACAGAGAGAAATTGCTCGTGAGACAGATTGAGAAATAGAATGAGACTGACAAAAACAAAGATAAAAAGTGACAGAGACAGAGAGAGACAGCGACTCCACTCTGGTCAATTTCATTGGCATATCATCCTTGAAGTACAACATTCTATAATATGACTCCTAAATGAATTATATTATACAACAAGTGCATTCTCCTAACATTTCCCATACATTTCTGAACTGGGGACTAAACATGTAAATGGCTGAGCTTGCAGGGGACATTGCAATTCAAATCACCAGGAAGTGGAAAAAAATGGAGGGACTTCTAGGCTAAAATAACATAGTTATCCTGATAGTTTGTCATTTAATACAATGTTTAAAGACATAATACTTACAGTTTCTAAAGATTAGGTCTGACAATCTTCTTTAGGGATAATGTGGAATATTTCCACAATGAAGAATTATTCAGCTAAGAAAGCAGTATCATGATATTTTTATGCAAATGAATGGAACAAAAAAAATCATTCAGGATTAAGAAACTAAAATGCAGAAATAAATGTTACTTATTATTATGTCCTAATAGTGGAAGATAAAGTTTCATTGGACCATCCTTGGTGACCAAATCAGTCTTTCATTAGGGGGATTGGGTGGTAGTTAATTGAGTTGTTGGGTTAGGCCATCCAACAGAAATTTTATAGCAACCCAGGCGGTTGTTATTAAACTATGTGTCTCTCTGCCCTCAAGAGATAGATCAGTGTCATGTTCTTGGATCCACAGAGATGCTTCCTTCTGCATCAAAAGGAATTGCATACAGAGATCCACAGTTGGAGATTTAGCACAGAGAGATGTAATATACCCTGCTCTTAATAGGATTTTTATATGAAATTCTCCCTTGTCTCAGAGCTCTTGGAATTTTGCTGGAGAAGAGGCAGGGAGATTGTCAAAAGTAGAGGGAGTTGAGGACACAAAGAGAACAATGCCTTGAGAATCCAGCTGCAGAAAAACATTCAGCCAGCCTTGCTGATACCTGAGAAACTAGGGTCAAATAGAAGAAGGACTAGGACCTCACCCATCAGGGAAGTAGAAAGAAGGCATGAGGGTAGTAGAAGGAGAGTGGGTGGAACTGGAAGAATTGGAAAGGTGTAGCAGTGGGGATACAATGTAAATAAATCATAATAAATAAATACATAAGAAAAACTATGATCAAGGTAATCAAGTATAAAGCTCTTCAGGACTGATGGCCTCTTCTTGAGGATAGTGTCAGGGTGCTGCAAGGATAAACTCAGTTTTCTTTAAGGGACTTGGCACTGAGATTCTGGACATGTTCCAATGAGTATATAAACAACACATACTAAAATTGATGTATTTTATTTTTATTGTGTTAATTATACTTTATTCACTTTCTATCCCCCATAAGCCCCTCCCTACTCCCCTCCCAATCTCACCCTCTCTCCCCCTTCTTCACCTATACCCCTCCCCAAGTCCACTGATAGGGGAGGTCCTCCTATCCTTCATTCAGATCTTAGTCTATCAGATCTCATCAGGAGTGGCTGCATTGTCATCTTCTGTGGCCTGGTAAGGCTGCTCTGCCCTCAGGGGGAGGTGATCAAAGAGCAGGCCAATCAGTTTATGTCAGGTGCAGTCCCTCTTTCAATTACTATGTAACCCACTTGGACACTAAACTACCATGGCCTACGCCTGTGCAGGGATTCTAGGTTATCTCCATGCCTGGTACTTGGTTGGAGTATGAGTCTCTGGGAAGACCCCTGTGTTCAAATTTTCCAATTCTGTTGCTCTCCTTGTGGGGTCCCTGTCTTCTCCAGATCTTACTATTTCCCACTTCTTACATAAGATTTCATGCACTCTGCCGAACAGCTGGCTATATGTCTCAGCATCTGCTTTGATAGTGTGCAGGGCAGAGCCTTTCAGAGGCCCTCTGTGGCAGGCTCCTAGGTTGTTTCCTGTTTTCTTATTCTTCTGATGTCCATCCTATTTGCCTTTTGGGATGGGGATTGAGAGTTTTATTCAGGGTCCTCTCTCTTGATTAGTTTCTTTAGATGTACATATTTTAGTAGGTTTATCCTATGTTATATGTCTATATGAGTGAGTACATACTGCCCCGACCCATGGGGCTTCAACGGGGATCCCAAGGAGGAGATTGGAAGAAATGGGGGAGGGGAGAAACAAGAAGCACAAGAAATGAAGGCTAAGCCTGTTTGATTAAAGCCTCTCGTTTATTAAAAATTTTTACCCAACTTATATAGGAGGAAGGCAGGAAAGGGTGGGAAGGTTAATTTACTGCAGGATATAGGAAGAGTGCTTCCATGCATTAAAAATTACACCTGCAAGATATTGTAAGGATATTTTCTTGAGCTATCTCACGGATGCTCTAAAACCAACAAACAGATGTCCTCACAATCTATCACCCATGATTTTGGGTCCTAGGTAACTCTTCAAATAAATAGCTTTAGGTCTCCACCAAATGACCTTTGCTCACTACTTGGCTTTGGCTTCAGTAAATAGCTTTGTCTCCACTAAATAGCTTTGGCTCACTGTTTGACTTTGGCTTCAGTAGATAGCTTTGGCTCCTGGCATCTCCTCCCTTCTAAAACAATTTACGAGGCTAGCAGGTAGATTTTGAACATGAGGTCTTTTGCAAAAGGTGGGCATTAACCAGAGGGGGAAGTAGTGACCTGATCCTCTCAAGGCTTTCTGCAGCCTTTTTGGGTGCTTTTTTGGGGAGGAGAGGAAAACCCAATCAAAACCTGAGGGCATCCCCAGCAGGTTGTGGTTAGGGGTAATCAGACACCAAACTCAATGCAATCAGTTTTGCTTCTCAGGAGACTCAGAAGTGGGCAATTGGGCCCTCCCCTTGCAATGTCATCTTGCACCTCATTACAGGTATCCAGGAAAGCATTTATCTGAGTTTCATGCTGTTCTCATGAGACCCAAACCTAAGCAGTCAAGACCCATATGATGGGCTGTCAGAAGTCTTCCTCTGGCTCAGCCAAGCCTCTATCAGCCAAATCAAGTCTGTGATAATTAACTTGTGTGGGTTTAGATGCCAGGGAGTCAATTTTCTGTTTTACAAAGGCAGTGAGTCTTTTAATTGCCCATGGGCCAAAAGATACGAGGAGAAGGAAACCCACCAAGGGTCCCAAGGTTGAAGGAAGGAGGGTGGTGAGCCAGGGAGAGGATGAAAACCAATTATGAAACCAACCTTCCTCTTGTTCTCTCTGTTTCTTTCTCTCTTTTTAGCCCTCCCTAGCCTTAGCCATGCTGTCCCTTATAATCCCAGTATAATCTGTGTAAAAGCAGCACTCTTCCTTAAGGGCAGCACACAGTCCCCTTTGCTGGAGGAAAAGCAAGTCTAGCCCTCTTTGATTTTGTAGGACAACTTCAGACAGTGAGAAGAGGGATTTCTCCAAGTTGGTGATGCCATTCTCCATTCTCTCAACATCTTTGTCAATTATCTGGCGAAGGTCACAGTAATGCATATTGGAGAGAACGAGAGAGGTTATACCCATCCCAGCACCTGCAGCTCCGAGGCTGAGGAGGACGGTTAGTGTAACAGCTGTTATGGACTCTCTTTTTGTTCTAAGCAATGCATGGTCATGCCCAAAACCAGGCAAAATCTTCTCCAGAATAATAAGTCAGTCCAGGAATTAATTGGACAAGGACACAGAAGGTACTAAGATTGCTTTTGAGGTGAGGGGTGTATATACAGGAAGTAAGGCCATCACTGCAAGTCTACCCAATATTGTCGCCTGGGAGGATATAATTGGGAAGGTGGCTTGATGGTGTAATGGTTACATTACAAAGATGTTTGTAATTCTGAGGAATACTATTACTATTGCCTATACATAACTCAAGGCCAGAAACAGAAGTCAGCGTCAATCTAGCTTCAGCCTGTTATGACCATCTGCATTTAGAATGG
Source organism: Meriones unguiculatus (assembly GCF_030254825.1). NCBI lineage: Eukaryota > Metazoa > Chordata > Mammalia > Rodentia > Muridae > Meriones > Meriones unguiculatus. The sequence continues at coordinate 27,332,465 of NW_026843710.1, read as the reverse complement.
TCAGAGGAGTAGGAGATTTCCTCAGTGACAGCAATGTCTACATAAAAGGGAGGGGCAGAATCATAACAAAGTCAACAGGACTCAGTAAGCTTGGGACATTTATGATTCAGGGCTAAAAAGGTATAATTAACAAGGTCTAAAATAATATGGCGTGTATCAATCCCATCTTCAATCAAGGAGGGGATAAGCTTATCAGTAAAGGAAGGAATCAGGGAGGCAGGGACATTCTGCTTAGGCTCTGTTAATGCAGGAAAATAATTTTTCTTGGGTTCTATCTGTGCAGGAGGGGCGAGGACAGGATTGGGTCCAATAGCTACAGGTGGAATAGCAGATTCTTTTCTTAGGGTGAGGTAAATGATAACTCCTGGACCATTCTTGGCCCACCCATAGTATAGGTGTAGGTGCCAAGTGAGGCCTTTATGCCAGGGAACTGATTTTTGTTTTCCTTTAGAAGTGAAAGATAGCTTTAAGATGGGGAGCTGGAGCTGTTGCCAGCTTGAGGACAGTCTTAGCTTGTCACAGGTATTTGTCAAATAATGTGATTTCACGGAGTTAATATCAATCTTAGATATAATAGTTATTACAATGTAATCATCACTATTAAGATGTCCCCAGCTTCCTGTGGCTATTACAGCTGAAGTTTCACATCCCCAGGAGGTGCAGCATAAGTCACCAGCACCTCCACTCCCTTAATCCTCTTATAATTTGGGCAGGCATAAAGCCCAATTGCTAGTTCCCATTGCTCACAGATGAAGAGTGACTCAGGAGCATGAAAGGACATATTGGGGTACCACTCAGTATCAGAAGTGACTTGTGATTGTATATAATATACCTCACCATATTCTCCAAAAACTTCCCAAGTATACTTGTAGGGTTGGTGGACATTGTTCTTCTGATCTGTAATGACCTTCTGGCTTTGCATCATCACTCCGAGGAATATTATTCAAAGTGGTCTCATCTGTAAAGAAAAGAGAAGGATCTCGGGGGGGGGGGGGGGCTTGCCACCCTGGATGTCAGGAGTACATGGTTTGTCTCCAGGTGGCTCTATTTTTTTCTGCTGTTTAGAGGAGGGGCCATCTATTTGTTTTACCAGCCTTTCAGACAGCCATCTGACTGCCCCATCCTTGGTGTCAAACAGGCACACTGATCCTCGATGCCAGATAAGGACTGGGTCTGGGCCATTCCATTTGGAAGTGAGGGGTTCTTTCCACATGACTGTGGCATAATTTTTATTTGTTTCAGAGTGCCAAAGGTGATCAGCAGAGGACTTGCCATAGGTGTCCAAGGTTAAAAAATTAAGAACAAACAGTGCATGATGAAGAATATTTCTTGGAGATCCTTTCATGAGATATAACTCCCCCTTCTTTAACTTATGAAGCATGCTTTTAATAGTTTGATGGGCATGCTCAACAATGCCTTGTCCTTTAGTATTATATGGAATACTAGTGATGTGTTTAATTTGTAATTGATGGTAAATTCCTGAAAGTTTTTTTTTTCCAGTGTAACCAGGACCATTATCCATTTTTAAAACCTTAGGTTTTCCCATAACCAAGACGCAATTTAAAACATGATCTATAACATTTTTTGAGGCTTCTCCTGTATGTAAACTGGCAAACTTCAATCAACTAAAAGTATCTATAATTACATGAAGACATTTAAGATTGCCAAATTCAGGTAAGTGAATAACATCCATCTGCCAGATGTCATTTGGGATGAGGCCTCTGGGATTAACTCCCAAATGGGGAGTGGACAAGTGAGAGACAAGGGCAGGACATTGTTTGACAATTTGGTGTGCCTGCTCCCTGGTGATTTTAAAAAGCAGTTGAAGTGTTTGGGCTTTTAAATGATGCAGGGCATTTTTCTTTCTTTTTTTTTTTTTTTTTTGGCCTGCTCAACAGGGTTTACTGAAATGGGGAATGTCAAGTATGTGGCAGCATCAGCACACAAATTTCCCTATTCAAGAGGACTAGGAAGGTCAGAGTGCACACAGAGGTGACCAAGATAAAAGGGTTTACTTCTAGAGTCAATTTACTCCTGGAGCTTGACAAAAAGAGGAACAGCATTTGTAGAAGGTCTAAAATAGGGAACCATTTCAAGAAGTGGAACAGAGTGGGCAATATAGGCACTGTCATTATATAGATTAAAAGGGAAATTTCCTAGAACCTGAAAAGCCTTAACTACTGCAAAAAATTCTACAAGCTGTGCCAATTTAAAAGGAGATTGGATAGAATTGGTTTTTCCATGAATAGTATAGACAGTGGCACAATTAGAAGAGGCATCTATAAACACTAAATGTGCTTCTAATAATGGTTGAGAGGAAGTAATTTTGGGGAAGATGAAAGGGTGGGTTTTAATAAACTGAAGTAACTCATTAGCAGGATAATGGTTATCAATTATCCCTGAAAAGAAGAACAGACAATGGGCCAAATATCAGTACTTTGCATGAGCCATTCTAACTGATCTTTAGAATAGGGCAGTATTATTTTATCAGGATCTTTGCCAAAAAAAATGATGGCTTTGTTTGCACCCCAAAAGAATGAGATCTGAAACCAAGGTAGTATAGGGAGCAAGAACCTTAGTGGGAGAGGTGGGAAGATGAATCCACAGCAGGGGATTATGCTGCCAAAACATTCCAGTGGGTGTATGGGATGAGGTACACAAGACAAAGAGAAGGGGTTCCTTATAGGAAATAAATGTAACTCCCTGATTTTTGATAGCTGTTTCCACAATCTGAAGGGCCTATGTCGATGCAGAGGTTAATGAGCAACAGGAGGAGGGGTTAGAGTCTCCCTTGAGAATGTCAAAGAGAGGTTTAAGTTACCCTGTGGTGAGTTTAAGATAAGGAGCTTTTGCAAATCATTTAGAGTCTTTAAATGGCTAGTTTTTAACTGGATTTTTTGTGTAGTAATTTTTTGATGATGGAGCTCAATCCTAAATAAAAATATGGGTCTTTTAATTGAATTTTATCTGGTGTAGTTTGTAAACCATAATCTATTAGTTTTTGTGAAAGCTTTTGACAGCAATGAAGCAACAATGAACCATCAGGTCCAGCTAAAAGGATATCATCCACACAATATATTATATAAATAGAAGGCCAGAGTGTTCTAAAAAAATCAATAATCTGAGCTACAAACTTTTGACATAGAGTCAGTCTATTGGCCATGCCTTGGGGCAAAACATTCCATTGGAAATGAGGCATTGGCCCTTTGAAGTTTGTTACTGGCAGGCTAAAGGCAAAGCACTTTTTATCCTCTGGGTGTAGGGGGATGGTAAAAAGAAAAAAACAAAAAAAAAGTCTTTAAGATCTATAACTATCTTATAAAAGCCAGCAGGGATGGCTACAGGGGTAGGCAGTCCTGGTTGTAAAGCACCCATGGAAAGCATAGTTTTATTAACTTCTCTTAGGTCTTGTAATAACCGCCATTTGCCAGACCCTTTTTTAACAACAAAAATAGGTGTGTTCCAAGCAGAAGTAGTAGGTTCAATGTGACCAGTGGCAAGTTGTTCCTATACTAACACCATAGCCATTGCTAACTTTTCTGAGTTTAAAGGTCATTGGTCAACCCAAACATCTTCATCAGATTTCCAAGTGATTTTGTCTGCATGGGGTACAGGGATACCAACAGCCATTAGGGTAAATTTGTCATGCCTAATCCTGTGCAGTCAATGTTTTCAATTACCTGGATAGGTTCTTTTATTCCCTGTGAATGTTTTCCTAGGCCTTGTCCAGGAAGGAAGCCCTTTTTTAGCATTTGGTGGGCAAAAATTTCATTTGGACTACTCAAAATGAGATTTAACTGGGAAAGATATCCAGACCCCAGAGATTAACAGGTAGGCCAGGTCCCACATAAGGTTGAATGGAGCTTGTATTACCTTTCTCATCGGTCCAAGTGAGGACTTTAGAACTTTGCTGGGTTTGGACATTTGTCCTATGCCCCTGAGGTGGGTTAAGGAGGCTGTGAGGGGCCAGGAGGGAGGCCAATTTTTTTTTGTGTGTGAAATTATGGTGGCATCCACTCCAGTATCTACAAGCCCTTCAATGCTTTTTCCGTCCAATTTTAAATTGAGGAGGGTCTATCCTAAGTAATTGTCTGAATCCAATAAGCGTCTGAGGAGCCAAAATTTTTGCTGCCTCTGGATTTTTGAAAACTTTTTCTGGTTAAAATGGGTGAGGGGAAACAGTAACAGCCAAGCAATTATTTGTCCCTGGTTAATAGTTAAGGGATCAGAAGTGGAAGAAGCTAGGATCTTTATAATCATTGTCAATAGCTCTGGGAGAAATATGTAGTCCCTGGAGAGTTGAACTAGGGAGACCAAGAAATATTCCAAAGGTACCAGGAGGCAGGGGAAAAAAAACTCCTGTATGCAAGACCTTTATTCCCATATCAGGTGTTAGTATCGTGCTGGTGGAGGAACACAAGTCCAACCCTGCACTTCCTGCAGTTGCTCGGGGAAGGGAGGAAAGGCCTGATTGTTTGGGAATGGGGGAAATACTTGGGCTGCCTGAACTTGAGGGGTTGATGTTTGGGGGACAAACCCTATAGCTCCAGGGGTTTGTCTCATGTTGGGGGCCAGGGGCAGGCCCCTTGAAAAGTTTCCCTGCTTTGGTAGGGGATTGCCTTGAGTATCCATTTTAGAGTAACACTCGGAGGCCCAGTGTTTCCCTCTTTTGCACCTTGGACACAAAGTAGAAGGTGGCTGGTGCTCAGTTTTAACAGCCTTGCATTCCTTGGCAAAATGCCCTGGTTGTTTGCAATTAAAACAAGCTTTAAGGAAGGAGCTATGAGTTAAGCCCTGGAATGCAGCTTGGATGGCTACACCAATAGATTGCGCTGAGCTGATGCCTGCACAGAGCTTGATATAGTCAGAAATGTCCTTGCTGTTTGTGGTATGGCCGTATGGCAGCTTGGCAGGCAGGGTTAGCATTTTCGAAAGCGAGATGTTTTATGAATTCACTCTCGTTTTCAGGTGAGCCCAGAAGCCATTCTGCCACGTCGGTAAGATGGCTGATGAAATTCCTATAGGGCTCCTCTGGTCCTTGCTGGATTTAGGTAGGAAGGTTGTTACTGCTCCCTTAGGGGGGAGCCATTTCCATGCCTTAAATCCCGCAGTTTTTATCTGAGAAAGAAGACCAGGAGGGTACTTGGCTTGTTGCCCATTGGTATCATAGGGGCTATGCCCTCGTAATTTTTGCCAGCCACTGCTTTACGGTGTGCAGTTTGTCTGCAAAATTCAGTAAAATCTGATTTCCAGAGGACAAAATCATCCCCTGATAATACAGCACGAGTCAAAAAATACCAATCATTGGGTGTGAGCCACCGGTCACTCAGAGTTTCAATTATGGACACTGTGAAGGGAGCAACCCGGCCATATTCTGAAACTGCATTCTTAAATTCCTTAATATATCTAAGTCCAAGGCGACGATACTGATGTTCATACATTCCATCCCCTTTCCCACCCATCTGAGGTGACAGAAATTTCATTTTTGACAGTAGGGACCTCATCACCAGAGGTGAAATTCTCCTCATCATCTTCTCCTTCAACTATAGGGCCTGAGGTGGACCTGACCTCTTTGGCAAGGGATTGGGCAGGAGCCTGCACTCTACTAGGAGTTACATGAAAAGCCTGAAGGCTATTAGGAGCCTTTTTCTTTGTCTTGGGCGGGAGTGAGGCAGCCATGGGAGGGGTTTGGGACAATTCAAGATCTAATTCTCACAGTTCTTTAAGGAGTATTAAATGCTCCCTTTTCTTTTGAAGAAGTTCCCTGAGGAATTTGACCTCCTGACAGAGTTTAGTTTTAGCTTGTTGAGTTGGCATCCTCTAAGTCAGAATCAAAATGTAAGGCTGGTGCACAGAAAGGAGGAGCTTTAATATATGGAGGCGGTAAACAAGGGGTAGCTGCTGAAGCTGGGAAAGACAGGAGTGGTTGCCAGTCTAACTTACTGTATCTGGCTTTCTCCTCAAGGGAAGTGGCTTTTTTAGGGAAAGGCTGAACATTAGGGCTGCATCTGTGAGTGGAGGGCGGTAAGGGAGGGGTAGAGAGAACTGGCTTCAGGCTGAACTAGAATCAGTTCAGGCATAGGTATGGAGATAGAATATACAGAGGGAGTTTGGGAAAGTTGGGCAAGTGCAGTCTCATCCCTACCTAATTCAAGGGATTTGGGACTGTCCCTAGAATTGTTTTTGAGGAATTTTTCAGTTTGAGAAACTACCTCAGCCAGGTCAGGTTGGGAATGTCTGACCTGAAGGATATCATTAATCAAATTCCAGTAGGAAAATGCCTGGACAGGCACCTTTTGTGAACCACATATTCATAAAATTCTTTAAGACAATTTCCAACTCTCTGCCAGCATCTTACATCAACAGTACCTTCTTGTGGAAACCAGGGGCAAATATTAATAATAAAAACAAAGAAGCTAACTAAATCATTTTTCTTAACCCTTACTCCTCGAGCATTGGGGGACTCCTTCAGTCCCTGTAAGAATAAATCTTGTTTACTCAAATCTTGTCCAAAATTTGTCTTTCTGATTTACCTCTCAGATCAAGCTCACAGACAGGCGGCTCTGTGGAGATCTCTTATGCAGTTTAGTTCCCCATGGAAATCCTGAATCCTTATGTATTTTAGTGGCCACTTGAAGAACTAGTGACATTCAATCCAGATCTCTGATATTTTAGGTCACATTGGGCGCCAGATATGCCCCTCTCCATGGGGCTTCAATGGGGTTCCTAAGGAGAAAACTGGAAGGAATGGGGGAGGGGAGAAACAAGAAGCACAAAAAGTGAAGGCTAAGTCTGTTTGTCTGATCCAAGCTTTATTAATTCTTTTTACCTAACTTATATAGGGAGAAGGCAGGAAAAGGGGGAAGGTTAATTTACTGCTGCAGGAGATAGGAAGAGTGCTTCCATGGGTTAAATATTGCACCTGCAATATACTGTGAGGATGTGTGTGTTTCCGCTTCTGGGACAGCTCACTCAGGATGATCCTTTCCAGGTCCTACCATTAATTTTCATAATTTTCTTATTTTTCATTACAGAGTAATACTCCATTGTATAGATGTAACACAGTTTCTGTATCCATTTTTAGTTGAGGGGCATCTGGGCTGTTTCCAGTTCCTGGCTATTACAAATAAAGCTGCTACAAACATGGTTGAGCAAATGTCCTTATTGTGTACTTGAGCCTCTTTTGGGTATTTGCCTAGGAGTGGTATGGTTGGATATCAAGGAAGCACTACTCCTAGCTGTCTGAGAAAGCACCAGATTGATTTCCAGAGTGGTTGTACAAGTTTACATTCACACCAGAAGTAGAGGAGGGTTCCCCTTTCTCCAAAACCTCTCAAGCATATGTTGTCACTTGAGTTTTTCATCTTGGCCATTCTGATGGGTATAAGGAGAAATCTCAGGGTTGTTTTGATTTCATTTCCCAAATGGCTAATGACATTGAGCATATCTTTAACTGTTTTTCCGCCATTCCATATTCCTCTACAGAGAATTCTCTGTTTAGCTCTGTTCCCCAATTTTTAATTGGATTTCTTCATTTGCTGCTTTAAAGCTTCTTTAGTTCTTTATATATACTGGGTATTAGCCCTCTGTCAGATAAAGGGTTGATGAAGATTCTTTCCTAATCTGTAGGCAGTAGTTTTGTTTTGATGACGGTATCCTTTGCTTTAAAGAAGCTTTTCAGTTTCATGAGGTCCTATTTATTGATTGTTGCTCTTAGAGCCTGTGCTGTTGGTGTTCAGTTCAGGAAGTTGTCTCCTGTGCCAATGAGTTCAAGGCTCTTCCCCACTTTTTCTTCTAACCAATTACACATATCTGGTTTTATGTTGAGGTCTTTGATCCACATAGACTTTGGTTTTGTGCAGGATGATAAGTATGAATCTATTTATAATTTTTGTACATGTAGGCATCCAGTTAGAATAGCACCATTTGTTGAAGATGCTATCTTTTTTCCATTGTATGGTATTGGCATCTTTGTCAAAGATCAGGTGTCCATAAGTGTGTGGGTTTATTTCCTGGTTCTCTCTTCGGTTCCATTGATTCACCATTCTGTTTCTCTGCCAGTACCATGCAGTTTTTATAACTATTGCTCTATAGTACTTCTTAAGATCAGGGATTGAGATACCTCCAGAAGACCTTTATTGTAGAGGATAGGTTTATCAATTCTGAATTTCTTGTAGTTCCACATGAAGTTGAGAATTTTTCTTTTCAAGTCTGTAAAGAATTGTCTTGGTAATTTCATGGGAATTGCATTGAATCTGTAGATTGTTTGGTTAGATGGCCATGTTTAAAATGTTAATCCTGCCAAGCAATGAGCATGTGAGATCTTTCCATCTTCTGATATCTTTTTCCAATTCTTTCTTTAGAAACTTGATTTTTTTTTTTCATAAAAGTCTTTTACTTGTTTGGTCAGGGTTAGACCAAGGTATTTTATGTCATTTGTGGCGATTGTGAAGGGTGTTGTTTCCCTAATTTCTTTCTCAGCCCTTTTGTGTTTTTTTATATAGGAGAGCTACTTATTACATATATATATATACTAATAATATATATAAACTAATAATTATATATTATATATATTAGTTAATTTATTTTGTATCTGGCCACGTTGCTGAAGGTGGTTATCAGCTGTAGGAGTTCCCTGGTAGAGTTTTTGGGGTCAATCACATATACTGTCATCTGCAAATAGTAGTAAATTGATTTCTTCCTTTCCAATTTGTATCCCCTTGATCTCCTTCAACTGTCTTTTGCTCTATGAAGAACTTTCAGAAATATGTTGACAAGATATGGAGTGAGTGGGCAGCCTTTTCTTCTCCCTGGTTTCAGTGGGATTGCTTTAAGTTTCTCTCCATTCAGTTTGATGTTGGCTATAGGTGTGCTGTATATTGCCTTTACTAACTTCAGAGATGTGCCTTGTATCCTTGATTTCTCCAATACTTTAAATATGAATGGATGTTGGATTTTGTCAAATGCTTTTTAAGAATCTAGGGAGATTATCATATGGATTTTTTTTTCTTTAAGTTTGTTAATATGGTAGATCACATTGATGGAATTCCATACACCTGCATACCTGAGATGAAGCCTACTTGGTCATAGTGGATGATATCTTTGATGTGTTCTGTTATTTGGTTTGCAAGCATTTTGTTGAGTATTTTTGTATCAATATTCATAAGGGAGATTGGTCTGAAATTCTCTTTCTTTGTTGGATCTTTGTGAGGTTTAGGTACCAAGGTTACTGTGGCTTCATAGAATGAGTTTGCAAATGTTTCTTCTGTTTCTATTTTGTGGAATAGTTTGAAGAGAGCTGGAGTTCATTCTTCTTTGAAGGTCTGGTAGAATTCTTCACTGAAACCATCTGTTCCTGGGCTTTTTTTGGATGGGAGACTTTCAAGGATCACTTATTTTTCCTTGTGGGATATAGGAGTATTTAATTGATTTACCCTGTCCTGATTCAACTTTAGTAAGTTGAATCAATCAAGTAAAATTGGCCATTTCATTTAGATTCTCAAATTTTGTGCATATATTCTTTTGAAGTAAGTCCTAATGTTTGTTTGGATTTCCTCAGTATCTGTAGTCATGTCCCCTTTTTCATTTCTGATTTTGTTGTTTTAGATGGTGTCTCTCTGCCTTTTAGTTAGCTTGGCTAAAGGTTTGTCTGTCATGTTGATTTTCTCAAAGAACCAGCTCTTGGTTTCATTGATTCTTTGAATTGTTTTACTTGTTTCTAACTGATTGATTTCAGCCCTGAGTTTGATTATTTCCAGCAGTCTACTCCTTCTTAGTGTGTCTACTTCTTCTTTTTCTATGGTTTTTAAGTGAGCCATTAAGTTGCTTGAATAAGCTGTCTAAAATTTCTTCTTGAAGGCACTTAGTGCTGTGAGCTTTCCTCTTACCACTGCTTTCATTGTGTTCCACAAGTTTGGGTGTGTTCTGTCTTCTTTTTCCATTGAGTTCTAGGAAGACTTTAATTTCTTTCTTTATTTCTTCCCTGACCTAGCTGTCATTTAGTAGCAAGTTGTTCAGTTTCCATGTGTGTGTGTTTGTGTAGACTTTTTGCTATTTCTGTTGTTGTTGAGTTCCAGCTTTATTCCATGGTGATCAGTCAGGATACAAGGGACTTTTTTTTTTCACTCATCTTGTATCTGTTGAGGCTCACTTTCTGCCCAACCCTATGGTCTCTTTTGGAGAAGTTTCCATGAGGTGCTGAGAAGAAGGTAAATTATTTTGTGTTTGGGTGTAAGGTTCTGTAAATATTTGTTAGGTCCATTTGATTCATGACCTCTGTTAGAGGCATTGTTTCTTTGTTTAATTTCTGTTTTGCTGACATGTCCTTTGTTGAGAGTGGGGTGTTGAAGTCTCCCAGTATTAATGTGTGGAGAACTATATATGGTTTAAGTTTTATCAATGATTCTTTTACAAATGCCTTTGTATTAGGGGCATAGATGTTGAGGATTGTAATGTCTTCCTAATGGAATTTTCCCTTGATGAGTAGGAAATGTACTTCCCCATCTCTTTTGATTAATTTTGGTTGAAAGTCTCTTTTATCAGATATTAAAATGGCTACTCCTGCTTGCTTCTTGGGTCCATTTGCTTGGAAACTGTCGTTCAACCCTTGACCCTCAGGTAATGTCTATCTTTGTGCCTTAGGTGTGTTTCTTGTATGCAACAGATTGCTGCGTTTTGTTTACATACTCATTCTGTTTTTCTAGATCTTTTTATTGAAAAACTGAGTCCATTGATGTTGAGAGAGATTAATGACCAGTGGCTGTTAGATCCTTTGATTTTGATGTTGGCTATGGTAATAAGGTTGTGTGCTTGGTTGCTTTTTGTTTTACTGTAGTGAGGTCAATTATTTCCTGTGTTTTCTTGAAAGTAGCTAGTTTTCTTGTGTTCTGTTTTCCCTTCTGGTATTTTCTGTAATGCTGAATTTTTGTGTAGGATTTATTGAAATTTGTTTTTGTCATTGAATATCTTTTTTTCTCCATCTTTGAGAACTGAGAGTTTTGCAGGGTATAGTAGCCTGGGCTGACATCTGTGTTCTCTTAGGGTCTGTATGATACCCATCCAGGCCCTTCTGGCTTTCATAGTCTCTGTTGAAAAGTCAGATGTGATTTTATTGGGTTTGCCATTATACGTTACTTGGCCTTTTTCCCTTTCAGCTTTTAGTATTTTTTTTCTTTGCTCTGTATCCTTACTGTTTTGATTATTACATGGTGGGAGGATTTTCTTTTCTGGTTTAATTATTGGATGTTCTGTAGTCCTCATGTATTCTTATTGGCCTCTTCTTTAATTTGGGTAAATTTTCTTCAATGATTATGTTGAAAATGTTTTCTGGGCGCTGGAGCAAGAAATCTTCTTTTTCCTCTATTTCTATTATTCTTAGGTTTTCTCTTTTTATGTTGTCTTGAATTTCATGGATGGTCCATGTCAGAAATTTTTTGGCTTTAACATTTTCTTTGACAGATACATCAATTTCTTCCATTGTATCTTCCACACCTGAGGTTCTTCTTGTAGTTTATTGGTTATGCTGTAATTCCTGTTTTCTTCCCTTTCTTTCTCTCTACAATTTCCATTTGTGTTTTCTTTAATTTTTCCAATTCTATCTTTAAATCTTGAGTCATTTTGTTGATATCCTTCCCCTGTCTGACTGTATTTTCCTGTTTTTTCATCAATTCCATCAGCTGTTTGTTTGAACAGTCTTCTCTTTCTTTTATTTGATTCAGTGTTTTAAGCATTTCCTCTCTAAAGTCCACAAACTGGTTGGCTGCAACTTCCTGTATTTTTCATGGATGGCCATAATCTGCTTGTTTTTATCTAACTCTATTTCTTTATGAATGGCCTTAATATATTTGAGTTTATCTTCTTCTAGGTCTTTATGTATTTTATTTGTTTCCTCTGTTATCCTCTTCATGAACATAGATGTTAGGTCATCTTGGATTTCAATTATGCTTATGTGTCCAGGGCTACTTGCCTCTGGATAACTGGGTTCTGGAGATGCCATATTGCTCTCTCTCTTGTTAGTTGCCATTTTATGCTGGCCTCTGCCCAATGGGCTCTCTTAGATGTTTGGGGTTAGTTTCTGTTGGTTCCTGGAATCGTGTGGTGGATAGAATCCCCTTGGCAGAAAGATAGTTTTTCATGAAGGAAGCCTTCTTAGCTTTTTGTGTATAGTCCCTGGATGGCCAGTGTTTTTCAGGAGTTGATCCGGCATAGAGACCTAGAGACCTTAGTGGTAACTGTGGTCCTTGTTAGTCGAGAGGGTTCTCCTCTCACCCAGAAAAGTCCTGACGACAGCTGCCCTGCTTCTGGGTTTCTTGCTGTAAATTTAGTGATCTGCTGCTGTAAACTGTGTGTCCCGTGGTTTGGTCAGTTTTGGTAGGAATAACTGCCTTGGAGGCAACCAGTTATCTGGGGGTTGATCTCGGGGATTCCGGGCTTTTGTAGGTCTGAGATTGGGCCTCTGTGCCCCAGTATCTAAGCAATAATTGGTGGTGGGTGGGTACTGCTCTCCTGGTATTGCAGGCTATCTGGCAAAAATCAGGTACCTGGGTTGGGCCAGTCTGCTAGACCTTTTCCAGGAATATACTGGGTAGCCTAGGTCTGTCCCCTTTGCTTTGTTCCCTGTGGGGAATTGCTTTGTTCCCTGTGGGGACAGGGACTCCCAGTCTCTGTTGCCCTGGGGCACTCAGCTCTGTCTGTTCTGGAGATCTGGCATGCAGCAGCTGCCTGTGTCTATGCCTGGAGCCAAATTCACTGATGGAGGCTATTACCTGCTGGTCAGTGAGACTTTTTCCAGGAAAAGACTGGGTAACCCAAGTCAATACTAGTTCCTTCCTTCCCTGTGGAGTGTTCTCTTAACGAGGACTCCCAGTCTCTGGTGTTTTTTGTGCTCACTGATCAGACTAGGAAAGTGATCAGGACATATAGGCATGTGGCTCTGGTCTGGTGACCTAGTGCCTGCACAACCTGGGATCTCTTCCGGGTTCTGGCTGGGTGACCTGAGTGTGGACCCTACTGATTCCCATGCCATGGGGGTTTCCTGTCACCTGGGAAACACTATGGTTGTTCTTTTAGGGTCCAGAGTTCAGGCTCATGGTTGCTGTATGGAAAAAGTTCTCCTTCTCCTCAGACACAGTTCTTCTGGCTCCACCATCTTGTACTCCCAAATTGATGTATTTTAAAGAAAAAAAACTTTGTGTGACTCAAGGTCAGAATTTGAACCTGGGAACAATGGAAAAGGACTGTAATGTATATCACATGACTGTAATGTGTGGAGAGACGGGGTTTGGTTGCCATGGCGCTGGCTTCCGCCCTCAAAACTGGTAAACCGTTATGACTGTTGGGCAACCATTGTCACCAGCCCAGCCTGGGGCGACATAAGGGGTGATGGGTGAGCAGCCAATCAGGTGATGATACGTCATCTTGCCCAATGAGCAACAGCCAGTCAGGGACTGACACATCCTAGGCGGAGGACAGTTTCCTATATAAGGGATGGGTATCTGCCATTTGGGGTCTTCGTTTCTACTCGCTGTAAGCTTATGCTCTCCCTCTCAAGATGCATTAAAGCTTTACTGCAGAAGGATCCTGTGTGTGCTGCGTTGTTCTTGCTGGCGAGACGGTAGTGCGAGCCACAGTAATGTCTATTAAAGGACTGTAATGTATATTATGTGATTCCCAGATATTCAATAAAAATAGTATGTTCACAACTTTTACAATGATTTTTACCATGGAAAAGAGATTCCACTAAAGGTGGGTAGAGTTTGACTGTGTAACTCATGCTTTCCAGGAAGTCATTATGGAGCAGAGTATCCTAGCCATGAACTAGTGGTTACACAGCTACCTCAGACAACATGAGCTCAGGTGGCACTTCTGAAGGAAGGGTTCTGCCACTAACACTACATTTAGATAGTTTGTCTGGAGGACAACATCTAGGAACATTTCTGCTCTTGTGTCCTAGGCATATAACACATACCCAATTTTCTCCTAAATGACCAGTTTTAATTGTAAACACCAAGACCAAGATTGCTCAATGACCACTGAGTAGGACACAGCTGTCCATCCAGCAAGGTCAGCTATGAGAACCCTGCTCATAGAGGGTTGCCAGTACAAGTGTGGAACAGCAACAGCTGTCAGAGTTTATTGCCCCTCAGTTCTCCTTTACATACATAGATTTTTCTCTTTTTCAGCCACATCAGTCCCAGGAATTATCTGGTTTCCTTTTTTTCCCCTGCTTTTAAAGATGCACTACCCCAGGGAACCCTAAACACTGCCAGCCTATGGCATCAATAAGACTTTGAAGGTACATTTATTCAGTACACTAGTAACTGCTCAGCTTAAAGTCACAACCCAGAAAATTTCAGATCCAAGACCACAGTAGGAGACCACCTTGTCATTTGGTGCATTTCCTTTGATCCAACATCACTTTGAAGCTTCTGTATTTGGGAAGCTGTCCAGTTATATAAATATAAAAGTTTCATTTCCTACCTGACATTGTCACAGAGGTAAACAGGAGTAAAGGTGTGGGATCTGGATATAAGGATGAGATAAAGGCTTTCTGGGACTCACAAGAAAAAGTCACCTGTGCACAGGATAAAAGGTACTGGGCACTGAGGAAATTTTGTTTACTCATTTCCATGGATACCTCAAGATTCATTCAGGCATTGATTGGCTGAGAGCTGAGAGGCAGAATGATGTCATGAAACAATATAAAGCCTGTTAGTATTTCAGGAAGCATTTATTAAAAGGGCTAAGTGTACTGCCTGCTTGAAAGGAAGGCTGAGCAGCCCTCCATGAGGCCAATCTGGGCAGCTGAAAATACACACCACTGAGATTTCAATTCTTGTGTCCAAGAGTTGTAGTTCAGGAAAGCATTCACATATTTCTTTCAAGTAGTCATTAATAAAGTCATGTGATTTTGATATGTGAGTTTCACATTATCACATATTCCATTATTATTTCTTAAGGGCACAGATATGTCCTCAGTCAGTGACTTACTTACTGGGAAAACATTCCCCAACCAAGGCAGATCTTTTAACAACAACAACAACAAAAAATTATTGGGACCTTGCTTACATTTTTACAGAGACCATCCAAGATGTCACATTGACAAGGAATCATCTTATTGTAGTCCTTCACCAGAACTGAGAGCTTTTCATACTTTTAACCACAGGTGACAGGAAGAGAGAGGGTGACAGATAGAGCAAGAGAGAGAAAGAGCTAGAGAAACAGATTCTGAATATTAAGATAAAGAAGAACAGAAACAAAGATACAAATTGACAGAGAACAAAAGACAGAGACTCCATTCTGTCTGATCACTTTTATTGGCATATCAAACTTCAAGCACAACCTCATATAATATAACAGCAGAAATTATATTTTTAACATTATTTCAATTTTTATTAGTTACACTTTATTAAGTTTATATCCCCCAATAACACCCTTCCCAATCTAACCTTTGCTCTCATTTGTCCACCAGACCCCTCTATAAGTCCACTGATAGGGGTGGCCTTCCTCCCCTCCCTTAGGTTCGTAGTCTATGATATTTCATCAGGAGTGGCTGCATTTTCTTCCTCTAGGGCCTGGTAAAGATATTCCCTCATCAGGGTGTTACGATCAAAGAAAAAAAAATCAATCAGTTTATATCAGAGACATTCCCTGTACCCATTACAGTGGAACCCCCTTGGACACTGAACTTCCATGGGCTACATCTGGGCAGGGACTGTAGGTTATCTCCCTGCATGGTATTTTGGTTAGAGTACTAGGTTCAGGAAAGACCTCTGGGCTCAATTTCTTTTTGTTGTGTTTTTTTTTTTATTATTTTATTTTTCTCATTATTTACATTTTGTTAATTCTGTATCCCAGCTGTATCCCTCATTCCCTCCGCAATCCCACCCTCCCTCCCTCATCTCCTCCCTGCCCCTTTCGAAGTCCACTGATAGGGGAGGACCTCCTCCCCTTTCATATGACTCCCTTTTGTCAGGTATTTTCAGGACTGGCTGCAAAGTCCTCCTCTGTGGCTTAACAGTTCTGCTCCTCCCTTGGAAGGTTGGGAGATCAAAGAGCCAGTCATTGAGTTCCTGTTAGAAATAGTCCTTGTTCCCCTTACTATGGGAAACCAATTGATTACTGAGCTATCACGGGTCACATCTGAGCAGAGGTTCTAGGTTTTATCCTCTCATCATATTTGGTTGAGTGTCCATCTCAGAAATAACCCTGTGCCCAGATATGTTTGGTCCTTGTGGAGCTCCTATCCTTTCCATATCAAACTCCCCTTCTTTCATATGATTCCCTGCACTCTGCCGAAGGTTTGGTTATGAGTCTTAGTATCTACTTTGGAGCACTGCTAGGTTGAGTCTTTCAGATGCTTTCTGCGGTAAACTCCTGTCATACATTCAATGCATATCCCATTTGTCTTTCTAAATGAGGATAGATCATCATACACTGTGTCTGCTTTCTTGATTATCTTCTTTAGGTGTATAGATTTAATTATGTTTATCATATCTTTTAAGTCTATATAAGCGAGTATATCCCATGTTTGTCTTTCTCCTTCTGGGATACTTCACTCAGAATGATCTTTTCTAGATCCCACCATTTGCCTGCACATTTCATGATTTCCTCCTTTTTGATTGCTGAGTAGTATTCCATTGTGTAAAAATACCACAATTTCTGTATCCATTCATCCTTTGATGGAAATCTGGGTTGTTTCCAGGTTCTGCGTATTACAAATAAAGCTGCTACAAACATGGATGAGCAAATGTCCTTATTGTGTACTTGAGCAAATTTTGGGTATATGCCTAGCAGTGGTATAGCTGGGTCTTGAGGAAGCGCTATTTCACCTTACACCCATCAGAATGGCCAAGATGAAAAACACAAATGACAACACATGTTGGAGAGGTTGTGGAGAAAGGGGAACCCTCCTCCATTGCTGGTGGGAATGTAAACTGGTACAACCACTTTGGAAGTCAATCTGGCGCTTTCTCAGACAATTGGGCTCAATTTCTTGGTTCTCCTTGTGGAATTCATGTCCTCTCCATATTTTTCTATTTCCCACTTTTTTTCATTAGATTCCATGCACCCTGCCCAACATTTGACCATAAATCTTAGCATCTGCAGGGCAGAGCCTTAGAGGCTTTCAGAGGGCTTCTGTGGCAGGCTCCTAAATTGTTCCCTGTTTTCTCATTTATCTGATGTCCATCCTCTTTGCCGTTCAGGATAGGAATTGAGAATGTTAGCCGGAGTTCTTCCTCTTGATTAGTTTCTTTAGGTCTAGAGATTTTAGGAGGTTTATCCTTTATTATATGTCTATATGAGTGAGAATATTCCATGTGTGTCTTTCTGTTTCTGGGATAGCTCACTTCAGTTCCTACCATTGACATGCAAATTTCATGATTTCCCTGTGTTTCATTGCTGAGTAATATTCCTTTCTGTAGATGTACCAATATTTCTGTATCCATTAATCACTTGGCTGGTATCTGGATTGTTTCCAGGTTCTGCTATTGTAAATAAGGCTGCTACTAACATTTATGAGCAAATGCCCTTATTGTGTATTTGAGTCACTTTTGGATATATGTCTAGGAGTGGTATAACTAGATCTTGAGGAATCACTATTCCTAGTTGTCTGACAAAGCACCAGTTTGATTATCAGAGTGGTTGTATAAGTTTACATTCCCACTAACAGTGTTTCAAGTTTACATTCTCATCAGCAGTTGAGGAGGGCTCTAGCATGTGTTGTCACTTGAGTTTTTGAACTTGGCCATTCTGATGGGTGTAAGTTTAAATCTCAGTGTCATTTTCATTTGATTTCCCTAATGGCTAATAATATTGAACAGTTCTTTAAGTGTCTCTCTGCCATTCCATATTCCTCAATTGAGAATTCTCGATTTAGCTCAGTTCCCCATTTTTTAATTGGATTACTTGATTTATTGCTTTTCAACTTCTTTAGTTCTTTATATATACTGGATAATAGCCCACTGTCACATAGAGGGTTGATGAAGATTCTTTCCCAATCTGTAGGCATTCGTTTTGTTTTGATGCTTGTGTCCTTTACTTTAAAGAAGCTTTCCAGTTTCACGAGGTCTCATTAAAGATTGTTGCTCTTAGAGACTGTGCTCTTGGTGTCCTGTTCAGGAAGTTGTCTCCAGTAAGAATGACTTCTAGAGTCTTCCTCTCTTTTCCTTCTGATTTAATGTGTCTGATTTTTTGTTGGTGTCTTTGATCCACTTGGACTTTAGTTTTGTCCAGGGTGATAAGTATGGATCTATTTGCAGTTTTCTACATGTAGATATTGAGTTAGACTGGCACCATTTGTTGAAGAGGCTATCTTTTTTCCCTTGTATGGTTTTGGTATCTATGTCAAATTCTGGTGTCCATAGAGTTTGGGGTTATTCCTGGATCTTCTATTTGGGTCCATTGGTCCACCATTATGTTTCTTTTCCAGCAACATGTAGGGTTTTTTTTTTTAATGTTTGCTCTATAATACAGCTTTTGATCAGGGATGGTGATACCTCTAGAAGTTCTTTAATAGTAGACGTTTGCTATATGTATTCTGGGTTTCTTGTTTTTCCATTTGAATTTGAAAATTTTTCTGTAAAGTTCTGTAAAGAATTGTGTTGGTAATTTAATGGGAATTTCACTGAATCTATAGATTGCATTTGGTAAGATGGCCATTTTTACTATGCTAATCATGCCAAGCCATGAGCATGGGAGATCTTTCCATCTTCTGACATCTTCTTCTAATTCTTTCTTCAGAGTCTTGACTGCCACACCCACTCCAGTGCCTGGTGTAGCATGTCAATAGATAATGCTACTCAGACTAAGAGATATGTGTCCTTTGGGATTATGCTCTCTGGAGGTCCCTGGCAGCCCCCCCGCCTGGCAAAGAGACACATTTTGAGATTTCTATGCTTTTTTGGTTGCGGTTGTGGGGCTGGATTAATGATTTTTGATCTTTCTTTATGATTCCTGAAACAGCACAACAAACTCTATAAAGAAATTTATCATTAGTAAATTATTAAAGGCTTTAATAAGAATAAAATGTAAAAAGAATAAGCTTAATAAAAGTAATAAAATCAGATTCAGTATCAATAGGCATTATAAGAATAGTAAAAAAAATAATAGGCTCCTTCTTAAAAAAATAGCATGAGAAGTACAGCTGACTCGAGCTTGCCCCCCTTATTGTCTTGTTTCTAGGGAAGATCGTAAATCTTTAACAGGACATATGGGAGGATGGTTGACAAAAGTGTGTTTAGACTTTGGCAGGCATCTGACTTAGCTCCTGACTTTCCTATTCATTGGTTAGCAATAATGAAACTGCATTTGAGGTTTCTTTTCCTTTGTCTGCTTTGATCAAAGGTTTATAGGCCAAGACTTCTTGTGGGCACTCCATTATGTTAAAATGTAAACTTTGTATTCTTGGTAAAAGTCTAAATATTCTGGGAAGTATGCCAACTTTAAGGTGCCTTTTTGGGAAATCATTATAAAAATACTAGCTTGATTTCAGTAAAGTGCAGCAGATTACAAAGCCTCACTGGTCTGTCAATTCGCTGAATCCGTGTCTTCCTTTCCAAAGCCTTGTTCTCCCTCAGATGGCGGGAGCCTGACTGGGCCGGTCCCTGGCATTTGACATTTTTTTCATACAAGTCTTTGACTTGCTTGTTTAGGGATATAGCAATGGACTTTATGTCTTTGCCCAAATGCAAGAACACATCAAAGATATCATCTACAATGACCAAGTAGGCTTCATTCCAATTAGGCAGGGTTGGTTCAATAAGCAGAAATCCATCAATGTGATCTACCATATTAACAAACTAAAAGAAAAATAAAACACATGATAATCTCCTTAGATCCTGAAAAATCATTTGACAAAAATCCAACCGCAATTCATATTTAAAGGACTGGAGAGATCAGGGATACAAGACACATATCAAAATATAGTAAATGCCATATACAGCAAGGCTATAGCTATCAGCATTAAACAGAGAGAAACATAAAGCAATCCCACTGAAATCAGGGAGAAGGCAAGGATGCCCACTCTCTCCATATCTCTTCAACATAGTTCTGTAATTGCTTGCTAGAGCAATAATACAAATGAATGAGATCAAGAGGAAACAAATCAGAAAGGAAACCATCAAAGTATTACTATTTGCAGATTATATGATACTGTACCAAAGGACCCAAAAAATTCTACCAGAGAACTCTTACCACTGATAAACATCTTTGCAAAAGTGGCTAAATACAAAATTAACTCAAAAATATTAGTAGCCATTTTTTATATAAAAGACAAAAGGGCTGAGAAAGAAATTAGGGAAACAAAGGATTATGTTTTCTAACAAGGCCATACCTCCTAACCCTAACCAAACATTTCATCATTGGGGACTCTGTTGGTGTAATGTTCTTTTAAAATGTATACTCCTTATTCTTTTTCATTCAAATGCTGATTTCTCTCCTCACTCTCTGGTTTCAATCTGGATATTGCATTGTGATACTCATTCTAAGCATCCTGTCTCAACTCATTTCTAAACAGAAAAAATAAAGCAACTATACACTATGTTAAACTGGGAGGAGCTAGAGGGCAGGAAATGAGTGGGAAGAGAAAGGGCAAGGAGAGCAGAGCTGGAGTAGAGATCTTGGAACTACATGGAGAGATGCACTGGACCTAATATATCACTAGAAGCAAGTAAAATGGGTAAAATCTAAATGTTAGGAAACTATGAGAGCTTGGAGGTTTAGGCAAGAGTAACTATTGCTCAGCATTGTGTTCTAGGTTAACTAAATAAACTCAGTGTCCATGTCATGATTTGGTTATACAGCTGCCTAGAATTAACAGCAGCATTACTAAAAGATAATTATAGTAAATATTATTACCACCTACAACAAATGGAGCCCAACTAACATAAAAATCTACACCCTTTAAATCATACTTAAACATAATTTGGAGGGTGGGATAAGCTCCCAGTGATAAAACCCAAACTTAAAACTGAAAAACTCCCAGGTTAATTACTATCTCTTTAAGAGACACTCTTAAACCTGCTCAGGAGCAAAAACAGCCTCTGTGGGCAGGCCTAAGACTTCCATAATGAAACTGGCTGCTGCTGTACTTTAACTCAGGGGTAAGCAAGCAAGTCTCCTTTATACTGTGGCTGGCTCAGCTCCACAGCCATGGTGGGGCGGGGGGGGGGGGCAAGGAACTGGAGGCAGACAAACCTCTAGACAGAGTTTGGCCTAAACTGCATGTAAAATAAAAAAGAATGTCATGGCAATGGGTGTTTTAATCCCTTTTGGCTTCATTTTGGCTGTCATAGTCATGGATCTGTTTGCAAAATGTTTAATGTTCTTGGTTCTTCTCCATGTCTTCTCCAAGAAAGTTCAAGGAGAAAATGAGGAAAAAAAAAACAAGGATTGGAATACTAAGTTACAGACAATAAAAGGGCACTCTTCCTAAAAATTATATTAATAACAGCTAAAATTCAAAGCTTTCTGGCTGCAAGATACTTGTCAGCTCTTTCTGGTAAGGGTCCATAAATTCACTGAAACATCAATAAAAATAACCAACTGGGATTTGTGTATTAGAGTGTTAATTGTAACAACTGACCCCAAACTTAAAATTTTCTTGTCTTTTTGTTTGATTTCCATTTAAAGGCTTTGAGTTACAATGATACTGATTTGAAGAAAAAATACATACATACACGTATATATAATATATATATATATAATATATATGTATACACACACACACACATATGTTGGTGAAGGCAGATGCTGTCCTTCCCAACACAAAGTAAAAAGAAACAGGTAGATCTCTGAGTTCTGAATCAAGCTTATTTACATTATAAAAGCCAGGATGGCAACTCCTGCTTTTTAGCCATTTGCAGAGATAGTAAAAGATTCAAAACAACAAAATTTTCTTTAAGGTTACCATGTAAATTCTATTTTCTTAATAATAGATGTTATATCTTTACTTGTCTAGAAGTTGGATTCACATCATTTTTATGTTTATGTAAAGAGAGATAATGTCACACTGCTCTGGAAACTACCTTGTCCTTTCAAACATGAGATATTTTCACGAGGGAAAAATGTTGGCCATGCCTGATGCAAAAAAGACATAAGAGGCTTACAGTTTGAAAAGTATATGCCAACCTAGTTTAGTCTTAAAAACTCAAAATTATATTCATGTGTTTAAAAAACAAAACTGTCCATCCCATATCAATAAAGGGCAAGACAAAGAATAGCCAATGTAAAGCCCAGGTACAAGATGCCTAGGACATGCTGAAATGCTAAGGGTAAAAGAGTTTATATGCTAATACTAAGAGAGTTTATATAAATGATAAAGGTAAGAAGGAGTTTAAATAAAGTTTAGCTACCAAGGCATAACTTCCCATCCAGTATAAATAAGGGACAGGCCAAAGTATAGCCACAAACAATGTAAAACCCAGGTACAAAATGCCTAAGGTATGCTTATCAATGTAAAGCCCAGGTACAAGATGCCTAGGGTATGCACAAATGCTAAAGGTAAGAGGGAGTTTAAATACAGTTTGGTTATAAAGGCATAACTGTCCATTCTATATAAACAAGGGGATAGGACAAATAGCTACAACATATATAAAAATCTAGGGTTAAACCTCAAAAAACGTACAAGATACCTATGGTATGCTTAATTCTAAATTAAAAAAGGTGTTTATATAAAGTTTCCTTAAAACATGCATTTTCTATTGCTCAAGGAAATCAGATTGTCTCTCTAATGGGAGGCTTCTCATTAGAGAAATAGGTAGCAGCTTGGCCTAATACAACAGACACACAAGAGCCCAAAAAGATATTTTAATTTATCCAAACTTGTTTTGATTGATAATGATTGTATGTTCAATAAAAATGGTAACTTATGATGCTAATACGTTTACATGGGTACAACTCAAAAACTGAGACATAAAAATGTGTCTTTAGCCAAAACTTCAACAATACTTGGCCAATAAATCCTTGGCTATAATATCCTCAAAATGTACTAGCTAACCATTTAATTGATATAGATTAAATTGGCTTACAGTTTAGTTTCATCCTGAACATCTCATACATTTATAATTTTAGAACTGTATAAGGCTCATGAGAAATTATAAGTTTGCGGAACAAAAGAAGTGGAAACCAGAGATGCTGGATCAAAAGTGACAGAATCATTTCAGCATACTGAGACATTGACACATCTGTTCCAGCATCTTGCATGTTCCAGCATTCTGTTTGTTCCTGCCTCAACTTCTTCAGTTGCAATTTTCTCATATAAGCCTGTTCCCAAAAGAACATTGAAGAAAGGCTACTAATCTTAATTGGTCCAGCATTTTAGACTGTTCCAAAGAGGACTTTTATTAAGCCTGAAATTTCTCAACATTCAAAGACTGGATCACAAATGTTATTGCTTGCTTAATTAACCATTCTTTCCAATTTTATTTGGGCTCCCTACAAAATTTCTACATGTCCAATATATCAGCTAGAAGAAATCCATGAGAACATTGTCCAATTTTCCTTAAGGAGGAGTTGGGTATGTTTTGGGTGTTTGCTATGGCTACAAAATTTTATTGTCATTGAAAGATGTTTATTATTATAGGTCTTATTCAAAGTGAAACAAGGAATATACAGGATTATCTTATAGGAAGAGAAAGCAAGCTATATTATTGAATCTACTCATCTTAGGGTTTTATTTGTTATTTCCAAATAAGGTTAATTTTAACTCTGCTATATTATTCTGCATATTCATGAAAAAATAAATTTATTATTGATACATTGGTATAAGTTTTAGTATACTGATAGAAGTCAAGGTTATTTTCAATACTTTTAAAGGGCTATTAAAAACTGGTTAGGATATTAGGTATGCAAGTTAATTGCTAGTTATTGACTTCATAATCATGTCAGACACTAGTCTACTTTGTCACAGGAGTATCCATTCTAGGTTTAACAAATAGATATGATTTTGTAGACAGATTGAAAATATAAAGACAGGCAGTGTTCAAAAACTTCAGAGATCTACTGAATATGGTATTTAAAATATTTTTTCATTATTTTAAAGATTCTTTGACAATGAGAAAAGTCATCTCCTGGCAAATCCCTGCCTACCTCAAAGAAGATAATGAGCATCAAAGAACCTCCATATGGAGATGGCTTCAAATGTGGCAAACAAGCCACTCGGGGAAAGAAAATACCCTTGCTTCACAACAGACAAATTCTGCCAAAAATGGGCACACTTAAAAGCAGCAAATTCAAATGCCGTACTCTGCCAATACAGGATAAGCAAGTCTTAAATATTTCCTGCTTTGCATATATGTCTCTCAAATATTCTGAGCCAGAAGGCTGAAAATGATGCTCCAACATTACAGAGAGTTTTGGATGACTGTTCATGCAGGAAACTGTTTTCTGTCATTTATTTTTTATTTTTACCATGTGCTTTCTATTTACTCAAGTAATTTAATTCCTTCTCAAGTCTTTGATGGGTTGAAGACCAAATAGTTCTAGTGCCACAAATTAAGCTTGACTTGTTTAGAAGTTAAGAAATCCTTTCATATAGGTAATCCCCATAAGGATAAAAGTTAATTTAGATATAGAACTTTTAATTTGTCAAGATAGATAAGATAATCAGATACTTTCTCCTAAGCTGCTAAATAAACATGGACTAGACATTACACATGGAGATTTTACCTAACAGTTTTCATAATTTCATAATTATTATTGTATTGAAAGAATTGATCCCTTTTATTGAACTTAAAGAAGGAAATGTTGGTATAATGTTCTTTTAAAATGTATACTCCTGACCCTTTTGTATTCAAATGATGATTTCTCCCTTCTTCCCACTCTCTGATTTCAATCTGGATATTGCATTGTGATACTCATTCCTTTAAGCATCCTTTCTCAACTCTTGTGTGAACAGAAAAAATAAAGCAACTAGACACAATGTTGAACTTGGAGGAGCCAGAGGACAGGAAAGAGGGGCGGAGCAAGAGGGCAGGAAAAGAGTGGGATGAGAAAGAGCAAGGGTAGCTGGGAGAGCAGAGCTGGAGAGATCTTGGAACTACATGGAGAGATGCACTGGACCTAATATATCACTAGAAGCAAGTAAAATGGGTAATATCTAAATATTAGGAAACTATGTGGGCTTGGTGGTTTAGGAGAGAGTAACTATTGGTCTGCATTGTGATCTAGGTTAACTAAATAAACCCAGTTTCTGTGTAGTGATTTGGTTACACAGCTTATGATTAACAGCAGCATTACTAAAAGATAATTATAGTAAATATTAATACCATCTACAACAGGACTCCACATGTATATAGATGTGCTTCAAGGGGACAATTAAATTCAAATCCCCAAGAAATGAAATAAGAAGGGAATTCTAGGCTAAAAATTATAGTTATCCTGATAGTTTCTCATTCAATACAATGAGAAAAGTCCCAGAAACTTCCAAAGTCTAAAGAACAGGGGTGACAATCTCCTTTGGGGACAACATGGAATATTTCCATAGGGAGTATTAATCAGCTAAGAAAATGACAACAAGATATTTTCAGGCAAATGAATGCAACCATCAAAATTATGGTGGATGAAGTAACTAAAGTGTAGAAAGACAAGTATGGTATATATTAACATATTAAGATGTCTCCTAATAGTGTGGGATTAAGTTACAATAAGCCATCAGTTGTGACCAAACCAGTCTTCCACTAGGAGGATTGGATGGCAGTTAATTGTGCTGTTGGATCAGGGCATCCTATAGAAATTGTCAATTAACCCAGTCTATTATTATTACAATATGTTGCCCTCTGCCCTCAACTGATACATCATTGCCATGTTCTTGGATCCACAGAGGTGCTTCCTTCTGCTTCAAATTGGATTGCATACAGAGATCCACAGTCTGATATTATGCAGACACGGACATTAAAAATACCTATCTCTAAATGTGCTTTCTTTATTAAATTCTCCCTTACCTCAGAGCTCTAGTAAGCCTGTAGGAGAGGAAGCAGGAAGAGTGTCATAAGTAGAGAAAGCTGAGGATGGAATGAGAACAAACCCTGAGAATCAGGCTGCAGAGGAAGATGATGCAGCCAGCCTTTTTGAGAACTTATAAGCTACTGCCACATATTAGGGTAAGGAGGCCCTACCCTATAAGGGAACTAGAAAAAGGGAATAGGGGTAGAAGAAGGAGGGTGGGTAGGACTGGAAGGAGAAGAGTGAGGGGCCAGCAGAGGGGATACAAAGTGAACAATTTGTAATAAATAAATATGAAAGATTATCAATGAACAAGGTGATGAAGTATAGAAATCTGTACGACTGATGACTTCTTGAGTGTAGTATGTGGCACTTCTTGGGCAGTATGAGGCAAGAACAAACTCAGTTTTCTCTAAGGGAATCGGCACTGAGACTGATCATGTTCCAATGATTATATGAACAAAACTTACTTCAATTAATGTATTTTAAAGAAAAAAATAGTGTGACACTTAGGTAGGAATTTGAACCTGAGAGCAATAGAAAAGGAGTGTAATATACGTAATAAGAAATTGTCACATAATCAGCAAAGAAATAAAATGTCGAAAACATTTACAATGGCTTTTAACATGGAGGAAAGATTCTGCTAATGGAGGACAGAGTTTTACTTTGTAAGGCACTCTTTCCATGAACTCATTATGTAGCAGAGAATACCTGCCATGAACTAGTGGTTCTACAGCTATGTCAGACCCCATGAGCTCAGGTGGTGTAAGACTTGGGGTCTCACAGCTCAGGAGTTCCAGATCGCGCCATTCCCAGAAACTCTCACAGACCACAAAACTCATTGCAAAAGCAAGATGTTTAATTTAACCATTCTGCAATGGGGCCACCCCTGCTGGTCGGCAAACAGTGGCACTGGGAGACAAAGGCATTTAGGTTTTTAAAAGAAAAATTGTGGGAAATTTGAAGTTGCAGTTTTGGCAACTTAGGATTGGATGAGGAAGCTATAAAGTAAGATAATTGGTTAGTATTAGGTACTCAAGCTTGGCTAGTCCTGCCAAGTGTGGATGCAGCTGCAATTTAAGGTGGGGGTGGTTAGCTCATCCTTGAAAATTAGGGGCTGCAGACTTTTGGCTGAGGTCTAAAGCTATATAGAAGAAGTCTGGGTTCATTGCTAAGAAACACTATCTCAAAGACAAGTGTCTGGTCCTTCTTTTTGCTGAGTGAAGGTCATTGTTTGTTTGTCTTTTTTTTTTTCTATCTGTCCTCATAGATAGAGTCACATTTTTCCATTCTCTGGAATGGCACTAAGAGGCTTTAGCTTAACCTGAACCTAAAACTCAAAACTATAGGCTTTAGAAGACATACAGGTTACAAAGTTAGTCTAACCCTTTCAGTGGCACGTCTGAACAAGCATTCCTGGATCTAACACTACATTTAGAGGGTTTGTCTAGCAAACCATAGCATGTACCACAGCTGCTCTTGTATCCTAGGCATATAACACTGACCCATTTCTCTGTCCTGATGGCCCAGTTTTAACTGTAAACCCAGCGACCAGAAAACTTGCTCACTGATCACTGAGGGATATAGCTGCCCATCTAGCCAGGTCAGCATAGGCAACCATGCTCATAGAGGGTTGCCAACACTAGTGTGGTATAGAACCAGCTGTCATATAATATCTTTCCCTTCAGTTCTCTCTTTCAGACACTGTTCTTTGTCTATTTCAACCAAACCACTTCTAGAAATTATCTGTTTTTTTTTCTCTTTTCCCTGCCCTGAAAGAATCAATACCCCAGGAAACTGTAGACCCTGCCAGCCTATTATATCAATAAGAAGGTGAACTAAATGTCCATTTAGTGAGTATCCCAGTAACTGCTCAGTTCAAAGTCAAAACCTAGGAAATTTCAGATCAAATCACAGAGTAGGATACCACCTTGTCATTTAGTGCATTCCACTTAATCCCATATCACTTTGAAGCTTCCCTACTTAGGAAATTAAATAAACATTGAAGTTCCATTTCTTACCTGACATTGTCACAGTAGTCAAGATGAGTAAAGGTGGGGAACTGGATAAAGGGATGAGATAAAGATTTGTTGAGTTTCACAAGAAAAAGTCACATGTGCACTGGATCAGGGATACTGGACACTGAGAAAAGTTTGTTTACCCATCTCCATGGAAACCTCAAGATTATATCAGGTGTTGATTGGCTGATAGGAATAATGATGTCATGATAAAGGTGAAAGCCAGTAATATTTTCGGGAGTGAGTTATTAAAAACACCAAGTGGACTGCCTACTTGAGAAAAAGGCTGAGCAGCCCTATGCCTCAAACTCAGCACATGAACCAAAGATGACAGTTGCTGTGTCCAAGACTTTTAGTTCAGGAAAAGTGTCACACATTTACTTTATGTGGTCATTAATAAAATCATGTTACTTTTACATTATTACAGATTCATTAAATACACAGATATGTCCTCAGTCAGTGAACTATTGTGAAAACACTCCTTGACCAAGGCAAATCTTTGAACAGAAAGCATTTAATTGGAACCTCGTTTATAATTTACATAGACCTTCAGGATGCCATATCAGCAAGCAGTCATCTTGTTGTAATCCTTCAGCAGAACTGAGAGCATTCCATACTTAATCACAAGCAGCAGGCAGAGAGAGGGAGGCAGAAAGAGAAAGAGCTAGAGAAATAGATTCAGAAATAGAAAAATAAAGACCTACAGAAACAAATAAAGTGACAGAGACTGAGAGACACAGACTACCTTCTGTATGGTCACTTTCATTGGCATATCAACATCAAAGCACACCATCCTATATTATAACTCCAAAAGCAATTATGTATTTTTAATATTTTTATTTAATTTTTATTAATTACACTTTATTCTCTTGGTATCCACCATAAAACCCTCCTCTTCCCTGCTAACCCTACTTTCCCTCCCCCTTCTCAACGCATGCCATTCACCAAGTCCAACTGAAAGGGGAAAAATTCTACTCCTTCTTTCTGATGCTAGTCTATCAGATGTCATCAGGAATGGCTGCATTGTCTTCCTCTGTGGCCTGGATAGGCTGCTCCCCCATCAGGGTGAGATGATCGAGGAGAAGGCTAATCAGTTCATGTCGGAGGTAGTCCCTGTTTCCATTACTATGGAACCACATGGACAATGAACTTCCATGGGCTACACCTGTGCAGAGGTTCTAGTATATATACATGCAAAGTACTTGGATGGAGTATAAATCTTAGGAAACACCCCTGTACTAAGATTATGTTGGTTCTGTTGCTCTCCTTATAGAGCTCCTGGCCTCTCTAGATCTTACTATTTCTTTCTTCTTTCATTATATTCCATCCATTTTTCCCAATGGTTGACCATAAGTCTCAGCATCTGTTTTGATAGTCTGCAGGACAGAACCATTCAGAGGTCCTCTGGGGCAGGCTCCTAACTTGTTCCCTGATTTATCCTTCTTCTGATGTCCATTCTTTCTGTCTTCTAGAATGTGGATTGAGCATTTAAGCCAGAGTCCTCCTTTATTAGTGTCTTTAGATGTACAGATTTTAGTAGGTCTGTCTTATATTGTATGTCTGTTAGTGGGATATACTGTATGTGTGTTTCTGCTTCTGGAATACCTCACTCAGGAAGATTTTTTTCAATTCCCACCATTGACATGCGAATTAAATGATTTCCTTGTTTTTTTATTGCTGAGGAATATTCTATTGTGTAGATATATCATAATTTCTGAATCCATTTTTAAATTGGGGGGCATCTGGGTTGTTTCCAGGTTCTAGCTCTTACGAATAAAGCTGCTACAAACATGGTTGAAAAAATGTCCTTATTGTGTACATGAGACTCTTTTGGATATATGCCTATAGGTGAATAACTGAATCTTGAGGAATTGCTATTCTTAGTTGTCTGAGGAAGCACCAGATTGATGTACAGAGTGGTTGTACAAGTTTACATTTCCACTAGCAGTAAAAGAGGGTTCCCCTTTGTCAACAACCTGTCCAGCCTGTGTTGTCATTTCTTTTTCAACTTGGCCATAACCGATGGATGTAAGGTAAATCTCAGGTTTGTTTTGATTTGCATTTTTATGATGTTGAATGGCATTGAGCATTTCCTTAAGTGTTTCTCTGCCATTCGATATTCTCTATCAAGAATTTTCTCTTTAGCTCTGTTCCCCAATTTTTTTATTTGGATTAGTTGATTTATTGCTTTACAACTTATATAGTTCTTCATATATACTGTCACATAGATGGTTAATGAAGAGTCTTTCCCAATCTATAGGGATTCTTTTTGTTTTGATGACTATGAACTTTGCTTTACAGAAGATTATCAGTGCCATGAGGTCCCATTTACTGATTGTTGCTCTTAGAGCCTGTGCTGTTGGTGTTCTGTTCAGGAAGTTGTCTCCTGTGCCAATGAGTTCAAAGTTCTTCCCCAGTTTTTCTTCTACAGGATTTAGTTTATTTGGTTTTTTTATTGAGGTATTTGATCCACTTGGACTTTAGTTTTGTGCAGAGTGATAAGTATGGATCTATTTGCATGATTTCAACATGTAGATATTGTGTTAGATCAGCACCATTTGTTGAAGATGCTATATTTTTTGTGTTGTATGGTTTTGTCATCTTTGTCAAAAATCAGGTTTCCATAGAGTTTGGGTTTATTTCTGGGTTCTATTTGTTTCCATCGATCCACTCTTCTGTTTCTCTGCCAGTACCATGCAGTTTTTATTACTGTTGATCTATATTACAGCTTGAAAGGACATACCTCCAGATTATCTTTTATTGTAAAGAATGGTTTTAGCAATTCTAGGTTTCTGCATGTAGACATTCAGTTAGACTAGCACAATTTGTTGAAGATGCTGTCTTTTTTCCATTGAATGTTTTTGCCCTCTTTGTCAGAACTCAAGTATTTATAGGTGTGTGGGTTTATTTCTTTTTGTGTCATTGATTTTTTGAATAGTTTTATTTGTTTCTAATTGATTGACTTCAGCCCTGAGTTTGATTATTTCCAGCCATTTGCTCCTCTTGGGTGTATCTGCTTTTTTTTTTCCCTAAAGTTTTCACTTGGGCCATTAAGTTGCTTGTATGTGATGTTATGAATTTCTTCTTGCAGGCACTTAGTGCTATAAATTTTCCTCTGAGCACTGCTTTCAATGTGTCCCATAAATTTGGGTATATTTTCATTGAATTCTAGGAAGTCTTTAATTTCTTTATTTATTTCTTCCTTAACCCAGCTGTCATTGAGTTGTAAGTTGTTCAGTTTCCATGTGAGTGTTGGCTTTTTGTTGTTTCTGTTATTGTTGATGTCCAGCTTTAGTCCATGATGGTTAGATAGTATACAAGGGATTATTTCAATCCTTTTGTATCTGTTGAGTTGCTTTGTGACCCACTATATTTTGGAGAAGGTTCCATGTGATGCTGAAAAGAAGGTATACTCTTTTGAGTTTGGGTAAAAAGATCTGTAGATGTCTATTAGGTCCATTTGATTTAGGGATTCTGTGAGTGCTTTTATTTCCCTATTTGGTGTCTGTCTAGTTGTTCTGTCCCTTGACGAGAGTGGGGTATTGAAGTCTCCCACTATTAAGGTATTAGGATCAATGTATGACTTAAGCTTTAATAATGTTTCATTTATGAATGTAGGTGCTCTTGAATTCGGACATAGATATTCAAGATTGTGATGTCTTCTTGGTGGATTTTTCCTTTGATGAGAATAGAGTGGCCCTCCTTATCTTTTTTGATTAACTTTGGATGAGAGTCTATTTTATTAGATATTAGGATGGCTACTCCAGCTTGTTTTCTGGAACCATTTACTTGAAAAACATTTTTCCAGCTCTTTACTCTGAGATAGTGTTTATCTTTTTTGCATAGGTGAGTTTCTTAGATGCATCAGAATGTTGGATCCTGTTTCCTTAACCATTCTGTTAGCCTGTGTCTTTTTATTGGCGAGTTGAGTCCATTGATATTGTTGAAACACCCATGTTGTTTCATGATTTCTTTCTCATCACCTTTGTCTTGGGTATACAGGAGGGCTTCTGATTTTTTTGAGTTAATTTTGTATCCAGCCACTTCACTGAGATTTTGGGGTCACTTAAGTATACTATCATATCATCTGCAAATAGTGAAACTTTGACTTCTTCCTTTCCGATTTGTATTCCGTGATCTCCCTTACTTGTCTTATTGCTTGAGCTAGGACTTCAAATATTATGCTGAAGATATATGGAGAGAATGGGCAGCCTTGCCTTTTTCCTGATTTCAGTGGGGTTGATTTAAGTTTCTCTCCGTTGAGTTTGATGTTTGCTATAGACTTGCTGTATATTTCCTTTACTATGTTTAGTTATCTTCCTTGTATCCGTGATCTCTCCCAGACTTTAAACATGAATAGGTGTTGGATTTTGTCAAATGCTTTTTTTGGCATCTAGGGAGATGAGCACACATGGCTTTTTCTTGTGAAACCCAACAAGCCTTTATCTCATCCCTTTATCCAAATCCCAAATCTTTACTTCTGTTTGCCTCCTTGACAATGTCAGGAAAAGGAAATTTTAATTTTTATTTAATTGGACCTCTTCCTAAGTAGTGAAGCTTTAAAGTGATGTGGGGTTGAGGAGAATGTACCAAATTACAAGGTGATCTTCTACTGTGGTCTTAGATCTGAAATTTCCTAAATTGTGACTATGAATTGAGCAGTTACTCATGTACTCACTAAATATATCTTCACATTTTTATTGATATAATAAGCTGGCAAGGTCTACGTTTCCATGGATTATTGTGTCCTTAAGAGAAGGGAAAAGAGAAGGAAACTAGACAATTCCTGGGACTGGTATGGCTGAAACAGAGAAAGTTCTGTGAATTTAAAAGGAGAACTGAGGCTCAATAAACTATTTGACATCTGGTGCTATTCCACAGAAAGATTGCCAACCCTCTATGAGCAGGATTGTCTAGCTTGACCTGGCTGGATTTGCAACAGTGAGTCAGGAAATCTTCTGGTCCTGGAGGTTTACAGTTAAAACTGAGCCATCAGTACAGAGAAATGAGTATGTGTTATATGCCTAGGACACACGAGCAGCTGTATTTTCTGCTGTGATCCTCCAGACAAACTTTCTAAACATAGTGTTAATGCCATGACTGCTTGTTCAGAGTTGCTGTCCGAGCTCATTGGGTCACAGGTAGCAGGGTAATACTAATTCATGGCTAGGATTCTCTGCTACATAATGAGTTCCTGGAAAGCATACTTTACAAAGTCAAACTCAGCCCTCCTTTAGCTGAATATTTTCTCCATATTAAAAGTCATGGTAAAAGTTGTCAACATATTATTTTTCTTATTTGGATATTTCATATACTATACATTACACTACAATTACATTACTCCCTTGTTTAAATTCCTACCCATGAGACACATATAATTTTTTCTTTAAAATACATCAGTTAGAGTATATGTTGTTCATATACTCTTTTAAAACTTAATCAGAGTCTCAGTGCCAAGTTACATAAAGAAATCTGAGTTCATCCTTGCCACACCAGGGTATCACCGCAAGAAGACCATAGGTCCTGAAGAGCTATATACTTCATCACCTTGATCACAGTATTTTTTATATTCATTTAAGATTTGTTTAATTTGAATCCCCTCACCTGCCTCCTCCCTCATCTCCTTCCCTCCTTCTTCTACACCTATGCCTTTTTTTTTTAGTTCTCTAATAGGGAACTAAGGTCCTTCACCACCTTCTATCTGACCCTAATGGCATTTAGATGTATTAATATCATTGTAAAATCATGGTAATATCATAATTCCATTGTGTTATCATAACACAATCATATTGTAAAATATTGTGTGTTATCAAGCATTGTGATGTCATAATGGAATCATGATATCATAAAAGCATTGTAATGACATAAGAACATTGTGAAAGGATAATACTATTGGGATATCATAATATTGTGATGTCATAATAGCATTGTGATAACAAAAAAATCCTCTGATATCATAATAATAGATATTAAGATGGCTACTCCAGCTTGTTTTCTGGAACCATTTGCTTGAAAAACAATTTTTCCAGCCCTTTACTCTGAGATAGTGTTTATCTTTGTTGCATAGGTGTGTTTCTTGGATGCAACAGAATGTTGGATCCTGTTTAGACAACCATTCTGTTAGTCTGTGTCTTTTTATTGGGGAGTTGAGTCTGTTGATTTTGACAGATACTAGTGACCAACAATTGTTATTTACTTTTGATGTGGGGTTGGTGGTGTCACTGAGTTTCATTGCTTGTATTCTTTTTTTTTTTTTTGACATGACTGTGAAAGTTTAATTATTAATGATGAGATTTCTAAATATAGGTAACAAATTTTTGTAACATGGCTTTTCCTAAAGAGAAATGGAAAAACTGTATACATATCAGATAGGACACCAACCAAAGAATAAAGAAACAAATCCACATAAGCCTAGCTTAGAGCCCCAGTAAGCCAATTTGAAGTTAGTTACAAAAGCATGGGTGATACAAGGTTGATATGTCATTTAAATAGCCATCTTTTATGAGTTGCAACTCCTCAAAGCTTCATTCCTTAAGCTCCTTAGCAAACTTGCATGCAGTTCCATGAGAATCTACTCTAATAATATGTTTACTGCTTTTTAAGAATTTATTTATTTTTTTATTAATTACAATTTATTCACTTCGTATCCCAACTGGAGTCCCCTCCCTCATCCCCTCCCAATCCCCCCTCTCTTCCTTTTTTCTCCTATGTCCCTCCCCCAGTCCAATGATAGAGGAGGTCCTTCTCCCCTTCCATCTGACCCTAGTCTATCAGCGCTCATCAGGACCTGCTGCATTGTCTTCCTCTATGGCCTGGTAAGGCTGCTTTCCCATCAAGGGAAGATGTTCAAAGAGCCAGGCCCTGAGATCATGTCAGAGACATGGGTTTTCTATTTATCTTTTGAAGAATCCACTATCTGTTATAGTTTCTCAAAGAGGCTGCTAGCAATAATAAAACAAAACAATATTTAGTTTTAAATTTGCTCACATTTGAGGAAATAGACAAATGCTAGAAACTTTTTTCACTTGTTGATCAGTTTTAATTACATTTTAATTTTTTTATATTAGTTACAGTTTATTAACTTTGTAGCCTGATCTCTCATTTCCCCAATCCCACCTTCCTCCCTCATCTCCTCGCTGCCCCTTTTCAAGTCTACCCATAGGGGAGGTCCTCCTCCCCTTCCATCTGACCCTAGATTATCAGGTATCTTCAAGACTGACTGCAGTATTCTCCACTGTGACCTAGCAAGGCTGCTCTTCCCTCTGGATGTGGTGGAGTTCAAATAGCCAGCCATTGAGTTCTTTTGATTCTTTTGTATTCTTTTAATTTTTTGTTGTTGTTGTTGTGTACTTATCTATTTCTTCTGTTTCCTTAGATGTAGTTGTTTTCTTTGGTTTGGAGTTTCCCTTCTAGTAACTTCATTAGAGCTAGGTTACTATGTAGATATTGTTTAAATTTCATTTTGTCATGGAATATTTTGAATTCTCTGTCTATGTTGATTGAAAGTTTTGCTGGATATAGTAGTCTGGGTTGGAATCTGTGGTCCCTTAAGGACTGTATGATTTCTGTCCAGGCCCTTCTGGCTTTCATAGTTTCTGTTGAAAATTCTGGTATGATTCTGATAGGTCTACCTTCATATGTTACTTGGCCTTTTTTCCTTGCTGCTTTTAGATTTTTTTCTTTGTTCTGCAGATTCAGTGTTTTGACTATGACATGGCGTGAAGAATTTCTTCTCTGATCTAGTCTACTTGGTGTTCTGTAGGCCTCTTTTATGTTTATGGACATCTCTTTCTTTAATTTGGGAAAGTTTTCTTCTATAATTTTCTTGAAACTATTTTCCAGAACTTTGAGACTGATGTCTTCTTTTTCTTCTACTCCTATTATTCTTAGATTTTGTCTTTTCATGGTGTCCTTGATTTGTTGGATGTTTTGTGTTTGGAACTTTTCTGATATTATTTTTTCTTTGAGAGACATGTCAATTTCTGCAAGTATATCTTCAGCTCCTGATATTCTTTCTTCCGTCTCTTGTATTCTGTTGGTGATGCTTACCTTTGTAGTTCCCGATTTTTTTCTCTATGTTCTCCAGATCCTGGTTTTTCTCTATTTGTGTTTTCTTTATTGATTCTAATTCTGTTTTCATGTCTTGCATCATTTCCTTCATCTGTTTGAATGTGGAGTCCTGCTTTTCAATGACAGCTTCTATTTTTTGTTTGTTTGTTTGTTTCTTCTCTATGTATCACAAATTGTGCCTCTACTTCCTTGGCTATAATTGCCTATATTTCTATAAGAGCTTTGTTTATTTCTTCTTTATTTGCCTTCATTTGTGTGGACATTTCTTTGAGAGCTTTGTGCATTTCTTCTTTGTTTGCCTCAATTTCCGTGGTCATTTCTCTAAGAGCTTGATTTGTTTCCTCTTGGTTTGTCTCGATTTCTTTGTTTATTTCTCTGAAGGCTTTGTTCATTTCATCTTTATGGGCCTCTAATAGCTGGAGACACATAGTTTTGAGTTCATTTTCTTGTATATCTAGTGAATTGAAGTGTCCATTGTTTTGTGGAGTTGCTTTTGAGGTCATTCTGTCTGGATTTTTGTTGGGAGTGTTCTTATGTCTGCCTCTAGCCTTCTGGTTATTTATAAACCTCACTGTTCCTTGAGTTTGTAGTTCAGGCTATGATCGTCTCTTTCTGTTTTCTGGACTGTTTTTTCAGGAAGATGAGAGAGGCTCACTGGTTTGGGAGTAAGTGTTGTGGTTTCAGTTTTGCCTAATTAAGGAATGTGACGCTGGTGCTATTAGCATGTGCTTTTAGCGGTCGCAGTGTGCATGCCTGGATTCTTTGACTATTGCAATGCCCTGCAGGCCACTATTATGCAGTTCTGCCTGAGATCCAGGGATTGTTTGCCTGGATTAAACTGGTGGACCCACAAGACAGAGGCTTCAATGTTGGGGTTGCTATCCCAAGAATCCCTATGATGTCCACACTAGGGGTGTGGGTGGCAGGGATCTCATCTGGTTGCTTCTGTGGTGAGGCCCTGGGTCTGGGGAAACTCTCACTAGAAGGCTCACTCACTCTCTTGCAGGACCAGTTGGAATGCACAGGGGTTTTCCTTGTTCTCTACTCTCTGATTTGGTCCTGCTGCGGAAAATGGGCGGGTAGGCTAACAGTCAGCTCTGTGGCACTGTAGATGCAGGACTTGCTGTTCACCTTTCCTGTGTGCTGCCTCTCTGTCCTTTCCCTTTGTCAGGAGGGGTTATGTTGACTGGTACCAGGGTAGCACGGGAAAGAGTTAGGTTGAGTGTTCTCAATCCCAGATCCTGGGCCCAGATCTCTCTGCTAGAAGCAGCCTGGCGGTAGAACCTATATTTGCTGATCCCGAGAGAGTACCAGGTAGGGTTGAGTGTCCTCAGGTCCAGAGCTTGGGTTTCTCTGCCAGAGGCTGCTGGGTGAGCTGGAGAGGGGGTGCTGTGTTCTGTGGTAGAATGCCTCTCTGTCCTTCCCCTCTGACCTTCCCCTCCACTAGGGCAAGCTTATGGCAGTGCTCTCAGGGGAGTGTCAGAAGGGGTTGGGACTTCTCAGTCTGATCCTGAGCTGGGGTTTCTCTGCCAGGGAACGGGGTGGGGGGAGCTGGTGATATGACTTGGTGTTAGACCTTATTGCACTGGACCCAGGAGAATCTCAGGACGTGTTGAATGACCACAGTCCCAGATCCCAAGCTGAAGTTTGCTAGAAGCAGCCAGAAGCACTGGGGTCCTTGCACTGTGAAGACACTGTGTGCCTCTTTATCTTTCTGCTCAGCTGCGGCAGGGTTATGCTGGTGTTTGGGGGAGTGCCTGAAAGGATTGGGTTTTCTCAGCCCCAATCTCAGGTTGGGGTATAGACAATGTGGTCTGTGGCAGATTCTGCTGGATGCCTCCTGCCTCCTCAGAAGAGGGAGGAGGGATTTTGTGCTGGGTGAGCAGCTGCTCTCCATGCAAGGTGGGAGGTCAGTTGTGATGGCTGTGGTACCTGTGGTCAGTGAGACCTTCCAGGGAAAGACTGCGTGACCCGTGATCAGACTCGCAGATCTCCTTCCCCATGGGGTTTTCTTGAGACTGGGACTCCCAGTCTCTGGCACCCTTGTGCCCACCAATCAGCCTGGGAAAGTGATTGGGACACACAGGCGTGCGGCTCCAGCCTGGAGACTTAAAGCCTGCATTACCGGGGATCTCTTCCGGGTTCTGGCTGGGCCGCTGGAGAGTGGACCTGACCTATTCCCATGATGTGGGAGCCTCCCTTCACCTGGAAACACGATCGCTGTAGTTTTAGGGCCCAGATTTCAGTCTCATGGTCACTGCACAAAGAGTGTTGTCCTGCTTCTCAGATACAGTGTTATCCCGGCCCTGCCATCTTGCCCCCCACCCCCATGTTCACAACTTTTACAAAGACTTTAACATGGAGAATAGATTCTGCTAAAGGAGGGCAGAGTTTGACTTTTTAAGGCATGCTTTCCAGGAAGTCATTATGTAGCAGAAAATCATAACCATGAAAGAGGGGTTACCCAGCTACCTCAGACCCCATGATGTTCAGTTGGCATGTCTCAACAATCATTCCTGTTACTAACACAATGTTTAGAGTCTTTCTCCAGAGGACCACTAAAGGAATCACAGCTGTTCTTGTATCCTAGCTATATAACATAGCACATATCTCCGTCCTGAAGGCCCAGTCCTGAAGGTATTAACTGTGAGGCCCAGTTTTAACTATAAATGACAGAATGATGAGGATGGCTCACTGACCACTGAGCAGGACACAGCTACCAGTCCAGCCAGGTCAGCTAAGGCAACCATGCTTATAGAGATTTGGCATCACTAGCATGGAACATCATCAGCTTTCAAATAAAACATTTTATTGCCCATGAAATCTACTTTTACATTCATAGACCTTCTCTGTTTCAGCCAAACCAGTCCCAGAAATTATCAGGTTTCTTTCTCTTTTCCTTGCTCTTAAAGACTCAATACCCCAGGTAACCCTACACCCTGCCAGCTTATTATATCAATAAGAATGTGAAGGTATATTTAGTTAGTACAACAGTTAATGTTCAATTCAAAGTCACAACCTAGGAAATTTTAGATCCAAGAGGACAGTTGAAGAGCACCTTTTCATTTGGTACATTCCCCTTAATCCTACATCCTGTTGAAGTTACCCTATTTAGAAAGCTGTCTAATTAAATAAACATTAAAGTCTCATTTCCTACCTGACATTGTCACAGAGGTAAATAGGAATAAAGGTGGAGGATCTGGATAGAGGGATGAGATAAACACTTTCTGAGTTTTACAAGAAAAAGTCACTTGTGCACAGGATCAGAGATAATGGACAAGGAGAAAACTTTGCTTACTCATCTCCATGTCAACCTCAAGATTCTCTCAGGTGTTGATTGGCTGAAAGAGAAAATGATGTTGTGAAATAGGTGAGAGCCAGTGAGTGTTTCATGACCCAGTTCTTAAAAGGGCCAAGGGGAGAGCCTGCTTGAGAGAAAGTCTGAACAAGCCTACATGCCTCAATCCAAGCAGCTGAAAGCACAGAACCCAGGGATGACAGTTCCTGTGCCTAAGAATTTTAGCTCAGGAAAATTGTCACATATTTCTTACAAGTTTTCATTAATAGTCATGTGTCCTTGACATGTGACTTTCACATTATCACAGTTTCAATTATTAAATATTAAATGAACATATATGTCCTCAGTCAGTGAATTACTTTCTGTGAAAATACTCCCTGACCAAGGCAACTCTTTGAACAAACAGCGATTAATTGGGACTTTGCTTATATTATTTACAGACACTATCCAGGATATCATGTCAGCAAGCAGTCATCTGTTGTAGTCCTTCAGCAAAACTAAGAGTTTTTTTCATACTGAACCACAAGCGGCAGGCAGAGAGAGGGAGACTGAGAGCAACAGAGAAAAATCTAGAGACAGATGCAGAAATAGAGAGACCAAAACCAACAGAAACAAAGATATAAAGCTACATGCCCAAGAGACAGAGACTCCATTCTATCTGATCCCTTCCTTTGGCCTATCAACCTCAAAGCACAACCTCCTATAATATAAGTCCAATAGGAATTATATTATCTAACTAGGCCATACTTCCTATCCCTTCCCATACATTTTCTTACTGGGGAGTAAACAAGTAAATACATAAGCTTCAAGTGGACATTATAATTCAAACCACCATAAAGTGGAAGAAGATCGACAGACTTCTAGGCTAAAAAACAAAACATAGTTATCCTGATAGTTTTTCATGCAATACAATGATTAAAATCCCAGCAACTACCAATTATTAAAGAAGAGGACAGACAACCTCTTATTGGGAAAATTTCTTTATTTTGGCTTGTTTATACACAGTTGAGACAGGATGTTTAGAATAAGTATCACAATGCAATATCCGGACTGAAACCAGAGAGTTGGGGGGAGAAATCAACATTTGAATGAACAAGTATAAGGTGTATACATTTCAAAAACATTATACCAACAAGACCCACAATCTGATATTATGCTGAGAGAGACCTTAAAACACCCAACTCTAAATGGGATTCCCCTATGAAATTCTCCCTCCCCTCACAGTTCTGGGAAGCCTGCAGGAGAGGAGACAGGAAGAGTGTCAAAAGTAGAGGAAATTGAGGACACAAGGAAAACAATACCTTGAGAATCAGGCTGCAGGGGAAGATGATGCAACTAGCCTTGATGAGAACTGACAAGCTAGGGTTAATTAGAAGGGAGAGGAGGACCTCAACTATGAGGTGAATTTTAGAAATTGCGTAGGAGGGTGGGTTTGACTAGAAGGGGAAGAGAAAGGAGGCAGCAGAGGTGAAATAAAGTGAACACTTTGTAATAAATAAATACATAAGAAAAACTGTGATCAAGGTGATGAGGTATATCCATCTTTAGGACTTATGGATAATTCTTGCGGTATTGGCAGGGTATGGCAAGGATGGACTCAGTTTTCTTTAAGGGACTTGGCACTGATACTCTGATCATGTTGCAATGTTCATATTAAGAACACATACTTCAATTGATGTATTTTAAATGGAAAATAAATTGTAATGTGACACATGGGTGGTAGGTTTTGAACCTGGGAGCAATGGAAAAAGAGTGTGATGTACATTATATGAAGTTACCACATAATCAGTAAAAATATGTTGGCAACTTTTACACTGACTTTTAACATGGAGAAAAGATTCTGTTTAAGGAGGGCAGAGTTTGACTTTATAAGGTCTTTTCAGGAACTCAGTATGTAGCAGACAATGCGACCCATGAACTAGTGGTTACCCAACTATATCAGACCCCATGAGCTTAGTGGTACTTCTGAACAAGCAGTCCTGACACTAGCACTACATTTAGGTTTGTCTTGAGGACCACAGCAGGAAAAACTACTACTCTTGTGTACTAGGCATATAACACAGACCCATTTCTCTATATTGAAGGCCCAGTTTGAACTGGAAACCTCGGAACCAGGAGGGTTCCTCACTGACCCAAGAATAAGACATAGCTGCCTATCTAAGAAGGTCATTCAAGGAAACCCTGCTCATAGACAGTTGGCAACACTAGTGTGGAACAGCACCAGCTTTCTAATACTTTTTTGCCCTGAAAAAACTATTTCCTTTTACACTCACTGGTTTTCTCAGTTTCAGCAAAACCAGTGCCAGGAATTGTCTGTTTGCCTTCTATTTTCTTTACTTTTAAAGACTCAATACTCCAGGAAACTGTACATCCTGCCAGCCTATTTTATCAATGAGAATGTGAAGGTACATTTAGTGAGTATGCAAGTAACCGCTCAGTTCAAAGTCAGAACCTGGGAAATTTAAGATCCAAAACCATAGTAGGAAACCCCATTGTCATTCTATGCATCCCCTTATTCCATCATTATTTAGAAGATTCCCTACTTAGGAAGGTATCCAATTAAATAAACATTAAGGTTTCATTTCTTACTTGACATTGTCACAGAGGTAAAAAGGAGTGAAAGTATGGGATCTGGATAAAGGGATGAGATAATGGCTTGTTGGGTTTCACAAGAAAATGTCCTGAGTGCACAGGATCACAGATACTAGACACTGAGGAAAGATTGTTTATTCATCTCCATAGAAACCTCAAGACTCTCTCACGTGCTAATTGGCTGAGAGGCAGAATGATATCATGAAACATGTGAAAGCCAGTAAGTGTTTCAGGAGTCAGTTATTAAAAGGGCCAAGTGGACATCCTCCTTGAGAGAAAGTCTGAGCAGCCCTATATGCCTCAAACTGGGCTGCTTAAAGCACACAAACTAGAGATGTCATTTTCTGTGTCCAAGACTCCTAGTTCAGGAAAAATGTCACAAATTGCTTTTGGGTGGTAATTAATATAGTCACAGGTAATTCACGTGTGACTTTCACATTATCATAGATTCCATTATTATTTCTTAAATACACAGTTATGTCCTCAGTCAGTGAATTACTTACTGAGAAAATTCTCCTTGACCAAGAAAAATCTTTGAACAAAAAGAGTTTAATGGGGCCTTGCTTATATTTTTACAGAGATAATCCCTTGGTCATGACATTGGTCATGTCACCAATCATTCAACTTGTTGTAGTCCTTCAGCAAAACTGAAAGCTTTTCATACTGAAGCACAAGTGGCAGGCAAAGAGAGGGAGACAGAGAGAGCAAGAGAAAGAGCAAGAGACAGAGAGAGCAAGAGCTGAGAAACAGACTTAGAAATATTGGGAACAAGACCAACAGAAACAAAAAAATAATAATTT
Source organism: Meriones unguiculatus (assembly GCF_030254825.1). NCBI lineage: Eukaryota > Metazoa > Chordata > Mammalia > Rodentia > Muridae > Meriones > Meriones unguiculatus. Next base: position 27,289,746 of record NW_026843710.1, on the reverse strand, counting down.
GACCTGGACCAAGAGACAGAAACTCATGTCTGCCTGGTCACTTTTATAGGAATATGAACCTACAAGAACACCCTCCTATAATTTAACTCCAAAAATAATTATATTTTTAAGCTATTTTTATTATAATTTTTATTAATTACACTTCATTCACTTTCTTATTTCTCCATAAACCCCTCATTTCTTCCCTCCCTCCCCATTCTAACTTCCTTCCCCCTTCTCCATGCATGCCCTTCCCCAAGTCCACTAATAGAGGAGGACTTCCTTTCATTACTTCTAATACAATTTTATCAGATCTCATCAGGCTTAGCTGCATTGTCTTCCTTTGTGACCTGGTGAGGGCGCTCCCCCATTAGGTTGAGGTGATCAAAGAGCAGGTCAATCAGTTCATATCAGAGACAGTCCCTGTTCCCAGTACTGTAGAACCCACTTGGGCACTGATATGCCATGGGATACATCTGTGCAGGGGCTCTAGGTTATCTTCATGCATGGTACTTGGTTAGAGTATGAGTCTCAGGAAAGACCAAGGTGCTCAGACTTTTTGGTTTTGTTGCTCTCCTTGTGGAGATCCTGTCCTCTCCATATCTTTCTATTTCCCACTTCTTTCATTAGATTCCATGCAATATGCCAAACAGTTGGCCATGAGTCTCAACATCTGCCTTGTTAGTCTGCAGAGCAGAGCTTATCAGAGGCCATCTGTAGCAGGTTCCTAACTTGTACCCTGTTTTCTCCTTTTCCTGATGTCCATCTTATTTGACTTTCAGGGTGGGGGTTGAGCATTTTATCTTGATTAGTTTTTTAAGTACACAGATTTTAGTAGGTGTATCTTATATTTTATGTCTATGCGAGTGAATATATACTGTGTGTCTTTCTTCTTCTGGAATAGCTCACTCAGGATGATCTTTTCCTGTTACCATCATTGACCTACAAATTTCATGATTTCCTTATGTTTTTATTAATGAGTAATATTCCATTGCATAGATGTACCACAATTTCTGTATCCATTTTTCAGTTGGGAGGCATCTGGGTTGTTTCCAGGTTCTGGCAATTACAAATAAAGCAGCTACAAACATGGTTGCGCAAATGTCCTTAATGTTTATTTGAACCACTTTTGGATATATGCCTAGAAGTGGAATAGCTGGATCTTGAGGTAGTGCTATTCCTAGTTGTCTGAGAAAGTGCCAAATTGATTTCCAGAGTGGTTGTGCAAGTTTATATTCCCACAAGCAATGGAGGAGGCTTCCTCTTTTTCCACAACCTTTCCAGCATGTGTTGTAACTTGAGTTTTTGTTCGTGGCCATTTGATGAGTGAAAGTTGAAATCTCAGGGTGGTTTTGATTTGCATTTTCCTGTTGGCTAATGATGGTGAGGATTTGTTTAAGTGTTTCTCTGCCATTTGATATTTCTCTATTGAGAATTGTCTATTACTTCTGTTTCGCATTTTTTAATTAGATTACTTGATTTGTTGCTTTTCAACTTTTTAGTTCTCTATATACTGTCACATAGAGTCTTGGTGAAGAGTCTGTCCTGATCTGTAGACATTCATTTTGTTTTGATGACAGTGTCCTTTGCTTTACAGAAGCTTTTCAGTTTCATGAGTTCCCATTTATTGATTGTTGCTCTTAGAGCCTGTGCTGTTGGTGTTCTGTTCAGGAAGTTGTCTCCTGTGCCAATGAGTTCAAGGCTCTCCCCCACTTTTTATTCTAACCAATATAATGTATCCAGTTTTATTTTGAGGTCTTTGATTCACATGGACTCTAGTTTTGTGCAGTCTTATGGGTATGGAAATACTTGCATTTTTCTACATGTACACATCCAGTTAGACATTTGTTGAAGAACCTATCATTTTTCCATTGTATGGTTTTGGCATCTTTGTCAAAAGGCAGGTGTCCATAAGTATGTGGCTTTATTTCTGGGTCTTCTTTTCGGTTCCATTGATCCACCATTCTGTTTCTATGCCATTAACATGCAGTTTTTATTACTGTACCTCTATAATACATCTAAGGTCATGGATGGAGATACTTCCAGAATATCTTTTATTGTGAAGGATTTTTTTTAGCAATTGTGTTTCTTGTTTTTCCATATGAAGTTGAGAATTTTTCTTTCATGGTCTGTAAAGAATTGTGTTGGTAATTTGATGGGAATTGCATTGAATCTGTAGATTGCTTTTGGTAAGATGGCCATTTTTACATTGTTAAGCCTGCCAAGCCATGAACATGAGATATCTTTCCATGTTCTGATATGTTCTTCCAATTCTTTCTTCAGAGACTTGAAAATTTTTTGATACAAGTCTTTGACTGCTTGGTTAGGGTCATACCAAGGTACTTTATGTCTTTGATTGAATTCAAGGACACAACAAAGATATCATCCACTATGATCAAGTAGGCTTCATTTCAGGTATGCAGGGGTGGTTCAGTATATGGATATCCATCAATGTGATCCACCATATTAATATACTGAAAGAAAAAAAAAACATGATAATCTCCCTAGATGCTGAAAAGCATTTGACAAAATCTGACATCTGTTCATGTTTAAAGCATTGGAGAGATCAGGGATACAAAGTAGATAACTAAATATAGTAAAAGCTATATACAGCAAGCCTATAGCAAACATCAAACTAAGCTGAGAGAAACTTAAAGCAATCCCACTGAAATCAGAGACAAGGCGAGGCTGCCCCTTCTCCATATCTATTCAACATTGTTCTAGGAGTACTTGATAGAGCAATAAGACTACTGAAAGAGATAAAGGGGATAGAATTCAGAAAGGAAAAAGTCAAGCTATCACTATTTACAGATGATATGATAGCATACCTGAGTGACCTCAAAAATTCTACCAGGAAAATCCTACAGATGTTAAACAACTTCAGCACATTGGCTGGATACAAAATTAACTCAAAAAAATCAGTAGCCCTCTTTTATACTTTAAAAGACAATTCTGCTAAAAAAGGAAATTAGGGAACAAAAGGAATTATATTATCTAACAATGCCTTAACTCCTAACACTTTCCAGATATGTCCTCACTGGTGACTCCACATGTAAATAGATAGGCTTCAAAATGACATTGCAATTCAAAGTACCAGTAAGTAGAAAAAGATGAAGGGACTTCTAGGCTAAAAGAACCTTGTTATGCTGAAAGTTTGTGATTCAATACAATTATTAAAGGCCCAACAAATTCCAAAGTCTATAGAACAGGCCTGACAATATCCTTTGGAAAAATGTGGAATATTTCCAAAATGGAGAATTATTCAGCTAAGAAATGACATCAGGATATTTTCAGACAAATGGAAGGAACCAGGAAAAATCATTGTGCTATTAATTAACTAAAATGCAGAAAGAAAATATGGTATGTATTTACTTATTAGGGGCACCATCTGTCAAATAGTTTATTCCCCCTCAGTTCTCCCTTTACACTCAAAAATATTTCTCTCGAGCAACAGAACAAGAAAATTTGAACATAGGGAACTTCCCAGAGACTCATACTCCAACCAAGGACTATTCATGGAGATAACCTAGAACCCCTGCACAGATATAGCCCAGGGCAGTTCAGAGTCCAATTGGGTTACATAGTAATGTGAAGAGGGACTGCCTCTGACATAATCTGATTGGCCTGCTCTTTGATCACCTCCCTCTGGGGGGGGGCAGCCTTACCAGGCCACAGTAGAGGACAATACAGCCACTTTTGATGTGAACTGACAGACTAAGATCAGAAAGGAGAGGAGAACCTCCCCTATTAGTGGACTTGGGGAGTGGCATGCAAGCAGAGGGAGGAGGGAGGGTGGGATTGGGAGGGGAGGGAGGGGCTTATGGGGGGATGCAGAATGAATAAAGTGTAATTGATGAAAAATTTAAGAAAAAGGGAAAAAAATAATTTAAGAACCTTAAATGACTTTCAAAATTGGAGGAAAACATGGAGTTAGTCAATTGGCATGGAGCACGTCTCGCCCCTGGGGGCAATGGTCTCCTGAACCTACTCAGACCTCGGACAGCACCACTGCTAGTTCTAGAACTGACGCAGGATGTTCCAACGAGGGGTTAAGGCTTCTCATAATATTTCCTATAAGCCCACACCTGTTTGTCTATATCCCCCATTTTTATTCATTATTAGCCAGATAGAGCCAAGTAATTGTGGTAATGATACTTGCTTTTTTGCCCAATGCTGGAATGCTAGTAAATTTAGGTATGCCCTGGTTACTCGCATGCCTCACTGGGTGCCTGTGCCCATTGATGCCCCTCACGCTATGACTCTCTTCAGACAGAAAAGGGATCTTGGAACTACAGCCACCATTGTTACTACCATCTCATTGACGGCTGTTGGAGCTACCACCAGGGCATTAGCCATGAGTCATACTGGGCAGACTTCTCAGACCCTGAATAATCATTTAGCCAATGTAGCTCATGCCTTAGTTGTACATAAAGGAATTAATGCTCAACTAAAAGGAAGCTTGATGGTGTTCAATCAGAGGATTGACCTCTTGCAGGAGCAAATTGATACCCTATGGCAAATCGCTCAACCTGGCTGTCAGTGAAAGTATGCTGGACTTTGTGTCACTAGCATACAACATGAGAATTTTTCCTGTGCTGCAAATCTGTCCAAACAATTGTCGAGCTATATTTTAGGTAATTGGGACTGGAGAATTCGATACTACGATGGAGCAGCTGAGAGTGGCCATTGTCACAGTAAATTCTACCAGAGTGGACGCAGGACTAGCCACAGGATTATCAACCTGGATTGCTGCAGCCATGAATCATCTGAAGGAATGGGCGGGCATGGGAGTGTTAGCAGGCCTTCTGGTGTTGGTCTCCTTGGTTTGCCTGTGGTATATATGCAAGATTAGAGTCTCACAACAGTGTGATGCAGCCATGATCATTCAGGCCTTTACAGCCATTGAAGCAGAACATTCTCCCCAAGCATGGTTGGATACCATAAAAAGCTAAAATGATACGCTCAGGATGCGAGGCTAAGCACTGCACTCAGGGTCAGCCGCTTTGGACACAGAGAAGAGCATGTCTGATTGCAAGCGGGTTGATGCCCCAGGTCCCGCCTCTGAGAAAAAGGTATCGGACGGGTCTGATGCTCTTTGGGTGGATGACACCTAAATGAACATCGGTACAAAGTCCCAATTTATTTCTAATATCAGAGATCAGACCTCTACTCTTGCCTGATGCGTCTAAAACAAAAAGGGGGAACTGTAGAGAGCTGCGGAATGCTATGCCTTAAAGATGGAGCTGGTTTCCGCCTTCCACCTTCCCGATGGTGAGTGCTCTCTGTCATGAACAATTCCACATTTGGCTAAGGCTGAGGATCTGGCTTGCTTCCATGTATGTGGACCTATCTGCATTGCCCCTGTGGCATGCCTGGGTTGGCTACCCAGAGGCTATTTAAGCTGTGGGCTGGCTTTCCCCGGGGTCCGAGGATTGTTCAAGGTTCCTGAATAAACTGCATTGAAAAAAAAAAAAAAAAAAAAAAAAAAAGAAGTGAAGAAATGAACCGCTTTTATGGATTGAAATGTAATGTATTAAATTTACCAATTCTTTCCAAAAAAAATATTTTCCCATATTTCCTCCCATCTTCATTTTTTAAACGTTTCATTAATAAACAAAGTTTAGTTAAAAAAAAAAAAAGATTGATGGCTTCTTCTTGGAAGTGGTGCCAGAGTGTGGCAAAGATAAATTCAGTTTTCTTTAAGGGACTTGGCAATGAGACCCTGATCATGTTCCAAAGAGTATATGAACAACACATACTAAAGTTGATGTATTTTAAAGAAAAAGTAATTTAGAGTGGCATATGGGTAGGGATTTCAAAATGGAATCAATGGAAAACGAGTATAATGTATATTACATGAAATTTCCACATTATCAAGAAAAATAATATGGTGAAAACTTTCCAATGACTTTTAACATGGAGAAAATATTCCGTTAAAGGAGGGCAATTTTTTTTCTTTGTAAGGCATAGTTTTACAGGAACTCATTATGTAGCAGAGAACCGTAGCCATGAACTAGTGCTTATCCAGCTATCTCAGACCCTATCAGCTCAGGTAGCACCACTGAGCAAGCAGTCCTGGCAGCAACACTACTTTTAGAGGGTTTGTCTAGTGGACTGCAGTAGGAAAAACTGCTGCTCTTATGTACTAGGAATATAAAATGGACCCATTTCACTGTCCTGAAGGCCCAATTTTAAATGTAAACACCAGGACCAAGAGGGTTCCTCACTGACCACTGAGTAGGACATAGCTGCCCATCCAGACAGGTCAGCTAAGGCAACCCTGCTTATAGAGGGTTGGCAACACTAGTGTGGAACAGAACCAGCTGTACAATGGTTTATTTCCAATCATTTCTCTTTTTACACTCAGAGAATTTCTGTTTCATCAAATCCAGTCCCAGGAATTGTCTGGTTTCTGAAGGAGTCTGGTAATCGGAATTCTGCTCCTGGCCTTGCCAGATGGGGGTCTTACCTAATTTCCATGTCTCAGAGAATGTCCTTGGCGGTCTCTGCATGCAGGGTGTTCTGAGCCTGAGAAGTAGATAGCAAGCTTCCTGCAACCTTAGGAACCAGACCACAAATTTTGTGTAACCTTGAGTGAATTGCTGGATGCCTTGCCTGGTGGCACAGACATGTTGCTACTATGAATTTTTTTTTTGCTTATACCCTTTGCTTTATAAATGTTGTTCACATGTTCAGTAAACTGAGACTTGATAAGGAATCTATCTTGTCTCCATTATTTGTGTCTCTGTCCCCCCATTTACACTCCCTCTTTCAGGTGGACCCTGTTCAACTAGCTTTAGGATGGGTCAGGTGGCACCTGAACAACGGACCTTGAAAATGAGGGGCAATTTGAGAAATGCTGGTTTCTGTAGCTCGGGATGCCCAAGAAAAAAGTGTTTCATGAAGACCTCCCATCCTATGGAGGAAGACAAGGTTGGCAGGCAGAGAAATCATGGGGCAGAGAAATAGCAGGAAGATGTTAATGAGGACTTTAAAGCAAGGAATTGGGAGAAATGCCCTTATCCCATTTAGTTTGTAAATGAAGTTTATCCTGGTTCGCAGTTGAAGATGCCATCAATCCTGAAAATTAGGAAAAGGAATCTCGCAAGCTAAAGAGTTACTGGGGAAAATTTGAGCAACCAAACAAGCAGAAAAAAAAGAAGTACTTCTAAAGTTCTATCAAATGTTCATAAAAGAGCTCAAACAGATTTGTGTATTTTGAGAGCAGAAATAATTTAGGAGCTAGATAGTGAGGATGAAATGGAGTCAGAGGAAGAAACAGTCAAGTCTCATAATTCAAACTGGCCTCTGGCGCCCTCTCCCCCAGTGGCTTTCTCTGCCAAATGTGCAGGAGATACTGGACCACTGCAGGAGGATTTTACTGTTCTCCAAGATAAAGTCCAATTAGAAAGGGAACAAATGCAGTCATTAAGGGAATTAGAGAAATTAAAATTATAAAATAATAATAATAGTAATAAATAATAATAATAATAATAATAATAATAATAAAATTGGATTGTTTGCACTGGTAGATGTTAAAGTCTGTTTTGTTTTTGTTTTTTTTTTCTATAATTTTATTTTTCTCATTAGTTACATTTTGTTAATTCTGTATCCCAGCTGTATCTCTCATTCCCTCCCCAATCCCACCCTTTCTCCCTCATCTCCTCCCTGCCCCCTTCCAAGTCCACTAATAGGGGAGGACCTCCTCCCATTTCATATGACTCCCTTTTGTCAGGTATTTTCAGGGCTGGCTGCAAAGTCCTCCTCTGTGGCCTCCTACTGCTACTCCCTTGGGAGGTGGGGAGGTCAAAGAGCCAGTCATTGAGTTCCTGTTAGAAATAGTCCTTGTTCCCCTTACTATGGGAAACCATTGATTACTGAGCTATCATGGGTCACATCCGAGCAGAGATTCTAGGTTTTATCCTCTCATGGACTTTGGTTGAGTGTCCATCTCAGAAAAGACCCTGTGCCCAGATGTGTTTGGTCTTTGTGGAGCTCCTATCCTTTCTACATCAAACTCCCCTTCTTTCATATGATTCCTTGAACTCTGCCGAAGGTTTGGTTGTGAGTCTTAGTATCTATTTTGGAGCACTGCTAGGTAGAGTCTTTCAGATGCTTTCTGCGGTAGACTCCTGTCATACGTTCAATGCATATCCCATTTAGTCTGGTTTTGACTTTTAAAATTATAAATATGCTTTATGATTTATCTCCTAAAACAAGTAAAATTGTTTTAATATTAAAAAACAGGTTTAAAATATTTAAATGTTTAAAAAGCAGATAGCATGTTTGTTTGTTTGTTTTTGTCTATGCTTTTTTATTTTTGTTTTTGTCTGCCAGCTTCTGTTTTGGTTTTAGGTTTTGGTTTACTTGCCAGGCCTAGGAAACTTGGAGAGTTTCCAATGTAGTTGAGGGAATCTGGAGGATGCTCCAGTTCCTGAAGAAGAGGCCTCTAAATGTTTTCCATCTTTTGGGACCAGGAGAGAGTGTTGTTGGGACATTATTCTGTGTGATAAGAGGGCTGCTGGAGAATTCTCTCAATCTGGAGGCTGTGGAAATGGCAGTGGGGATTCTGCTCCTTCTGGAATCTATGTGTGTGGAGGGGACCCCTGAGGGGGTCCTCTTCTTCTAGAATCTGTAGGACTTCTGTCAAGTAGGGGATGGTCAAGTCCTGGAATTTGGGTATTCTGGTTACTCCAAGGTGACAAGTCAGAATTCTATGTTCTTTATATAACTCTCTCTGTGTACGATTATCTGTAGACTTGGAGATTTTTAGACATGAGACAACTTGAATCAATGCCTCTGAGTTTGGTCCTGGACCATCGGAGTTAAATTCTACAAAACATTTTAAAATTTATCAGGTATTTTTAAATAGTAACCCTTGGGCAGTGTAACAAAGAACTTAAAACAGTTTCTCAATTTTTTGGGGTAAATTAAAAACTTTGGTATTCATTTTATTAATTTTACAAAGTAAAACGAAGCCATGATGTTTAAGCCTATTAAACAAAAACTGCAGTTATTACAAAATATATTTTAAAAAAACTATAAAATATGTTGTTCTTCATTTAAAAAGGCTGGATATTCTTCAACACAAAATGTTTACTTATGCTCTTTTATAGAAAAAAAAGGACTAGAGTTCCATGTTAGCTAAGGGTTATGCAGGGTTATATTCAGATCTTTGTTAACCATTATATAAAATATATGCCTGTCTGCCAATACATAAATAAATGAATTAAGGCTTTTTCTTTCTGGCCTATAGATTTGGTATAGCCAGAATAGTCCATTGTTGTTGAGAGCTACAGGTTAAGTTCAGTTCTCTGTTTAATGTTAAATAAAACTTTTGTCTGTTAATTTTTTTCGCTCTTAGGTTTAATACAATATGATAGGATTAATAAGATTTCTTAGCCCCCTTATCAATTATGTTTACTTTTTTCTTTGATTTTGGTTTAAAATGAACAGATTTAAAGTTGTGTTGAAGATTATAGTTGAGTACAAGATTGAATTTTACCCTACTATTTGTTTATTTTTTTAAGGTTAAATATAAAATGGGTAACATAAAGTTTGCCTATGTAGATCTACCAATAATTTGGTTCTAAAACATAGATTGAAAAAATATGCCAAAACTAAGATTAAAACATCCTGTTTTATAGGATGATGTTTAGAGCAGATGATAAAGGTAGTCAAAGAGTAACTCAAATATGTTGGCCCTCAAACATTTCGGAGATACCATAAATATGACATTTTAACATATGTAAGCTTATTATGATAGAGTCCAACCTGTTGAGGCACACAACACACATACATACAAAAAAGGAAATTAATTCAGTTTTTATAGGTGCAACCTATAGCTTGTCCATTTAAAACAAAAGTTACCCCAATTGTTGATACTCTAACAGTATTTACAAATGGTTCATTATCTGTTGTTGCTGCCTATTCTAATAAAAGAAACACAATATCTTTTCAAGTGTCTAACACATCTGCATAAAGAGCAAAGTTTTTGCAGTAATGGCTGTGTTAATAAGTATTAATAAGCACTCTGAACATAATGAGCATATGTAGCTCAATCTTTGCCTAGCTTAGAGACTGCAGGTCAAATTCAAACATCTTTTCCTGCTGCAATTTTATTTTTACAAATTAGAAATTTGATACAAAAAAATCTTTCCCTTTTTTATAGGATATTTGAGAGCTCATTCTAATTTGGCAGGAACCCTGTCTAAAGGAAATGCATCCGCAGATAAAATCACCGGTTTATTGTTCACAGTTAAAAAGAGCACAAAATGCTCATAATATGCATCATCTTAACAGTCAAACTTTGAGACAAAAATATTGTTTGACTAAGGAACAGTCCCTAGTATAGTCAAGGCTTAGAGTACTTGTCCTCAATTTCAGCCTGTTCCTCATTTGGGAATTAAGACAAAAATAGGAGACAACCTTGTCATTTGGTACATTCCACTGAATCTCACATCACTTTGAAGCTTCCCTACTTAGGAAGCGGTCCAATTCAATAAACATTAAATTTTCATTTCCTACCTGACATTATCACAGTGGTAAACTAAAGTAAAGGTGTGGATCTAGATAAAGGGATGAGATAAAGGCTTGTTGGTATTCCCCAAAAAAAAGTCGTGTGTGCACAGGATCAGAGATTCTGGACACTGAGGAAAGTTGTTGTTCTCATCTCCATGGAAATCTCAAGATTCTCTCTGGTGCTGATTGACTGAGAGGGAGAATGAAGTCATGAATCAGGTGAAAGCCAGTAAGAGTTTCAGGAGCCAGTTTTTAAAAGGGCAAAGAGGACAACCAGCTTGAGAGAAAGCCTTACATGCCTCAGTATGGGCAGCTAAAAACACGCAACACAGAGATGACACTCTAAGAGTCCAACACTCTTAGTTCAGGAAAAGTGTCACATATTTCTTTCAAGTGGTCACTAATAAAGTTGTGTTTCCTTGACATGTGACTTTAATATAATCACAGATTCCATTATTCTTTGTTAAATGCACAGATCTGTTCTCAGTCAGTGAATTACTGGAAAAATGATCCCTGACCAAGACAAACCTTTGAACCAAAAGCATTTACTTGAGACCTTCCTTATATTTTTACATAGACCAGCCCTGATGTCATGTCATCAAGAAGTTATCTTGTAGTCTTTCAGCTGACCTGAGAGCATTTTATCCTGAAACACAAACAGCAGGCAGCAAAAAAGAGACAGAGAGAGTAAGAAAGAGAAAGAGCTAGAGAGACAGATTCAGAAATATTGAGACCGAGAACAATAGAAACAGAGATATAAATTGACAGAGACAAAGAGACAGACTCCCTTCTGTCTGGTCACTTTTATTGGTATCTCAACCTCCAAGCACATCCTCCTATAATATAACTCCAAAAGTAATTTTTTTGATATATTTTATTTTAATTTTCATTAAGTACTATTTTTCACTTTGTATCTCTCCATAAACCCCTCCTCATCCCAACTTACCTCCCCCTTTTCCATACAGTCCCTCTCCACTCATAGAGTAGGACTTCTTCTTCTTACTTGTAATCCTGGTCTATCAGATCTCATAAGGAGTTACTGCATAGTCTTCCTCTCTGGCCTGGTAAGGCTGCTCCCCCATCAGGGTGAGATGATCAAAGTGCAGGCCAATCAGTTCATGTCAGAATCAGTCCCTGTTCCCATTACTGTGGAATACCCTTGGACACTGAACTGCCATGGGCTACATCAGTCCAGGGTTTTTAGGTTATCTCCATGCATGATACTTGGTTGGAGTATGAGTCTCAGGAAAGATCCCTGTGCTCAGATATTTTGGATCTGTTGCTTTCCTTGTGGAGCTCCTCTCTTCTCCAGAGCTTACTATTTCCCACTTCTTTCATTAGATTCAATGCATTCTGCCCAAAATTTGGCCATAAGTATCAGCATCTGCTTTGATAGTGTGAAGGGCAGAGCTTTTTAGAGGACCTCTGTGTCAGGCTTCTAATTTGTTCCTTGTTTTCTCCTCCTTCTGATGTTCATTTTCTTTGCCCTTCCATATGGGATTGACTATTTTAGCCAGAGTCCTCTGTCTTGATTAGTTTATTTAGGTGTACAGATTTCAGTAGATTTATCCTATATTATAGTTCTATATGAGTGAGTGTATACCATTTGTGTCTTTCTGCTTCTGTGATAGCTCAATCAAGATAATCTTTTCCAGTTCCCGCCATTTAATTGCAAATTTCATGATTTCCTTATTTTTTATTACTGAGTAATATTGATGACTGAACAAGCAGTCATCTTGTGGTAGTCCTACAGCAGATATGAGAGCTTTTCATACTGAATCACAACTGGCAGACAAAGAGAGGGAGGCAGAGAGAGACTGAGGGAGAAAGAGTTAGAGAGACAGATTCAGAAAGAGAGAGACTGAGACCAAGAGAAACAAAGATATAAACTGATAAGATACTGAGAGACAGAGACTCCATTCTGTATGGTCAAGTTCCTTGTCATATCAACCCCAAAGCACACCCTCCCATAATACAACCCCAATAGGAATTATATTATTTAACAAGACCGTATCACCTAACTTTCCCCAAACATTTCCTCTCTGGGGACTCCACAAGTAAACAGATGAACTTCAAGGGAATATTGTAATTCAAATCACCAGGACATGGAAGAAATTGGAAGGACTTCTAGGCTAAAGGAACAGAATTATCCTGATAGTTTGTTATTCAATAAAATGAATAAAGTCTTAGCAATTTCTAAGGAATAAAGAACAAGACTGACAATCTCAGGGAAAATGTGGAATATTTCCATACAGGGGTATCATTTATTCAGCTAAGAAAATGACATGATATTTTCAGGCAAATGGATAGAAACCTAAGAAATCATCCTGAGTGAAGTTAACCAAAATGCAGAAAGACAAATATAGTATGTGTTCCCCTATTAGGAGGTCTCCTAATAGTAGGAGATAAAAGTCCACTAAGCAATCTATTGTGACCAAACTAGTCTTCCACTAGGTGTATTGGGTGGCAGTTAATTGAATTGTTGGGTCAGGGAATCATATGGAAATTGTCAATCAACCCAGGCTGTTGTTATTAAAATATGTTGCTCACTGCCCTCAAATGATACATCACTGCCATGTTCTTGGATCCACAAAGATGCTTCCTTCTGCATCAAATGGGATTGCAATGAGAGAACCACAGTTTGATATTATGCAAAGAGATAGAGACCTTAAAACACCAGCTCTAAAAGGGATTTCCCTATGAAATTTTCTCCCTTCAGAGCTCTGGGAAGCCTGCAGGAGAAGAGGTAGAAAGAGTGTCATAAGTGTAGCTAATTGAGTACAGAAAGAGAACAATGGCCTCATAATCAGGCCACCGAAAAAATGATGTAGCCAGCTTTGATGAGAGCTGATAAGCTAGTGTCAGATAGAAGGAGAAGGAAGACCCATCTTATCAAGGAATTAGAGAAAAAGCATAAGGGTAGGAGAAGGAGGATGCATGGTACTGGGAGAAGAAGACAGAGGGGACAGAAGAGGGCATAAAAAGAGAATAAATCGTAATAAATAAATACATGAGAAAAACTGTGATCAAGGTGATGAAGGAGAGAGCTCTTCAGGACTGATGGCTTCTTCTTGGGGGTCTTGCCAGGGTACAGCAAGGATAAACTCAGTTTTCTTTAAGGGACTTGGTGCTGAGACTATGATCATGTTCCAATAAGTATATGAACAACTTAACAACATATATTTCAACTGATGTATTTTAAAGAAAAAAAATGCGTAGGAATTTGAACATGGGAGCAATGGAAAAGAAGTGAAATATATATTATATGAAATTCCCACATAATCAGTAAAAATGATATGTTCACTACTCATACAGTGATTGTTAAAATGGAGAAAAGATACTGCTGAACAAACAGTCCTGGCACTAACACTATGTCTGACAGAGGGCTGATATCCAGAATATATAAAGAACTAAAGAAATTAAAAAACAAGAAACCGAGCAATCCAATTAATAAACTGGGTACAGATCTAAACAGAGAATTCTCTGTAGAGGAATTTAGAATGGCAGAGAAACACCTGAAGAGGTGCTTGACATCCTTAGGCATCAGAGAGATGCAAATAAAAATGACCCTGAGATTTCACCTTCCACCTGTCAGAATGACAAAGGATAAAAACTCCAGCAAGTGCTGAAGAGGTTTTGGAGGAAGTGGAACACTCCTCCACTGCTGGTGGGAATGTAAACTTGTACAACCACTATGGAAGTCAATCTGGCATTTTCTCAGCCAATTAGGAATAGCACTTCCTCAGGATCCAGCTATACCACTCTTAGGCATATATCCAAATGACGCTCAAGTACACAACAAGGACATTTGCTCAACCATGATTACAGCAGCTTTATTTGTAATAGAACCTTGAAACAACACAGATGTCCTTCAATGGAGGAACGGGTATAGAAAATGTGGCACTTTTACACAATAGAATACTACAATTAAAAACAAGGAAATCATGAAATTTACACACAAATGGTGGGACTAGAAAATATCATCCTGAGTAAGGTAACCCAGGAGCAGAGTATATACACACATAGTATATACTCACTTATATAGTCCTATAAGACAGGATCAATATAGTAAAATATGTGCACCTAAGAAGATAAACAAAAAAGAGGACACAGGGTAAAATGATCAATAATCATTTATAAAGACAAATGTGATGGACATGGGAAGTACGAGAAGACAAAAAACAGGACAGGAGACTACCACAGAGGTCATCTGAAAGATTCTAACAGCTTATCAAAGCAGATTCTGAGATACATAAACAAATCTTCAGTGGAGTAGATTCAGCAGGGAATCATATGATAAAAGGGGGAGTTAGTATAAATGTGAGAGGACAGGAGCTCCAAAAGGACAAAATATATCAGGACACAGGATTCCTCTATGAGACTGTTTCTCCAACCAAGGACCATGTATGGATATAACCTAGAAGCCCTGCTCAGATGAAGCCCATGGAAGCTCAATATCCAAGTGGGATTTCCTAGTAAGAGGAAGAGGAGCTAATTCTGACATGAACACAATGACTGACACCTTTATGTACCCCACACACACACCTCCGAGGGAGGAAGAGCCTTGTTAGGCCACAGAGGAAGACATTGTCACCAATCCTGAAGATACCTGATAAGCTAGGGTCAGATGGAAGGGGAAGAGGACCTCCCCTAGGGTACTTGAAAAGGGACAGAGAGGAGATGAAGGAGGGAGGGTGGAAATGGGGGAGGGAATGAGGAACAGGGCTATGGCTGGGATACAGAATAAATAACCTCTGCATAATATTAAAAAAAATAAAAATTAAAAAATATATGTGATTAAGTATAGAGCACTTCAGGACTGATAGATTTTTGGAGGTTGTTGCCAGGGTGACACAAGTATGAATTCAGTTTTCTTTATGGGACATGATGCTGATACTTTGATCATGTTCCAATGAAAATAAAAAAAAATGCATACTTCAATTGATGTATTTAAAGAAAAAAATATTTTAATGTGACACATGGGTAGGAATTTGAATCTGGGATCAATGAAAAAGGAGTGTCATGTATAATATATGAAATTCCACATAAGCCATAAAAGCAATATTTGACAACTTTTACAATGACTATTAACATGGAGAAAAGATTTTGCTAAAGGAGGGCAGAATATGACTTTATAAGGCATGTTTTCTGGAAACTCATTATGTAGCAGAGAATTCTAGCCATGAACTAGTTTTTACCCAGATACCTCAGACACTATCAGTTCAGGTGGCATCCAGAAAAAGCAGTCCTGGTACTATAACTATGTTTAGAGGATTTTTCTGGAGGACCTCAGCAGAAAACACAACTGTTTTGAGTCCTAGGCATGTGATATGTACACATTTCTCTGTCCTGACAGCCCAGTTTTAACTATAAACCCCAGGACCAGGGGGATTTCTCACTGACCACTGAGTAGGACATAGCTGCTGAATTGGACAGGTCAGTCAAGGAAACCCAAGGATTGCCGACCATATTTTGGAACAGCCCCAGCTGTCAAATAGTTTATTGAGCCTCAGTTCTCCTTTCACACACACAGATCTTTCTCTCTGTATTACCCAATCCAGTCACAGAAATTGTCTGGTTTCCTACTGGTTTTACTGCTGTTAAAGACTCAATATAGCAGGGAAAACTAGGCCCTGCCAGACTATTATATCAATAAGACTATGAATGTGAAGGTACATTCAGTGAATACACCAGTAATTGCTCAGTTCTAAGTCACAAGCTAGGAAATTTCAGACCCAAAACCACATAATGAGACTACCTTGTCATTCAGTACGTTCCACTTAATCCCACATCACTATGAATCTTCAATACTTAGGAAGCCTTCCAATTAAATAAGCATTAAAGTTTTGTTTCCTACCTGACATTGTCACAAAAGTAAACAGGAGTAAAGGTGTGGGATCTGGATAAAGGGATGAGATAAAGGCTTGTTGGGTTTCAAAAGAAAAAGTCACAAGTGCACAGGATCAGAGATACTGTACATTGAGGAAAGTGTGTTTACTCATCTCCATGGAAACCTCAAGATTCTCTCAGGTGGTAATTGGCTGAGAGGGTGAATGATGTCATGAAACAGGTGAAAGCCAGTAAGAGTTTCAGGAGCCAGTTCTTAAAAGGGCCAAGTGGACAGCCTGATTGAGAGAAAGGCTGAGCAGCCCTACATGAGTCAATTTGGGCAGCTGAAAGCACCCAACACACAGATGACAGTTCCTGTGTCCAAAACTCTTCGTTCAAAAGAAAAATGTCACATATTTCTTTCAAGTAGTCACTAATATAATCATATGTCCTTGACATGTGAGTTTTATGTTATCACAGATTCCATTAGTATTTGTTAAATACACATATATGACCTCTGTCATGGAAATATTTACTGGAAAAATGTTACCTCACCAAGGCAACTCTTTGAACAAAAAGTGTTTAATTGATGTCTTGATTATATTTTTACAGAAATCATCTAGGATGTCACCTGAGCAAGCATTCATTTTGTTGTAGTCCTTCAGCAGAATTGAGAGATTTAATATGGATTGACAAGCAGCAAGCAAAGAGAGGAAGACAGCTAAAGAGAGAGTGAGAATTTGCTAGTGAGACTGAGAAATAGAAAGAACAAGACCAACAGAAACAAAGATATAAAGTGACAGGGATGGAGAGACAGACTCCATTCTGTCTGGGCATTTTCAGTGGCATATCAACCTCAAAGCACACCCTCCTATAATTTCTCTTCTAAGGCCATACCTCCTAACACTTCCCATACATTTCTTCACAGGGGGCTAAGTATGAAAATGGTGAACTTACAGGGGACATTGCAATTCAAATCAATATAAAGTGGGTAACAGAACATAGTTTTCCTGATAGTCATTCAATACAATGTTTAAAGATGAATTACTTCCAAGTTCTAAAGAACAGGACTGAAAATCTTCTTTGGGGAAACTGTGGAATACTTCCATAATGAAGTATTATTCAGCTAAGAAATTAACATAATTTAGGGAAAAGAATGGAACCAGGAAAATCATTCTCTATTAAGAAAGTAAAATGCAGAAAAAAGTAAGTTATGTATTCACTTATTATTATCTCATAATAGTGAGAGAAAAATTTCCATTGGGCCATCTTTTGTGACCAAACCAGTCTTTCACTAGGAGGATTGATTGCTTGGCAGTTAAGTGAGTTTTAGAGCCAGGGTGTCTTACAGAAATTTTAAAGCAACCAGGCTGCTGTTATTAAACTATGTTGCTCTCTGTCCTCAAATGATAGATCAGTGTCATGTTCTTGGATCCACAGAGGTGCATCCTTCTGCAGTAAATGGAATTGCATACAGAGACCCACAGTCCAATATTATGAATAGAGAGACCTTACAACACCCATCTCTAATTGGGATTTTCCTATGTAATTCTCACTCCTCTCAGAGCTCTGAACCACCTGAAGGAGAAGAGGCAGGAAGAGTGTTATGAGTAGAGGGAATTGAGGAACTAAGGAGAAAAATGCCCTGAGAATCAAGCTAGAGAAGAAGAACATGCAGCCAGTATTTTTGAGACCTGATAAGCTAGGGTCAGATAGAAAGGGGAGAAGGAACTCCCCTATCATGGAACTATAGAGAGGGAATAGGGGTATAAGAAGGAGGGTGGGTGAGTCTGAAAAAGGAGAAGAGGAGAAGAAGGAGAAGAAGAAGGAGAAGAAGAGGGGGCAGCAGAGGGGATAGAAATTGAACAGAAGAAAAGCTGTGAACAAGGTGATGAAGTATAAAGCTCTTCAGGAATGATGGCCTCTTCTTGGACATGGTGTCAGGCTGAGGCAAGGATGAACTCAGTTTTCTTTAAGGGACTTGGCACTGAGAATCTGATCATGTTCCAATGAGTATATGTACAACACATATCAGAATTAATGAATTTTAAAGAAAAACAATATTGTGACTCATGCGTAGGAATTTGAACCTGAGAGCAATGGAAAAGGTGTATAATGTACATTATATGCAATTCCCACATAATCAATAAAAATAACATGTTGACAATATTTACCATGACTTTTAACATGGAGAAAAGATTCTACTAAAGGAGGGCAGAGTTTGACTGTGTAAGGCATGCTTTCCAGGAACTTGTTATGTAGCAGAGAATCCTATCCATGAATTAGTGGCTACTCAACTACTTCAGAACTTATGAGCTCAGTTGGCACTTCTGATGAAGTGGTTCTGACACTAACACTATGTTTAGACTGTCTGGAGGACAACGTCAAGAAACACTTCTGCTTTTGTGTCATAGGTATAAAACACGGAACCAATTTTCTATTCTAAATGACCAGATTTAATTGCAAACCCCAGGGTGTAATGTTAAAGGAATGTAATGTATATTATATGAAATTCCCACAAAATCAATAAAAATAATATGTTGACAATTTTAATAATGATATTAACTTGGAGAAAACTTTCTGCTAAAAATGGCAGAGTTTGACTTTGTAATGCATACTTTCCAGGAATTTATTATGTAGTAGAAAATCCTAGCCATGAACTAGTGTTTACACAGCTCCACAGACCACATGAGCTCAGGTGGTACTTCTGATAAAGCAGTCCTGGCAGTAACACTACATTTAGAGGGTTTGTCTGGAGGACCACAGCAAGAAACACAACTGCTCTTCTGTTCTAGGCATACAACACTAACCCATTTCTCTGTCCTGAAGGACCAGTTTGAACTGTAAACCCCAGAACTAGGACGGTTCCTCACTGACCACTGAGTAGGATACAGCTGCAGATGTAACCAGGTCACAAAAGGCCACCCTGCTCATAAAGGGTTAGAAAAACTAGTGTGTAACAGCACAAGCTGTCAGAGTTTATTGGCTCTCAGTTCTCCTTTTACACTCACCTATCAATCTCCAATTCAACCAAACCAGTCCAAGGTTTTGACTGGTTTCCTTCTCTTTCCCTGCTCTTAAAAATTTCCATATCCCAGGGAACCCTAGACCTTGCCAGCCTATTATATCAATAACAATGAAGGTATATTTAGTGAGTACACCAGTAATTGCTCAGTTCAAAGTCACAACCAGGAAATTTTATATCCAACACCACATTTGGAGACCACCTTCTCATTCGGTAAATTCCCCTTAATCCAACGTCACTTTGAAACTTCCCTACTTAGGAAGCTGTCCAATTAAATGAAGTAGGATTAAAGTTTTGGGGTAAGCCATAATGGCGGCACCAGGAGAACACTGCATCTAAGAAGCAGGACAATATTTTTCGTGCAGTGACCAAGAGACTGAACTTTGGGCCCTAAAACAACAGAGCTCATGTTTCCCAGGTTGGAGGAAACACCCATGGTGTGGGAATCAGGTGGGTCCAAGCTCAGACCACCCAGCCAGAACCTGGAAGAGATCCCCGGTCACGCAGGTACTAGGTCTCCAGACCAGAGCCACATGCCTGTGTGTCCTGATCACTTTCCCAGGCTGATCGGTGGGCACAAAAACACCAGAGATGGGGAGTCCCAGTCATGAGAAAAAAACCACAGGAAAGAAAAGCAGCAGGACTGGCCACGGGTCACCCAGTCTTTCCCTGGAAAGTCTCACAGACCGCGGGTACCAGCCACCATCACTGAACTGGCCTCCTGCTGCCAGCACGGAGTGGCTGTACCCAGCTCTCTAGCACAAAGGGAGCTGCGCACCCTAGTTCAACATAGTCTGGGAGTTCCTGTCAGGAGAGGGCCCCACAGGGAAGGAAGGAAACAATACTGACTTGGGATACCCAGGCTTTACCTGGGGAAAGTCTCTCACAGACCAGTGGATACGAGCCCCATCACTGAACTGGCCCCATGCCAGAAGCACAAAGAGTAGTTGGGCACCCAGCTCCTGCAGACTAGAAGGCAGGAGCACGTGCCACCAGCCCAGAGACCTGCTTTGTACCAACTATTCCTCACATACAGAACTGTGTGCCCCAGGACACCAGAGACTTGGTGTCACAGTCTGGAGAAATCCTCACAGGGAACTAAGCAAAAGGGACTGACTTAGGCCACCCAGTATATCCCTGGAAAAGATCCCACAGACTGGCCCAACCCAGGGACCTGCTGTGCACCAGATAGCCTGATGTTACCAGGAGAGCAGTACTCACCCTCCACAGATTACTGCTTGGGTACTAGGGCACAGAGCCCCAACCTCAGACCTTCAAAAGCCCGGCATCCCCGAGATCAATCCCCAGATGCTGCTCTGCGGGGCAAACACTTATCCCTAACAAAACTGACCAAACCACGGGACACATGAGTTACAGCAGCAGATACCTAATTTCACAGCAAGAAACTGGGCAGCTGTCTCCAGGACTTCTCCTGGTAAGAGGAGAGCCCTCTCCAATAATAAGGACAATAGTTACCATTCAGGTCTCTATTCCTGAGGTGAGTAGTGGCAACTCCTGAAAAACACCAGCCATCCAGTGACTATACCCAAAAATCTGAGAAGGCTTCCTTCAGAAAAAAAAAAAAAAAAAAAAAAAAACAAAAAAAAAACAATAACAACAACAAAAAATCTTCCTGACAAAGGGATTCTCTCCACCATAGGATTCCAGGAAAAACCAGAAACCAACTTCAAAAACCTAAGATAACCCAATGGATAGAGGTTAGTGTAAAAGTTCAACCAACAAAAGCCAGAGCAATATGGCATCTCCAGAACCCAGTTATCCAGGGACAGGTAGTCCTAAACACCCCAGCATAATTGAAATGCAAGAAGAGGACCTAGCGTCTATGATCACAAAGAAGATAACAGAGGATACAAAAAAATGCATAAAGAAATAGAGGAAGATAAAAACAAACAGTTTATGGCCATCCATAAAAAAATAGAGGAACTTGCAGCCAGTTAGTGACCTATAAACAGGAAATGTTTAAATCACTGAATGAAATAAAAGAAACAGAGGATTTTTCAAACAAACAGCTGAAGGAATTGATGGAAAAACAGGAAAATACAGTCAGTCAAGTGAAGGAAATCAACAAAATGGCTCAAGACCTGAAGATAGAATTGGAAAAATTAAAGAAAATACAAATAGAGGATATTGCGGAAAGAAAGAACTTAGGGAAGAAAACAGGAACCACAGAGGTTAGCATAACCAAAAGACTACAAGAGATGGAAGAAAGAATCTCAGGTATGGAAGATACAATGGAAAAAATAGATGTATCTGTCAAAGAAAGTGATAAATCTAAAAAATTCCTGACACAGATTGTCCAAGAAATTTAAGACAACATAAAAAGACAAAACCTAAGAATAATAGGTGTAGAGTAAAAAGAAGATTCCCTGCTCCAAGGACCAGGAAATATTTTCAACAAAATTGTTGAAGAAAATTTCCCCAACTTAAAGGAGAGATGAATAAGAATTCAAGAAGGGTACAGAACACCCAATAAATTAGACCAGAAAAGAAAATCCTCCCGCCACATAATAATCAAAATAGTAAGTATACATAACAAAGAAAAAATACTAAAAGCTGCAAGGGAAAAAGGCCAAGTAATATATAATGGCAATCCCATTAGAATCACACCTGACTTCTCAACAGGGACTATGAAAGCCAGAAGGGCCTGGACAGATATAATACAGACCCTAAGAGAACACAGATGTCAGCCTAGGCTACTATACCCAGCAAACTCTCAGTTCTCATAGACAGAGAAAACAAGATATTCAATGACAAAAACAAATTTCAACAATACCTACACATAAATCCAGTGTTACAGAAGGCACTAGAAGAGAAAATACAACCCAAGAAACCTAGCTACTTTCAAGAAAATGGAGGAAATAATTAACCTTACTACAGTAAAACAAAAAGCAACCAAGCACACAACCTTATGGCAACAGCCAACATCAAAATCAAAGGATCTAACAGCCACTGGTCATTAATCTCTCTCAACATCAATGGACTCAATTCTCCAATAAAAAGACACAGAAAAAAGAATGAATACAAAAAAACAAAAAAAAAAAACAGCAATCTGTTGCATACAAGAAACACACCTAAGACACAAAGATAGACATTATCTGAGGGTAGAGGGTTGGAAGATGACTTTCGAAGCAAATGGACCCAAGAAGCAAGCAGGAGTAGCCATTGTAATAGCTGATAAAATAGATTTTCAACCAAAATTAATCCAAAGAGTTGGGGAAGGACACTCCATACTCATAAAGGGAAAACTCCAACAGGAAGACATCACAATCCTGAACATCTCTGCTCCAAATACAAGGGCATCCACATTTGTAAAAGAGACATTGATAAAATTTACACCACACATAGATCTCCACACATTAATAGTGGGAGTCTTCAATACCCTACTTTCAACAAAGGACAGGTCAACAAAACAGAAATTATACAAAGAAACAATATGTCTAACAGAGGTCATGAATCAAATGGACCTGACAGACATTTACAGAACCATACACCCAAACAAAAAAGAATTTAACTTCTCAGAACCTCATGGAACCTTCTCCAAAATAGACTGTATAGTTGGTCACAAAGTGAGCCTCAACTGATACAAAATTGAAATAATCCCCTGTATCCTGTCTGATCACCATGGAATAAAGCTGGACCTCCGCAACAACAGAAAAAGCAAAAGGCATACACACGCATGGAAAATGAACATCTCACTACTAAATGACAGCTGGGTTAGGGAAGATATAAAGAAAGAAATTAAAGTCTTCCTAGAACTCAATGAAAATGTAGAAACAACATACCCAAACTTGTGGGACACAATGAAAGCAGTACTAAGAGGAAAGTTCATAGTACTAAGTGCCTTCAAGAAGAAATTGGAGACAGCTCATTCAAGCAAATTAATGGCTCACCTAAAAACCTTAGAAAAAGAAGAAGCAGACAAACCAAAAAGGAGATGGCTGGACATAATCAAACTCAGGGCTGAAATCAATCAATTAGAAACAAATAAAACAATTCAAATAATCAATGAAATCAAAAGTATATGTGAGTGACCCCAAAAACTCTACCAGGGAACTCATACAGCTGATAAACACCTTCAACAAAGTGGCTGGATACAAAATTAACTCAAAACAATCAGTAGCACTCCTCTATACAAAAGACAAAATGGATGAGAAAGAAATTAGGGAAACAACACCCTTCACAATAGCCACAAATGACATAAAGTACCTTGGTGTAACCCTAACCAAGCAAGTCAAAGACTTGTATGAAAAAAAATTCAAATCCTGAAGAAGAATTAGAAGAAGATATGAGAAGATGGAAAGATCTCCCATGCTCATGGCTTGGCAGGATTAACATAGTAAAAATGGCCATCTAGCCAAAAGCAATCTACAGATTTACTGCAATTCCCATCAAATTGCCAACACAATTCTTGACAGACCTAGAAAGAAAAATTCTCAACTTCGTATGGAATAACAAGAAACCCAGAATTGGTAAAACAATCCTCTACAATAAAAGATCTTCCAGGGGTATCTCCATCCCTGATCTTAAGCTGTGTTATAGAGGAGCAGTAATAAAAACTGCATGGTACTGGCATAGAAACAGAATGGTGGATCAATGGAACCAAACAGAGGACCCAGAGATAAACCCAAACACTTATGGACACCTGATCTTTGACAAAGATGCCAAAACCATACAATGGAGAAAAGACAGCATCTTCAACAAATGGTGCTGGTCCAACTGGATTTCTACATGTAGAAAAATGAAAATAGATCCATACTTATCACCCTGCACAAAACTAAAGTCCAAGTGGATCAAAGACCTCAACATAAAACCAGACACATTAAAGGGCTAGAAAAAAAAGTGGGGAATACCCTTGAACTGTCTCATTGGCACAGGAGACAACTTCCTGAACAGAACACCAACAGCACAGGCTTTAAGAGCAACAATCAATAAATGGGACCTCATGAAGCTGAAAAGCTTCTGTAAATCAAAGGATACCGTCATCCATACAAAATGACTGCCTACACATTGGGAAAGATTTTTTACCAACCCTATATCTGATAGAGGACTAATATGCAGTATATACAAAGAACAAAAGAAGCTGAAAATCAGCAAACCAATTATCAAACAGAGAATTCTCTGTAGAGGAATATTGAGTGACAGAGAAACACTTAACAAAATGCTCAACGTGATTAGCCATTAGGGAAATGCAAATCAAAATGATCCTGAGATTTCACCTTACACCCATCAAAATGGCCAAGATCAAAAACTCAAGTGACAACACTTGCTGGAGAGGTTGTGGAGAAAGGGGAACCCTCCTTCACTGCTGGTGGGAATGTAAACTTGTACAACCACTCTGGAAAGCAATCTGGTGCTTTCTCAGACAACTAGGAATACTGCTTCCTCAAAACCCAGCCATACCACTCCCAGGCATATATCCAAAAGAGGCTGAAGTACCAAAAAGGACATTTGCTCAACCATGTTTGTTGCAGCTTTATTTATAATAGCCAGAAGCTGGAAACAGCTCAGATGCCCCTCAACTGAGAAATAGATGCAGAAATTGTGGTACATCTACACAATGGAGTATTACTCAGCAATGAAAAATAAGGAAATCATGAATTTTGTAGGTAAATGGTGGGAACTGCAAAGAATCATCTTGAGTGAGCTGTCCCAGCAGCAGTTCACTCATATAGACATAACATATACTCACTCATATAGACATAACATAGTATACACCTACTAAATACTGTACATCAAAGAAACTAAGCAAGAAAGAGGACCCTGACTAAAATGCTCAATCCCCATCCTGAAATGCAAACAGGCTGGTCATCATCATCAGAAGAAGAAAACAGGAAACAACCTAAGAATGTTCTAAAGAGGGCCTCTGAAAGCCTCTTCCCTGCAGACAATCAAAGCAGAGGCTAAGACTTATGGCCACCTGTTGGGCAGAGTGCATGGAATCTTATGTAAGAAGTGGGAAATAGTAAGGCCTGGAGAGAACAGGAACCACACAAGGGGAGCAATAGAACCAGAAACCTTGAACACAGGTAACTTCCCAGAGACTCATACTCCAACCAAGGAATAGTCATAAAAATAATCTAGAGCGTGTGCACAGATGTAGCACATGATAGTTCAGTGTCCAAGTGGGTTACATAATAATGTGAAGAGGGACTGCCTCTGACATAATCTGATTGGCCTGCTCTTTGATCACCTCCCCCTGAGGGGGGAGTAGCCTTACCAGGCCAGAGAAGATGACAATGCAGCCACTCCTGAGGTAATCTGATGAACTAAGATCAGAAGGAATGAGAAGAGAACCTCCCCTATCAGTGGACTTGGGGAGGGGCATGCAAAAGGAAGGTGGGGAATGTGGGATTGGGAGGGGAGGAGGGAGCAGCTTATGGCAGAATACAAAATGAATAAAGTGTAATTAATAGTAAAAAAATTAAAAAAATGCTAGTGCTATTTGATATGGCTTATTAAATTGAGTATATATTTAAACAAATAATGAATAATCTTACTATTCTGTGATGGTTTCACCTTGATAAGGATGCACTACCTATCATTAGCCATTTTCTCATCAGAGACTTTTAAAACAGAGCATCATATGAATGAGAAAAAAAAAAGATTAAATTTTCATTTCCTACCTCAAATTGTCACACAAGTAAACAGGATTTTTTAAAGGTGTAGGATCTAGAAACAAGGATGAGAGAAAGACTTATTGGGTTTCACAAGAAAAAGTCACCTCTGCACAGGTTCAGAGATTCAGAAAATTGAGGAAAGTTTGTTTATCCATCTCCATGGAAACCTCAAGATTCTCTCAGGTGTAATTGGCTAAGAGAGGGAATGATATCATGAAACAGGTGAAAGCCAGTAACAGTTTCAGAAGCGATTTATTAAAAGGGCCAAGTGGAGAGTCTTCTTACAAGAAAGGCTGCGAAAAAGTCTGGAGTCAGAGAATTGGCTCCACTGGATTTCCTGGCAGTAATCTAGCCACCACAGTCTGACCCACAGCTGAATTCCCAGGTATAGGGGCTAAAACACCACTGAGGTGTCTGGGCACACATTTGACTCAGAGAACAGGAGGGTCCCCTGTACTTTATAATTTTATCTGATGGAGGTTGAATATGCTTCCTAGTTCCTGCAGAGCCCCAGTTCCAGGGTGCTTCTAAGCTAGCAGCCAGACCCAGAAACTTCCCACCAACACATCCACTGTGAGAAACAGAGGATATCCTGAGACAGGGAGACTGTGGCTCTGTGACACCACCAGTGGAGTTTAGGCAAATAACTCCTGGAGCTCAGTTAGAGACAATACCACTAGTCTGTAGGCCACTGACATACCCAGGAAATTTGTGCACAGTATCAAACCAGCACATGCAATAACTTCAACACCTGAAAATCCTTCGGAAACTCAATGCACCCTTCCCTCACACAGAAGGCCTCTACATTCTCTAAAACTCTATCCCTCAAGGCAAAATTCCATGCACATGCATGCATACACCCTTGACTGCATCTGTCCTTCTGTGCCATGGACTTCCCACCCACAAGTACAGCTACAGAAAAAAACTCCAGGCTGACCTTTGGACTTCTAATTTCCCTGAAGAATTCTCCAGACACCAGAGAAAAGCGGTACCAATCTGAACTGCAGAACCAAGAACAAACAGTGAAGATCACACATAAAGAATGCCTAGAGGTCAATGAAAGAACACACCCAACAAACATCAGGAAATTTCATGGCCTCACCAGCAATCCCCCCAAATCAATGGATACCCCAATTCTGTAGGAACACAGGAAAATTACCTTAAAAATATGCTTATCCAGTTATTAGAGTCACATAAAAAGGAAACAAACAATTTCTCCAAGAAATAGTCTTGCAAATATATGGACAAGTAGAGGCAAAATTAATGACATATAAAGAAGAAACAAACTAAAAAAATAGCCGACTTCATACAGAGACAGGAAGCCACATGCAAAGGCATGAAGGAAATGGTAAAAGACAAAAAAATAGAATTTGAATTCAATAAAGAATATAGAAACAGAGAAAATGCGGGTCTGGAAAACTTAGATAAATTTCACAAAGCACAAAAGTAAGCATCACAAACAGAATACAAGAAATGGAAGAGATAATCTCTGGAGCTGAAGTTACACTTGCAAAAATTGATACTTATGTCAAAGAAAAAGCAAAATCAGAAATGTCCCAAACAAAAAACCTCCAAGAAATTAAAGATGCCATGAAAAGGCTAAATCTAAGAATAACAAGAATTTATGAAAAAGAAGAGTCCAGTCTCCAAGGTCCAGAAAATATCTTCAAGAAAATTATAGAAGAAAATTTCCCCAACTTAAAGAGATGTCTATAAACATACAAGAGGCCTATAGAACACCAAACAGACTAGACCAGAAAAGAAAATCCTCTTGGCATTTCATTGTCAAAAGTTTAATTGTACAGAAAAAAGAAAAAAGTATTAAAAGCAGCAAGGGAAAAAGGCCATGTAACACGTAAAGGTAGGCTTATCAGAATCACACCGGACTTCTCATCAGAAACTAAGAAAGCCAGAAGGGCCTGGGCAGAGATCATGCAAGCTTTAAGGGACCACAGATGCCATCCCAGACTAATATAGCCAGCAAAGCTTTCAATCAACATAGATGGAGAAAACAAAATATTCTATGATAAAACTAAATTTAAGCAATTTCTACACAGCAAACCAGCCCTATAGAAGATACTAGAAGGAAAACTCCAATCCAATGAAAACAACTATACCCAAGAAAACATAGGATACAAATAATGCCCCTACAAAACTTAAAAAAAAAACCAAAAACCAAAAAACAAACAAACAAAAAAAAAAAAAAACAAAAAACAAGCAACCAATCACAGTAGGACCACCAACACAATTAAATGAACTAATGTTCACTTGTCACTATTATCTATCAACATTAGTGGACTCAACTCTCCAATATAAAGACACAGACTAACAGAATGGGTGCAGAAACAGGATCCAACATTCTGCTGCATCCAAGAAACAAACCTCTGCAACAAATATAAACACTACTTCAGAGTGAAGGGCTGGAAAATGTTTTCCAAGCAAATAGACCCAGAAAATAAGCTGTGGTAGCAATCCTATTATCTTATAAGATAGACTTTCAACAAAAATTAATCAAAAAAGATGAGGAGGGGCACTTCAACAAAGGAAAAATCTACCAAGAGGACATCACAATAAAGAACATCGATGACTCAAATACAAGAGCACCTACATTCGTAAAGGAAACATTATTAAAGCTTAAATCACACATCGATCCCAACACCTTAATAGTGGGAGACTTTAACAGCCCACTCTCACCAAGGGACAGATCAGATAAAAGACAAATAGGAAAACGAAGGCACTTACAGAGGCCCTGATTCAAATGGATCTAATAGATGTCTAGAGAACTATTCACCCAAAGTCAAAAGAGTATACCTTCTTTTCAGCACCTCACAGAATCTTCTCCAAAATAGACCATATAGTTGGTCACAAAGCAAACCTCAACAGATACAAAAAGATGGAAATAATGCCCTGTATTCTATCCGACCACCATGGTCTAAAGCTGTACTACAAAAACAACAGAAATAACATAAAGCCTACACACACTTGGAAGGTGAACAACTTGCTACTCAGTGAGAGCTGGGTTAAGGAAGAAATAAAGAAGGAAATTAAAGACTTCCTAGAATTCAATGAAAATGAAAATACCACATAACTAAATTTATGGGACACAATGAAAGCAGTGATCAGAGGAAATTTCATAGCACTAAGCATCTACAAGAAGAAATTTGTAACATGTCATACAAGCAATTTAATGGCTCAACTGAAAGCCTTGAGAAAAAAGGAAGAATATATACCTAAAAGGAATGGATGGCTGGAAATAATCAAACTCTGGGTTGAAATCAATCAATTAGAAACAAGTAAAGTAATTAAAAGAACCAATGAAACCAAGAGCTGGTTCTTTGAGAAAATCAACAAAATAGGCAAACACTTAGCCAAACTAAAGGCAGAAAGAAACTATCCAAATCAACAAAATCAGAAATGAAAAGAAGGACATGATTATAGACACTGAGGAAATCCAAATAATCATCAGGTCGTACTACAAAAGCCTATATGCCAAAAAAATTTTGAAAATCTAAATAAAATGGACAGTTTTCTAGATAGATTCTAGCTACCAAAATTAAGTCAAGGTCATGTAGAAAGTTTGTATAGGCCTATATGCACTAAAGAAGTAGAAGCTGTGATCAAAAGTCTCCCCTCTTACAAAAAAAAAAAAAAAAAAAAAAAAAACCTGGGCCGGGTGGTTTCAGCACAGAGTTCTACCAGATCTACAAAAAAAGTGCTAATTCTAATTCTCTTCAAACTATTCCACAAAACAGAAACAGAAGGAACTTTACCAGGTTCATTTTTTAAAGCTACAGTCACCTTGATACCTAAACCACACAAAGACCCAACAAAAAAGAGAACTTCAGATTATCTCTTTCATGCACATTGATACAAAGATACTCAATAAAATACTCACAAACCGAATCCAAGAGCACATGAAAGATATCATCCACCATGACCAACTAGGCTTCATCCCAGGCATGCAAGGATGGTTCAATACATGAAAATCTGTCAATGTAATCCACTATATTAACAAACTGAAGGAGAAAAACCACATGATCATCTCCTTAGATGCCCAAAAAGCATTTGACAAAGTCCAACATCCATTCATTTTTTAAGTATTGGAGAGATTAGGAATACAAGGTACATATCTAAATATAGTAAAGTCAATATACAGCAAGCCTATAGCAAACATAAAAGGAGAGAAACTTAAGTCAATCCCACTGAAATCAGAGACAAGGCAAGGCTGCCTATTCTTTCCATATCTTTTCAACATAGTACTGGAAGTCCTAGCTAGGGCAATAAGACAAGTAAAGGAGATCAAGGGGATACAAATTCGAAAGAAAGAGGTCAAAGTTGCACTATTTGCAGATAACATGGTAGTAAACATGAGTGATCCCAAAAATTCAACCCCTTCAGCTGAAAAACACCTTCAGAAAAGTGGCTGGATACAAAATTTGTTAAAACAAAATCAGAAACCCTCCTGTATAGTGAAGACAAAAGGGCTGAGAAAGATATAAGGGAAACAACAACCTTCTCAATAGCCACCAATAACATAAAGTACCTTGGTGTGACTTTAACCAAGTGAGTGAAACATCTTTTTGAAACAAAACATAACAAAACAAAAAACTTCAAGTCTCTGAAGAAAGAAATTGAAGAAGACATCAGAAGATGTACAGATCTCCCGTGCTCATGGATTGGTAGGATTAACATAGTGATAATGGCCATCCTGCCAAAAGTAATCTATAGATTTCATGCAATTCCCATGAAAATGCCAATATGGACATTGAAAGAAAAAATTTCAACTTCATATGAAGAAACAAAAGACAAAAAAATTACAAAAATATCCTGTATTTATATACATATATATAAATAACAGATCGTCTTTAGGTATCTCCATCCCTGACCTCAAGCTGTGCTACAGAGGAATAGTAATAAAAAAAACAGCATAGAATCAGAAAAGTAGTTCAATGGAACCAAATAGAAACCCTGAAATAAACACGAAAACCTATGGAAACTTGATTTTCGACAAAGAAGCCAAAACCATTCAATGGAAAAAGGACAGCATTTGACAGCTGGTCAAATGAAAATGAAAATAGATCCATATTTATCACTCTGCACAAAACTAAATTCCAAGTGGATCAAAGAGCTCAACCTAAAACCAGATACACTAAATTGGTTAGTAGAAAAATGGGGAAGACCCTAGAACTCATTGGCATGGGATATAGTTACCATGATAGTTTGTCATTCAATACAATGATTTAAAATCCCAACAACTTTGAAGATCTAAAGAACAGGACTCAATCACCTTTGGGAAAAATGTGGCTTATTCTCAAAATGGAGTATTATTAAGCTAAGAAAATGACATCATAATACTATCAGGCACATGAATGGAACCAGAAAAAAATCATCCTGGGTGAAGTTACTAAAATGCAGAAAGCCAAATATGGTATGTATTCACATCTTAGGAGGTCTCCTAATAGTGAGAGATAATGTTCCAATAGGAAATCTATTATGACCAAGACAGTCTACCATTAGGGGCATTGGGTGGCAGTTAATTGAGTTGTGGGGCCAGGGCATGCTACGGAAATTTTCAAGCAACCCAGGCTGCTGTTATTAAAATATGTTTTTCTCTGCCCTCAACTAACATATAGGTGCCATGCTTCCTTCTGCATGAAATGAGAATGCATAGAGACCCACAGCCTGATATTATGCACAGAGAGACCTAAAACACTCAGCTCGAAAGGATATTTCATTTTGAAATTCTCCCTCCCCTCAGAGCTCTGGGAAGTCTGCAGGAGAGGAGGTAGAAAGAGTATGATATGTAGAGGGAATGGAAGACACAAGAACAATGCCCTGAGAATCAGACTGCAGAGGAAGATAATGCACCCAACCTTGATGAGACCTGATAAGCTATGGTTGGATAGAAACAGGAGGAGGTCCTTCTGAATGAGGGAACTAGCAAAAGGGCATAGAGGTATTAAAGATGGGTTGTGGGACTTGAATAGAAGATATAGGTTTCAGTATAGGGGATACAAAGTGAACAAATCGTAATAAATAAATACATGAGAAAAATTGTGATAATGTGATGAAATATAGAGCTCATCAGGACTGATGGCTTCTTTCTGGGGGCGGTGCCAGGGTGGAGCAAGGATGAACTCAGTTTTCTTTAATTGACTTGGCATTGAGATTCTGATCATGTTCCAATGAGTAGATGAACAACACATACTTAAATTGAGGTAATTTAAGAAAAACAAAAACAAAAACACAATCAAACAAAAAACTATTGTGACACATGGGTAGTAATTTGAAACTGGGATCATTGGAAAAAGACTATAATGTATATTATATGAAAATCCCACATAATCAGTAACAATAATATGTTGGTCAATTTTAGAATGACTGTTTTTTTTTTACAAAATTTCAGTTTAATTAATTTTCTGTTGGCATGGGTCTTGCCCTAAAATGTGGTTACAATTTTTTTTTTCAATGCAGTTTATTCAGGAACCTTGAACAATCCTCGGACCCTGGGGAAAACCAGCCCACAGCTTAAATAGCATCTGGGTAGCCAACCCAGGCGTGCCACGGGGGCAATGCAGATAGGTCCACATACATGGAAGCAAGCCAGATCCTCAGCCTTAGCCAAATGTGGAATTGTTCGTGACAGAGAGCACTCACCATCGGGAAGGTGGAAGGCGGAAACCAGCTCCATCTTTAAGGCATAGCCTTCCGCAGCTCTCTACAGTTCCCCCTTTTTGTTTTAGACGCATCAGGCAAGAGTAGAGGTCTGATTTCTGATATTAGAAATAAATTGGGACTTTGTACCGATGTTCATTTAGGTGTCATCCACCCAAAGAGCATCAGACGCGTTTGATACCTTTTTCTCAGAGGCGGGACCTGGGGCATCAACCCGCATGCAATCAGACATGCTCTTCTCTGGGTCCAAAGCGGCTGACCCTGAGTGCAGTGCTTAGCCTCGCATCCTGAGCGTATCATTTTAGCTTTTTATGGTATCCAACCATGCTTGGGGAGAATGTCCTGCTTCAATGGCTGTAAAGGCCTGAATGATCATGGCTGCATCACACTGTTGTGAGACTCTAATCTTGCATATATACCACAGGCAAACCAAGGAGACCAACACCAGAAGGCCTGCTAACGCTCCAATGCCCGCCCATTCCTTCAGATGATTCATGGCTGCAGCAATCCATGTTGATAATCCTGTGGCTAGTCCTGCATCCACTCTGGTAGAATTTACTGTGACAATGGCCACTCTCAACTGCTCCATCGTAGTATCGAATTCACCAGTCCAATTACCTAAAATATAGCTCGACAATTGTTTAGACAGATTTGCAGCACAGGAAAAATTCTCATGTTGTATGCTAGTGACACAAAGTCCAGCATACTTTCATTGACAGCCAGGTTGAGCGATTTGCCATAGGGTATCAATTTGCTCCTGCAAGAGGTCAATCCTCTGATTGAACACCATCAAGCTTCCTTTTAGTTGAGCATTAATTCCTTTTTGTATAACTAAGGCATGAGCTACATTGGCTAAATGATTATTCAGGGTCTGAGCAGTCTGTCTAGTATGACTCATGGCTAATGCCCCGGTGGTAGCTCCAACAGCCGCCAATGAGATGGTAGTAACAATGATGGCTGTAGTTCCAAGATCCCTTTTCTGTCTGAAGAGAGTCATAGCGTGAGGGGCATCAATTGTCACAGGCACCCAGTGAGGCATGGGAGTAACCAGGGCATACCTAAATTTACTAGCATTCCAGCATTGGGCAAAAAAGCAAGTATCATTACCACAAATACTTGGCTCTATCTGGCTAATAATGAATAAAAATGGGGGATATAGACAAACAGGTGTGGGCTTATAGGAAATATTATGAGAAGCCTTAACCCCTCGTTGGAACATCCTGCGTCAGTTCTAGAACTAGCAGTGGTGGTGTCCGAGGTCTGAGTAGGTTCAGGAGACCATTGCCCCCAGGGGCAAGACGTGCTCCATGCCAATTGACTAACTCCATGTTTTCCTCCAATTTTGAAAGTCATTTAAGGTTCTTAAATTATATTTTCCCTTTTTTTTAAAATTTTCATCAATTACACTTTATTCATTCTGCATCCCCCCATAAGCCCCTCCCTCCTACCCTCCCAATTCCACCCTCCCTCCACCCTCTGCTTGCATGCCACTCCCCAAGTCCACTAATAGGGAAGGTTCTCTTCTCCTTTCTGATCTTAGTCTGTCAGTTCACATCAAAAGTGGCTGCACTGTCCTCTACTATGGCCTGGTAAGGCTGCTCCCTGCCAGAGGGAGGTGATCAAAGAGCAGGCCAATCAGATTATGTCAGAGGCAGTCCCTCTTCACATTACTATGTAACCCAATTGGACTCTGAAATGCCGTGGGCTACATCTGTGCAGGGGTTCTGGGTTATCTCCATGAATGGTTGGAGTATGAGTCTCTGGGAAGTTCCCTGTGTTCAAATTTTCTTGTTCTGTTGCTCTCCTTGTGGAGACCCTGTCCTCTCCAGCTCTTACTATTTCCCAGTTCTTACCTAAAATTCCGTTCACCTGCCCAACAGTTGTCAATCCGGCTCAGCATCTGCTTTGATAGTCTGAAGGGCAGAGGCTTTCAGAGGCCCTCTGTGGTAGGTTCCTAGATTGTTTCCTGTTTTCTTCTTCTTCTGATGTCCATCCTCTTTGCCTTTCTGGATGGGGATTGGACATTTTAGTTAGGGTCCTCTCTCTTGCTTAGTTTCTTTAGATACACAGGTTTTAATGGGTTTGTCCTATGTTGTATGTCTATATGAGTGTGTATATACCATGTGTGTCTTTTTGCTTCTTGGACAACTCACTCAGGATGATCCTTTCCAGATCCCACCATTTACCTGTAAAATTCATGATTTCCTTATTTTTCATTGCTGAGTAATATTCCATTGTGTAGATGTACCACAATTTCTGCATCCATTCTTCAGTTGAGGGGCATCTGGGTTGTTTCCAGCTTCTGGCTATTACAAATAAAGCTGCTACAAACATGGTTGAGCAAATGTCCTTTTTGTGTACTTGAGCCTCTTTTGGATATATGCCCAGTAGTGGTATGGCTGGATCCTGAGGAAGCGCTATTCCTAGTTGTCTGAGAAAGCGCCAGATTGATTTCCAGAGTAGTTGTACAAGTTTATATTCCCACCAGCAGTGGAGGAGAGTTCCCCTTTCTCCACAACCTCTCCAGCATGTGTTGTCACTTGAGTTTTTGATCTTGGCCATTCTCATGGGTGTAAGGTGAAATCTCAGGGTTGTTTTGATTTGCATTTCCCTAATGGCTAGTGAGGTTGAGCATTTCTTTAAGTGCTTCTCCTCCATTCGGTATTCCTCTACAGAGAATTCTCTGTTTAGCTCTGTTCCCATTTTTTTAAGTGGATTACTTGGTTTGCTGCTTTTCAGCTTCTTTAGTTCTTTATATATACTGGATATGAGTCCTCTGTCAGATAAAGGGTTGGTGAAGATTTTTTCCCAATCTGTAGGTGGTCGCTTTGTTTGGATGACGGTGTCCTTTGCGTTACAGAAGCTTTTCAGTTTCATGAGGTCCTATTTATTGGTTGTTGCTCTTAGAGCCTGTGCTGTTGGTGTTCTGTTCAGGAAGTTTTCCCCTGTACCAATGAGTTCTAGGGTATTCCCCAATTTTTTTTCAAGCCGATTTAATGTGTCTGGTTTTATGTTGAGCTCTTTGATCCACTTGGACTTCAGTTTTGTGCAGGGTGACAAGTATGGATCTATTTTCATTTTTCTACATGTAGACATCCAGTTAGACCAGCACCATTTGTTGAAGATGCTATCTTTTTTCCATTGTATGATTTTGGCATCTTTGTCAAAGATCAGGTGTCCATAAGTGTGTGGGTTTATTTCTGGGTCCTCTGTTCGGTTCCATTGATCCACCATTCTGTTTTTATGCTAGTACCATGCAGTTTTTAAAACTGTTGCTGTATAGTACAACTTAAGATCAGGGATGGAGATACCTCCGGAAGATCTTTTATTGTAGAGGATTGTTTTACCAATTCTGGGGTTTCTTGTTATTCCATATGAAGTTGAGAATTTTTCTTTCCAGGACTGTAAAGAATTGTGTTGGTAATTTGATGGGCATTGCATTGAATCTGTAGATTGCTTTTGGTAAGATGGCCATTTTTACTATGTTAATCCTACCAAGCCATGAGCATGGGAGATCTTTCCATCTTCTCATATCTTCTTCTAATTCTTTCTTCAGAGATTTGAAATTTTTTTCATACAAGTCTTTGACTTCCTTGGTTAGGGTTACTCCAAGGTACCTTATGTCATTTGTGGCTATTGTGAAGGGTGTTGTTTCCTTAATTTCTTTCTCAGCCCTTTTGTCTTTTGTATACAGGAGGGCTACTGATTTTTTTGAGTAATTTTGTATCCTGCCACTTTGCTGAAGGTGTTTATCAGCTGTAGGAGTTCCCTGGTAGAGTTTTTGGGGTCACTCACGCATACTATCATATCATCTGCAAATAGTGATAATTTGACTTCTTCCTTTCCAATTTGTATCCCCTTGATCTCCTTCAACTGTCTTATTGCTCTAGCAAGGACTTCCAACACTATGTTGAAGAGATATGGAGAGAGTCGGCAGCCTTGTCTTGTCCTTGATTTCAGTGGGATTGCTTTAAGTTTCTCTCCGTTCAGTTTGATGTTGGCTATAGGCTTGCTGTATATCGCCTTTATTATGTTTAGATATGTGCCTTGTATCCCTGATCTTTCCAATACTTTGAACATGAATGGATGTTGGATTTTGTCGAAGGCTTTTTCAGCATCTAGGGAGATTATCATGTGGTTTTTTTCTTTCAGTGTGTTAATATGGTGAATCACATTGATGGATTTCCGTATATTGAACCACTCTTGTATACCTGGGATGAAGCCTACTTGGTCATAGTGGATAATATCTTTGATGTGTTCTTGGATTCGGTTTGCAAGTATTTTATTAAGTATTTTTGCATCAATGTTCATAAGGGAGATTGGCCGGAAATTCTCTTTGTTGAGTCTTTGTGAGGTTTAGGTACCAAGGTGACTGTGGCTTCATAGAATGAATTCGGTAATATTACTTCTGTTTCTATTTTGTGGAATAGTTTGAAGAGAATTGGTGTTAGCTCTTCTTTGAAGGTCTGGTAGAATTCTGCGCTGAAGCCATCTGGTCCTGTGCTTGTTTTGGATGGGAGACTTTTGATGACTGCTTCTATTTCTTTGGATATAGGTCTATTTAGTTGATTTACCTGGTCCTGGTTCAGCTTTGGTAAGTCAAATCGATCAAGAAAATTGTCCATTTCATTTAGATTTTCAAATTTTGTGGCATATAAACTTTTGAAGTAAGTCCTAATGATTGTTTGGATTTCCTCAGTGTCTGTAGTTATATCCCCCTTTTCATTTCTGATTTTGTTGATTTGGGTGGTGTCTCTCTGCCTTTTTGTTAGCCTGGCTAAGGGTTTGTCGATCTTGTTGATTTTCTCAAAGAACCAGCTCTTGGTTTCATTGATTCTTTGAATTGTTTTATTTGTTTCCAATTGATTGATTTCAGCCCTGAGTTTGATTATTTCCAGCCGTCTACTCCTTCTTGGTGTGTCTGCTTCTTCTTTTTCTAGGGTTTTTAAGTGAGCATTAGGGTGCTTGACTGAGCTGTCTCGAATTTCTTCTTGAAGGCACTTAGTGCTATGAACTTTCCTCTTAGCACTGCTTTCATTGTGTCCCACAATTTCGGGTATGTTGTGTCTTCATTTTCATTGATTTCTAGAAAGACTTTAATTTCTTTCTTTATTTCTTCCCTGACCCAGCTGTCATTTAGTAACAAGTTGTTCAGTTTCCATATGTGTGTAGGCTTTTTGTTATTTCTGTTATTGTTGAGGTCCAGCTTTATTCCATGGTGATCAGACAAGATACATGGGATTATTTCAATCTTCTTGTATCTGTTGAGGCTTGCTTTGTGACCCACTATATGGTCTATTTCGGAGAAGGTTCCATGAGGTGCTGAGAAGAAGGTAAATTATTTTGTGTTTGGGTGTAAAGTTCTGTAAATGTCTGTTAGGTCCATTTGATTCATGACCTCTATCAGAGACATTGTTTCTTTGTTTAATTTCTGTTTGTTTGACCTGTCCTTTGTTGAGAGTGGGGTGTTGAAGTTTCCCACTATTAATGTGTGTGGATCTATATGTGCTTTAAATTTTATCAATGTTTCTTTCACAAATGTGGGTGCCCTTGTATTTGGGGCATAGATGTTCAGGATTGTGATGTCTTCCTGGTGGTATTTTCCCTTGATGAGTCTGAAGTGTCCTTCCCCATCTCTTTTGATTAATTTTGGTTGAAAGTCTATTTTATCAGATATTAGAATGTCTACTCCTGCTTGCTTCTTGGGTCCATTTGCTTGGAAAGTTGTCTTCCAACCCTTTACCCTCAGGTAATGTCTATCTTTGTGTCTTAGGTGTGTTTCTTGTAATCAACAGATTGCTGGGTTTTGTTTACGTTTCCATTCTGTTAATCTGTGTCTTTTTATTGGAGAGTTGAGTCCATTGATGTTGAGAGAGATTAATGACCATTGGCTGTTAGATCTCTTGATTCTGATGTTGGCTGTGGTCATCAGGTTGTGTGCTTGGTTGCTTTTTGTTTTACTGAAGTGAGGTTATTTATTTCCTGTGTTTTCTGGAATGTAGCTAGCTTTCTTGGGTTGTATTTTCCCTTCCAGTGTCTTCTGTAATGCTGGATTTGTTTGTAGGTATTGTTGAAATTTGTTTTTGTCATTGAATATCTTGTTTTCTCCATCTATGAGGACTGAGAGTTTTGCGGGGTATAGTAGCCTGGGCTGACATCTGTCTTCTCTTAGGGTCTGCATGATATCTGTCCAGGCCCTTCTGGCTTTCATAGTCTCTGTTGAAAAGTCAGGTGTGAATCTAATGGGTTTGCCATTATATGTTACTTGGCCTTTTTCTCTTGCAGCTTTTAGTATTTTTTCTTTGTTCTGTATACTTACTGTTTTGATTATTATGTGGCGGGAGGATTTTCTTTTCTGGTCAAATTTGTTGGGTGTTCTGTAGGCCTCATGTATTCTAATTGGCCTCTCCTTTAGCTTGGGGAAATTTTCTTCAATGATTTTGTTGAAAATATTTTCTGGGCCTTGGAGAAGGGAGTCTTCTTTTTCCTCTATACCTATTATTCTTAGGTTTTGTCTTTTCATATTGTCTTGCATTTCTTGGACGGTCTGTGTCAGGAATTTTTCGGATTTAACATTTTCTTTTACAGATACATCGATTTCTTCCATTGTATCTTCTACACCTGAGATTCTTCCATCTCTTGTAGTCTGTTGGTTATGCTTACCTCTGTAGTTCCTGTTTTCTTCCCTAGATTCTTCCTTTCCATTATTTCTTCCATTTGTGTTTTCTTTAATTTTTCCAATTCTATCTTGAGTTGTTTTGTTTACTTCCTTCACCTGTCTGATTGTACTTTCCTGTTTTTTCTTTTAGTTCCTTCAACTCTGTTTCTATCATTTCATTCAGTGTTTTAAGCATTTCCTTTCTAAAAGCCATAAACTGTTTGGCTGCAGCTGCCTCTATTTCTTTACGGATGGCAATATTCTGTTTGAGTTTATCTTCCTCTATGTCTTTACGAATCTTATTTGTTTCCTCTGTTATCATCTTCATGAGCATACTTGTTAGGTCATCTTCTTGGATTTCAGTTATGGTGGGGTGTCCAGGACTACTTGCCCCTGGGTAACTGGGTTCTGGAGATGCCATATTGCTCTGTCTTTTGTTGCTTGAGCTTTTACGCTGGCCTCTTCCCATTGTGCTATCTTAGGTGTTTGGGGTTATTTTCTGGTGGTTCCTGGGGATCCTGTGGTGGAGAGAATCCCCTTTGCAGAAAGCTGGTTTTTCTGAAGGATGTCTTCTCAGCTTTTTGGGTATATTCCCTGGATGGCTGGTGTTTATTCAGGAGTTGCTCACCTCAGGGATATAGACCTGAGTGGTAACTGTGGTCTTTGTTAGTCGAGATGGTTCTCCTCTCACCCAGGGAAGTCCTGAGGGCAGCTGCCCTGTTTCTGGGTTTCTTGTTGCAAATTTAATGATCAGCTGCTGTGACCCAGTTGGACATCAGGCGCGCCTCAACTGTGTTCTTGTGTCTGGAGCACAGCTGAGTGCTGGCGCCTCGGCCCCACTAGACTGCTAGACATTTTCTAGGGAAGGATTGGGTGATTTAGATCAGTACAGTCTCCTTCCTTCCCCGTGGATTCTCTGGAGACACGGACTCCTAGTGTCTTTTTTTGTCCTGGTGCACACTGCTCAGTGTCTGCCAGCTGGCTGGCCGCAGAAACTGCCTGTGCCTGGAGCACAGCTGTGTGATGGTGGCTCAGTCTCTGCCAGCTGTCTGGTGCGCAGAGATTGCCTGTGTCTGCCTTTGCGGCCTTTGGGAACCTGGGTGCCTCCCTAAGCTGGGTAATTTTCCGGGGACCTTTTCAGGTTGGGGGTGTCGGCTAAGTGCTCTGAGATCAGACCAGCCATTTCCCTCCCTGTGTGTTTGTACCGGACAGTGAAACTGATTCACTGGTGCCCTGGTGCCCACAGTTCTATCTCAGGCGGCGAGTCAAGCGCACAGGCAGGCAGGGCTCAGTGCTGGATCCTGGGTCCCCGGCTCTAGCTCCGGGCTGGCTCCTGGGGTGCCCGTGGACCCGAGTCTTTTCCAGGGGATGTCTGGGTGACCTAAGGCCGATCCCAGTCATTTCCTGTACCCTGGGGTTATCTCTCGACTGAAAATTCCAGTCTCTGATAGTGTGGTGTGCAAGGTTCAGTCTGGGACCATGACCAGAGACACTGGCTTGTGGCTCTGGGCTGGGGCTGGGGCTGGCGGCTGGCAGCCTAGTGTCTGACAGAACCGGGATCTCTTCCATGGTTAAGCCGGGTGAGTTAAAAGCTGATTGAATCCTCCACCGTGGGGTATCCTCTCACCTGGGAAACAAAATGACTGTGTTTTATGGCCACAAGTTCTGACTGCTGGTCATTGTGCTGATCCTGCTGCTGCTGCTCAGAATGAGAGTCCTCCTGGCGCTGTCATCTTGCCCCTCCTCTCTCAGACAACTCTTAATAGTGCTTCGTCAAACTCCTAGGCATATATCCAAAGGAAGTTCAAATACACAATAAGTCATTTTCCCAATCATTTTTGTAGCAGCTTTATTTGTAATAGTGAAAACCAGGAAACAACCCATATGACCCCCCCAACTGAAGAATGGATACAGAAATTGTGGAATATCTACACAATGGAATATTACTCAACAATAAAAAAACAAGGAAATCTTGAAATTTGCAGGTAAAGGTGAGAACTGGAAGTGTGCTATCCCAGAAGCAGAAAGACACACTCTGTATATATTTACTCATATAGACATATGATATAGGATAAACCTACTGAAAATGGTACACCTAAATAAACTCATCAAGAGGGAAGAAACTGTTTAAAATGCTCAATCCCCATCCCAAAAGTCAAAAAGGATGCACATCCAAAGGAGAAAACAGGGATCAAGTTAGGAGCCCACCATAGAGGTCATCTGAAAGGTTCTGCCCTGTATAGTATCAAAGCAGATGTTGAGAATTATGGCCAACCCTTGGGCCGAGTGCTTGCAATCTAATGAAAGAAGTGGAAAATAGTAAGATTCGGAGAGTACA
This sequence comes from Meriones unguiculatus, assembly GCF_030254825.1. Lineage (NCBI taxonomy): Eukaryota > Metazoa > Chordata > Mammalia > Rodentia > Muridae > Meriones > Meriones unguiculatus. The sequence continues at coordinate 27,248,083 of NW_026843710.1, read as the reverse complement.
GGAGCTCCACAAGGAGAGCAACAGAACCAAAAATCTGAGCAGAGGTGTCTTTCCTGAGACTCATACTCCAACTAAGTACCATGCATGGTGATAACCTAGAATCCCTGTACTGATGTAGCCCATGGCAATAGAGTGTCCAAGGGAGTTTTACAGTAATGGGAACAGGGTCTGCCCTTCAATGAAATGATTGAACTGCCTTTTGAAAAGCATACCCTGATGGGAGAGCAGCCTTAACAGGCGACAGAGGAAAACAGTGCAGCCACTCCTAATGATATCTGATGGATTACGATAGAAGGAAGTAGAAGATCTAGATTATCAGTGGACTTGGGGAGGCACATGTGTGGACAGGGGGGATGGATGTTGGGATTGGGAGGAGAGAGGGAGTGGTTTATTGGGGGCTACATAGTGAAAAAAGTGTACTTCATAAAAATTAAAATTAAAAATATAATTCATTTTGTGCTATATTATAGGAGAGTGCGCTTTGAGGTTGATACGCCAATAACAGTAACCAGGCAGAATGGAGTCTCTTGGTGTCTGTCAATTTATATCTTTGTTTCTTCCCATCTTGCTGTTAATATTTCTGAATCTGCCATGGACTGGCCCAGTCGGGCTCCCTTCTGCTGCTGGAGAACCAAGGCTTTGGACAGAAAGACATGGTTTCAGTGAAGAATTGACAGACAGAGACAACTTGATGGTTTTGACTTTGCTACAACTTTACTGAAATAAAGCTAATATTTTTAGAAAGATCTCATAAAAGGCACCTTAAAATTGGCATACTTCCCAAAACATTTAGACTTTTACCAAGAATACAAAGTTTACATCTTAACTCAAAATACAGTCAAACATAAAGCAGTGCCCACAAGAAATCGTGGCCTAAAAACTTTTTGATCAAAGCAAAAAAAGAAAAAAAAAAAAGAAACCTCAAATGTAGTTTCATTATTGCTCACCAGTGAAGAGGAAAGTCAGGAGCTAAGTTAGATGCCTGCCAAAATCTTTCTCTGTATCAAAATCTAACTACTCCTTTGTTAACCATCCTCCCATATGTCGTGCTTAAGATTTATGATCTTCCCCAGGAATAAGGCACTGAAGGGAGGGGAAACTCCCGCCAGCTGCACCTCTCATGCTATTTTTTCTTAAGAAGGGGCCTATTATTTTTTTACTATTCTTAATACCTATTAATACTAAATCTAATTCATTACTTTTCATAAACTTATTCCTTTTACATTCTATTTTTATTAAAGCTTTAATAATTTAGTAATAATAAATTTCTTTATAAAACTAGTTGTGCTGTTTCAGGAGTCACAGAGAAAGATCAAAGAATTCATTATTCCAGCCTCAGAGCCACAAATGAAAAATCGTAGAAATCTCAGAACATGTCTCTTTTCCAAGTGGGATGAGTTTGCCAGGGATCTTACAGGGGGCGAATTTCTGGAGAAAGCTTATCCCCTGCCCTATAGCTTATGCTACTATGGCGACACTGACATGGGTGTTGACATGAATCTGTTTCTCTAGTTTTTTCTCTCTCTTGCTCACTCTGTCACTCTCTGTTTGCTGCTTGTGATTCAGTATGAAAACCTCTGAGTTTGGCTGACAGACAACAAGAAGATGACTGCTTGTTACTGTGATATCCTACATGATCTCTGTACATATACATGCAAGGTCCTAATTAAATGCTTTTTGCTTAAAGAGTTGCCTTGGTCAGAGAGCATTTTCACAGTCAGTAATTCCCTGAGTGTGGAAATACATGTGCATTTAACCAATAATAATGAAATTTGTGATAATGTGAAAGTCACATATCAAGGACTAGTGACTTTATTAAAGACCACTTGAACTAAATGTGACACTTTGCCTGAACTAAGAGTATCAGGCACACGAAGTGTCATTTTGGGTTGTGTGCTTTCAGCTGACCAGTTGAGGCTTGTAGGGGCTGCTCAGTCTTTCTCTCAAGCATGCTGTCCATTGGCCCTTTTAATAACTGGCTCCTGAAACTCTTATTTGCTTTCACCTGTTTCTTGACATCATTCTCTCTCTCAGCCAATCATTACCTGAGAGAACCTTGAGGTTTCCATGGAGATGAGTAAAGAAACTTTCCTCAGTGTCCAGTATCTCTGATCCTGTACACACCAGACTTTTTCTTTGAAAGCCAAGAAACCTTTATCTCATCCCTTTATCCAGATCCCACACCTTTATTACTCCTGTTTACCTGTGTGCCAATGTCATGTAGGAAATGAAACTTTATTGTTTATTGAATTGGACAGCTTTTCAAAGTGATGTGGGATTAAGGGGAATGTATTGAATGACAAGGTGGACTCCTACTGTTGTCTTTGATCTGAAATTTCCTAGGTTGTGACTGTGAACTAAGCATTTACTGGCATACTCACTAAATGTGTCTTCACATTCTTATCAACATAATAGGCATTCCATATAATAGGGCCTAGAGTTCCTGTGGTATTCGTTCTTTAAGAGCAGGGAAAAGAGAAGGAAAACAGATAACTCCTGTGACTGGTTTGGCTGAAACAGAAATATTTGTGATTTTAAAAGGAGAACTGAGGGCCAATAAATTATTTGACAGCTGTTGCTATTCCACACTAGAGTTGCCAACACTCTATGAGCAGTATTGCCTTGGCTGACCTTGCTGGATTGGCAGCTGTGTCTTACTCAGTGGTCAGTGAGCATTTCTCCTTATCTTGGTTGACAGTACAAACTAGTCCTTCAGGACAGAAAAATATGTCCGTATTATATGCCTAGGACAGAAAAGCAGAAGAGTTTACTGCAGTGGTCTTCCAGAAAAGCACTACAAACATAGTTTTAGTGCCAAGAATGCTTGTTCAGAGGTGCCACCTGAGCTCATGAGGCCTGATATAGCTGGGTAATCACTAGTTCATGGCTAGGATTCTATGATACATAATGACTTTCTTGAAAGTTTTCCTTATAAAGTCATATTCTACCCTCCTTTAATGGAATCTTTTCTCCAGGATAAAAGTCAATGTAAAATTGTCAACATGTTATTTTTATTGATTATGTGTGAAATTTATATACTATACATTACACTCCTTTTCCATTGCTCCAGGGTTCAAATTCCTACACATATGTCACAATAACTTTTTTTGTATTTAAAATTCATCAATTAAAATATGTTGTTCATCTACTCATTGAAATATGATCAGAGTCTCAGTACCAAGTCCCTTAAGGAAAACTCAGTTCATCCTTGCTGAATGCTGATACCACCCCCAAGAAAAAGCCATCAGTCCTGAAGAGCTCTCTAATTCATCAAATTGATGACAGTTTTTCATATATATATATGTATATATATATATGTATTCATTACATATTTTTCAATTCATATCCCCTATGCTGCCCCCCTCATTCTCCTTGCACTCCCTCCTACCATCCTTCTTCTACCCCTATGACCTTTCTCTAGTTACTTGATAGTGGAGGTCCTCCTCATCCTTCTATCTGAGCCTAGCTTATCAGGTCTCATCAAGGCTGGCTGCATCAGTTTCTTATGAGGTCTAATTCTCCTTGTGTCCTCACTTCCATCTAGTTATGACACTCTTCCTGCCTCCAATCCTGCAGGCTTCGTAGAGCTGTGATGGGTGAGAGAATTTCATAGGGAAATCCCATTTAGAGCTGCGTGTTTTAAGGTCTATCTGTTCATAATATTGGACTGTAGGTCTCTGTAGGTAATTCCATTTAATTCAGAAGGAAGCATCTCTGTGGATCCAAAAACATGGCAATGATCAATCAGTTGAGGGCAGAGAGCAACATATTTTAATGACAACAGCCTGGGTTGCTTGATAATTTCCATATGATGCCCTGGTCCAACAGCTCAATTCACTGCCATCTAATACCCCCAGCAGAAGGCTAGTTTGGTCACAATTGATGGCCTTTTATTTTTAACTTAATCCCTACTATTAGGAGACCTTCTAATAAGTGAATACATAGCATGTTTGTCCTTTTACATTTTAGTTACTTCACTCAGGATGATTTTTCCTGCTTCCATCCATGTGCCTGAAAATATCATAATCTCATTTTCTTAGATGAATAATATTCCATTATGGAAATATTCCACATTTTTCCACAAAGGAGATTGTCAGTCCTGTACTTTAGATCTTGGAATTTGCAGGGACTTTAATCACTGCATTGAATCACAGACTATAAGGAAAACTATATTCTTTTACCCTAGAAATTGTCCATCTTCTTCCACTTCCTGGTCATTTGAATTACAATGTGCCCTTGAAGTTCACCTATTTACATGTGGAGTCCCCTTTGAGGAAATGTCTCAAAAGCGTTAGGAAGTATGGCCTTCTTAGACAATATAATTCATATTGGAGTTATATTGTAGGACAGTGTGCTTTGGGGTTGATATTCCAATGAAAGTGACCAGACAGAATGGGTCTCTGTCTCTCTGAGTCTATCACTTTATATAATTGTTTCTGTTGTTCTCAGTCTATCTCTTTCTGAATTTGTCTCTCTTGCTCTTTCTCTCTCTGTCTCTCTTAGTCTCCATATCTCTGCCTTCTTCTTGTGGATCAGTATGAAAAGCTCTCAGTTCTGCTGAAAGAATAAAACAAGTTGTCTGCTTCCTGATGTGACATCGTGGATAGTCCCTGTAAAAATATAAGCAAGGTCCCAATTAAAAATATTTTGTTCCAAAGTTGCTTGGTCAGGGAGCATTTTCCCAGGAAGTAATTCACTGACTGAGGCCATATCTGTGCATTTAATAAATAATATTAGAATCTGTGATACATGAAAGTTACATGTCAAGGACACCAGACTTCAATAATGAGCATTTGAATGAAATATGTTACAGATTAACAGAACTAAACTCAAGAGTCTTGGACACAGGAACTGTCATTTCTGGGTTGTGTGCTTTCAGTTGCCCAGATTGAAACATGTAGGGCTGATCAGCCTTTCTCTCAACCAGGCTGTCCACTTGGCCATTTTAATAACTAGCTCCGTAAAGTCTTACTGGATTTCACCTGTTTCATGACATCATTCTCCCTCTTATCCAATCAGCACATAATCATTGTGATAGCATAATACCATTGGGATGTCATGATGAATTTTCATGTCATGATGCCATTGTGATCTCATAATAGCATTGTGATGTCTCATAGCATTGCAATTCCTAATAGCATTGTAAAGTCTTACTGGTGTGAAGTCATAATACCTTTTTATTTCAAAATTCCATTGTGATGTCACAGCACAATCACATCAAAATACCATTGCAAAGTCATAATAACAATGTGATGTCATAATAATATTGTGAAATCTTAACACCATTGGGATGTCATAATACTCTAATGTCATAATAGCATTGTGATGTCAAAATGCTTTGTGAAGTCATAATAGCATTGTGATGTCCAATAATTCTGATGTCTTAATAGCACTGAGATATCATGATAACATTGAGATAAGAGCATTGTAAAGTCATAATAGCATTGAGATGCCTTAATATCATTGGAAAGTCATACTGTTGTGAAATCATAATAGCATTGTGATGTCATAATAATATTGTGAAATCATAATACTAGTGGGATGTCATAACATTGTGATTTCATAAGGGTATTATCATCTCATAATACTTTTGTGATGTTGTAATAGCATTGTGATTAAATATCATTGTAATGTCATAAGTTTTGAGATATAATAGCATTGTGAAGCCTAATAGAATTGTGATGTCATAATATGATTGTAATATCATATCATTGTGATGTCATAATAACATTGTGAAGTCATAATACCATTGTGATGTTACAATACTATTGTGTTATCATATAACTGTAAAGATATTATAGCATTGGGATATCTTACTATGATCATGTAATATTTTGATTAGATGTCATAATAGCACTGTAATATCATAATGCCATTTTGATATTATAATAGCATTGGAATGCCATACTATTGTGATGTTATAATAGTATTGTGATTTCATAATACCATTGGAAGTTCATGACATTGTATTTATTTCATAACACCATTGTGATGTATTAAAAGCATTTATATGTGATGACACCCTTGTACTGACATAATACCATTGAGATGTCATAATAACATTGAGATCATAATACCATTTTGATGTGATTGAATCAACAAGATATCATAATACCATTGTGATGTCATAACAACATTTTGATATATTAAGAGCATTTTGATGTCTTAAATCCATTGTGATATTATAATACCATTGTGATATATTAACAGCATTGTGATATGTTATCATTGTGATGTCATAATAGCATTGAAATGTCATATATTTGTCCTGTCATAATAGCATTGTGATCTCATAATATCATTGTGATATCAAAATATTATTGTGAAGTCATAATTGTATTGGCATATCATACTATTTTCATGTAATATGAACATTTTAATGTCATAATAGCATTATAAAATCACATTATCATTGTGAGTTCATAATACCATCACAATATCATAATAAATTTGTGATGTCATAATAGCATTTTGAGGTCTTATTTCCATTGTGATTTCAAAATTCCATTGTGATTTCATATTTTATTTTGAAATAACTTTTCAATGTGATAATTCCATTGGCTATTATGACACCATTGTTATTTCGTAATACCATTGTGATGCAATAAAAGCAATGAGATATCATGACACCATTGTTATGACATAATACCACTGAGATGTCATAATAAAGTTGTAATGTCATAATACCATTGTGATGCCATAATAGCCTTTTGAGATCATAATGACATTTTGACATCAAAATTCTATTGTGAATAAATGACACAATCATGTTGAAATTCCATGGTGATGTTATAATACTATGGTGATATCATAATAGCACTGAGATGTCATGACACCATTGTGATGACATAATAACATTGAAATGTCATAATAAAATTGTGATATCATACAATTGTAATGTCATAATATAATTGAAATGTCATAATACCATGGTGATGTCATATGTGCACTGAGATATGATGGCACAATTGTGAAGACATAAAACAATTTACATGTCATAATAAAGTTGTAATGTCTTATTACAATTGTGATGTCATAATAGCATATTGAGGTCATAACCCATTGTGATGTCATCATAGCATTGGAAGGTAATAATACCATTTTGATGTCAAAATACCATTTTACTATCATACCAGGTGATTGTATTTATGACCTCTTCATAGAAATATGTGACACTGTTCCTGAACAGTCTTGGACAGGAACTGTCATCTCTGGGTTGTGTTTTATCACCTGCACAGATTGAGGTATATAGTGCTGGTGAGGCTTTTTCTCAAGAAAACTTTGTCCTACTCAGTGGTCAGTGAGGGAACCGCCTGGTGCTGGGGTTTATAGTTATACCTGGGCCTTCAGGAGAGTGAAATGGGTCATGCTATATGCCTAGGACACATAAGCTGTGTTTCCTTTAGTGGTGCTCCAGACAAACACTGTAAACCTAGTTTAGTGTCAAGACTGCTTTTTCAGCAGAATCTTTTCTCCATTTCCACAGTTGTTGTATAAGTTGCCAACATGTTATTTTTTTCTGATTAGGTGGGAATTTCATATAATATACAACACAATTACTTTTCAATTGCTCCCAGGTTCAAATTCATAACAATGTGTCACACTAAATTATTTTTGTTTGTTTAACATACACCAATTCAAGTACGTGTTGTTCATATACTCATTGGAACATGATCAGAATCTAAGTCCAAGTCCTTGCTGTACCGTGCAGCCACAGCTAAGAAGAAGCCATCAGTCCTAAATCTATACTTCATCTCTTTGATCAGAGTTTTTATTCTGTATTTATTTATTATGATTTGTTCACTATGTATCAACTCTACTGTCCCACCCCCTTCTCTTTCCAGTCTCACCCACACTCCTTCTTCTATCCACATACCTTTTCTCTAGTTCCTTGACAGGGGAGATCCTCTTCCCCCTTCTATCTTACCGTAACTTATCAGGGCTCATCAATGCTGACTGCATCATTTTCTCTATGGCCTGATTCACAGGGCATTGTTCTCCTTGTGTCCTCAAGTCTCTCTACTTATGACACACTTCTGGCCTCCTCTCCTGCAGGCTTCTCAGAGCTCTGAAGGGAGGGAGAATTTCATATGGAAATCCTATTTAGAGCTGGGTGTATTAAGGTATCTCTCTCTGCATAATATCGGACTGTGGGTCTCTGTATGCTTTCCCATCTCTATGGATCCAAGAATATGGCACTGATCTCTCAGTTCAGGGCAGAGAGCAACATATTTAAAAAAAACATCCTGGATTGCTTGAAAATTCCCATAGGATGCCCTGGCCAACAACTCAATTAACGGCCACCCAATGCCTCCAGGGGAACACTGGTTTTGTCATTACAGATGGCCTATTGGAACTTTATCCCCCACTATAAGGAGACCTCCTAATATGTGAATAAATACCATATTTGTCTTTCTGCATTTTAGTTACTTCACCCAGGATGATTTTTCCTGGTTTCATCCATGTGCCTGAAAATAATATCCTGACGTTTTCTTAGCTGAGTAATACTCCCTTATGGAAATATTCCACTTTTTCCCCAATGGAGAGAGTCAGTCCTGTTCTTTGGACCTTGGAAAGTGCTGGGACCTTAATCATTGTATTGAATGAAAAACTATCTGGATACCTATGTTCTTTTAGCTTAGAAGTCCCTCCATTTCTTCCACTCCCTGGTATTTTAAATTGAAATGTCCCGTTCAAGCTCATCTATTTACATGGTTAGTCCCCAGTAAGCTAATGTCAGGTAATGGTTATAAGGTATGGACTTGTTAGATAATACAATTGAGATTGGAGTTATATCACAGGAGGGTGTTCTTTGAGATTGATATGCCAATAAAAGTGACCAGACAGTATGGAGTCTCTGTCTCTCACTACCTGCCACTTTCTATCTATGTTTCTGTTGGTCTCAGTGTCTCTAGTTGTGATTCTGTCGCTCTAGCTCTTTCTATCTCTGTCTACATCTCTCTGCCTGCTACTTATGGTATGAAAAGCTCTAGGAATCCGCTACAGAGGGCTTTTGAAAGCAAGAAGAAGAAAACAGGAAACAACCTAGGAACCTCCCACAGAGGGTCTATGAAAGCCTCTGCCCTGTAGACTATCAAAGCAGATGCTGAGTTGGATGGCCAACTTTTGGGCAGAGTGAATGGAATTTTATGTAAGAAGTGGGAAATAGCAAGAGCTGGAGAGGACAGGAACTCCACAAGGAGAGCAGCAGAACAAGAAAATTTGAACACAGGGAATTTCCCAGAGACTCATACTCCAACCAAGGACTATTCATGGAGATAATCTAGAACCCCTGCACAGATGTAACCCATGGCAGTTTAGTGTCCAAGTGGGTTACATACTGATGGGAAGAGGGACTGTCTCTGACATAAACTGATTGGCCTGCTCTTTTATCACCTCCCCCTGAGGGTGAGCAGTCTTACCAGGCCACAGAAGATGGCAATGGAGCCACTCTGGATGTGATCTGATAGACTAAGATCAGATGGAAGGAGAGGAGGACCTCCCCTATCAGTGGACTTGGGGAGGAGCATGCATGCAGAAACGGGAGGAAGGGTGGGATCAGGAGGGGAGGAGGGAGGGGCTTATGGGGGGATACAAATGAATAAAGTGTAATTAATAATAATAATAAAAGAAAAAGAAAAAAGAAAAGCTCTCAGTTCCGTTGAAGGACAAAAACAATATGACGTTTTGCAGACATGACATCCTGGATGGTTTCTGTAAAAACTTAAGTAAGGTCCTAATTAAATGCTTTTCATTCAAAGATTTGCCTTGGTCAGGGAGCATTTTTCCAGTAATTAATTCACTGATTGAGGACACATCTGTGCATTTAACAAATAGTAATGGAATCTGTGAAACGTGAAAGTCACACATCAAGGAAACATGATATTTATTAACGACCACTTGAAAGAAATATATGACAGTTTTCCTGAAATAAGAGTCTTGGACACAGGAACTATCATCTCTAGGGTGTGTATTTTGAGCTGGGAAAATTTAGGCATGTAGTGCTACTCAGCCTTTTTTTCAAGCTTGTTGTCCTCTTGGCCCTTTTAATAACTTCCTCCTATTTCTCTCACAGGCTTTAATCTGTTACAAGACAACATTCTGCCTCTCAGCCAACCAGCAACTAAGAGAATCTTGAGGTTTCCATGGAGATGAATAAACAAACTTTCCTCAGTGTTCAGTATCTGATCCTATGCACATGTGACAATTTATTGTGAAACTCAACATGCTTTTATCTCATCCCTTTATCCACATCCCACACCTTTACTCCTGTTTACCTCTGTGACAATGTCAGGTAGGAAATGAAACTTTAATATTTATTTAATTGGACGTTTCTAAATAGGGAAGCTTCAAAGTGATGTGGGATTAAGGGGAAGGTACCAAAACACAAGGTAGTCTCCTACTGTGGTCTTGGTTCTTAAATTTCCTAGATTGTGACTTTGAACTAAGCAGTTACATTCTTCCTCAATAAATTTACCTTCACATTCTTATTGATATAATAGGCTGGCAGGGTCTAGGGTTCCCTGGAATATTGAGTCTTTAAGAACAGAGAAAAGAGAAGAACACCAGACAATTCTTGGAACTTGTTTGGCTGAAGGAGAGAAAGATCATGTTTGTAAAAGTAGAACTGGGTGGTAATAAACTATTAAACAGCTGATGCTGTTCCGGACTTGTGTTGGCAACCCTCTATGAGTAGGGTTGCCTTGTCTGACCTGGCTGAATTTACAGCTGTGTCCTACAGAGTGGTCAGTGAGGAACCCTCCAGGTCTGGGAGTTTTCATTTAAAATGTTTCTCTAAGGCAGATAAATGGTTCCATGTTAAATGCCCAGGACACAAGAGCAGCTGTGTGTCTGCTGTGGTACTCCAGACAAACTCTCTAAATATGAAGTTAGAGCTGGGACTAACTGAGCTCAAGTGGTACCACCTGAGCTCATGGGGTCTGAAATAGCTACATAAACAATAGTTCATGGCTGAGGTTCTCTGTTACATAATGAGATTCTGGAAAGCATGCCTTATAAAGTCATACCTTGCCCTTCTTCAGCGGAATCTTTACTCCATGTTAAAAATCATTTTACAATTTGTCTAAATACTATTTTTATTGATTATGTGGGAATTTCATATACTATACATTATACCTCTTTTCCATTGCACAGAGGTTCAAATTCCTACTCATGTGTCACACTAAATATTTTTTTCTTTAAAATACCTCAATTGAAGTATGTGTTGGTCATTTATTGATTGGAACATGATTAGAGTCTCAATGCCAAGTCCCTTAAAGAAAACCAAGTTCATCTTACAGCACCCTGGCACAACCCACAAGAAGAAGCCATCAGTTTTTAAGAGCTCTTTACTTCATCACCTTGAACACAGATTTTCTTTTGTATTTACTTATTAGGATTTGTTTACTTTGTATCCCCTCTGCTGCCCAATCCCTCTTCTCCTTCCAGTCCCACCCACACTCCTTCTTCTTTCACTATGCCCCTTCTCTAGTTTCCTGATAGGGAAGTTCCTCCTCCCCTTATGTCTGACCCTAGCTTATCAGGTTTCACCAAGGCTGGCTGCATCATCTTCCTCTGCATCCTGCTTCTCAGGGTACTGTTCTCCTTATGTCCTCAATTCCCTCTACTTATCACAATCTTCCTACATCCTCTCCTGATGAATTCTCAGAGCTCTGAGGGGTGGGAGAATTTCAGAGGTAAATCCCATTTAGTGCAGGGTGTTTTAAAATCTCTCTCTCTTCATAATATCAGACTGTGGGTCTCTGTATGAAAATCCCATTTGAGGCAGAAGAAAGCATCTCTTTGTATCTAAAAATATGGCACTGATCTATCCGTTAAGGGCATAGAAAAACAAATTGTAATTATAAGAGCCTGGTTTGCTTAAAATTTGTGATGGATGTCCTGGCTGACCAATTAAATTAACTGCCACCCAATGCCTCCAGAGGAACAATGGTTTGGTCATAACATGTGAAACTTTATCCCCCACTATTAGGAGACCTCCTACTAAGTGAATACATACCATATTTGTCTTTCTGCATTTTAGTTACTTCACCCAGGATAATTTTCCCTAGGGTTCCATGGGCTATTTTTTTCTTTAAGAACAGTAAAAAGAGAAGGAAACTGGGTAATTCTTGGGACTCTTCTGGCTGAAACAGAGAAAGATTGGTAAATGTAAAAGGAGAACTGAGGGAAAACAAACTATTTGACATCTGGTTTTGTTCCACACTACTGTTAGTAACCCTCTGTGAGCAGGGTTGCCTTGGCTGCTCTGACTGGATCTGAAGCTGTGTCCTATTCACTGTTCAATGAGGAACTCTCAGGATTCTGAGGTTTATAGTTAAAACTGGGCCTTCAGAACAAAGCAATTTTTCTGTGCTATATGACTAGGATGCAAGAGCAGCTGTGTTTCCAGCTATGGTCCTCCAGAAAATCCCACTAGAAGTAGTGTAGTGCCAGGACTGCATTTTCAAAGGTGCCACCTGAGTTCAAGGGTTCTGAGGTAAGCTAGGTAACTACTAGTTCATGGCTAGGATTCTCGGCTGCATAGTGAGTTCCTGGAAAGCGTGCCCCACACAGTAAAATTCTACCCTCGTTTTGCAGAACTTTTTCAATGTTAAAAATCATTCTAGAGGGGCAAGATGGTGGAGCCGGGAGGACTCTCATTCTGAGCAGCAGCACAGCAGGATCAGCACAGTGACCAGCAATCAGAACTCTCGGCCATAAAACACAGTCATTGTGTTTCCCAGGTGAGAGGATACCCCACTGTGGGGGATTCAATCAGCTTTTAACTCACACGGCTAAACCACGGAAGAGATCCAGGTTCCGCCAGACGCTTGGCTGCCGGCCGCCAGCCCTAGCCCCAGCCCAGAGCCACAAGCCAGTGTCTCTGGTCACGGTCCCAGACTGAACTGTGGGCACCACACTATCAGAGACTGAAATTTTCAGTCGAGAGATAACCCCAGGGTACAGGAAATGACTGGGACCGGCCTTAGGTCACCCAGACATCCCCTGGAAAAGACAAGGGCAGGTTCCACTGGCACGCCAGGAGCCAGCCCGTAGCCAGAGCCAGTGACCCAGGTTCCGGCACAGAGCCCTGCCTGCCTGCGCGCCTGATTCGCTGCCACAGATAGAAACGGCGGGTCTGATCACAGAGCACTCAGCTCACCCCCGACCTGAAAAGGTCCCCGGAAAATTACCCAGCTCAGGGAACCACTCAGGCTCCCAAAAGCCGCAAAGGCAGACACAGGCAGTTTCTGCGCACCAGACAGCTGGCAGAGACTGAGCCGCCATCACACAGCTATGCTCCAGGCACAGGCAATTTCGGCGGCCAGCCAGCTGGCGGACACTGAGCAGTGTGCACCAGGACAAAAAAAGACACTAGGAGTCCGTGTCTCCAGAGAATCCACGGGGAAGGAAGGAGACTGTACTGACTTAAATCACCCAGTCCTTCCCTAAAAAAGTCTAGCAGACCAGTGGGGCCGAGGCGCCAGCACTCAGCTGTGCTCCAGACACAGGCACAAACAGTTGATGCACGCCTGATGTCCAACTGGGTCACAGCAGCTGATCATTAAATTTACAACCAAAAACCCAGAAACAGGGCAGCTGCCCTTAGGACTTCCCTGGGTGAGAGAGAACCCTCTCGACTAACAAAGACCACAGTTACCACTCAGGTCTATATCTCTGAGGTGAGCAACTCTTGAAAAAACACCAGCCATCCAGGGACTATACCCAAAAAGCTGAGAAGACATCCTTCAGAAAAAAACAGCTTTCTGCAAAGGGGATTCTCTCCACCACAGGATCCCCAGGAACCACCAGAAAATAACCCCAAACACCTAAGATAGCACAATGGGTAGAGGCCAGCGTAAAAGCTCAAGCAACAAAAGACAGAGCAATATGTCATCTCCAGAACCCAGTTACCCAGGGGCAATTAGCCCTGGACACCCCACCATAACTGACATCCAAGAAGATGACCTAACAAGTATGCTCATGAAGATGATAACAGAGGAAACAAATAAGATTCGTAAAGACATAGAGGAAGATAAACTCAAACAGAATATTGCCATCCGTAAAGAAATAGAGGAAGCTGCAGCCAAACAGTTTATGGCCTTTATAAAGGAAATGCTTAAAACACTGAATGAAATGAAAGAAACAGAGTTGAAGAAACTAAAAGAAAAAAACAGGAAAGTACAATCAGACAGGTGAAGGAAGTAAACAAAACAACTCAAGACCTGAAGATAGAATTGAAAAAAACACAATATACCCAAACTTGTGGGACACAATGAAAGCAGTGCTAAGAGGAAAGTTCATAGCACTAAGTGCCTTCAAAAAGAAATTCGAGACAGCTCATTCAAGCACCCTAATGGCTCAGTTAAAAACCCTAGAAAAAGAAGAAGCAGACATTCCAAGAAGGAGTAGATGGCTGGAAATAATCAAACACAGGGCTGAAATCAATCAATTGGAAACAAATAAAATAATTCAAAGAATCAATGAAACCAAGAGCTGGTTCTTTGAGAAAATCAACAAGATCGACAAACCCTGAGCCAGGCTAACTAAAAGGCAGAGAGACACCACCCAAATCAACAAAATCAGAAATGAAAAGGGGGATATAACTACAGACACTGGGGAAATCCAAATAATCATTAGGACTTACTTCAAAAGTCTATATGCCAGAAAATTTGAAAATCTAAATGAAATGGACAATTTTCTTGATCAATTTGACTTACCAAAGCTGAATCAGGAACAGGTAAATCAACTAAATAGTCCTATATCCCCCAAAGAAATAGAAGCGGTCATCAAAAGTCTCCCATCCAAAAAAAGCCCAGGACCAGTTGGCTTCAGCGCAGAATTCTACCAGACCTTCAAAGAAGAGCTAACACCAATTCTCTTCAAACTATTCCACAAAATAGAAACAGAAGGAATATTACCAAATTCATTCTATGAAACCACAGTCACCTTGGTACCTAAACCTCACAAAGACTCAACAAAGAAAGAGAATTTCTGGCCAATCTCCCTTATGAACATTGATGCAAAAATACTTAATAAAATACTTGCAAACCGAATCCAAGAACACATCAAAGATATTATCCATTATGACCAAGTAGGCTTCATCCCAGGTGTGCAGGGGTGGTTCAATATACAGAAATCCATCAATGTGATCCACCATATTACCAAACTGAAAGAAAAAAACCACATGATAATCTACGTAGATGCTGAAAAAAACATTTGACAAAATCCACCATCCATTCATGGTCAAAGTATTGGAGAGATCAGGGATACAAGGCACATATCTAAACATAGTAAAGGCGATATACAGCAACCCTATAGCTAACATCAAACTGAACAGAGAAAATATAAAGCAATCCCACTGAAATCAGGGACAAGACAAGGCTGCCCACTCTCTCCATATCTCTTCAACATAGTGCTGGAAGTCCTTGCTAGAGCAACAAGACAGTTGAAGGAGATCAAGGGGATACAAATTGGAAAGGAAGAAGTCAAATTATCACTATTTGCAGATGATATGATAGTATGCGTGAGTGACCCCAAAAACTCTACCAGGGAACTCCTACAGCTGATAAACACCTTCAGCAAAGTGGCCGGATACAAAATTAACTCAAAAAAATCAGTAGCCCTCCTGTGTACAAAAGACAAAAGGGCTGAGAAAGAAATTAGGGACACAACACCCTCACAATAGCCACAAATGACATAAGGAATCTTAGAGTAACCCTAACCAAGGAAGTCAAAGACTTGTATGAAAAAAAAATTTCAAATCTCTGAAGAAAGAATTAGAAGAAGATATGAGAAGATGGAAAGATCTCCCATGCTCATGGATTGGCAAGATTAACATAGTAAAAATGGCCATCTTACCAAAAGCAATCTACAGATTCAATGCAATGCCCATCAAATTACCAACACAATTCTTTACAGTCCTGGAAAGAAAAATTCTCAACATCATATGGAATAACAAGAAACCCAGAATTGCTAAAACAATCCTCTACAATAAAAGATCTTCCAGAGGTATCTCCATCCCTGATCTTAAGTTGTACTATACAGCAACAGTTTTAAAAACTGCATGGTACTGGCATAAAATCAGAATGGTGGATCAATGGAACCGAACAGAGGACCCAGAAATAAACCCACACACTTATGGACACCTGATCTTTGACAAAGACACCAAAACCATACAATGGAAAAAAGATAGCATCTTCAACAAATGGTGCTGGTCTAACTGGATGTCTACTTGTAGAAAAATGAAAATAGATCCATACTTGTCACCCTGCACAAAACTGAAGTCCAAGTGGATCAAAGACCTCAACATAAAACCAGACACATTAAATCGGCTTGAAAAAAAAGTGGGAAATACCCTAGAACTCATTGGTACAAGGGAAAACTTTCTGAACAGAACACCAACAGCACAGGCTCTAAGAGTAACAGTCAATAAATGGGACCTCATGAAACTGAAAAAGTTCTGTAAAGCAAAGGACACCGTCATCAAAACAAAGCGACCACCTACAGATTGGGAAAGAATCTTCCCCAACCCTTTATCTGACAAAGGACTCATATCTAGTATATTTAAAGAACTAAAGAAGCTGAAAAGCAGCAAACCAAATAATCCACTTAAAAAATGGGGAACAGAGCTAAACAGAGAATTCTCTGTAGAGGAATACCAAATGGAGGAGAAGCACTTAAAGAAATGCTCAACCTCACTAGCCATTAGGGAAATGCAAATCAAAACTACCCTGAGAATTCACCTTACACCCATGAGAATTGCCAAGATCAAAAACTCAAGTGACAACACATGCTGGAGAGGTTGTGGAGAAAGGGGAACCCTTATGCATTGCTGGTGGGAATGTAAACTTGTACAACCACTCTGGAAATCAATCTGACGCTTTCTCAGACAACTGGGAATAGCGCTTCCTCAAGATACAGCCACACCACTACTGGCCATATATCCAAAAGAGGCTCAAGTACACAAAAAGGACATTTGCTCAACCATGTTTGTAGCAGCTTTATTTGTAATAGCCAGAAGCTGGAAACAACCCAGATGCCCCTCAACTGAAGAATGGATGCAGAAATTTTGCTACATCTACACAATGGAATATTACTCAACAATGAAAAATAAGGAAATCATGAATTTTACAGGTAAATGGTGGGATCTGGAAAGGATCATCCTGAGTGAGTTGTCCCAGAAGCAAAAAGACACACATGGTATATACTCACTCATATAGACATACAACATAGGACAAACCCACTAAAACCTGTGCATCTAAAGAAACTAAGCAAGAGAGAGGACCCTAACTAAAATGTCCAATCCCCATCCGGCAAGGCAAAGAGGATGGACATCAGAAGAAGAAGAAAACAGGAAACAACCTAGGAACCTACCACAGAGGGCCTCTGAAGGTCTCTGCCCTTCAGACTATCAAAGCAGATGCTGAGCCTGATGGGCAACTGTTGGGCAGGTGAATGGAATTTTAGGTAAGAACTGGGAAATAGTAAGAGCTGGAGAGGACAGGGTCTCCACAAGGAGAGCAACAGAACAAGAAAATTTGAACACAGGGAACTTCCCAGAGACTCATACTCCAACCAAGGACTATTCATGGAGATAACCCAGAACCCCTGCACAGATGTAGCCCAGGGCAGTTCAGAGTCCAATTGGGTTACATAGTGATGGGAAGAGCGACTGTCTCTGACATAATCTGATTGGCCTGCTCTTTGATCACCTCCCCCTGGGGGGGAACTAGCCTTACCAGGCCATAGTAGAGGACAATGCAGCCACTTTTGATGAGAACTGATAGACTAAGATCAGAAAAGAGAAGAGAACCTCCCCTATCAGTGGACCTATCAGGGGGGTGGCATGCAAGCAGAGGGAAGAGGGAGGGTAGGATTGGGAGGGGAGGAGGGAGGGGCTTATGGGGGGATGCAGAATGAATAAAGTGTAATTGATGAAAAATTTTTAAAAAAAGGGAAAAAATAATTTAAGAACCTTAAATGACTTTCAAAAGTTGAGGAAAACATGGAGTTATTCAATTGGCATGGAGCACGTCTTGCCCCTGGGGGCAATGGTCTCCTGAACCTACTCAGACCTCGGACACCACCACTGCTAGTTCTAGAACTGATGCAGGATATTCCAACGGGGGGTTTAAGGTTCTCATAATATTTCCTATAAGCCCACACCTGTTTGTTTATATCCCCCATTTTTATTCATTATTAGCAAGATAGAACCAAGTAATTGTGGTAATGATACTTGCTTTTCTGCCCAATGCTGGAATGCTAGTAAATTTAGGTATGCCCTGGTTACTCCCATGCCTCACTGGGTGCCTGTGCCCATTGATGCCCCTCACGCTATGACTCTCTTCAGACAGAAAAGGGATCTTGGAATTACAGCCACCATTGTTACTGCCATCTCATTGGCGGCTGTTGGAGCTACCACCAGGGCATTAGCCATGAGTCATACTGGGCAGACTGCTCAGACCCTGAATAATCATTTAGCCAATGTAGCTCATGCCTTAGTTGTACAAAAAGGAATTAATGCTCAACTAAAAGGAAGCTTGATGGTTTTCAATCAGAGGATTGACCTAGTGCAGGAGCAAATTGATACCCTATGTCAAATTGCTAAACCTGGCTGTCAATGAAAATATGCTGGACTTTAAGTCACTAGCATATAACATGAGAATTTTTCCTGTGCTGCAAATCTGTCTAAA
This sequence comes from Meriones unguiculatus, assembly GCF_030254825.1. Taxonomy (NCBI): domain Eukaryota; kingdom Metazoa; phylum Chordata; class Mammalia; order Rodentia; family Muridae; genus Meriones; species Meriones unguiculatus. The sequence continues at coordinate 27,229,385 of NW_026843710.1, read as the reverse complement.
CAATTGTTGAGCTATATTTTAGGTAATTGGACTGGAGAATTCGATACTACGATGGAGCAGCTGAGAGTGGCCATTGTCACAGTAAATTCTACCAGAGTGGACGCAGGACTAGCCACAGGATTATCATCATGGATTGCTGCAGCCATGAATCATCTGAAGGAATGGGCGGGTATGGGAGCATTAGCAGGCCTTCTGATGTTGGTCTCCTTGTTTTGCCTGTGGTATATATGCAAGATTAGAGTCTCATAACAGCGTAATACAGCCATGATCATTCAGGCCTTTACAGTCATTGAAGCAGGACAGTCTCCCCAATCATGGTTGGCTACCATAAAAAGCTAAAATGTTATGCTCAGGATGTAAGGCTAAGCACTGCACTCAGGGTCAGCTGCTTTGGACCCAGAGAAGAGCATGTCTGATTGCATGCAGGTTGACGCCCCAGGTCCCGTCTCTGAGAAAAAGGTATCAAACGCGTCTGATGCTCTTTGGGTGGATGACACCTAAATGAACATCAGTACAAAGTCCCAAATTATTTCTAATATCAGAGATCAGACCTCTACTCTTGCCTGATGTGTCTCAAACAAAACGGGGAACTGTAGAGAGCTGCGGAATGCTATGCCTTAAACATGGAGCTGGTTTCATGCCTTCCACCTTCCTGATGGTGAGTGCTCTCTGTCACGAACAATTCCACATTTGGCTAAGGCTGAGGATCTGGCTTGCTTCCATGTATGTGGACCTATCTGCATTGCCCACGTGGCACGCTGGGGTTGGCTACCCAGAGGCTATTTAAGCTGTGGGCTGGCTTTCCCCAGGGTCAGATGATTGTTCAAGGTTCCTGAATAAACTGCTTTGAAAAAAAAAGAAATTTTAATATGGATTATAGTATATTACTTTTGTACTATTACACTATTTCACATTACTTTATGTAGTGATGGTTAATGTTTACTGAGACAAATTAAAAATTTATCAAGGGAAAAAAAGAGAAAAGATATCATAAAGTGAATTTACACAGCTGAAAAAAATTTAAATCACAGTCATGATTGGGGAGTAGAGAAACAGCAGAAATCTGGGAACTGAGATAAAGAAATAACATAGAAAAACATGCAGCTTTTAGAGAAAAACAGAAGCCGAAATACCTGACCAAGAAGAGCAGACAACTTATATTTTATAAAGTTCTTTTATTTTTGAGATTATAAGACATAATTTCCCTTTTCCTGTTTCTCTTTCAAAGTCCTGTGTATATCCCTGTTTGATCTATTTCCAATTTGTTCACTCTCTTTTCCTTAATTAATAGTTGTTGTGTAGATGTAGCACATGCAAACATATTGTTAAATACATAAATATAACCTCTTCAGTTTATAAAAAAAAAAAAAAGTTGTCTGAGCAAGCACTAGATTGATTTCCAGAGTGGTTGTAAAATTTTATAATCCCACCAGAAGTGCAGGAAGGTTTCTCTTTCTCCACAACCTCTGAGCATGTGTTCTTACTTTAGTTTTTTATCTTTGCCATTCTGAATATTGTAAGTTGAAATCTCACAGTCATTTTGATTTGCAATTTCCTGATGGCTAATGACATTGAGTATTTCTTTAAGTGCTTCTCTGCCATTCAATATTCCTCTACAAGAATTCTCTGTTTAACTCTGTTCCCCATTTTTTAATTGGATTACTTGATTTTTTGCTTTTCAGTTTTTTAGTTCTTTATATATACTGTGTGGTTTAAGTTTCATGAATGTTTCTTTTACATATGTGAGTGCCCTTTTATTTGGGCCATAGATGTTCAGGATTGTAATGTCTTCCTGGTAGAATTTTCCCTTGATGAGTATGAAGTGTCCTTGCCCATCTCTTTTTGTTGAATTTGGTTGAAAGTCTATTTTATCAGATATTAGAATGTCTAACCTTCTCTGTATAGTTCCAATTTTGTATATGTGCCGCCGAAGCAAGCACCACATAATTCTTTCAAGTGGTCAATAATAAAGTCACGTGTCCTTGCCATGTGACTTTCACGTTAACACAGATTCCACTATTATTTATTAAATGCACAGTCAGTAAGTAATTTTCTATGAAAATGCTCCCTGATCAAGGTAAATATTTGAACAAAAAGCGTTTAATTGGTACATTGCTTATATTTTTAGGAGGCCATCCATGATATCATGTCAGCAAGCAGTCATTTTGTTGTAGTCCTTCACCAAAACTGAGAGCTTCTCACAGGGAACCACAAGTGGCAGGCAGAGAGAGGGAGACAGAAAGAGAACTAGAAAGACAGATTTAGAAATACAGATATGAGATCAACAGAAACAAAGATGTGGAGTGACATAAATCAAGATACAGTGACTCCATTCTGTCTGATTACTTTCATTGGCATATCAACCTCAAAGAACACTATCCTGTAATATAAATCCAAAAGGAATTATTTATTCACTTTTTTATCCCCACATAAAACCTTATCTTCTCCCATCACACCTTCCCTCTCATTTCTGCATGCATGCCCCTCCCCAGGTCCACTGAGAGGGGAGGACTTCCTCTCCTTTCCTTTGTTCCTAGTCTTTCAGATCTCATTAGGAGTGGCTGCATTCTTTCTCTCTGTGGCCTGGTAAGGCTGCTCCCCAGTCAGGGTGAGGTGATCAAAGAGCAGGCTAATCAGTTCATTTCATTGGTAGTCCCAGCTCCCATTACTGTGGAACCCACATGGAACTGCCATTGGCTACATCTGTGCAGAGGTTCTAGGTTATCTCCATGCATGGTAATTCGTTGGGGTATGAGTCTCAGGAAAGGCTCAGATTTTTTGGTTCTGTTGCTGTCCTTGTTGAGCTCCTGTCCTCTCCAGATCTTCCTATTGCCCACTTCTTTTATTAGATTCCGTGCACTCTGCCCAAAATTTGACCATATGTCTCAGCATCTACTTTGATAATCTGTAGGGCAGACCTTTTTAGAGGCCCTCTTTGGCAGGCTCCTAACTTGTTCCCTGTTTTCTCCTTCTTTGCGTTTTGGTATGGGGATTGAGTATTTTAGCCAGAGTCCTCCTTCTTCATAAGTTTCTTTAAGTGTACAGATTTTAGTAGGTTTATCCTATACTATATGTCTATATGAGTGAATATAGACTGCTTGTATCTTTCTGCTTCTGAAGTAGCTCACTGAGGTTGATATTTTCCAGTTTCTACCATTGACCTGGAAATTTTATATTTCCTTGGTTTTTATTGCTGATAAAAAAAACTTGTTAATATTCCATTGTGTAGATGTACCACAATTTCTGTATCCATTTTCAGTTGGATGGTATCTGGGTTGTTTCCAGGTTCTGGCTATGACAAATAAAACTCCTGCAAACATGGTTGGGCAAATGTCCTTATTGTATACTTGAGCCTCTTTTGGATGTATTCTTAGGAGTAGTATGACTGGATTTCGAGGAATCACTGTGCCTAATTGTCTGAGAAAGCACCAGATTGATTTTTAGAGTGGTTGTACAAGTTTATATTCCCACCAGCAAGGGAGGAATGTTCCCCTTTGTCCACAATTTCATCAGCATGTGTTGTCACTTGTGATTTTGAGAGAAACTTAAAACAATCCTACTGAAATCATGACAAGGCAAGGCTGTCCACTCTTTCCACATCTCTTGAACGTAGTTTTGGAAGTCCTTTCTAGAGCAATAAGGTAATTGATGTGACTAAGCGAATAGGAATCAGAAAGTAAGAAGTCAAAGTACCAGTATTTGCAGATGACATGATAGTCTACCAGAGTGACCCTAGATTGTACCTGCATACTTATACAGACGGAAAAGTGGCTGAGTACAATATTAACTCAAAAAAAAAACCCAGTAGCCCTCATATGTACATAAGACAAAAGGGCTGAGGAAAAATTAGCGGAACAAAAGGAATTATATTATCTACCCAGGCCATATATCCTAACCCTTCCAAGACATTTCCTTACTGAGGACTCCACATTTAAGTAGATGAGCTTCAAGGGAAAACTTCAACTCAAATCAGCAGTAAGTGGAAGAAGATGTAGGAACTTCTAGGCTAAAAGAACATAGTCATTCTAATACTTTGTCATTCAATACAATGATTAAAGTTCCTGTAAATTCCAAGGATAAAAGAACAGGACTGACAATCTCCTCTGGGGAAAACATGGAATATTTCCATAATAGAGTATTAGTCACCTAAGAAAATAACATAATATTTTCAGGCAAATGGATGGAACCCTGAGAAATCATCCTGGGTGAAGTAACTAAAATGAAGAAAGACAAATATGGTATATATTCACTTATTAGGATGTCTCCTAATAGTGGGGTTAAAGTTCCAAATGGCCATCTTTTGTGACTATAACAGTCTTCTACTAGGGGAATTGAGTGGCAGTTAATTGAGTTAACAGAAATTTTCAAGCAATGCAGGTTGTTGTTATTAAAGTATGTTGCTCTCTGCTCTCAACTAATTAATCATTGCCATTTTCTTCTATCCAGAGACAAGCTTCTTTCTGCATCAAATGGGATTCCATATAAAGACCCACAGTCCAATATTATGTAGAGAGAAAACTTAAAACACCTAGAACTGAATGGAATTTCCCTTTGAAATTCTCCTTCCCCTCAGAGCTCTGGGAAGACTACAGGAAAGTTGGCAGAAATTGTGTGATAGAGGGAATTGAGGACACAAGGAGAACAATGCCCTGAGAATCAGGCCACAGAGAAAAATGATTCAGCCAGCCTAGATGAAACCTGATAGGCTAGGGTCAGATAGAAGGTGGAGGATGACCTCCCCTGTCAGGGAAATATAAAAACATCATAGAAGAGGGAGGCTGAGTGGGAATGTAAGGAGAAGGAGGGGGTAGCAGAGGAGATACAAAATGAACAAATCATAAAGAGTAAATAAGAAAAACATTGATCAAAGTGATGAAGTATGGAGCTCTTCAGGATAGATGGCTTTTTCCTGGGGCTGGTTCCAGGGTGCTGGAAGGATGAACTCAGTTTTCTTTAAGGGACTTGGCATTGAGATTTTGATCATGTTCCAATGATTATATGAATGACACATACTTCAATTCATGTATTTTAAAGAAAAAAATTAGTATGACACATGGGTAGGAATTTGAACCTGGAAGCAATGGAAAAGTAGTACAATGTATATTAAATGAAATTCCCACATAAGAATGAAAATAATATGTTCTCAACTTTTACATTGACTTTTAACATTGAGAAAGATTTCACTAAAGAAGCAAAAAATTTGACTTTGTAGCGCATAGTTTCTAGCCCTTTCTAGGCCATTACGTAGCAGAGTATCCTAGCCATGAACTAGTGTTTACACAGCTAATTCAGACTGCATGAGCACAGGTGGCACTTCTGAACAAGCAGTTCTAGCACTAACACTACATTTAGAGTGTTTGTCTGGAAGACACCTTGTAGAAACTCTTCTGCTCTTGTGTCCTAGGCATAAAACAGGGAGCCATTTCTCTGTCTGGAATGAGCAGTTTAAGTGAAAACCCCAGGATCAGGAGAATTTCTCAATGACCATTGAGTAGGACACAGCTTCCCATCCAGCCAGGTCAGCCAAGGCAACTCTGCTATCAGAGGGTTGCTAACACTACAATAGAACATTACAAGCTGTCAAATAGTTTATTGTCCCCCAGTTCTTCTTTTACACTCACTGATCTTTCTCTATTTCAGCCAAACCAGTCCCAGGAATTCTCTGGTTTCCTGTTCTTTTCCCTGCTCTTAAAGACTCAGTACCCTAAGGAACTCTAGACCCTGCCAGCCTATTATATCACTAAGAATGTAAAGGTCCATTTATTGAGTATGAAGGTAACTGTTCCGTTCAAAGACACAACCTAGGAAATTGCAGATCCAAGACCACAGTATGTGACCACCTTGTCATTCCTAACAATCAATCTCCTTAATCCCACAACACTTTGAAGCTTACCTACTTAGGAAGCTGTCCAATTAAATAAACATTCAAGTTTCATTTGCTACTTGATATTGACACAGAGATAAACAGGAGTTAAAGTGTGGGATCTGGATAAAGGGTTGAGATAAAGGCTAGTTTGGTTTCACAAGAAATAGTCACTGGTGCACAGGATCAAAGATGCTGGACACTGAGGAAAGTTTGTTTACTCATCTTCATGGAATCCTCAAGATTACCTCAGGTGCTGATTGGCTGAGATGGAGAATGATGTCATGAAACTGGTGAAAGCCAATAAGAGTTTCAGGAGCCAGTTGTTAAAATGGCCAAGTGGACAGCCTGTTTGTGAGAAAGCACACAACCCAGAGATGGCATTTCCTGTGTCAAAAACTCTTAGTTCAGGAAAAGTGTCACATACTTCTTTCAAATGGTCATTAATGATTATCATGTATTCTGACATGTGACTTTCACATTATCACAGATTCATTTAGTATTTGTTAACAGCACTGATATGCCCTCTTTCATGGAAACATGTACAGTAAATAGTATTTACTGTAAATGCTCCCTGACCAAGGCAGAGACCATCCATGATGGCATGTCAGCAAGCAGTCAGTCATCATTTTGTAGGCGTTCTGCAAAAATGAGAGTTTTTCATACTGAACCACAAGTGGCAGTCAGAGAAAGGAAGAGTGAAAGAGAAAGAGAGAGAGCTAGAGAGACAGATACAGCAATAGAGAGACGTAGACCACCAGGAACATACATGAAAAGTGACAAAAGAGAGATAGACTCTTTGGTAACTTTCATTGGCATGTCAATCTCAAAGTACGCCCTCCAATATTATAACTCCAAAAGGATTTTTTTAATATTTATTTTAATTTTTATCAATTATACTTTTTCAACTTTGTATACCCTGATAACCCCTCCCCCCTCTTAATTCTACCTTTCTTCCCGCTTGTCCACACTTGCCCCTAACCAAGTCCACTGAAAACAGATTTCTTTTCCTTTTTTCTGATTCTAGTCTATCAGATCTCCTCAGAACTGGCTACATTGTCTTCCTCTGTGGCCTGCTAAGGATACAACTTCATCAGGGTGAGGTTTTCAAAGAGAAGGCCAATCACTTCATGTCAGAGGCAGTCCCTCTTGCCATTATTGTGAAATCCACAAGGACACTGAACTGCCATGGGCTATATCTGTGCAGGGGTTCTAGGTTGTCTCCATGAATGGTACTTGGTTGGAGTATGAGTTTCAGGAAAGACCCCTGTGCTCAGATTTTTTTTGGTTCTGTTGCTCTCCTTGTGGTCATCCTGTCCTCTCCAGAACTTACTATTTCCAACTTCTTTCATTTGATTCCATGCACTCTGTCCAACAGTTGACAATAATTCTCAGAATCTGCTCTGGTAGCCTACAGGGCAGAGCCTTTCAGAGGCCCTTTATGGCAGGCTCCTAACTTGTACCTGTTTTCTCCTTCTGCTGTCCATTGTCTTTGCATTTCCAGATGGGGACTGAGCATTTTAACCAGAGACCTTCCTGTTGATTATATTTTTTTAGGTGTAAAGATATTAGTAGGTTTATACCACCTTAGATAGCTATATGAGTGAGTGTATACCATGTGTATCTTGGTGCTTCTGGGCAGCTCACTCAGGATGATCTTTTCCAGTTCCCACCATTGACCTGCAAATTTCATGATTTCCTTGCTTTTTATTGCTGAGAAATATGTCATTGTGTAGATGTACCACAATTTGTGTATCCATTTTTCAGTTGGGGGGCATCTGAGTTTTTTTCCAGGTTCAGACTTTTATAAATAAAGCTGCTACAAATGTGGTTGATCAAATGTCCTTATTGTGTACGCGAGCCTCATTTGGAGATATGCCTAGCAGTGGTATAACTTGATTTTGAGGAAGCACTATTCCTAGTTGTCTGATAAAGTGCCACATTGATTTCCATAGTGGACTTACAAGTTCATATTCCCACCAGCAGTGGTACAAGTTTACTTTTTATGACCGCTTCTATTTCCTTAGGGGATATAAGACTATTTAATTGATTTATCTGGTCTTGATTCAGCTTTGGTAAGTGGAATCAATCAATAAAATTGTCCATTTCTTTTACATTTTTAATTTTTGTGGCTTGTAGAATTATGAAGTAAATCCTAATGATGGTTTGGATTTCCTCAATTGTCTGTAGTTATATCCCCTGTTCATTTCTGTTTTTATTGATTTGGATGGGATGTCTCTGCCTTTTAGTTAGTTTGGCTAAGGGTTTGTCTATCCTCTTCAATTTTTTAAAGAACCAGCGTTTGGTTTCATTGATTCTTTGAATTGTCTTTTTGTTTGTTTGCTTGCTTGTTTCTAATTGACTTCAGCCCTGAGTTTGATTATTTCCAGCAATCTACTTCTTATTGATTGGTCTGCTCCTTTTTCTCTAAGGGTTTTAAGCTGCTTCAATGAGATGTCTGAAATTTCTTCTTGAAGGCACTTAGTGCTATGAACTTTCCTCTTAGCACTGCTTTCATTGTGTCCCATAAGTTTGGGTATGTTGTGCCTTCATTTTCATTGAATTCTAGGAAGACTTTAATTTTTTTTTAAATTTCTTCCCTGACACAGGTGTCATTTAGTAGCAAGTTATTCAATTTCCATGTGTATGTAGGCTTTTTGCTATTTCTGTTGATGTTGAGGTCCAGCTTTATTACATGGTGATCAGAAAAGATACAAGGGAATATTTCTTTCTTCTTGTATCTGTTAAGGCTTGCTTTATAACCAACCATATAGTCTATTTTGAGAGGGTTCCATGAGGTGCTAAGAAGAAGGTAAATTATTTTGTGTTTGGGTGTAAAGTTCTATAAATGTCTGTTAAGTCCATTTGATTCATGACCTCTGTAAGAGACATTATTTTTCTTCAATTTGTTTTGCTGACCTATCGTTGTTGAGAGTGGGGTGTTGAAGTCTCCCACTATAAATGTGTGGGGATTTATGTGTGGTTTATACTTTATTAATATTTCTTTTAAATATGTGGGTACCCTTGTATTTGGACCATAGATGTTCAGGATTGTGATGTCTTCCCAGTGGAATTTTTCCCTGATGAGTATGCAGTGTCCTTCCCCATGTATTTTGATTAATTTTGGGTGAAAGTTCATTTTAATCAGATATTAGAATGGCTATTCCTGCTTGCTTCTTAGGTCCATTTGCTTGGAAAGCAGTCTTCCAGTCCTTTCCCCTCAGGTAATGTCTGTCTTTGTGATTTAGGTGTGTTTCTTGTATGCAACAGATTGTTGGGTCTTGTTGACACATTCATTATGTTACTCTGTGTCTTTTTATTGGAGAATTGATTCCATTGATGTTGAGAGAGATTAATGACCAGTGGCTTTTATTTTGATATTGGCTCTGGTAGTAAGTGTGTGTGCTTGGTGCTTTTTGATTTACTCTAGTGAAGTTAATTATTTCCTGTGTTTTCTTGAAAGTAGCTAGTTTTCTTTGATTGTATTTTTCCTTCTAGTCACTTATATTAAGCTGGAATTTTGTGTAGGTAATGTTGAAATTTGTTTTTGTCATTGAATATCTTATTTTCTCAGTCTGTCTATGAGTTTTAGCCTGGGTGGACATCTGAGTTCTTTAAGGGCCTGCTTGGTATCCATCCAGGCCCTTCTGGTTTTCATAGTCTCTGTTGAGAAGACAGGTGTGATTATGATGTGTTTGCCATTATATGTTACTTGGCCTTTTTCCCTTGCAGCTTTTAGTATTTTGTTGTTGTTGTTCTGTTCTTTTGATTATTATGTGGTGGAAAGATTTTCTTTTCTGGACTAATTTATTGGGTGTTGTGTAGACCTCTTGTATTCTTATGGGCCTCTCCTTTAAGTTGATAAAATTTTCTTCAATGAGTTTGTTGAAAATACTTTCAGAGCCTCAGAGGAGGAACTTTTCTTTTTCCTCTATTCCTATTGTTCTTAGGTTTGTATTTTTATGTTGTCTTAAATTCCTTGGACGGTCTGTGTCAGGAATTTCTTTAGCTTTATCCATTTCTTTGACAGATACATCAGTTTCTTCCATTGTATATTCCACACCTGAGATTCTTTCTTCCATCTCTTGTAGTCTATTGGTTTTGCTACCCTCTGTACTTCCTGTTTTCTTCCCTAAGTTCTTTCTTTCCACAATTTCCTCTATTTGTGTTTTCTTTAATTTCTCCAATAAAAAATATGCACCACTTAAAGAATTTGCATGTTGTCCTAGTGGATGGGTCATGCTAATCCTCTCTGTATTGTTCCAATTTTAGTATATGTGTTGTCAAAGCAAGCACCACATATTTCTTTCAAGTGGTCATTAATAAAGTCACACGTCCTTGACTTGTGAGTTTCACATTATCACAGATTCAATTATTATTTATTAAATGCACAGATATGTCTCCAGTCAATAAATTTTTTTCTGTGAAAATGCTCCCTGACCAAGGCAAATCTTTGAATAAAAAGCATTTAATTGGGACATTGCTTACATTTTTACAGTGACCATCCATGATGTCATGTCAGCAAGGAGTCGCTTGTAATCCACCAAAACTGAGAGCTTTTCATACTGAACAACAAGTAGCAAGCAAAGAAAGGGAGACTGAAAGAGTCACAGAGACAGAGCAAAAGAGACATATTCAGAAATAGAGAGACCAAGACCAACAGAAATAAAGATATAAAGTAACACAGACTGAGAGAAAGAGACTTCATTCTGTCTGGTCACTTTCACTGGCATATCAACCTGAAGGGACAAACTTTTATAATATAAATAAAAAGGGAATTATAATTTTAATATTTTTATTTTATTTTTTATTAATTACACTTTATTCATTTTGTATCCCTCCATAAACCCTATCCACTTCCATTCCCAACTTCCATACCCCTTCTCCATGCATACCCCTCCCCAAGGCCAGTGATAGAGTAGGTTTTCCTCTCTTTGCTTCTGATCCTAGTCTATCAGATCATATTAGGAGTGGTTGCATTGTTTTTCTCTGTGGCCTGGAAAGCCTGTTTTCATTATTAAGGTGAGGGGATCAAAGAGCAGTCCAATCAGTTCATGTCAGAGGCAGTCCCTCTTCCCATTACTATGGGACATACTTGGACACTGAACTGCCATGGGCTACATCTGTGCCGGGGTTCTAGATTATCTCCATGCATGGTATTTGCTTGGAGTATGAGTATTAGGAAATAACACTGCACTCAGTTTTTGGTTCTATTGCTCTCCTTGTGGAGTTCTTGTCCTCTCCAGAACTTACTATTTCTCACTTCTTTCATTAGGCTCCATGCACTCTGGCCAATGGTTGGCCACAATTCTCAATATCTGCTTGGATAGTCTGCATGCAGAACCTTTCAGAAGCCCTCTGTGGCAGGCTCCTAACATGTTCCCTGTTTTCTTCGTCTTCTGATGTTCATCCTCTGCATTTCAGGATGGGGATTGAGCATTTTAGCCAGAGTCTTCCCTCTTGATTTGTTTCTTTAGGTGTACAGATTTCAGTAGGTTTATCCTATTTTATATGTCTATATGTGTGAGCATATACTGGGTGTATCTTTCTGCTTCTGGGATAGCTCACTCAGGATGATCCTTTCCAGTTCATACCATTGACCTGAAAATTTCATAATTTCCTTGTTTATCTTTTTTTTTAATTGCTGAGTAATATTCCATTGTGTAGATGTACCACAATTTCTGTATCCATTTTTCAGTTGGGGGGAAAATGGGTTGTTTTCAGGTTCTGGCTATTACAAATAAAGCTGCTATAAACATGGTTGAGCAAATGTCCATATGGTGTACTATGGCCTCTTTTGGATATATGCCCAAGAGTGGTATGGCTGCACTTTGAAAAAGTGCTATTCCTAGTTGTCTGAGAAAGCACCAGATGATTTCCAGAGTGGTTGTATAAGTTCACATTCCCACCAGCAGTGGAGTAGTGTTCCCCTTTTTCCACAACCTCTCCAGAATGTGTTGTCACTTGAGTTTTTGATTGCTGTAGAGGAATATAGAATGGCAGTGAAACACTTATAGAAATGCCAATGTCGTTAACCATCAGTGAATTGCAAATCAAACTGAACCTGAGATTTCACCTTATACTCACCAAAATGGCTAAAATGAAGAACTCAAATGACAACATATGCTGGAGAGCATCTCATTATATAGCAGAGAATCCTATCCATGAACTTGTGGTTATCCAACTACCTCAGACCCTATGAGCTCAGGCAGAAACTCTGATCAAGCAGTCCTGGCACTAGCACTATATTTAGATGGTTTGTCTGGAGTACCACAGCAGGAAACACAGCTGCTCTTTTGTCCTAGGCATATAACATGAACACATGTTGTTTTATAGGATTAACATTAGAGTAGATGATAAAGGTAGACAAAAAGTAAGTAAAAATTTGTGGCCCTCAGACTTGTCAAAGATTTTAATACATATGGCATTTTTTTTATTTTTTTTTTATTTTTTTTTTACATATGGCATTTTAATATATGTAATCTTATTATGACAGAGTCCATCCTGTTAAGGCACAAAATAAAATTAATTTAGCTTTTCTACAGCTATACATTTAAAACAAAAGTTTGCCCAATTGTTGAAACTTTAATGGTATTTACTGATGGTTCATTGTCTGGTGTGCTGCCTATGCTTATAAAAGAAAAAAAAATATTTTCAAGTGACTAACAGAGCTGTGCAAATAGCAGAGTTATCTGCAGTATTGGTTATGTTTCAAAGTTTTAATAAGCAGTCTTTGAACATTCATACAGATAGTGCATATGCAGCTCATTTGCCTAGTTTAGAGACTGCAAGTCAAATTCAGACATGTTCTCCTGAATAAATATTAAGTTTTACAAATTAAAAATTTGATACAAAAAACTTTCCCTTTTTTTATAGGACATTTGAGAGCACATTCTAATTTAGCAGGACCCCTTCTAAAGGAAATGCATTGGCAGATAGTCACCAAAGTTTATTGTTCACAGTTAAAAAGAGCCCAGGATGCCCATAATATGCATCATGTTAATAGTCAAACCTTGAGACTTAAATATGGATTGCCTAAGGAACAAGTGCATAATATAGTCAAGGCTTCCAGTACTTGTCCTCAATTTTAGCCTGTTCCTCATTTGGGAGTCAATCCTAAAGGATTGGCTCTAAATCAAATTTGGCAAGTGCATATTACTCATATTCCTGAATTCAAACAATTGAAATACGTGCATGTTTGCATAGATACCAATTCTGGATTTTTTTTTTTTTTGCCACTCCTTAACCACGGAATGCTGTAAAGAATGTTATTGATCATTGCCTACAGACTTTTAAGGTTCTAGGAATTCCTAAGCAATTTAAAACTGACAATGGAACAGGATATACTAGTAAAACTTTTAAAAGATTTTGTTAACAGTTTCAAGTTTCTCATATAACTAAAATACCTTATAATCCACAAGGACAAGGCATTGTAGAGCATGCCCACTAAACAATTAAAATTCATTTGCAAAAACACAAAGAAGGGGGAGGTAATCCCCTGGATACCTAAGAATCACCTTTATCATGTTGTTTTCATTCTGAAATTCTTAAATTGGAATAAGCATGGTAAATCTGCAGCAGATATATTATGTCATAGAGAAAACTTTTGCTAAGGTAAAATTGCTATGGAGCCGACCCTGTACTCATATTGGAATGAGGATCTGTCTGTGTTTTTCTGCAGGAAAATGGTGTAGTTACCAGAATGTCTGTTGTGTCAAGTGGATAAGGAGTTTCTTCTGACAATGATAATGATATCAATGAAGACAAGATGACTCTTTATTGGGCATAGTGGCAAGTTACTAATCCACCTCTACTACATTCACCTTCCTGAAATGATGCTGAAGTCCTTGTTTATGTCAGCAACACTTGGTTGCTGGGTTTTCCTGCTTTTGAAGCAACACAAGTAAAACAGATTCTTAACTTTTCAGGAATAGGAAGAGGTCATCCTCTTTGCTTTACCAGAGAGATTATTCATCACAAACCCTATCAATCTCCCATGTACAGGTCATAGCTTGGAATGCCTACTACTCTGAGTTGGAGTGGCAGCTCAAGCCTTCCTTTGCAACCAGGCAAAGTGGAACATTGGAGGGATATTATTTTCTCTTTTTACAAGAATTAAGTGTGAGTCTTACATCTCCAATGAGTTACCCACCCTGTGAGAAATGGGATCAATACACTTGTCCTCAAATGATGGTTCCTTGGACAAGATGCATCAGAGAAACTGCCACCATATACTCCTGGGACAATGACCAAGCATTTGCAGTCATGGACTGTACTGGTCTATCGTTAAGGGTATTAAGAACTTGGCTTCTGGTAAAAGCACTCAAATTTCCTTTGTTTTAGAAAGAGCTGTTAGTGCTGGACTTTGGAGGACTTCAAATAAAAATTGGCAAACCAACATATGGAAATTGGGCCTGAGTTTGGATATATAGGCATTCTCTCTGGGAATTCAAGTAGCTTTGGGAAATTAATCAAGTATACTTCTGTTTTGGCATGTGTTAATTCTCCTTATTTACTCCTAATTGGAAACATTTTGGCAAGACATTTTGAGAACAATGATACCTATTCAATTTGATGTGTATATTACAAGCATCCTAATTGTTTTAGTGCTGATAATACTTTTTCAGCATTAGTTGTTAAGCAACATGCTTTTGTTATGATTCTTTTTTGTTGTTGTTGTTGTTTTTTGTTATGATTCTTATTAGGGTTTCTGATTCTTGGTATGATGAAAGAGAATTTAATTGGGCTCAGGTCTAGAATCACCTAGTTAGTATTTGGTCTAGCAAAAACTTATCATTGGACTTGTTAACTATGAGAAATAAGATCCATCACATAGAATCTGCCAAGAAACCTAGGTTAGAATTGGCCAATACAGCCTGTCACCTCCTCAGGAGGTGCTTTCCATCCTTTACTGTGTGCTTAAGTGACCCTTTCAAGCATGGCTGATATGGCTTAATTGTTCTGTGCCTGCTATCCTTGTGTGTTACAGTTCAATAACATCAACACACACAAGTGCAGTTGCATGAATTTAAAGTAAAGATCTCTAACAAGCTCATTTGATATGGAAGTAAGGTCATGACTGATAAGAGTAAAATTTTGTTTTTTACAACCTCAGATAGAGGCTTGTAAAAAATTGCATCTGAGACCTTGATGACAAGTAAGAAAAAATGCACATTTTGCCAACCTAATACAGGCTTTCCATAGGACAAAGAAGGGGGACTGAAGGAATCTGGTAATTGGAATTCTGCCTCATGGCCATGGCAGATGCGGTCTTACCTAAGTTTCATATTTCAGAGACAGTCCTTGGCGGTCTCTGCAAGTAGGCTGTTCTGAGCCTGAGAAGTAGGTAGCAAGCTCCCATGAACTTTGGGAACCAGAGAGCAAACTTGGTGTAAACTTGAGTGAATTTCTGGATATCTTGGAGGTGGCACAGTTGTGTTGATACTGTGAAAAAAATTCCTTGTACCCTTTGTTTTACCATGGTTGTTTGCATGTTCATTAAACTGAGACTTGAAGAGGAATCTGTCTTTTCTCCATTATGTGCATCTCTGTTCGCCATTTATGCTCCCTCTTTCAGATAGACGCTGTTAGATGAGTCCACAGGACTGTCAGGTTACCCCTCCTTTCCCTGCTCTTAAAGACTCAATACCCTAGGGAACCCTAGATACTTCCAGTCTATTATTTCAATAAAATGTGAAGGTACATTTAGTCAGTATGCCAGTGAGTGCTCAGTTCAAAGTCACAACCTAGTAAATTAGAGATCCAAGATCACAGTAGGAGACTACCTTGACATTTTGTACATTCCACTTAATACCACATCACTTTGAAACTTTCCTACTTAGGAAGCTGTCCAATTAAATAAACATTAAATTTTCATTTTCTACCTGACATTGTCACAGAGGTAAACAGGAGTAAAGGTGTGGGATCTGGACAAAGGGGTGAGATAACTGCTTGTTGGGTTTCACAAGATAGGGTCAAGTGTACACAGGATCAGAGAAACTGGACACTGAGGAGAGTTTATTTACTCATCTCCATGGAAACCTCAAGATTCTCTTAGGCACTGCTTGGTTGAGAGGGAGAATGATGTCATGCCAATGTTGAAAACAAGTAAGAGTTTCAGGAGGCGGTTATTTAAAAGTCCAAGTGCACAGCATGCTTGAGAAAAAGGCTAAGCAGCCCTACAAGCTTCAATCTGGGCAGCTGAAAACACACAACCCATAGATTACATTTCCTGTGTCCAAGACCCTTAGTTCAGAAAAAAGTATCACATATTTCTTTCAAGTGGTTACAAGTCACATTTCCTTGATATGTGAGTTTCCCATTATCACAGATTTAATTACTATTTGTTAAATGCACACATATGTCCTCAGTCAGTGAATTACTTCCTGTGAAAATATTCTCTGACCAAGGCAGATCTTTGAACAAAAAGCATTATTTGGGACCTTGATTATATTTTGACAGAAACCTTCCAGGATGCCATATCATCAGGCAGTCATCTTGTTGTCATCCTTCAGCAGAACTGAGAGTATTTCATATTGAACCACAAGCAGCATGCTAAGAGAGGAAGACTGGGAAAGATAGAGAAAAAAAGAGTGAGAGAGACAGGTTCAGAAATAGAGAGACCGAGACAGACAGACACAAAGATAGAATGTGACAGAAACTGAGAGACAAAGTCTCCATTCTGTCTGGTCACTTTCATCATCATATCATTCTCATAGCACACCAGAGTGTAATATACTTCCAATAGGAATCATATTATTTAACAAGACCATTCCTCTTAGGCCTTCCAAGACATTTCTTTGAAGGTGTCTAAACATGTAAATATATGAGCTTGAAGGAGACATTGCAATTCAAATCACCAGGATGTGGAAGAAGATGGAGGAAATTCTAGGCTAAAAGAACATAATTATGCTGATAGTCATTCAATACAATGATTAATATCTGAGCAACTACTAAGGTCTAAAGAAGAGGACTGACAATCTCTTGTGGGGAAAATGTGGACTATTTCCATAACAAAGTATTATTATTCAGCTAAGAAAATGACATCAAGATATTTTCAGGCAAATAGATGTAACCAGGAAAAATCATTCTGGGTGAAGTAACTAAAATGCAGAAATTCAAATATGGTATGTATTCTCTTATATGGACGTCTCCTAATAGTGGGGAATAAAGTTCCAATAGGCCATCTATTATGACCAAGCCAGTCATCAACTAGGGAGATTGGGGGGTAGTTAATTGAGTTTGTGGTCCAGGACATCCTAAAAAATATATAAAGCAACCCAGGCTGTTGTTAAAATATGTTGCTCTCTGCCCTCAACTGATAGATAAGTGCCATGTTCTTGAATTCAAAGAGATGCTTCCTTCTTCATCAAGTTTGATTGCATACAGGGACCCACAGTCTGATATCATGCAGAAAGAGATCTTAAAACTCCCAAGTACTGAATGGTATTTCCCTATGAAATTCTCCCTCCACTCAGTTCTCAGTTAATCCTGCAGTATAGCAGGTCGAAAGAGTGTCATAAATAGAGGGAATTGAGGACACAAGGAGAACAATGTCCTGAGAATCAGGGCACAGAGGAAGATGATGCAGTCAGCCTTGATGAGACCTGATGAGGTAGGGTCAGTCAGATAAAAGTTGGAGGAGAATCTCCCCTCTCAGGAAACTAGAGAAAAGTCATAGGGGTAGAAGAAGGCGCTGGGTGGGACTGGAAAGAGAAGAGGGAGGGGGCCAGCAGAGGGTATACTAAGCGAACAAATTGTAATAAATAATTTCATTAGAAAAACATTGATCAAGGTTATGAATCATAGAGCTTTTTGGGACTAATGGCTTCTTCTTGGGGCTGTTGCCAGGTGTGGCAAGAATGAACTCATTTTATTTAAGGGAGTTGGCACTGATATCCTGATCATGTTCCAATGAGTTAATGAACAGCATGTACTTGAATTGATTTATTTTAAAGTGTAAAAAATTAGTGTGACACATGGGTAGAAATTTGAACATGGGAGCAATGAAACAGGAGTATAATGTATAGGATATGAATTCCCCACATAATAAAAAAAAAAACATGTGTTGACTACTTTTACAATGAATGTTAACCGAGAGAAAAGTGTCTGCTAAAGGAGGGCAGAGGTTGACTTTGTAAGGCATGCTTTACAGGATTTCATTATTTCACAGAGAATCCTAGCTATGAACTAGTGGTTTCCTAGCTACCTCAGACCTCCTGAAATCAGGTGGCACTATTGAACAAGCCATCCTGGCACTAACACTACCTTTAGATGGTTTGTCTAAAGGGCCACAGCAGGAAAATAGCTGCTCTTGTATCCTAGGCCTATAAGACAGACATATTTCCGTGTTACCAAAGTCAACCCTTCTCATAGATAGTTGGAAACACTAGTAAGGATCAGCACCAATTGTCAAATAGTTTATTGCTTCTCAGTTCTCTTTTTACATACACTGATACAAACCAGTAGCAGGAATTGTCTGGTTTCCTTCTCTTTACCATGCTCTTAAAGACTCAATAGCCCATGGAACCCAAAGGTCTGAAAGCCTATTATATCAATAAGAATGTGAAGGTACATTTATTGAGTACACAAGTAACTGCTGAGTTCAAAGTCACAACCAAGAAAATTTCAGTTCCAAGACCATATTAAGAGACCATCATGTTTTTTCAGTACATTCCCCTTAATCCCATATCACTTTGAGGCTACTTAGGAAGCTGTCAAATTAAATAAACATTAAAGATTCATTTTCTACATCACATTGTCACAGATTAACAGGAGTAAAGGTGTGGGATCTGGATAAAGGGATGGGATAAAGGCTTGTTGGTTTTCACAAGAAAATGTCACATGTCCACAGGATCAGTGATACTGGACAGTGAGTGAAGTTTGTTTACTCAACTCCATGGAAACCTCAAGACTAATGGCTAATGATGTTGAGCATTTCTTTAAATGCTTCTCTGCCATTTGATATTCCTCTACAGAGAGTTCTCTGTTTAGCTCTGTTCTCCACTTTTTAAGTGGATTACTTGGTTTGCTGGTTTTCAGCTTCTTTAGTTCTTTATATATACTGGATATGAGTCCTCTGTCAGATAAAGGGTTGGTGAAAATTCTTTCCCAATCTGTAGGCAGTCGCTTAGTTTTGATGACAGTGTCCTTTGCTTTACAGAAGCTTTTCAGTTTCATGAGGTCCCATTTATTGATTGTTGTTCTTAGAGCCTGTGCTGTTGGTGTTCTGTTCAGAAAGTTTTCTCCTGTAACAGTGAGTTCTAGGGTATTTATCATTTTTTTTCTAGCGGATTTAATGTGTCTGGTTTTATGTTGAATTCTTTGATCCACTTGGACTTCAGTTTTGTGCAGGGTGATAAGTATGGATCTATTTTCATTTTTCTACATGTAGACATCCAGTTGGACCAGCACCATTTTTTGAAGATGCTATCCTTTTTCCATTGTATGATTTTGGCATCTTTGTCAAATATTAGGTGTCCATAAGTGTGTGGGTTTATTTCTGGGGTTCTGTTCAGTTCCATTGATCCACCATTCTGTTTCTATGCCAGTAACATGCAGTTTTTATAACTGTTGCTCTATAGTACAGCTTGAGTTCAGGGATGGAGATACCTCCAGAAGATCTTTTATTGTAGAGGATTGTTTTAGCAATTCTGGGTTTCTTGTTATTCCATATGAAGTTGAGAATTTTTCTTTCTAGGTCTGTCAAGAATTGTGTTGGCAATTTGATGGGAAATGCATTAAATCTGTAGATTGCTTTTGGTAAGATGGACATTTTTACTATGTTAATCGTGCCAAGCCACGAGCATGAGAGATCTTTCCATCTTCTCATATCTTCTTCTATTTCTTTCTTCAGAGACTTGAAATTTTTTTCATACAAGTCTTTGACTTCCTTGGTTAGGGTTACACCAAGGTACTTTATGTCATTTGTGGCTATTGTGAGGGTGTTGTTTCCCTAATTTCTTTCTCAGCCCTTTTTGTCTTTTGTATGCAGGAATGCTACTGATTTTTTTTCGAGTTAATTTTGTATCCAGCCACTTTGCTGAAGGTGTTTATCAGCTGTAGAAGTTCTTTGGTATTTTTTGGCAGCACTCATGTATACTATCATATCATCTGCAAATAGTGATAATTTTACTTCTTGCTTTCCAATCTGTATCCCCTTGATCTCCTTCAACTGTCTTAATTCTATAGCAAGACATCTAGCACTTCCACAACTATGTTGTAGAGATATGGAGAGAGAGGGCAGCCTGTCTTGTCCCTGATTTCAGTGGGATTGCTTTAAGTTTCTCTCTGTTCAGTTTGATGTTGGCTATAGGCTTGTTGTATATCGCCTTTACTATGTTTAGATATGTTCCTTGTTTCCCTGATCTCTCCAATACTTTAAACATGAATGGATGTTGGATTTTGTCAAATGCTTTTTCAGCATCTAGGGAGATTATCATGTGTTTGTTTTCTTTTTTTCTTTCAGTTTGTTTATATGGTGGATCACATTGTTGGATTTCCATATATTGAACTACCCCTGCATACCTGGGATGAAGCCTACTTGGTCACAGTGGATGATATCTTTGATGTGTTCTTGTATTCGGTTTGCAAGTATTTTGTTGAGTATTTTTGCATCAATGTTCATAAGGGAGATTGGCCAGAAATTCTCTTTCTTTGTTGAGTCTTTGTGAGGTTTAGGTACCAAGGTGACTGTGGTTTCATAGAATGAGTTTGGTAATGTTCCTTCTCTTTCTATTTTGTGTAATAGTTTGAAAAGAATTGGTGTTAGCTCTTATTTGAAAGTCTGATAGAATTCTGCACTGAAGCCATTCTGGTCCTGGGCTTTTTTTGGTTGGGAGACTTTTTATGACCGCTTTTATTTCGTTGGAGGATATAGGACTATTTAATTGATTTATCTGGTTCTGATTCAGCTTTGGTAAGTCAAACCAATCAAGAAAATTGTCCATTTCATTTAGATTGTCAAATTTTGTGGCATTTAGACTTTTGAATTATGTCCTAATGATTGTTTGGATTTCCTCAGTGTCTGTAGTTATGCCCCTCTTTTCATTTCTGATTTTGTTGATTTGGGTGGTGTCTCTCTACCTTTTAGTTAGCTTTGCTAAGGGTTTGTTAACTTGTTGATTTTCTCAAAGAACCAGCTCTTGATTTCATTGATTCTTTGAATTGTTTTATTTGTTTCTAATTGATTAATTTCAGCCCTCAGTTTGATTATTTCCAGATTTTTGCTCCTTCTTGGTGTGTCTGCTTCTTCTTTTTCTAGGGTTTTTAAATGAGCCATTAAGTTGCTTAAATCAGCTGTATCCAATTTCTTCTTGAAGGCACTTAGTGCTATGAACTTTCCTCTTAGCATGCTTTCATTGTGTCCCACAAATTTGGGTATGTTGTGTCTTCATTTTCATTGATTTCTAGGAAGAATTTAATCTCTTACTTTATTTCTTCCCTGACCCAGATTTCATTTAGTAACAAGTTGTTCAGTTTCCACGTGTGTAGGCTTTTTGCTATTTTTGTTATTGTTGAGGTCCAGCTTTATTCCATGGTGATCAGACAAGATACAGGGATTATTTCAATCTTCTTGTATCTGTTGAGGCTTGCTTTGTGACCAACTATATGTTCTATTTGGGAGAAGGTTCCATGAGGTGCTGAGAAGAAGGTAAATTCTTTTGTTTTTGGGTATAAAGTTCTGTAAATGTCTGTGAGGTCCATTTTGTTTCATGATCTCTGTTAGAGACATTGTTTCTTTGTTTAATTTCTGTTGACCTTTCCTTTGTTGAGAGTGGGGTGTTGAAGTCTCCCACTATTAATGTGTGGGGATCTATGTGTGCTTCAAATTTTATCAATGTTTCTTTAACAAATGTGGGTGCTTTTGTATTTGAGGCATAGATGTTCAGGATTGTGATGTCTTCCGGTTGGAATTTTCCTTTGATGAATATGAAGTGTCCTTCCCCATCTCTGTTTAATAATTTTCGTTGAATGTCTATTTTATCAGATATTAGAATGGCTACTCCTACTTGCTTCTTGGGGCCATTTGCTTGGAAAGACGTCTTCCAACCATTTACCCTCAGGTAATGTCTATCTTTGTGTCTTAGGTGTGTTTCTTGTATGCAACAGATTGCTGGGTTTTGTTTATGAATCCATTCTGTTAATCTGCGTCTTTTTACTGGAGAGTTGAGTCCATTGATGTTGACAGAGATTAATGACCAGTGGCTGTTAGATCCCTTGATTTTGATGTTGGCTGTGGTCATCAGGTTGTGTTCTTGGTTGCTTTTTGTTTTACTGTAGTAAGGTTCATTATTTCCTGTGTTTTCTTGATAGGAGCTATTTTTTGGGGGGGTTGTATTTTCTCTTTCAGTGTCTTCTGTAATTCTGGATTTGTGTGTAGGTATTGTTGAAATTTGTTTTTGTCATTGAATATCTTGTTTTTTTTTTTGTCTATGCGGACTGAGAACTTTGCAGGGTATAGTATCCTGGGCTGTATCTGTGTTCTCTTAGGGTCTTCATGATATCTGTCCAGGCCCTTCTGGCTTTCATAGTGTCTGTTGAAAAGTCAGGTGTGATTCTAATGGTTTTGCCATTATATGTTACTTGGCCTTTTCCCCTTGCATCTTTTAGTATTTTTTCTTTGTTCTGTATACTTACTGTTTTGATTATTATGTGGCGGGAGGATTTTCTTTTCTGGTCAAATTTGTTGGGTGTTCTGTAGGCCTCATGTATTCTAATTGGCCTCTCCTTTAGCTTGGGGAAATTTTCTTCAATGATTTTGTTGAAAATATTTTTCTGGGCCTTGGAGAAGAGAGTCTTCTTTTTCCTCTATACCTATTATTCTTAGGTTTTGTCTTTTTATATTGTCTTGCATTTCTTGGACGGTCTGTGTCAGGAATTTTTCGGAATTAACATTTTCTTTGACAGATACATCGATTTCTTCCATTGTATCTTCAATACCTGAGATTCTTTCTTCCATCTCTTGTAGTCTGTCGGTTATGCTTACCTCTGTAGTTCCTGTTTTCTTCTCTAGATTCTTCCTCTCCATTATTTCCTCCATTTGTGTTTTCTTTAATTTTTCCAGTTCTTTCTTCAGGTCTTGAGTTGTTTTGTTTACTTCCTTCACCTGTCTGATTGTACTTTCCTGTTTTTCTTTTAGTTCCTTCAACTCTGTTTCTATCATTTCATTCAGTGTTTTAAGCATTTCCTTTCTAAAGGCCATAAACTGTTTGGCTGCAGCTTCCTCTATTTCTTTATGGATGGCAATATTCTGTTTGAGGTTATCTTCCTCTATGTCTTTACGTATCTTATTTGTTTCCTCTGTTATCATCTTCATAAGCATAGTTGTTAGGTCATCTTCTTGGATTTCAGTTATGCTGGGGTGTCCATGGATACTTGCCACTGCGTAACTGTGTTCTGGAGATGTCATATTGCTCTGTCTTTTGTTGCTTGAGCTTTTATGCTGGCCTCTACCCATTGTGCTATCTTAGGTGTTTGGGGTTATTTTCTGGTGGTTCCTGGGGATCCTGTGATAGAGTGGAATCCCCTTGGCAGAAAGCTGTTTTTTCCTGAAGGAAGTCTTCTCAGCTTTTTGGGTATAGTCCTTGGATGGCTGGCATTTTTTCAGGAGTTGCTGCTGCTCACCTCAGGGATAGAGTCCTGAGTGGTAACTGTGGTCTTTGTTAGTTGAGAGGGTTCTCCTTTCACCCAGGGAAGTCCTGAAGACAGCTGCCCTGTTTCTGGGTTTTTGTTTCACTCTCCGGTGCAAACACACAGGGAGGGAAATGGCTGGTCTGATCTCAGAGCACTCAGCAGACACCTCCACCCTGAAAAGGTCTCAGGAAAATTACCCAGTTTAGACAGACACCCAGGCTCCCAAAGGCTGGAATGGCAGGCACAGGCAGTTTCTGTGCACCAGCTAGCTGGTGGAGATGGAGCAGAGCACCCCAGGACAAAAAAGAGATTGGGAGTCTCTGTCTCCAGAGAATCCACAAGGAAGGAAGGAAACTGTACTGACTTAAATCACCCAATCCTTTCTTGGAAAAAGTCTCTCAGAACAGTGGGGCTGAGCCACCATCACTCAGCTGTGCTCCAGACACAGGAACAAACAGTTGCTGGGTGCCAGATGTCCAACTGGGTCACAGCAGCTGATCATTGTTTAATTTTATTAATTATCCTTTATTCACTTTGTATCTGCCCATGTACCCTTCATTTCTTTCCTCTCCATCCCACCTTCCTTTCCTCTTCTTCATGCATGCCCCTTCCCAATTCCACTGATAGGGGAGTACTTCCTGTCCTTCTACTCCTAGTCTATCAGATTTCATCCAGAATGGCTGCATTGTCTTTCTCTGTGGCCTGGTGAGGCTGCTCACCCATAAGAGTGAAGTGATCAAAGAACAAGCCAATAAATTCATGTCAGAGGCAGTCCTTGTTCCGGTTACTATGTAACCCACTTGGGCACTGAACTGCTATGTGCTACATCTGGGCAGGTGTTCTGTTATCTTCATGCATGGTACTTGGTTGGACTATGAGTCTCAGGAAAGACTCTTGTGCTTAGATTTTTTGGTTTTGTTCCTCTCCTTGTGGAGCTCCTGTCCTCTCCAGAACTTAGTATTTCCCAGTTCTTTCAGTAGATTCCATGCACTCTTCCCAACAGAGTTTCAGCATCTCCTTTGATAGTTTTCAGAGCAGAGACTTTCAAAGGCCCTCTGTGGTAAACTCCTAACTTCTTCCCTAATTTCCCTTTCTTCTAATATCTATCATCTTTGTCTTTCGGGATGGGAATTGAGCATGTTAGCAGAGTCTTCCCTCTTGATTAGTTTCTTTAGGTGCACAGATTATAGTAGGTTCATCCTACATTACATATCTATATGAGTGAGTATATACTATGTGTCTTTCTGCTTCTGGAAAAGCTCACTCAGGATGATCGTTTACAGTTCCCACCATTTACCTGCAAATTTCATGATATCCTTGTTTTTTATAGCTGAGAAATATTCCATTGAGTATATGTACCACAATTTCTGTATCCATTTTCAGCTGGGAGGCATCAGGTAGTTTCCAGGTTCTGGCTATTACGAATCTTCTACAAATATGGTTGTTCAAATGTCCTTATTTTGTATGTAAGCCTTTTTTGGATATATGCCTATGAGGGGTATAGCTAGATCTTGAGGTAGTGCTATTCCTACTTGTCTGATAAAGCACAAGGTTGATTTCCAGAGTGGTTGTTCAAGTTTATATTCCCACCAGCAGTTGAGGAGGTTTCCTCTTTGTCCACAACCTCTCCAACATGTGTTGTCTCTTCAGGATTTTATATTGGCCATTGTTATGAGTGTAAGGTGAAATCTCAGAGTCATTTTGATTTGCATTTTTCCACTGGCAAATGACAGTGAACATTTCTTTAAGTGTTTCTCTGCAATTCAATATTCCTCTATTGAGAATTCTCTGTTTAGTTCTGTTCAACATTTTTTAATTGGATTACTTGATTTAATTGCTTTTTAACTTCTTTAGTTCTTTATATATACTGCATATTAGCCCTCTGTCACATAAAGGGTTGGTGAAGATTCTTTCCCAATCTGCAGGCATTTGTTTTGTTTTGGTGACAGTGTCCTTTGTTTTACAAAAGCTGCTTTTGTTCTGTTCAGGATGTTTTCTCCTCTACCAATGAGTTCAAGGCTTTTCCCAACTTTTTCTTCTAACTGATTTAATGTATCTAGTTTTATATTGAGATATGGGAGCCAGTTGGACTTTAGTTTTGGTCAGGCTGATAAGTATGGATCTATTTGCATTTTTCTACTTGTAAACATCCAGTTAGACCAGCACTGTTTGTTGAAGATGCTATCTTTTTTTCTATTATATACTTTCGGCATCTTTGTGAAATATGAGGTATCCTTAATTAAGTACGTTTATTTCTGGGTCTTCTATTTGGTTCAATTAATCCACCATTTTTTTTCTATGCCAGTACCATGCAGTTTTTATTACCTGTGCTCTATAACACACCTTGAGATCAGGGAAGAAGATACCTTCAGAAGATCTTTTATTGTAGAGGTTAGTTTTAGCCATTCTGGATTTCTGGTTTTTCCTCATGAAGTTGAGGATTTTTTTTCAAGGTCTGTAAATTGTTGTGTTGGTAATTTGATGAGAATTGCATTGAATTTGTAGATTGCTTTTGGTAAGATGATCATTTTTGCAATATTAAGCCTGCCAAGGCTTGAGCATGGGAGATCTATCCATCTTCTAATATCTTCTTCTAATTCATTATTCTGAGATTTGAAATTTTTCATACAATTCTTTGACTTGCTTTTTGGGGTCACACAAAGGTACTTTATGTTTTTGTCCAAATAAAAGAACACTTCAAATATATCATCTACTATGACCAAGTAGGCTTCATCCCAGGTATGCAGTGGTGGTACTATATAAATAAATCCATCAATGTGATACACCATATTAAAAAATGAAAGAAAAAAACACATCATAATCTCCTTAGATGTTGATCAAGCATTTGACAAACACAATATCCATTCATGTTCAACGTGTTAGAGAGATCAGAATACAAGGCACATATCTAAATATAGTAAAGGCAATATCCAGCATGCTTATATCCTACATCAATCTACACAGAGAAAAACATAAAGCAGTTCCACAGAAATCAGGGACAAGGAATGGCTGCCCACTCTCTCCATATCTCTTCAAAATAGTTCTGGAAGTACTTGCTGGAGAAATAAAAAGATTGAAAGAGATTAAGGGGATAGAAATCAGAAAGGAAGAAGTCAAACTATCACTATTTGTGGATGATATGATAGTATACCTGAGTGAGCTCAAAAATTCTACCAGCAAAATCCTACAGCTGATAAACAACTTCAGCAACATGGCTGCATACAAAATTAACTAAAAAACAAAACAACAACAGCAAAACAGTATTTCCTATCTTGCATACAAAAATAATAGGGCTGAAAAGAAATTAGGGAAACCAAACCAATTATATTATGAAACAATGCCTTAACTCCTAAACATCCCGGACATTTCCTCATTGGGGACTCCACATGTAAATAGATGGGTTTCAAGGACACATTGTAATTCAAAACAACAGTAAATGGAAGAAGATGGAGAGATTTCTCGGCTAAAAGAACATAGTCATTCTGAAAGTTTGCATTCAGTGCAATGATTAAGGGCCTGGCAACTTTAATAAACTAAATTACAGGTCTGACAAACACCTTTGGGAAAAATATGGAATATTTCCATATGAAGAATTATTCAGCTAAGAAAATGACATCATGATATTTTCTGGCAAATGGATGGAACCAGGAAAAATCATCCTGGGTGAAGTAAATACAATGCAGATGGAAAATATAGTATGTATTTACTTTTTAGGAGCACCATCTGTCAAATAGTTTATTACCCCTCAGTTCTCCATTTACACTTAACAATCTTTCTCTGTTTCAGCCAAACCAGTCCCAGGAATTGTCTGGTCTCCTTATCTTTTTCCCTCTCTTAAATACTCAATACCCCAGGGAAGCCTATACCCTTCCAGATTATATATCATTAAGAATGTGAAGGTACATTTAGTGAAGATGTGAGTAAATGCTCAGTTCAAAGTCACAAAGTAGGAAATTTGAGATCCAAGACCACAGTAGGAGACCACCTTGTCATTTGGTACATTCCCCTTAATCCCACATCACCTTGAAGTTCCCTACATAGGAAGCTGCCCAATTAAACATTAAATTTCCATTTCATACTCAACTCTGTCACAGAGGTAAACAGGAGTATAGGTGTGGGACTTGAAAATAAGGATGAAATAAATGTTTGATGGTTTTCACAAGAAAAAGTCATATGTGCACAGGATCAGATATACAGGAGACTGAGGAATGATTGTTTTCTCATCCCCATGGAAACCTTAAGATTTTCTCAGGTGCTGATTGGCTGACAGGCAGAATGATGAAACAGGGGAAATCCAGTAAGAGTTTCAGGAGCCAGTTTTTAAAAGGGCCATGTAGACAGCCTGCTGGAGTGAAAGGGTGGTTAGCCCTACATGCCTCAATCTGGGCAGCTAAAAAATCAAACCAAAGATGACAGCTCCTGTGTCCAAGACTCCTAGTTCAGGAAAATTGTCACATATTTTTTCAAGTGGTCATTAATAAAGTCATGTGTCCTTAATATGTGACTTTCATATTTTCACAGATTCTATCAATATTTGTTAAGTGCACATATATGTCCTCAGTCAATGAACTACTTACTGTGAAAATGCTCCCTGATCAAGGCAACTCTGTACAAAAAGTGTTTAATTTGGACCTTGCTTATATTTTGACAGGGACCTTCCATGAGGTTATTTCAGCAAGCTCTCATTTGTTGTAGTCCTTCAGCAGAACTGAGAGAGATTTTCATACTGTACCACAAATGTCAAGCAGGGAGAAAAAGAGAGACCAATTCAGAAATAGAGACCAAGACTGACAAAAACAGAAATATAAAGTGACAGGAACCCAGAGAGAGAGATACAATTATGTCTGGATACTTTCATTAGCATATCAACCTCAAAGCACACCATCCTATAATTCCAATAGGAATTACATTATCTAACAAAGCCATACCATCTAACCTTTCCCATACATTTCCTCACTGTGGATTAATCCTGTAAATAGATGAGCTTCAGGGAGACACTGCAATTCAAATGCCCAGGAAGTGGAAGGAGATGGAGGGACATCTAGGCTAAAAGAACATAGTTATACAAATAGTTTGTCATTCAATACAATGATTAAAGTCCCAGAAACTTTGAAGTTCTAAATAAAGGGACTGACATTCTCCAGCTTGGGAAAAATGTGGATCATTCCCATAATGGAGTATCATACAGCTAAGAAAATTACATCATGATACATCAGGCAAATGGATGGAACCAGAAAAAAATTCATCCTGCGTGAAATAACTAAAATGTTGAAAGCTGAATATGTATGTATTCACTTCTTAGGCAGTTTCCTAATAGTGGGGGATAAAGTTCCAATGAGAACTCTATTATGACCAAGCCAGTTTTCAACTAGGGGTATTGGGTGGCAGTTAATTGAGTTGTTGGGCCAGGGCATGCTATGGAAATTTTTAAGGAACCCAGGCTGTTGGTTTTTCTCTGCCCTCAACTGATAGATCAGGGCCATGTTCTTGTTTACAGAAAGATGCTTCTTTCTGCATCAAATGTGAATGCATAGAGAACCACAGTCCGATATTATGTGGAGAGAAACCTTAAAACAACAACCCTAAATGGGATTTGATTATGAAATTCTCCATTCCCTCAGAGTTCTGGGAAGACTTCAGGAGAGGAGGCAGGAAGAGTGTCATAGGTAGAGGGAATTGACCAATGAATAGGACACAGCTTCATATTCAATCAGATCAGCCAAGGCAATCCTGCTCATACAAGGTTGCTAACACTACTGTGGAACAATACCAGATGTCAAATAGTTTATTTCCCCTTACTTCTCTTTTTACACTAACCGATCATTCTCTGTTTCACCCAAACAGTCACAGGAATTACCCCATTTCCTTCTCTTTTCTTTGCACTTAAAGACTCAATAACACAGGGAACCCTAGGCCCAGCAAGCCTATTATAACAATAGGAATGTGAAAGTACATTTAGTGAGGATACAAGTAACTGCTCCGTTCAAAATCACAACCTAGAATATTTCAGGACCAAGACAACAGCAGGAGACCGCTTTGTCATTTAGTACATCCCCCTTAATCCCACATCACTTTGAAACTTTCCTACTTAGGAAGCTGTCCAATTAAATAAATAATAAAGTTTCATTTTCTACCTGACATTGTCACAGAGGTAAACAGGAGTAAAGGTGTAGGATCTGGATAAAGGGATGAGATAAAGGCTTGTTCAGTATCACAAGAAAAAGTCATGTGTACACAGGATCACATATACTGGACACTGAGGAAAGTTTCTTTACTCATTTTCATGGAAACCTCAAGATTCTCTCAGGTGATGATTGGCTGAGAGCAAGAATGAAGTCATGAAACAGAGGAAAGAAAGTGACAATTTCAAGAGCCAGTTATTAAAGGGCAACAACAATGTAGAGAGAAAGGCTGATCAGCCCTGTATGACTCAATTTGGGGAGCTGAATCACACAACACAGAGATGACTATTCTGGTGTCCTAGACTCTTAGTTCAGAAAAAGTGTCACATATTTCTTTCAAGTGGTCACTAATAAATTATCTTGTCCTTGACATGTGACTTTCACATTATCACAGATTTCATTATTATTTGTTAAAAGCACAGATATGTCCTCAGTAAATTACTTACTGTTAAAATGCTCACTGACCAAGGCAAATCTTTGAACAAAAAGTATTTAATTGGGACCTTGCTTATATTTTTACAGAGATCATTCAGGATGTCATGTCAGCAAGTAATTATCTTGTTTTAGTCCTTCAGCAGAACTGAGAGATTCTCATATCATCATCAGCAGGCAGAGAAATGTAGACAGAGATAGAAAGTGCTAGAGAGACAGATTCAGAAATAGAGAGACCAAGACTGATAAAAGTCAAGATATAAAGTGACAGAGCCCGAGAGACAGATACTCAATTATGTATGGTTACTATCATTGGCATATCAACCTCAAAGCACACCCTCCTATAATATAACTCTATTAGGAATTACATTATCTAAAATGGCCATAACTCTTAACCAGTCCCAGACTTGGCCTCACTGGGAATTCCACATATAATACAGAGCTTCAAGGGGATAGTGCAATTCAAATCACCAGGAAGTGAAAAAAGATGGAGGGAATTTAGGCTAAAAGAACATTGCTATCTTGCTATTTTGTCATTCAATACAATAATTAAATTCCTATAAACTTCCTAGGTCTAAAGAACTAAAGGACTGACAATTTGCTTTGGGGATAATGTGGAATATTTCTAGAACGGAGTATTCTTCAGCTAAGAAAATGACATCACTATATTTTCAGGCAAATAGAGGGAACCAGCAAAAATCATCCTGGGTAAAGTAAGTAAATGTAGAAAGACAAATATGGTATGTATTCATTTAGTTCAAGGTCTCCAAATAGTGGAGGATAAAGTTGCAATAGGCCATAGTTTGTGACCAAACCAGGCTTCCACTTAAGGGATTGGGTTGCAGTTAATTGAGTTGTTGAGCCAGGGTATCCAAGGCAAATTTTAAGATACTGAGGCTCTCGTTGTTAAAATATGTTTTCTCTGCCCTCAACTGATAGATCAATGCCATATTCTTGAATCCAGAATGAGGCTTCCTTCTACATCAAATGGGATTTCATACAAAGACCCACAGTCCGATATTTGCAGAGAGAGAGAGAGAGAGAGACATTAAAATACTCAGCCCTAAATGGGATTTTCCTATGAAATCCTCCCTCCCCTCAGAGTTCTGGAAAACCTGCAGGAGAGGAGGTAGGAAGAGTGTGATAAGTAGAGGGAATTGAGACACAAGGTGAACAATGCCCAGAGAATGAGGCCTCAGAGGAAGATAACACCATCAGCCTTGGTGAGACCTGATAAGTTAGGGTCAGATAAAAGATGCAGGAAAATCTCCCCTATCAGGGAATTAGAGAAAGGTCATAGGGATAGAAGAAGGAGGGTGGGTGGAAATGGAAGGAGAAGCAGGAGTGGGCATCAGAGGGGATACAAAGTGAACAAATTATAATAAGTAAATAATAAGAAAATCTGTGATCAAGGTGATGAAGTATAGAACTCTTTTTTTTTCTTTTTTTTTTTTTTTTCAATGCAGTTTATTCAGGAACATTGAACAATCCTCGGACCCCGGGGAAAGCCAGCCCACAGCTTAAATAGCCTCTGGGTAGCCAACCCAGGCGTGCCACGGGGGCAATGCAGATAGGTCCACATACATGGAAGCAAGCCAGATCCTCAGCCTTAGCCAAATGTGGAATTGTTCATGACAGAGAGCACTCACCATCGGGAAGGTGGAAGGCAGAAACCAGCTCCATCTTTAAGGCATAGCATTCCGCAGCTCTCTACAGTTCCCCCTTTTTGTTTTAGACGCATCAGGCAAGAGTAGAGGTCTGATCTCTGATATTAGAAATAAATTGGGACTTTGTACAGATGTTCATTTAGGTGGGATACCATAAAAAACTAAAATGATACGCTCAGGATGCGAGGCTAAGCACTGCACTCAGGGTCAGCCGCTTTGGACCCAGAGAAGAGCATGTCGGATTGATGCGGGTTGATGCCCCAGGTCCTGCCTCTGAGAAAAAGGTATCGGACGGGTCTGATGCTCTTTGGGTGGATGACACCTAAATGAACATCTGTACAAAGTATAGAACTCTTAAGGACTGATGGCTTCTTCTTGTTGGTTGTGTCAGGGTGCAGTGAAGATGAACTGTTTTCTCTAAGGGATTTGGCAGTGAGACTCTGATCATGTTCCAATGAGTAGATAAAGAACATATACTTCAGTTGATGTATTTTAAAGAAAAAATAATAGTGTGACACATTGGTAGGAATTTGAACCCATGAGCAATGGAAAGAAGTGTAATGTATATTATATGAAATTTCCACATAATCAGTAAAAATAATATGTAGATTAATTTTACAATGACTTTTAACATGGAGAAAAAAATCCAGTAAAGGAGGGCAGAGTATGACTTTGAAAGGCATGCTTTCTAGAAACTCATTTTGTAGCAGAGAATCTCAGCCATGTAGCTATGAAGTAGTC
This sequence comes from Meriones unguiculatus, assembly GCF_030254825.1. Taxonomy (NCBI): domain Eukaryota; kingdom Metazoa; phylum Chordata; class Mammalia; order Rodentia; family Muridae; genus Meriones; species Meriones unguiculatus. The sequence goes on along the minus strand of NW_026843710.1, from coordinate 27,196,866 downwards.
TTTACCCAGCTACCTCAGAACTCATGAGCTCAGGTGACACCACTAACCTTGAAGTCCTGGCACTAACACTATGTTTAGAGGGCTTGTCTGAAGGACCACAGCAGAAAACCCAGCTGCTCTTGAGTCCTAGGCATTTAACATGGTCCCATTTACCTGCATCGAAGGAACATTTTTAAATGCAAACCTCCAGACCAGGACTGACCACTGAATAGAACAGAGATGCCCTCTCCAACCAGGTCAGACAAGGCAACCCTACTCACAGAGGGTTGCCAGCACTAGTGTGGAACAGCACTAGCTGTTAAATAGTTTATTGCTTCTTAATTCTCCTTTTACATACAGGATCTTTTCTCTTTTTTCAGCCAAACAAGTCCCAGGGATTGTCCGTTTTCCTTCTCTTTCCCTTGCTCTTCAAGACTCAATGCTCCAGGGAACCCTAGACCCTACCATACTATTATATCAATAAGAATGGAAAAGTACATGTAGTATGCCAGTAAATACTCAGTTCACAGTCACAATGTAGAAAATTTGAGATCCAAGACCACAGTAGGAGACCACCTTGTTATTTGGCACATTCCTCTTAATCCCACTTCACTTTGAATATTCCCTACTTAGGAAGCTGTCCAATTAAATAAAAAAATAAAGTTTCATTTCCTACCTGACATTGTCATAGAGGTAACAGAAGTAAATGTGTGGGGTCTGGAAAAAGTAATGAGATAAAAGCATGTTGGGTTTCACAAGAAAATGTCACATGTATACAGGATCAGCAATGCTGGACATTGAGCAAAGTTTATTTACTCATCTCCATGGAAACCTCAAGATTTTTACAGGTGTTGATTAGTGAGAGGCAGAATGATGTCATGCAAAATGTGAAAGCCAGTTAGAGTTTCAAAAGCCATTTATTAAAAGGGCCAAGCAATTGACTAACTCCATGTTTTCCTCCACTTTTGAAAGTCATTTAAGGTTCTTAAATTATTTTTTCCCTTTTTTTAAAATTTTTCATCAATTACACTTTATTCATTCTGCATCACCCCGTAGCCCCCTCCTTCCTCCCCTCCCAACCCCACCATCCCTCCTCCCTCTGCTTGCATGCCACTCCCCAAGTCCACTGATAGGGGAGGTTCTCCTCTCCTTTCTGATCTTAGTCTATCAGTTCACATCAAAAGTGGCTGCATTGTCCTCTACTATGGCCTGGTAAGGCTGCTCCCCCCAGAGTAATCAATTGGCATGGAGCATGTCTCGCCCCTGGGACAATGGTCTCCTGAACCTACTCAGACCTCGGACACAACCACTGCTTGTTCTAGAACTGATGCAGGATGTTCCAACGAGGGGGTTAAGGCTTCTCATAATATTTCCTAGAAGCCCACACCTGTTTGTTTATATCCCCCATTTTTATTCATTATTAGCCAGATAGAGCCAAGTAATTGTGGTAATGATACTTGCTTTTTTGCCCAATGCTGGAATGCTAGTAAATTTAGGTATGCCCTGGATACTCGCATGCCTCACTGGGTGCCTGTGCCCTTTGATGCCCCTCACGCTATGACTCTCTTCAGACAGAAAAGGGATCTTGGAACTACAGCCACCATTGTTACTGCCATCTCATTGGCGGCTGTTGGAGCTACCACAGGGGCATTAGCCATGAGTCATACTGTGCAGACTGCTCAGACCCTGAATAATCTTTTAGCCAATGTAGCTCATGCCTTAGTTGTACAAAAAGGAATTAATGCTCAACTAAAAGGAAGCTTGATGGTATTCAATCAGAGGATTGACCTCGTGCAGGAGCAAATTGATACCCTATGGCAAATCGCTCAACTTGGCTGTCAATGAAAATATGCTGGACTTTGAGTCACTAGCATATAACATGAGAATTTTTCCTGTGCTGCAAATCTGTCTAAACAATTGTCGAGCTATATTTTAGGTAATTGGACTGGAGAATTCGATACTACGATGGAGCAGCTGAGAGTGGCCATTGTCACAGTAAATTCTACCAGAGTGGAAGCAGGACTAGCCACAGGATTATCATCATGGATTGCTGCAGCCATGAATCATCTGAAGGAATGGGCGGGCATGGGAGCGTTAGCAGGCCTTCTGGTGTTGGTCTCCTTGGTTTGCCTGTGGTATATATGCAAGATTAGAGTCTCACAACAGCGTAATGCAGCCATGATCATTGAGGCCTTTACAGTCATTGAAGCAGGACAGTCTCCCCAAGCATGGTTGGCTACCATAAAAAGCTAAAATGTTATGCTCAGGATGCGAGGCTAAGCACTACACTCAGGGTCAGCTTCTTTGGACCCAGAGAAGAGCATGTCTGATTGCATGCAGGTTGATGCCCCAGGTCCCGCCTCTGAGAAAAAGGTATCGGACAGGTCTGATGCTCTTTGGGTAGATGACACCTAAATGAACATCAGTACAAAGTCCCAATTTATTTCTAATATCAGAGATCAGACCTCTACTCTTGCCTGATGTGTCTAAAACAAAAAGGGGGAACTGTAGAGAGCTGCGGAATGCTATGCCTTAAAGATGGAGCTGGTATCCGCCTTCCACCTTCCCGATGGTGAGTGCTCTCTGTCATGAACAATTCCACATTTGGCTAAGGCTGAGGATCTGGCTTGCTTCCATGTATGTGGACCTATCTGCATTGCCCACGTGGCACGCTGGGGTTGGCTACCCAGAGGCTATTTAAGCTGTGGGCTGGCTTTCCCCAGGGTCAGATGATTGTTCAAGGTTCCTGAATAAACTGCATTGAAAAATAAATAAATAAATAAATAAATAAATAAATAAATAGAAGGGTCAAGCAGAAAATAAGCTTGAGAGAAAGTCTGAGCAGCCCTACGTGCCTCAATCTGGGCAGCTGAAAGAACAGAACCCAGAGATGACAGTTCCTGTGTCCAAGACTATTAGTTCAGAAAAAGTGTCACATATTTCTTTCAAGTAGTCATTAATAAAGTCACTTGTCCTTGACATGTGACTTTCACATTATGATAGATTACATTATTATTTGTTAAATGCAAAGAGAGGTCCTCAGTCAGTGAATTACTTATTGTGAAAATTCTCCATGACCAAGGCATGTCTTTGAAAACAAGCATTTAATTGGGACTTTGCTCATATTTTTTACAGAGATCATCCATGATGTCTCATCAGCAAGTAGTCACCTTTTTGAAGTCCTTGAGCAGAACTGAGAGCTTTTCATTCCACAAGCAGCAGGCAAAGAGATGTAGACAGAGATAGAAAGATAGAGACAGATTAAAAAATACAGAGTGTGAGACTGACAGAAACAATCAATGTGACATAGACCTAGAAACAGAGACTGCATTCTCTCTATTCACTTTCATTGGCATATCAATTGCAAAGCACAACTTCCTCTAATATTACTCAAATAGGAATTATATTATGTAACAAGACCATAACTTATAAACCTTCCCTGACATTTGCTTACTTGGAACTAAATATGTAAATGGATGGGCTCCAAGGAGACATTGCAATTCAAATCATCAAGAAGTAGAAGAACACGGAGGGAGTTCAAGGCTAAAAGAACATTGTTAACCTTAAAGTTTTTCATTAAATACAATGATTAAAATCCTAGAAACTTCCAAGAACTGAAGAAGAGGACTAACAATCTCCTTTGGGAAAATTGTGGAATATTTCCATAACAGAGTATTATTCAGCTAAGAAAATCACCTCGTGATATTGTTAGGCAAATGGGTGGAACCATGAAAAATCATCCTGGGTGAAGTAACTAAAATATAGAAAGACAAATAAAATAAGTATTCACTTATTAGGAGGATTCCTTATAGTGAAGAATAAAGTTCCAGTAGGCCATCTATTGTAGTCAAACCAGTCTTCAACTGGGAGGATTGGGTGACAATTAATTAGTTTGTTGGGCCATGGCATGTAAGAGAATTTTCAAGGAATCGAGACATAGTTATTAAAATATGTTGCTCTCTACCCTCAAGTAATAGATCAGTGACATATTCTTGGATCCACAGAGATGGGATTCCATACAGAGACCCACAACCTGATATTATACAGAGAGAGACTTTAAAACACCCAGCTCTAAATGGCATTTCCATATGAAATTCTCCCTCCCCTCAGATCTCTGGGAAGCCTGCAGGAGAGGAGGCAGAAAGAGTGTCATAAGTAGAAGGAATTGAGGACACAAGAACAATGTCCTGAGAATCAGGCTGCAGAGGAAGATGATGCAACCAGCCTTGATGATGAGACCTGATAAGGTAGTTAGTCATATAGAAGGGGAAGGAGGAATCCCTCTATCAGGGAACTAGAGAAAGGGCATAGGCTCAGAAGAAGGAGGGTGGGTGGGACTGGAATTAGAAGACAGAGGGGCAGCAGAAGTGATACAGAGTGAACAAATGGTAATAAATAAGTACACCAGAAAAACTGTGATAAAGGGGAGAAAGTATAGATCTCTTCAGGACTAATGACTTCTTGGAGGTGGTTGCAGGGTGCAGCAAAGTTGAACTCAGTTTTCTTTAAGGGACTTGGACTGAGACTCTCATCATGTTCCAATGAGTATATGAACAACATATACTTGAAATGGTGTATTTTAAACAATAAAACAAAACTAGTGTGACACGTGGTTATGAACTTGAACTTGGAAGCAATGGAAAAGGAGTATATTGTATATTTTATGATATTCCCATATAATCAGAAAAATAGTATGTTGACAACTTATACAATGACTTTGAAAATGGAAAAAAGATTCTGCTGAACAAGCAGTCCTTGCACTAACACTACGTTTAGAGGATTTTTCTGGAGCACCACTGAAGGAAACACAGTTGCTCTTGTGTCCTAGGTATATAGCATGGAGCCAATTCTCTGTCTTGAAGGCCCAGGTATAACTGTAAACTCCAAGACCAGGAGGGTTCTTCATTCACTACTGAGTAGGACACAGCTTGCTTGAGAGAAAGCCTGTGCAGCACTATGTACCTCAGTCTGGGCAGTGGATAGCAAACAACCCAGCAATGAAAGTTCATGTCTAAGATTCTTAGATCAGGAATAGTGTCATATATTTCTTTCAAGAGTTAGTAATAAAATCGCCTGGTATGATAGCAAAATGGAATTTTGACATAACAATGGTATTATGACATTACAGTGATTTGATGACATCACAATGTTATTATGACCTCACATGGTATGATATCATTCTCCATGTATTTCCTAGTTCCCTCCCAGCTTGGCTCTCCTAGCTCCACTCTCTCCATTTTATTCTTCCACTCATTTCCTGCATTTGAGGTCCTCCCTTCTTTCCTGTCATCTGGCTCATCTCCTCTCTTTGCTCAAAATTATGGCTAGTGGCTTTATTTTGACTAGTTTACACAAAGTTGAGACAGGGTGCATAGAATAAAAATAACAATGCAATATCTGGATTGAAACCAGAGAGTGGGGAGGGTAGAAATCAGCGTATGAATGAACAATGGTAAGGTGTATACATTTCAAAAGGTCATTATACCAACAATCTTACGTTAAATCACAATGCTATGATAATATAACAATGCGATAATGACATCACAATGGGGTTATGACATCAAAATGCTATTATGATATCACATTATTATTATTAACTCACAATGCTATTATAACTTCACAATAGTAATATAACATCACAATACTATTATGCCTTAACAATGATATGACATCACAATGCTATGGTCACCTAAATCTGATGTATCAGATTACATCAGAATGCTATTACGACATGATTGTCTTATGATATCACAGTGGAATTATGACATCAAAATGCTTATATGACATCACAATACTAGTATGCTCAATGAAATGACAACACAATGCTATGATGAAATCACAGTGGTATAACATCTCAATGTTATTATGATTTCAAAATGGTGTCATGACATCTCAATGCTATTATGACATAACAATGCTATTATAACTTACAATGCTATTATGACATCACAATTGTATGACATATTTGCTGTATGTGTCAACTAATATTTACTTTTGATATATCTTCTTGTAAAGTTTTTAATCATATAGAGCTATATAACCAAATCACCATACAGATTAGGTTATATTTAGTTATCCTACAACACAATGATGGCCAATAGTTACTCCCTCCTAAACCTCAAAACCCTCATAGTTTCCTAACATTTAGATTTTGCCCATTTTAATTACTTTTTTGTGAAACCTTAGGAGGTCTGGTTCATTCTCCACATAGTTCCTAGTTCCCCTCCCAGCTTGGCTCTCCTAACACTACCCATGCCCTTTTTTCCTCCCACTCATTTCTTGCACTCCAGTTCTTCACGTCTTTCCTGTCCACTGGCTCATCTCCTCTTGTTGCTCAACATTGTATCTATTGCTTTATTTTGGCCTGTTTACACAAAGTTGAAACAGGATTCAATAATTATCACAATGAATAATTATCACAATGCAAGATCCGGATTGAAACCAGTGAGTTGGGCAGAGAAAGAAATCAGCATTTGAAGGAACAAGAATAAGTTTTATAACATTTCAAAAGAACATTTTACGAACATTTCTCCCTTTAAGTCCAATAAAAGGTTGCTTTTATTTCAATACAATAATAATTATGAAAACTATTAGGTAAAATCTACATGTGCAATGTCCAGTCCATGTATATTTAGCAACTTAGGAGAAAGTATCCGATTATCCTATCTATCTTGACAAGTTTAGAGTTCTTTACCTAAATTAACTTTTATCCTGATTGGTATTACCTATATGAAAGCATTTCTTAATTTCTAAACAACTTAAGCTTTTCTGTGGCACTGTACCTATTTGGTCTTAACCTATCACAGACTTGTGAAGAAATAAAAATAGTTACTGGAGTAAATAGGAAGTGAATGTTAGCAGCTTACTAAAAATAAAAAAAAAAATGACAGAAACAATTTGTTGCCAAAACAGTCACCCCTAAATGTTTGTAATGTTGGAGCATCATCTTCAGCCTTCTGGCTCAGAATATTTGACAAACATATGTGAAGGAGAAAAGATTTTCGACTTGCTTACTCTGTCTTTGTGGAGTCCAGAAAAGATATGATATCTCAATGCTATGATGATATCACAATGTTATGACATCACAATGTTATTATGACATTACAATTGTATGACACCTCAATGCTATTATGACATAATTTTGGTATAACATTAAAATGGAATTTTGACATCATAATGATATAAAAACATCATAATACTGCAAAACCTGCACTCCCAGTGCAGGGTCTGTACTGATCCCTCCCCCAAAGAGACTCACAGAACGCAGTTCAATGCAAAAGCAAGAGGCAGTTTATTCCGATCACGATGGGGGTCGTCACCTGAGCACACTAAGCACAGAATTTTTATTCCTAAAAAATCAGGCCTTTACATTGATTAGTCAGCAGAAAAGATAGCAGTTATGCGGCTGGCAGCTGTAGTGGGGAGCTCACAGCTCCAAGGACAGTCCTCCCCTCTTTTCCCATAGCGGGCCTAAATCGCCTGACTTGTTCTTCTTTCTTAGCTGGCCCTTATTCAAGGTCCAGTTGTTTTTCTTTCTAATTGGGGATGGTCCCATTTCTCAATACTATTACAATAAGACAGTTTTATGACATCACAAGGTAATTATAAAAATCACAACATTATTATGATATAACAATGCTATTATGCAAAAGTATGACCTCTCAATGCTATGAAGAAATCAAAATGGTATTATGACATCAAAATATGACAACACAATGGTATTATACATCACAATGCTAATGTGACTTCAAACTAGTATTATGACATAACAATGCTAAGATGATATCACAATGGTATTGTGACATAACAATGCTAAGATGACGTCACAATGCTATCATTACATCACAATGCTATGATGATATCCCAATGGTATTAACCCATTACAATGCTATTATGACATCACGATGCTTTGATGACAATAAGTGCTTTTATGCTATCATAATGGTGTTATAAATCCATAATAATTTTATGACATCACAATGCTTTTATGACATCACAATGCTATGATGACCTCACAATGTTACTATATTTAGATATGTGCCTTGTATCCCTGATCTGTCCAATACTTTAAAAATGAATGGAGGTTGGATTTTGTCAAATGCTTTTTCAGCATCTAAGAAGATAATTATGTGGGGTTTTTTTCTGTCCTTTTTTAAAAATGGTGGATCACATTGATGGTTTTCCATATATTAAACCACCCCTGCATACTTGGGATAAAGATTTCTTGGTAATAGTGGATGCTATATTTGATGTGTTTTTGTATTTGGTCTAAAATTTAAAGTACCTTGGTGTGACCATAACCAAGCAAGTCAAAGACTAGTTATGAAAAATATTTCAACTCTGTGAAGAATTACAAGAAGATGTCAGAAGATAGAATTATATCTCATTCTCATGGCTTGGCAGGATTAATATACTAAAAATGGCCATATTACCAAAAGCAATCTAAAGATTCAATTCAATTCCCATCAAATTACCGACACAATTTTTAAAGAAGTTGAAAGAAAAATTCTCAAATTCATATGGAAAAACAAGAAACCCAGAATTGCTAAAACAATCCTCTACAATAAAAGATTTTCTGGAGATATCTCCACCCCTGAATTCAAGGTTGATTACAGAGCAACAGTAATAAAAACTGCATGGCACTAGCATAGAAAAAGAATGGTGGATCAATGGAACCAAAGAAAAGACTCAGAAATAAACCCATACACTTATGGATACCTGAGATTTGACAAAGTTGCCAGAAAAATTATATATATGTGCCATACAATGGAAAAAAGATAGCATCTTCAACAAATTGAGCTGGTCTAAATGGATGTCTATGTGTAGAAAAAATGCAAATGCATAATTTTCACCCTGCACAAAACTAAAGTCCAAGTGGATTAAAGATCAACATACAGGTCAACCAAACAGAAATTAAACAAAGAAACAATGTCTCTGACAGAGGTCATGAATCAAATGGACCTAACAAACATTTACAGAACTTTACACCCAAACACAAAAGAATTTACCTTCTTCTCAGCACCTCATGGAGCCTTCTCCGAAATAGACCATATAGTGGGTCACAAAGCAAGCCTCAACAGATACAAGAAGATTGAAATAATCCCATGTATCTTGTCTGATCACCATGGAATAAAGCTGGATCTCAACAATAACAGAAATAACAAAAAGCCTACACACACATGGAAACTGAACAACTTGTTACTAAATGACAGCTGGGTCAGGGAAGAAATAAAGTAAGAAATTAAAGTCTTTCTAGAAATCAATGAAAATGAAGACACAATATACCCGAACCTGTGGGACACAATGAAAGCAGTGCTAAGAGGAAAGTTCATAGCACTAAGTGCCTTCAAGAAGAAATTTGAGACAGCTCATTCAAGCACCCTAATGGCTCACTTAAAAACCCTAGAAAAAGAAGAAGCAGACAAACCAAGAAGGAGTAGATGGCTGGAAATAATCAAACTCAGGGCTGAAATCAATCAATTGGAAACAAATAAAATAATTCAAAGAATCAATGAAACCAAGAGCTGGTTCTTTGAGAAAATCAACAAGATCGACAAACCCTTAGCCAGCTAAGTAAAAGGCAGAGAGACACCACCCAAATCAACACAACCAGAAATGAAAAGGGGGATATAACTACAGACACTGAGGAAATCCAAACAATCATTAGAACTTACTTCAAAAGTCTATATGCCACAAAATTTGAAAATCTAAATGAAATGGACAATTTTCTTGATCGATTTGACTTACCAAAGCTGAATCAGGACCAGGTAAATCAACTAAATAGTCCTATATACCCCAAAGAAATGGAAGCAGTCATCAAAAGTCTCCCATTCAAAAAAAGCCCAGGACCAGATGGCTTCAGCGCAGAATTCTACCAGACCTTCAAAGAAGAGCTAACACCAATTCTCTTCAAACTATTCCACAAAATAGAAACAGAAGGAATATTACCAAATTCATTCTATGAAGCCACAGTCACCTTGGTACCTAAACCTCACAAAGACTCAACAAAGAAAGAGAATTTCCGGCCAATCTCCCTTATGAACATTGATGCAAAAATACTTAATAAAATACTTGCAAACCGAATCCAAGAACACATCAAAGATATTATCCACTATGACCAAGTAGGCTTCATCCCAGGTATGCAGGGGTGGTTCAATATACGGAAATCCATCAATGTGATCCACCATATTAACAAACTGAAAGAAAAAAACCACATGATAATCTCCCTAGATGCTGAAAAAGCATTTGACAAAATCCAACATCCATTCATGTTCAAAGTATTGGAGAGACCAGGGATACAAGGCACATATCTAAACATAGTAAAGGCAATATACAGCAAACATATACAGCCAACATCAAACTGAACAGAGAGAAACTTAAAGCAATCCCACTGAAATCAGGGACAAGACAAGGCTGCCCACTCTCTCCATATTTCTTCAACATAGTTCTGGAAGTCCTTGCTAGAGCAATAAGACAGTTGAAGGAGATCAAGGGGATACAAATTGGAAAGGAAGAAGTCAAATTATCACTATTTGCAGATGATATGATAGTATACGTGAGTGACCCTAAAAACTCTACCAGGGAACTCCTACAGCTGATAAACACCTTCAGCAAAGTGGCCGGATACAAAATTAACTCAAAAAAATCAGCAGCCCTCCTGTGTACAAAAGACAAAAGTGCTGAGAAAGAAATTAGAGAAACAAAACCCTTCACAATAGCCACAAATGACATAAGGTACCTCGGAGTAACCCTAACCAAGGAAGTCAAAGACTTGTATGAAAAAAATTTCAAATCTCTGAAGAAAGAATTAGAAGAAGATATGAGAAGATGGAAAGATCTCCCATGCTCATGGCTTGGCAAGATTAACATAGTAAAAATGGTTATCTTACCAAAAGCAATCTACAGATTCAATGCAATGCCCATCAAATTACCAACACAATTCTTTACAGACCTGGAAAGAAAAATTCTCAACTTCATATGGAACAACAAGAAACCCAGAATTGCTAAAACAATCCTCTGCAATAAAAGATCTTCCGGAGGTATCTCTATCCCTGATCTTAAGTTGTACTATAGAGCAACAGTTTTAAAAACTGCATGGTACTGGCATAGAAACAGAATGGTGGATTAATGGAACCGAACAGAGGACCCAGAAATGAACCCACACACTTATGGGCACCTGATCTTTGACAAAGACGCCAAAATCATACAATGGAAAAAAGATAGCATCTTCAACAAATGGTGCTGGTCCAACTAGATGTCTATATGTAGAAAAATGAAAATAGATCCATACTTGTCACCCTGCACAAAACTGAAGTCCAAGTGGATCAAAGACCTCAACATAAAACCAGACACATTAAATCGGCTTGAAAAAAAGTGGAAAATACCCTAGAACTCATTGGTACAGGGGAAAACTTCCTGAACAGAACACCAACAGCACAGGCTCTAAGAGCAACAGTCAATAAATGGGACCTCATGAAACTGAAAAGCTTCTGCAAAGCAAAGGACACTGTCATCAAAACAAAGTGACCACCTACAGATTGGGAAAGAATCTTCACCAACCCTTTATCTGACAGAGGACTCATATCCAGTATATATAAAGAACTAAAGAAGCTGAAAAGCAGCAAACCAAGTAATCCATTTAAAAAATGGGGAACAGAGCTAAACAGAGAATTCTCTGTAGAGGAATACCGAATGGAGGAGAAGCACTTAAAGAAATGCTCAACCTCACTAGCCATTAGGGAAATGCAAATCAAAATGACCCTGAGATTTCACCTTACACCCATGAGAATGGCCAAGATCAAAAACTCAAGTGACAACACATGCTGGAGAGGTTGTGGAGAAAGGGGAACCCTTATGCAGTGCTGGTGGGAATGTAAACTTGTACAACCACTCTGGAAATCAATCTGGTGCTTTCTCAGACAACTAAGAATAGCGCTTCCTCAAGATCCAGCCATACCAGTACTGGGCATATATCCAAAAGAGGCTCAAGTGCACAAAAAGGACATTTGCTCAACCATGTTTGTAGCAGCTTTATTTGTAATAGCCAGAAGCTGGAAACAACCCAGATGCCCCTCAACTGAAGAATGGATGCAGATATTGTGGTACATCTACACAATGGAATATTACTCAGCAATGAAAAATAAGGAAATCATGAAATTTGCAGGTAAATGGTGGGATCTGGAAAGGATCATCCTGAGTGAGTTGTCCCAGAAGCAAAAAGACACACATGGTATATACTCACTCATATAGACATACAACATAGGACAAACCCACTAAAACCTGTGCATCTAAAGAAACTAAGCAAGAGATAGGACCCTAACTAAAATGTCCAATCCCCATCCGGCAAGGCAAAGAGGATGGACATCAGAAGAAGAAGAAAACAGGAAACAACCTAGGAACCTACCACAGAGGGCCTCTGAAGGCCTCTGCCCTTCAGACTATCAAAGCAGATGCTGAGCCTGATGGGCAACTGTTCGGCAGGTGAATGGAATTTTAGGTAAGAACTGGGAAATAGTAAGAGCTGGAGAGGACAGGGTCTCCACAAGGAGAGCAACAGAACAAGAAAATTTGAACACAGGGAACTTCCCAGAGACTCATACTCCAACCAAGGACTATTCATGGAGATAACCCAGAACCCCTGCACTGATGTAGCCCAGGGCATTTCAGAGTCCAATTGGGTTACACAGTAATGGGAAGAGGGACTGCCTCTGACATAATCTGATTGGCCTGCTCTGTGATCACCTCCCCCTAGGGGGGAGCAGCCTTACCAGGCCATAGTAGAGGACAATGCAGCCACTTTTGATGTGAACTGACAGACTAAGATCAGAAAGGAGAGGAGAACCTCCCCTATTAGTGGACTTGGGGAGTGGCATGCAAGCAGAGGGAGGGGGGAGGGGGGGACTGGGAGGGGAGGAGGGAGGGGCTTATGGGGGGATGCAGAATGAATAAAGTGTAATTGACGAAAAATTTTAAAAAAGGGAAAAAAATAATTTAAGAACCTTAAATGACTTTCAAAAGTGGAGGAAAACATGGAGTTAGTCAATTGGCATGGAGCACGTCTCCCCCCTGGGGGCAATGGTCTCCTGAACCTCCTCAGACCTCGGACACCACCACTGCTAGTTCTAGAACTGACTCAGGATGTTTCAACGAGGGGGTTAAGGCTTCTCATAATATTTCCTAGAAGCCCACACCTGTTTGTCTATATCCCCCATTTTTATTCATTATTAGCCAGATAGAGCCAAGTAATTGTGGTAATGATACTTGCTTTTTTGCCCAATGCTGGAATGCTAGTAAATTTAGGTATGCCCTGGTTACTCGCATGCCTCACTGGGTGCCTGTGCCCTTTGATGCCCCTCACACTATGACTCTCTTCAGACAGAAAAAGGATCTTGGAACTACAGCCACCATTGTTACTGCCATCTCATTGGCGGCTATTGGAGCTACCACAGGGGCATTAGCCATGAGTCATACTGTGCAGACTGCTCAGACCCTGAATAATCTTTTAGCCAATGTAGCTCATGCCTTAGTTGTACAAAAAGGAATTAATGCTCAACTAAAAGGAAGCTTGATGGTATTCAATCAGAGGATTGACCTCGTGCAGGAGCAAATTGATACCCTATGGCAAATCGCTCAACTTGGCTGTCAATGAAAATATGCTGGACTTTTAGTCACCAGCATATAACATGAGAATTTTTCCTGTGCTGCAAATCTGTCTAAACAATTGTCGAGCTATATTTTAGGTAACTGGACTGGAGAATTTGATTCTACGATGGAGCAGCTGAGAGTGGCCATTGTCACAGTAAATTCTACCAGAATGGGCGCAGGACTAGCCACAGGATTATCATCATGGATTGCTGCAGCCATGAATCATCTGAAGGAATGGGCAGGCATGGGAGCGTTAGCAGGCCTTCTGGTGTTGGACTCCTTGGTTTGCCTGTGGTATATATGCAAGATTAGAGTCTCACAACAGTGTGATGCAGCCATGATCATTCAGGCCTTTACAGCCATTGAAGCAGGACAGTCTCCCCAAGCATGGTTGGCTACCATAAAAAGCTAAAATGTTACGCTCAGGATGCGAGGCTAAGTACTGCACTCAGGGTCAGCCGCTTTGGACCAGAGAAGAGCATGTCTGGTTGCATGAGGGTTGATGCCCCAGGTCCCGCCTCTGAGAAAAAGGTATCAGACGGGTCTGATGCTCTTTGGGTGGATGACACCTAAATGAACATCAGTACAAAGTCCCAATTTATTTCTAATATCAGAGATCAGACCTTTACTCTTGCCTGATGCGTCTAAAACAAAAAGGGGGAACTGTAGAGAGCTGCGTAATGCTGCGCCTTAAAGATGGAGCTGGTTTCCACCTTCCACCTTCCCGATGGTGAGTGCTCTCTGTCACAAACAACTCCACGTTTGGCTAAGGCTGAGGATCAGGCTTGCTTCCATGTATGTGGACCTATCTGCATTGCCCACGTGGCATGCTGGGGTTGGCTACCCAGAGGCTATTTAAGCTGTGGGCTGGCTTTCCCCAGGGTCAGATGATTGTTCAAGGTTCCTGAATAAACTGCATTGAAAAAAAAATCAACATAAATCCAGGCACATTAAATTGGTTAGAAGAAAATGTGGGAAAGAACACTGAAATCATTGGCACAGGAGACAACTTCCTGAACAGAACACCAAGAGCACTGGCTCTAAGAGCATCAATTAATAAAAGGGACCTCATGAAACTGAAAACTTTCTGTAATGTTAAGGACACTGTCATCAAAACAAAACAAATGGGAAACAAAACAAACAGATTGGGAAAAAAACGTAACCAAACCTCTATGTGACAGATGGCTAATATCCAGTATATATGAAGTACTGAAGAAGTTGAAAATCAACAAAGCAAGATATCCAATTAAAAAGTTGGGAACAGAGCTAAACAAAGACTTCTTGATAGACGAATCTCAAATGGCAGTGAAACACTTAAAGAAATGCTCAACATCATTAGCCATCACAGAAATGCAAATCAAAACGACCCTGGGATTTCACCTTACACCTACCAGAAAGGCCAATATAAAAACTCAAGTGAGAACAGATGATGGAGAGGGCATTGAAAAGGGGAACTCTCCTCCACTGCTGGTGGGAATGTAATCTTGTACAAACACTCTGGAAATCAATCTGATGCTTTCTCAGACAACTAGGAATAGCGCCATCTCAAGATCCAGCTTTAGGACTCCTAGGCATATATCCAAAAGAGACTCGAGTACACAATAAGGACAATTGCTCAACCATGTTTGTAGCTGCTCTATTTGTAATACCCAGAACCCAGAAAAAATATAGATGCTCCCCACCTGAAAACTGGATACAGAAATTGAGGTACATGTGCACAATGAAATATTACTCAGCAATAAAAAAAAAGGAAATCATGAAATTTGTAAGTAAATATTGGGAAATGGAAAATACCATCCTGAGTGAGCTATCCCAGAAGTTACTCATATAGACATATAATACAGGATAAATGTACTGAAATCTGTACACCTAAAGAAACTAATCAAGAGAAAGACTCTGGCTAATTGCTCAATCCCCATCCTGAAAGAAAACTAGTATGGACATCAGAAGAAGGAGAAAACAGGAAAAAAGTTAGGAGCCTTCCACAGAGGGGCTCTCAAAGGCTCTGCCCTGCAGATTATCAAACAGATGCTAAGACTTATGGCAAACTGTTGGGCATAGTGCATGCAATCTAATGAAAGAGGTGGGTATGGAGAGGCCAGGAACTCCCCAAGAAGAGAAACAGAACCAACTAATCTGCACACAGGGGTCTTTCCAGAGACTCATACTACAACCAAGTGCATGGATATAACCTAGAACCCCTGCACCAATGTAGCCCATGGCAGTTCAGTGTCCAAGTGGATTTGATAGTAATGGGAAGATGGATTGCCTCTAACATGAACTGATTGGCCTGCTCTTTGATCACCTCACCCCGAAGGGTTGTCTCCTATTGTGGTCTTGTATCTGAAATTTTCTAGGTTGTGATTTTGAACTGAGCATTTACTGGCATACTCACTACATGTACCTTCACAATCTTATTGATATAATAGGCTGACAGGGTCTAGGGTTCCTTGGGGTATTGAGTCTTTAAGAGTGAGGAAAATAGAAGGAAACCAGACAATTCCTGTGACTAGCCGAAACAGAAAAAGATCGGTTACTATAGAAGAGGAAATAAGTGGCAATAACCTATTTGACAGCTGGAGCTTTTCCACATTAGTGTTGGCAACCCTCATAAGAGGTTTTCCTTGGATAACCTGGCCAGATCATCAGATCTGTCCTACTCAGTGGTCAATGAATAATCCTCCTGGTCCTGGGGTTTATATTTATAACTGGGCATTCAGGAAAGAGAAATGGGTCCTTGTCATATGCCTAGTATAATACAGCAGATATGTTTCCTGCCCTGGTCCTCTAGAATCCATCTGAATGTAGTGTTAGTTCCAGGACTGTTGTTCAGAGGTTGCTCCTGAGCTGATGTGATCTGATGTACCTTAGTAACCATTTGTTCATGGCTAGGATTCTCTGTTACATAATGAGATCCTTGAAAGCATGCCTTACAAACTCTGCTGTCTTTTAGCAGAAACTTTTTTCCATATTAAAAGTCATTGTAAAAATTGTCAACTTATTACTTTTATTATGTGGTAATTTCATTACACTCCTTTTCCATTGATTCCAGGTTCAAATTCCTACCCATGTGTCACATTAAATAATTTTTTCTTTAAAATATTGCAATTTTAGTATGTGTTGTTCATATACTCATGGGAACATGATCAGAGTGCTAACTCCCTTGAAGAAAACTGAGTTCATTCTTGCAGCACGCTGGCACCACCCCCAAGAAGAAACCATCAGTCCTTAAGAACTCTATACTTCGTCACCTTGATCACAGTTTTTCTTATGTATTTATTTGGTACATTTGTTCCTTTTGTATCCCCACAGCTTCCCCCTCCTCTTTAAAATCTCTACCAACTCTTTGTTCTACCTCTATGCCCTTTCTTTAGTTTTCTATTAGGGGAAGTCCTTCTCCTTCTTCTATCTGACCCTAGATTATCAGTTCTCATCAAGCTTGGCTGCATCATCTTCCTCTGTAGCCTGATTCTCAGGGCATTGTTCTCCTTGTGTCCTGGGTAATTTTCCGGGGACCTTTTCAGGTTGGGGGTGTCGGCTAAGTGCTCTGAGATCAGACCAGCCATTTCCCTCCCTGTGTGTTTGTACCGGACAGTGAAACTGATTCACTGGTGCCCTGGTGCCCACAGTTCTATCTCAGGCGGCGAGTCAAGCGCACAGGCAGGCAGGGCTCAGTGCTGGATCCTGGGTCCCCGGCTCTAGCTCCGGGCTGGCTCCTGGGGTGCCCGTGGACCCGAGTCTTTTCCAGGGGATGTCTGGGTGACCTAAGGCCGATCCCAGTCATTTCCTGTACCCTGGGGTTATCTCTCGACTGAAAATTCCAGTCTCTGATAGTGTGGTGTGCAAGGTTCAGTCTGGGACCATGACCAGAGACACTGGCTTGTGGCTCTGGGCTGGGGCTGGGGCTGGCGGCTGGCAGCCTAGTGTCTGACAGAACCGGGATCTCTTCCATGGTTAAGCCGGGTGAGTTAAAAGCTGATTGAATCCTCCACCGTGGGGTATCCTCTCACCTGGGAAACAAAATGACTGTGTTTTATGGCCACAAGTTCTGACTGCTGGTCATTGTGCTGATCCTGCTGCTGCTGCTCAGAATGAGAGTCCTCCTGGCGCTGTCATCTTGCCCCTCCTCTCTCAGACAACTCTTAATAGTGCTTCGTCAAACTCCTAGGCATATATCCAAAGGAAGTTCAAATACACAATAAGTCATTTTCCCAATCATTTTTGTAGCAGCTTTATTTGTAATAGTGAAAACCAGGAAACAACCCATATGACCCCCCCAACTGAAGAATGGATACAGAAATTGTGGAATATCTACACAATGGAATATTACTCAACAATAAAAAAACAAGGAAATCTTGAAATTTGCAGGTAAAGGTGAGAACTGGAAGTGTGCTATCCCAGAAGCAGAAAGACACACTCTGTATATATTTACTCATATAGACATATGATATAGGATAAACCTACTGAAAATGGTACACCTAAATAAACTCATCAAGAGGGAAGAAACTGTTTAAAATGCTCAATCCCCATCCCAAAAGTCAAAAAGGATGCACATCCAAAGGAGAAAACAGGGATCAAGTTAGGAGCCCACCATAGAGGTCATCTGAAAGGTTCTGCCCTGTATAGTATCAAAGCAGATGTTGAGAATTATGGCCAACCCTTGGGCCGAGTGCTTGCAATCTAATGAAAGAAGTGGAAAATAGTAAGATTCGGAGAGTACAGGAGCTCCACAAGGAGAGCAACAGAACCAAAAATCTGAGCAGAGGTGTCTTTCCTGAGACTCATACTCCAACTAAGTACCATGCATGGTGATAACCTAGAATCCCTGTACTGATGTAGCCCATGGCAATAGAGTGTCCAAGGGAGTTTTACAGTAATGGGAACAGGGTCTGCCCTTCAATGAAATGATTGAACTGCCTTTTGAAAAGCATACCCTGATGGGAGAGCAGCCTTAACAGGCGACAGAGGAAAACAGTGCAGCCACTCCTAATGATATCTGATGGATTACGATAGAAGGAAGTAGAAGATCTAGATTATCAGTGGACTTGGGGAGGCACATGTGTGGACAGGGGGGATGGATGTTGGGATTGGGAGGAGAGAGGGAGTGGTTTATTGGGGGCTACATAGTGAAAAAAGTGTACTTCATAAAAATTAAAATTAAAAATATAATTCATTTTGTGCTATATTATAGGAGAGTGCGCTTTGAGGTTGATACGCCAATAACAGTAACCAGGCAGAATGGAGTCTCTTGGTGTCTGTCAATTTATATCTTTGTTTCTTCCCATCTTGCTGTTAATATTTCTGAATCTGCCATGGACTGGCCCAGTCGGGCTCCCTTCTGCTGCTGGAGAACCAAGGCTTTGGACAGAAAGACATGGTTTCAGTGAAGAATTGACAGACAGAGACAACTTGATGGTTTTGACTTTGCTACAACTTTACTGAAATAAAGCTAATATTTTTAGAAAGATCTCATAAAAGGCACCTTAAAATTGGCATACTTCCCAAAACATTTAGACTTTTACCAAGAATACAAAGTTTACATCTTAACTCAAAATACAGTCAAACATAAAGCAGTGCCCACAAGAAATCGTGGCCTAAAAACTTTTTGATCAAAGCAAAAAAAGAAAAAAAAAAAAGAAACCTCAAATGTAGTTTCATTATTGCTCACCAGTGAAGAGGAAAGTCAGGAGCTAAGTTAGATGCCTGCCAAAATCTTTCTCTGTATCAAAATCTAACTACTCCTTTGTTAACCATCCTCCCATATGTCGTGCTTAAGATTTATGATCTTCCCCAGGAATAAGGCACTGAAGGGAGGGGAAACTCCCGCCAGCTGCACCTCTCATGCTATTTTTTCTTAAGAAGGGGCCTATTATTTTTTTACTATTCTTAATACCTATTAATACTAAATCTAATTCATTACTTTTCATAAACTTATTCCTTTTACATTCTATTTTTATTAAAGCTTTAATAATTTAGTAATAATAAATTTCTTTATAAAACTAGTTGTGCTGTTTCAGGAGTCACAGAGAAAGATCAAAGAATTCATTATTCCAGCCTCAGAGCCACAAATGAAAAATCGTAGAAATCTCAGAACATGTCTCTTTTCCAAGTGGGATGAGTTTGCCAGGGATCTTACAGGGGGCGAATTTCTGGAGAAAGCTTATCCCCTGCCCTATAGCTTATGCTACTATGGCGACACTGACATGGGTGTTGACATGAATCTGTTTCTCTAGTTTTTTCTCTCTCTTGCTCACTCTGTCACTCTCTGTTTGCTGCTTGTGATTCAGTATGAAAACCTCTGAGTTTGGCTGACAGACAACAAGAAGATGACTGCTTGTTACTGTGATATCCTACATGATCTCTGTACATATACATGCAAGGTCCTAATTAAATGCTTTTTGCTTAAAGAGTTGCCTTGGTCAGAGAGCATTTTCACAGTCAGTAATTCCCTGAGTGTGGAAATACATGTGCATTTAACCAATAATAATGAAATTTGTGATAATGTGAAAGTCACATATCAAGGACTAGTGACTTTATTAAAGACCACTTGAACTAAATGTGACACTTTGCCTGAACTAAGAGTATCAGGCACACGAAGTGTCATTTTGGGTTGTGTGCTTTCAGCTGACCAGTTGAGGCTTGTAGGGGCTGCTCAGTCTTTCTCTCAAGCATGCTGTCCATTGGCCCTTTTAATAACTGGCTCCTGAAACTCTTATTTGCTTTCACCTGTTTCTTGACATCATTCTCTCTCTCAGCCAATCATTACCTGAGAGAACCTTGAGGTTTCCATGGAGATGAGTAAAGAAACTTTCCTCAGTGTCCAGTATCTCTGATCCTGTACACACCAGACTTTTTCTTTGAAAGCCAAGAAACCTTTATCTCATCCCTTTATCCAGATCCCACACCTTTATTACTCCTGTTTACCTGTGTGCCAATGTCATGTAGGAAATGAAACTTTATTGTTTATTGAATTGGACAGCTTTTCAAAGTGATGTGGGATTAAGGGGAATGTATTGAATGACAAGGTGGACTCCTACTGTTGTCTTTGATCTGAAATTTCCTAGGTTGTGACTGTGAACTAAGCATTTACTGGCATACTCACTAAATGTGTCTTCACATTCTTATCAACATAATAGGCATTCCATATAATAGGGCCTAGAGTTCCTGTGGTATTCGTTCTTTAAGAGCAGGGAAAAGAGAAGGAAAACAGATAACTCCTGTGACTGGTTTGGCTGAAACAGAAATATTTGTGATTTTAAAAGGAGAACTGAGGGCCAATAAATTATTTGACAGCTGTTGCTATTCCACACTAGAGTTGCCAACACTCTATGAGCAGTATTGCCTTGGCTGACCTTGCTGGATTGGCAGCTGTGTCTTACTCAGTGGTCAGTGAGCATTTCTCCTTATCTTGGTTGACAGTACAAACTAGTCCTTCAGGACAGAAAAATATGTCCGTATTATATGCCTAGGACAGAAAAGCAGAAGAGTTTACTGCAGTGGTCTTCCAGAAAAGCACTACAAACATAGTTTTAGTGCCAAGAATGCTTGTTCAGAGGTGCCACCTGAGCTCATGAGGCCTGATATAGCTGGGTAATCACTAGTTCATGGCTAGGATTCTATGATACATAATGACTTTCTTGAAAGTTTTCCTTATAAAGTCATATTCTACCCTCCTTTAATGGAATCTTTTCTCCAGGATAAAAGTCAATGTAAAATTGTCAACATGTTATTTTTATTGATTATGTGTGAAATTTATATACTATACATTACACTCCTTTTCCATTGCTCCAGGGTTCAAATTCCTACACATATGTCACAATAACTTTTTTTGTATTTAAAATTCATCAATTAAAATATGTTGTTCATCTACTCATTGAAATATGATCAGAGTCTCAGTACCAAGTCCCTTAAGGAAAACTCAGTTCATCCTTGCTGAATGCTGATACCACCCCCAAGAAAAAGCCATCAGTCCTGAAGAGCTCTCTAATTCATCAAATTGATGACAGTTTTTCATATATATATATGTATATATATATATGTATTCATTACATATTTTTCAATTCATATCCCCTATGCTGCCCCCCTCATTCTCCTTGCACTCCCTCCTACCATCCTTCTTCTACCCCTATGACCTTTCTCTAGTTACTTGATAGTGGAGGTCCTCCTCATCCTTCTATCTGAGCCTAGCTTATCAGGTCTCATCAAGGCTGGCTGCATCAGTTTCTTATGAGGTCTAATTCTCCTTGTGTCCTCACTTCCATCTAGTTATGACACTCTTCCTGCCTCCAATCCTGCAGGCTTCGTAGAGCTGTGATGGGTGAGAGAATTTCATAGGGAAATCCCATTTAGAGCTGCGTGTTTTAAGGTCTATCTGTTCATAATATTGGACTGTAGGTCTCTGTAGGTAATTCCATTTAATTCAGAAGGAAGCATCTCTGTGGATCCAAAAACATGGCAATGATCAATCAGTTGAGGGCAGAGAGCAACATATTTTAATGACAACAGCCTGGGTTGCTTGATAATTTCCATATGATGCCCTGGTCCAACAGCTCAATTCACTGCCATCTAATACCCCCAGCAGAAGGCTAGTTTGGTCACAATTGATGGCCTTTTATTTTTAACTTAATCCCTACTATTAGGAGACCTTCTAATAAGTGAATACATAGCATGTTTGTCCTTTTACATTTTAGTTACTTCACTCAGGATGATTTTTCCTGCTTCCATCCATGTGCCTGAAAATATCATAATCTCATTTTCTTAGATGAATAATATTCCATTATGGAAATATTCCACATTTTTCCACAAAGGAGATTGTCAGTCCTGTACTTTAGATCTTGGAATTTGCAGGGACTTTAATCACTGCATTGAATCACAGACTATAAGGAAAACTATATTCTTTTACCCTAGAAATTGTCCATCTTCTTCCACTTCCTGGTCATTTGAATTACAATGTGCCCTTGAAGTTCACCTATTTACATGTGGAGTCCCCTTTGAGGAAATGTCTCAAAAGCGTTAGGAAGTATGGCCTTCTTAGACAATATAATTCATATTGGAGTTATATTGTAGGACAGTGTGCTTTGGGGTTGATATTCCAATGAAAGTGACCAGACAGAATGGGTCTCTGTCTCTCTGAGTCTATCACTTTATATAATTGTTTCTGTTGTTCTCAGTCTATCTCTTTCTGAATTTGTCTCTCTTGCTCTTTCTCTCTCTGTCTCTCTTAGTCTCCATATCTCTGCCTTCTTCTTGTGGATCAGTATGAAAAGCTCTCAGTTCTGCTGAAAGAATAAAACAAGTTGTCTGCTTCCTGATGTGACATCGTGGATAGTCCCTGTAAAAATATAAGCAAGGTCCCAATTAAAAATATTTTGTTCCAAAGTTGCTTGGTCAGGGAGCATTTTCCCAGGAAGTAATTCACTGACTGAGGCCATATCTGTGCATTTAATAAATAATATTAGAATCTGTGATACATGAAAGTTACATGTCAAGGACACCAGACTTCAATAATGAGCATTTGAATGAAATATGTTACAGATTAACAGAACTAAACTCAAGAGTCTTGGACACAGGAACTGTCATTTCTGGGTTGTGTGCTTTCAGTTGCCCAGATTGAAACATGTAGGGCTGATCAGCCTTTCTCTCAACCAGGCTGTCCACTTGGCCATTTTAATAACTAGCTCCGTAAAGTCTTACTGGATTTCACCTGTTTCATGACATCATTCTCCCTCTTATCCAATCAGCACATAATCATTGTGATAGCATAATACCATTGGGATGTCATGATGAATTTTCATGTCATGATGCCATTGTGATCTCATAATAGCATTGTGATGTCTCATAGCATTGCAATTCCTAATAGCATTGTAAAGTCTTACTGGTGTGAAGTCATAATACCTTTTTATTTCAAAATTCCATTGTGATGTCACAGCACAATCACATCAAAATACCATTGCAAAGTCATAATAACAATGTGATGTCATAATAATATTGTGAAATCTTAACACCATTGGGATGTCATAATACTCTAATGTCATAATAGCATTGTGATGTCAAAATGCTTTGTGAAGTCATAATAGCATTGTGATGTCCAATAATTCTGATGTCTTAATAGCACTGAGATATCATGATAACATTGAGATAAGAGCATTGTAAAGTCATAATAGCATTGAGATGCCTTAATATCATTGGAAAGTCATACTGTTGTGAAATCATAATAGCATTGTGATGTCATAATAATATTGTGAAATCATAATACTAGTGGGATGTCATAACATTGTGATTTCATAAGGGTATTATCATCTCATAATACTTTTGTGATGTTGTAATAGCATTGTGATTAAATATCATTGTAATGTCATAAGTTTTGAGATATAATAGCATTGTGAAGCCTAATAGAATTGTGATGTCATAATATGATTGTAATATCATATCATTGTGATGTCATAATAACATTGTGAAGTCATAATACCATTGTGATGTTACAATACTATTGTGTTATCATATAACTGTAAAGATATTATAGCATTGGGATATCTTACTATGATCATGTAATATTTTGATTAGATGTCATAATAGCACTGTAATATCATAATGCCATTTTGATATTATAATAGCATTGGAATGCCATACTATTGTGATGTTATAATAGTATTGTGATTTCATAATACCATTGGAAGTTCATGACATTGTATTTATTTCATAACACCATTGTGATGTATTAAAAGCATTTATATGTGATGACACCCTTGTACTGACATAATACCATTGAGATGTCATAATAACATTGAGATCATAATACCATTTTGATGTGATTGAATCAACAAGATATCATAATACCATTGTGATGTCATAACAACATTTTGATATATTAAGAGCATTTTGATGTCTTAAATCCATTGTGATATTATAATACCATTGTGATATATTAACAGCATTGTGATATGTTATCATTGTGATGTCATAATAGCATTGAAATGTCATATATTTGTCCTGTCATAATAGCATTGTGATCTCATAATATCATTGTGATATCAAAATATTATTGTGAAGTCATAATTGTATTGGCATATCATACTATTTTCATGTAATATGAACATTTTAATGTCATAATAGCATTATAAAATCACATTATCATTGTGAGTTCATAATACCATCACAATATCATAATAAATTTGTGATGTCATAATAGCATTTTGAGGTCTTATTTCCATTGTGATTTCAAAATTCCATTGTGATTTCATATTTTATTTTGAAATAACTTTTCAATGTGATAATTCCATTGGCTATTATGACACCATTGTTATTTCGTAATACCATTGTGATGCAATAAAAGCAATGAGATATCATGACACCATTGTTATGACATAATACCACTGAGATGTCATAATAAAGTTGTAATGTCATAATACCATTGTGATGCCATAATAGCCTTTTGAGATCATAATGACATTTTGACATCAAAATTCTATTGTGAATAAATGACACAATCATGTTGAAATTCCATGGTGATGTTATAATACTATGGTGATATCATAATAGCACTGAGATGTCATGACACCATTGTGATGACATAATAACATTGAAATGTCATAATAAAATTGTGATATCATACAATTGTAATGTCATAATATAATTGAAATGTCATAATACCATGGTGATGTCATATGTGCACTGAGATATGATGGCACAATTGTGAAGACATAAAACAATTTACATGTCATAATAAAGTTGTAATGTCTTATTACAATTGTGATGTCATAATAGCATATTGAGGTCATAACCCATTGTGATGTCATCATAGCATTGGAAGGTAATAATACCATTTTGATGTCAAAATACCATTTTACTATCATACCAGGTGATTGTATTTATGACCTCTTCATAGAAATATGTGACACTGTTCCTGAACAGTCTTGGACAGGAACTGTCATCTCTGGGTTGTGTTTTATCACCTGCACAGATTGAGGTATATAGTGCTGGTGAGGCTTTTTCTCAAGAAAACTTTGTCCTACTCAGTGGTCAGTGAGGGAACCGCCTGGTGCTGGGGTTTATAGTTATACCTGGGCCTTCAGGAGAGTGAAATGGGTCATGCTATATGCCTAGGACACATAAGCTGTGTTTCCTTTAGTGGTGCTCCAGACAAACACTGTAAACCTAGTTTAGTGTCAAGACTGCTTTTTCAGCAGAATCTTTTCTCCATTTCCACAGTTGTTGTATAAGTTGCCAACATGTTATTTTTTTCTGATTAGGTGGGAATTTCATATAATATACAACACAATTACTTTTCAATTGCTCCCAGGTTCAAATTCATAACAATGTGTCACACTAAATTATTTTTGTTTGTTTAACATACACCAATTCAAGTACGTGTTGTTCATATACTCATTGGAACATGATCATAATCTAAGTCCAAGTCCTTGCTGTACCGTGCAGCCACAGCTAAGAAGAAGCCATCAGTCCTAAATCTATACTTCATCTCTTTGATCAGAGTTTTTATTCTGTATTTATTTATTATGATTTGTTCACTATGTATCAACTCTACTGTCCCACCCCCTTCTCTTTCCAGTCTCACCCACACTCCTTCTTCTATCCACATACCTTTTCTCTAGTTCCTTGACAGGGGAGATCCTCTTCCCCCTTCTATCTTACCGTAACTTATCAGGGCTCATCAATGCTGACTGCATCATTTTCTCTATGGCCTGATTCACAGGGCATTGTTCTCCTTGTGTCCTCAAGTCTCTCTACTTATGACACACTTCTGGCCTCCTCTCCTGCAGGCTTCTCAGAGCTCTGAAGGGAGGGAGAATTTCATATGGAAATCCTATTTAGAGCTGGGTGTATTAAGGTATCTCTCTCTGCATAATATCGGACTGTGGGTCTCTGTATGCTTTCCCATCTCTATGGATCCAAGAATATGGCACTGATCTCTCAGTTCAGGGCAGAGAGCAACATATTTAAAAAAAACATCCTGGATTGCTTGAAAATTCCCATAGGATGCCCTGGCCAACAACTCAATTAACGGCCACCCAATGCCTCCAGGGGAACACTGGTTTTGTCATTACAGATGGCCTATTGGAACTTTATCCCCCACTATAAGGAGACCTCCTAATATGTGAATAAATACCATATTTGTCTTTCTGCATTTTAGTTACTTCACCCAGGATGA
The DNA here is from genome assembly GCF_030254825.1 of Meriones unguiculatus. Lineage (NCBI taxonomy): Eukaryota > Metazoa > Chordata > Mammalia > Rodentia > Muridae > Meriones > Meriones unguiculatus. The sequence continues at coordinate 27,170,078 of NW_026843710.1, read as the reverse complement.
TTTTTCCTGGTTTCATCCATGTGCCTGAAAATAATATCCTGACGTTTTCTTAGCTGAGTAATACTCCCTTATGGAAATATTCCACTTTTTCCCCAATGGAGAGAGTCAGTCCTGTTCTTTGGACCTTGGAAAGTGCTGGGACCTTAATCATTGTATTGAATGAAAAACTATCTGGATACCTATGTTCTTTTAGCTTAGAAGTCCCTCCATTTCTTCCACTCCCTGGTATTTTAAATTGAAATGTCCCGTTCAAGCTCATCTATTTACATGGTTAGTCCCCAGTAAGCTAATGTCAGGTAATGGTTATAAGGTATGGACTTGTTAGATAATACAATTGAGATTGGAGTTATATCACAGGAGGGTGTTCTTTGAGATTGATATGCCAATAAAAGTGACCAGACAGTATGGAGTCTCTGTCTCTCACTACCTGCCACTTTCTATCTATGTTTCTGTTGGTCTCAGTGTCTCTAGTTGTGATTCTGTCGCTCTAGCTCTTTCTATCTCTGTCTACATCTCTCTGCCTGCTACTTATGGTATGAAAAGCTCTAGGAATCCGCTACAGAGGGCTTTTGAAAGCAAGAAGAAGAAAACAGGAAACAACCTAGGAACCTCCCACAGAGGGTCTATGAAAGCCTCTGCCCTGTAGACTATCAAAGCAGATGCTGAGTTGGATGGCCAACTTTTGGGCAGAGTGAATGGAATTTTATGTAAGAAGTGGGAAATAGCAAGAGCTGGAGAGGACAGGAACTCCACAAGGAGAGCAGCAGAACAAGAAAATTTGAACACAGGGAATTTCCCAGAGACTCATACTCCAACCAAGGACTATTCATGGAGATAATCTAGAACCCCTGCACAGATGTAACCCATGGCAGTTTAGTGTCCAAGTGGGTTACATACTGATGGGAAGAGGGACTGTCTCTGACATAAACTGATTGGCCTGCTCTTTTATCACCTCCCCCTGAGGGTGAGCAGTCTTACCAGGCCACAGAAGATGGCAATGGAGCCACTCTGGATGTGATCTGATAGACTAAGATCAGATGGAAGGAGAGGAGGACCTCCCCTATCAGTGGACTTGGGGAGGAGCATGCATGCAGAAACGGGAGGAAGGGTGGGATCAGGAGGGGAGGAGGGAGGGGCTTATGGGGGGATACAAATGAATAAAGTGTAATTAATAATAATAATAAAAGAAAAAGAAAAAAGAAAAGCTCTCAGTTCCGTTGAAGGACAAAAACAATATGACGTTTTGCAGACATGACATCCTGGATGGTTTCTGTAAAAACTTAAGTAAGGTCCTAATTAAATGCTTTTCATTCAAAGATTTGCCTTGGTCAGGGAGCATTTTTCCAGTAATTAATTCACTGATTGAGGACACATCTGTGCATTTAACAAATAGTAATGGAATCTGTGAAACGTGAAAGTCACACATCAAGGAAACATGATATTTATTAACGACCACTTGAAAGAAATATATGACAGTTTTCCTGAAATAAGAGTCTTGGACACAGGAACTATCATCTCTAGGGTGTGTATTTTGAGCTGGGAAAATTTAGGCATGTAGTGCTACTCAGCCTTTTTTTCAAGCTTGTTGTCCTCTTGGCCCTTTTAATAACTTCCTCCTATTTCTCTCACAGGCTTTAATCTGTTACAAGACAACATTCTGCCTCTCAGCCAACCAGCAACTAAGAGAATCTTGAGGTTTCCATGGAGATGAATAAACAAACTTTCCTCAGTGTTCAGTATCTGATCCTATGCACATGTGACAATTTATTGTGAAACTCAACATGCTTTTATCTCATCCCTTTATCCACATCCCACACCTTTACTCCTGTTTACCTCTGTGACAATGTCAGGTAGGAAATGAAACTTTAATATTTATTTAATTGGACGTTTCTAAATAGGGAAGCTTCAAAGTGATGTGGGATTAAGGGGAAGGTACCAAAACACAAGGTAGTCTCCTACTGTGGTCTTGGTTCTTAAATTTCCTAGATTGTGACTTTGAACTAAGCAGTTACATTCTTCCTCAATAAATTTACCTTCACATTCTTATTGATATAATAGGCTGGCAGGGTCTAGGGTTCCCTGGAATATTGAGTCTTTAAGAACAGAGAAAAGAGAAGAACACCAGACAATTCTTGGAACTTGTTTGGCTGAAGGAGAGAAAGATCATGTTTGTAAAAGTAGAACTGGGTGGTAATAAACTATTAAACAGCTGATGCTGTTCCGGACTTGTGTTGGCAACCCTCTATGAGTAGGGTTGCCTTGTCTGACCTGGCTGAATTTACAGCTGTGTCCTACAGAGTGGTCAGTGAGGAACCCTCCAGGTCTGGGAGTTTTCATTTAAAATGTTTCTCTAAGGCAGATAAATGGTTCCATGTTAAATGCCCAGGACACAAGAGCAGCTGTGTGTCTGCTGTGGTACTCCAGACAAACTCTCTAAATATGAAGTTAGAGCTGGGACTAACTGAGCTCAAGTGGTACCACCTGAGCTCATGGGGTCTGAAATAGCTACATAAACAATAGTTCATGGCTGAGGTTCTCTGTTACATAATGAGATTCTGGAAAGCATGCCTTATAAAGTCATACCTTGCCCTTCTTCAGCGGAATCTTTACTCCATGTTAAAAATCATTTTACAATTTGTCTAAATACTATTTTTATTGATTATGTGGGAATTTCATATACTATACATTATACCTCTTTTCCATTGCACAGAGGTTCAAATTCCTACTCATGTGTCACACTAAATATTTTTTTCTTTAAAATACCTCAATTGAAGTATGTGTTGGTCATTTATTGATTGGAACATGATTAGAGTCTCAATGCCAAGTCCCTTAAAGAAAACCAAGTTCATCTTACAGCACCCTGGCACAACCCACAAGAAGAAGCCATCAGTTTTTAAGAGCTCTTTACTTCATCACCTTGAACACAGATTTTCTTTTGTATTTACTTATTAGGATTTGTTTACTTTGTATCCCCTCTGCTGCCCAATCCCTCTTCTCCTTCCAGTCCCACCCACACTCCTTCTTCTTTCACTATGCCCCTTCTCTAGTTTCCTGATAGGGAAGTTCCTCCTCCCCTTATGTCTGACCCTAGCTTATCAGGTTTCACCAAGGCTGGCTGCATCATCTTCCTCTGCATCCTGCTTCTCAGGGTACTGTTCTCCTTATGTCCTCAATTCCCTCTACTTATCACAATCTTCCTACATCCTCTCCTGATGAATTCTCAGAGCTCTGAGGGGTGGGAGAATTTCAGAGGTAAATCCCATTTAGTGCAGGGTGTTTTAAAATCTCTCTCTCTTCATAATATCAGACTGTGGGTCTCTGTATGAAAATCCCATTTGAGGCAGAAGAAAGCATCTCTTTGGATCTAAAAATATGGCACTGATCTATCCGTTAAGGGCATAGAAAAACAAATTGTAATTATAAGAGCCTGGTTTGCTTAAAATTTGTGATGGATGTCCTGGCTGACCAATTAAATTAACTGCCACCCAATGCCTCCAGAGGAACAATGGTTTGGTCATAACATGTGAAACTTTATCCCCCACTATTAGGAGACCTCCTACTAAGTGAATACATACCATATTTGTCTTTCTGCATTTTAGTTACTTCACCCAGGATAATTTTCCCTAGGGTTCCATGGGCTATTTTTTTCTTTAAGAACAGTAAAAAGAGAAGGAAACTGGGTAATTCTTGGGACTCTTCTGGCTGAAACAGAGAAAGATTGGTAAATGTAAAAGGAGAACTGAGGGAAAACAAACTATTTGACATCTGGTTTTGTTCCACACTACTGTTAGTAACCCTCTGTGAGCAGGGTTGCCTTGGCTGCTCTGACTGGATCTGAAGCTGTGTCCTATTCACTGTTCAATGAGGAACTCTCAGGATTCTGAGGTTTATAGTTAAAACTGGGCCTTCAGAACAAAGCAATTTTTCTGTGCTATATGACTAGGATGCAAGAGCAGCTGTGTTTCCAGCTATGGTCCTCCAGAAAATCCCACTAGAAGTAGTGTAGTGCCAGGACTGCATTTTCAAAGGTGCCACCTGAGTTCAAGGGTTCTGAGGTAAGCTAGGTAACTACTAGTTCATGGCTAGGATTCTCGGCTGCATAGTGAGTTCCTGGAAAGCGTGCCCCACACAGTAAAATTCTACCCTCGTTTTGCAGAACTTTTTCAATGTTAAAAATCATTCTAGAGGGGCAAGATGGTGGAGCCGGGAGGACTCTCATTCTGAGCAGCAGCACAGCAGGATCAGCACAGTGACCAGCAATCAGAACTCTCGGCCATAAAACACAGTCATTGTGTTTCCCAGGTGAGAGGATACCCCACTGTGGGGGATTCAATCAGCTTTTAACTCACACGGCTAAACCACGGAAGAGATCCAGGTTCCGCCAGACGCTTGGCTGCCGGCCGCCAGCCCTAGCCCCAGCCCAGAGCCACAAGCCAGTGTCTCTGGTCACGGTCCCAGACTGAACTGTGGGCACCACACTATCAGAGACTGAAATTTTCAGTCGAGAGATAACCCCAGGGTACAGGAAATGACTGGGACCGGCCTTAGGTCACCCAGACATCCCCTGGAAAAGACAAGGGCAGGTTCCACTGGCACGCCAGGAGCCAGCCCGTAGCCAGAGCCAGTGACCCAGGTTCCGGCACAGAGCCCTGCCTGCCTGCGCGCCTGATTCGCTGCCACAGATAGAAACGGCGGGTCTGATCACAGAGCACTCAGCTCACCCCCGACCTGAAAAGGTCCCCGGAAAATTACCCAGCTCAGGGAACCACTCAGGCTCCCAAAAGCCGCAAAGGCAGACACAGGCAGTTTCTGCGCACCAGACAGCTGGCAGAGACTGAGCCGCCATCACACAGCTATGCTCCAGGCACAGGCAATTTCGGCGGCCAGCCAGCTGGCGGACACTGAGCAGTGTGCACCAGGACAAAAAAAGACACTAGGAGTCCGTGTCTCCAGAGAATCCACGGGGAAGGAAGGAGACTGTACTGACTTAAATCACCCAGTCCTTCCCTAAAAAAGTCTAGCAGACCAGTGGGGCCGAGGCGCCAGCACTCAGCTGTGCTCCAGACACAGGCACAAACAGTTGATGCACGCCTGATGTCCAACTGGGTCACAGCAGCTGATCATTAAATTTACAACCAAAAACCCAGAAACAGGGCAGCTGCCCTTAGGACTTCCCTGGGTGAGAGAGAACCCTCTCGACTAACAAAGACCACAGTTACCACTCAGGTCTATATCTCTGAGGTGAGCAACTCTTGAAAAAACACCAGCCATCCAGGGACTATACCCAAAAAGCTGAGAAGACATCCTTCAGAAAAAAACAGCTTTCTGCAAAGGGGATTCTCTCCACCACAGGATCCCCAGGAACCACCAGAAAATAACCCCAAACACCTAAGATAGCACAATGGGTAGAGGCCAGCGTAAAAGCTCAAGCAACAAAAGACAGAGCAATATGTCATCTCCAGAACCCAGTTACCCAGGGGCAATTAGCCCTGGACACCCCACCATAACTGACATCCAAGAAGATGACCTAACAAGTATGCTCATGAAGATGATAACAGAAGAAACAAATAAGATTCGTAAAGACATAGAGGAAGATAAACTCAAACAGAATATTGCCATCCGTAAAGAAATAGAGGAAGCTGCAGCCAAACAGTTTATGGCCTTTATAAAGGAAATGCTTAAAACACTGAATGAAATGAAAGAAACAGAGTTGAAGAAACTAAAAGAAAAAAACAGGAAAGTACAATCAGACAGGTGAAGGAAGTAAACAAAACAACTCAAGACCTGAAGATAGAATTGAAAAAAACACAATATACCCAAACTTGTGGGACACAATGAAAGCAGTGCTAAGAGGAAAGTTCATAGCACTAAGTGCCTTCAAAAAGAAATTCGAGACAGCTCATTCAAGCACCCTAATGGCTCAGTTAAAAACCCTAGAAAAAGAAGAAGCAGACATTCCAAGAAGGAGTAGATGGCTGGAAATAATCAAACACAGGGCTGAAATCAATCAATTGGAAACAAATAAAATAATTCAAAGAATCAATGAAACCAAGAGCTGGTTCTTTGAGAAAATCAACAAGATCGACAAACCCTGAGCCAGGCTAACTAAAAGGCAGAGAGACACCACCCAAATCAACAAAATCAGAAATGAAAAGGGGGATATAACTACAGACACTGGGGAAATCCAAATAATCATTAGGACTTACTTCAAAAGTCTATATGCCAGAAAATTTGAAAATCTAAATGAAATGGACAATTTTCTTGATCAATTTGACTTACCAAAGCTGAATCAGGAACAGGTAAATCAACTAAATAGTCCTATATCCCCCAAAGAAATAGAAGCGGTCATCAAAAGTCTCCCATCCAAAAAAAGCCCAGGACCAGTTGGCTTCAGCGCAGAATTCTACCAGACCTTCAAAGAAGAGCTAACACCAATTCTCTTCAAACTATTCCACAAAATAGAAACAGAAGGAATATTACCAAATTCATTCTATGAAACCACAGTCACCTTGGTACCTAAACCTCACAAAGACTCAACAAAGAAAGAGAATTTCTGGCCAATCTCCCTTATGAACATTGATGCAAAAATACTTAATAAAATACTTGCAAACCGAATCCAAGAACACATCAAAGATATTATCCATTATGACCAAGTAGGCTTCATCCCAGGTGTGCAGGGGTGGTTCAATATACAGAAATCCATCAATGTGATCCACCATATTACCAAACTGAAAGAAAAAAACCACATGATAATCTACGTAGATGCTGAAAAAAACATTTGACAAAATCCACCATCCATTCATGGTCAAAGTATTGGAGAGATCAGGGATACAAGGCACATATCTAAACATAGTAAAGGCGATATACAGCAACCCTATAGCTAACATCAAACTGAACAGAGAAAATATAAAGCAATCCCACTGAAATCAGGGACAAGACAAGGCTGCCCACTCTCTCCATATCTCTTCAACATAGTGCTGGAAGTCCTTGCTAGAGCAACAAGACAGTTGAAGGAGATCAAGGGGATACAAATTGGAAAGGAAGAAGTCAAATTATCACTATTTGCAGATGATATGATAGTATGCGTGAGTGACCCCAAAAACTCTACCAGGGAACTCCTACAGCTGATAAACACCTTCAGCAAAGTGGCCGGATACAAAATTAACTCAAAAAAATCAGTAGCCCTCCTGTGTACAAAAGACAAAAGGGCTGAGAAAGAAATTAGGGACACAACACCCTCACAATAGCCACAAATGACATAAGGAATCTTAGAGTAACCCTAACCAAGGAAGTCAAAGACTTGTATGAAAAAAAAATTTCAAATCTCTGAAGAAAGAATTAGAAGAAGATATGAGAAGATGGAAAGATCTCCCATGCTCATGGATTGGCAAGATTAACATAGTAAAAATGGCCATCTTACCAAAAGCAATCTACAGATTCAATGCAATGCCCATCAAATTACCAACACAATTCTTTACAGTCCTGGAAAGAAAAATTCTCAACATCATATGGAATAACAAGAAACCCAGAATTGCTAAAACAATCCTCTACAATAAAAGATCTTCCAGAGGTATCTCCATCCCTGATCTTAAGTTGTACTATACAGCAACAGTTTTAAAAACTGCATGGTACTGGCATAAAATCAGAATGGTGGATCAATGGAACCGAACAGAGGACCCAGAAATAAACCCACACACTTATGGACACCTGATCTTTGACAAAGACACCAAAACCATACAATGGAAAAAAGATAGCATCTTCAACAAATGGTGCTGGTCTAACTGGATGTCTACTTGTAGAAAAATGAAAATAGATCCATACTTGTCACCCTGCACAAAACTGAAGTCCAAGTGGATCAAAGACCTCAACATAAAACCAGACACATTAAATCGGCTTGAAAAAAAAGTGGGAAATACCCTAGAACTCATTGGTACAAGGGAAAACTTTCTGAACAGAACACCAACAGCACAGGCTCTAAGAGTAACAGTCAATAAATGGGACCTCATGAAACTGAAAAAGTTCTGTAAAGCAAAGGACACCGTCATCAAAACAAAGCGACCACCTACAGATTGGGAAAGAATCTTCCCCAACCCTTTATCTGACAAAGGACTCATATCTAGTATATTTAAAGAACTAAAGAAGCTGAAAAGCAGCAAACCAAATAATCCACTTAAAAAATGGGGAACAGAGCTAAACAGAGAATTCTCTGTAGAGGAATACCAAATGGAGGAGAAGCACTTAAAGAAATGCTCAACCTCACTAGCCATTAGGGAAATGCAAATCAAAACTACCCTGAGAATTCACCTTACACCCATGAGAATTGCCAAGATCAAAAACTCAAGTGACAACACATGCTGGAGAGGTTGTGGAGAAAGGGGAACCCTTATGCATTGCTGGTGGGAATGTAAACTTGTACAACCACTCTGGAAATCAATCTGACGCTTTCTCAGACAACTGGGAATAGCGCTTCCTCAAGATACAGCCACACCACTACTGGCCATATATCCAAAAGAGGCTCAAGTACACAAAAAGGACATTTGCTCAACCATGTTTGTAGCAGCTTTATTTGTAATAGCCAGAAGCTGGAAACAACCCAGATGCCCCTCAACTGAAGAATGGATGCAGAAATTTTGCTACATCTACACAATGGAATATTACTCAACAATGAAAAATAAGGAAATCATGAATTTTACAGGTAAATGGTGGGATCTGGAAAGGATCATCCTGAGTGAGTTGTCCCAGAAGCAAAAAGACACACATGGTATATACTCACTCATATAGACATACAACATAGGACAAACCCACTAAAACCTGTGCATCTAAAGAAACTAAGCAAGAGAGAGGACCCTAACTAAAATGTCCAATCCCCATCCGGCAAGGCAAAGAGGATGGACATCAGAAGAAGAAGAAAACAGGAAACAACCTAGGAACCTACCACAGAGGGCCTCTGAAGGTCTCTGCCCTTCAGACTATCAAAGCAGATGCTGAGCCTGATGGGCAACTGTTGGGCAGGTGAATGGAATTTTAGGTAAGAACTGGGAAATAGTAAGAGCTGGAGAGGACAGGGTCTCCACAAGGAGAGCAACAGAACAAGAAAATTTGAACACAGGGAACTTCCCAGAGACTCATACTCCAACCAAGGACTATTCATGGAGATAACCCAGAACCCCTGCACAGATGTAGCCCAGGGCAGTTCAGAGTCCAATTGGGTTACATAGTGATGGGAAGAGCGACTGTCTCTGACATAATCTGATTGGCCTGCTCTTTGATCACCTCCCCCTGGGGGGGAACTAGCCTTACCAGGCCATAGTAGAGGACAATGCAGCCACTTTTGATGAGAACTGATAGACTAAGATCAGAAAAGAGAAGAGAACCTCCCCTATCAGTGGACCTATCAGGGGGGTGGCATGCAAGCAGAGGGAAGAGGGAGGGTAGGATTGGGAGGGGAGGAGGGAGGGGCTTATGGGGGGATGCAGAATGAATAAAGTGTAATTGATGAAAAATTTTTAAAAAAAGGGAAAAAATAATTTAAGAACCTTAAATGACTTTCAAAAGTTGAGGAAAACATGGAGTTATTCAATTGGCATGGAGCACGTCTTGCCCCTGGGGGCAATGGTCTCCTGAACCTACTCAGACCTCGGACACCACCACTGCTAGTTCTAGAACTGATGCAGGATATTCCAACGGGGGGTTTAAGGTTCTCATAATATTTCCTATAAGCCCACACCTGTTTGTTTATATCCCCCATTTTTATTCATTATTAGCAAGATAGAACCAAGTAATTGTGGTAATGATACTTGCTTTTCTGCCCAATGCTGGAATGCTAGTAAATTTAGGTATGCCCTGGTTACTCCCATGCCTCACTGGGTGCCTGTGCCCATTGATGCCCCTCACGCTATGACTCTCTTCAGACAGAAAAGGGATCTTGGAATTACAGCCACCATTGTTACTGCCATCTCATTGGCGGCTGTTGGAGCTACCACCAGGGCATTAGCCATGAGTCATACTGGGCAGACTGCTCAGACCCTGAATAATCATTTAGCCAATGTAGCTCATGCCTTAGTTGTACAAAAAGGAATTAATGCTCAACTAAAAGGAAGCTTGATGGTTTTCAATCAGAGGATTGACCTAGTGCAGGAGCAAATTGATACCCTATGTCAAATTGCTAAACCTGGCTGTCAATGAAAATATGCTGGACTTTAAGTCACTAGCATATAACATGAGAATTTTTCCTGTGCTGCAAATCTGTCTAAACAATTGTTGAGCTATATTTTAGGTAATTGGACTGGAGAATTCGATACTACGATGGAGCAGCTGAGAGTGGCCATTGTCACAGTAAATTCTACCAGAGTGGACGCAGGACTAGCCACAGGATTATCATCATGGATTGCTGCAGCCATGAATCATCTGAAGGAATGGGCGGGTATGGGAGCATTAGCAGGCCTTCTGATGTTGGTCTCCTTGTTTTGCCTGTGGTATATATGCAAGATTAGAGTCTCATAACAGCGTAATACAGCCATGATCATTCAGGCCTTTACAGTCATTGAAGCAGGACAGTCTCCCCAATCATGGTTGGCTACCATAAAAAGCTAAAATGTTATGCTCAGGATGTAAGGCTAAGCACTGCACTCAGGGTCAGCTGCTTTGGACCCAGAGAAGAGCATGTCTGATTGCATGCAGGTTGACGCCCCAGGTCCCGTCTCTGAGAAAAAGGTATCAAACGCGTCTGATGCTCTTTGGGTGGATGACACCTAAATGAACATCAGTACAAAGTCCCAAATTATTTCTAATATCAGAGATCAGACCTCTACTCTTGCCTGATGTGTCTCAAACAAAACGGGGAACTGTAGAGAGCTGCGGAATGCTATGCCTTAAACATGGAGCTGGTTTCATGCCTTCCACCTTCCTGATGGTGAGTGCTCTCTGTCACGAACAATTCCACATTTGGCTAAGGCTGAGGATCTGGCTTGCTTCCATGTATGTGGACCTATCTGCATTGCCCACGTGGCACGCTGGGGTTGGCTACCCAGAGGCTATTTAAGCTGTGGGCTGGCTTTCCCCAGGGTCAGATGATTGTTCAAGGTTCCTGAATAAACTGCTTTGAAAAAAAAAGAAATTTTAATATGGATTATAGTATATTACTTTTGTACTATTACACTATTTCACATTACTTTATGTAGTGATGGTTAATGTTTACTGAGACAAATTAAAAATTTATCAAGGGAAAAAAAGAGAAAAGATATCATAAAGTGAATTTACACAGCTGAAAAAAATTTAAATCACAGTCATGATTGGGGAGTAGAGAAACAGCAGAAATCTGGGAACTGAGATAAAGAAATAACATAGAAAAACATGCAGCTTTTAGAGAAAAACAGAAGCCGAAATACCTGACCAAGAAGAGCAGACAACTTATATTTTATAAAGTTCTTTTATTTTTGAGATTATAAGACATAATTTCCCTTTTCCTGTTTCTCTTTCAAAGTCCTGTGTATATCCCTGTTTGATCTATTTCCAATTTGTTCACTCTCTTTTCCTTAATTAATAGTTGTTGTGTAGATGTAGCACATGCAAACATATTGTTAAATACATAAATATAACCTCTTCAGTTTATAAAAAAAAAAAAAAGTTGTCTGAGCAAGCACTAGATTGATTTCCAGAGTGGTTGTAAAATTTTATAATCCCACCAGAAGTGCAGGAAGGTTTCTCTTTCTCCACAACCTCTGAGCATGTGTTCTTACTTTAGTTTTTTATCTTTGCCATTCTGAATATTGTAAGTTGAAATCTCACAGTCATTTTGATTTGCAATTTCCTGATGGCTAATGACATTGAGTATTTCTTTAAGTGCTTCTCTGCCATTCAATATTCCTCTACAAGAATTCTCTGTTTAACTCTGTTCCCCATTTTTTAATTGGATTACTTGATTTTTTGCTTTTCAGTTTTTTAGTTCTTTATATATACTGTGTGGTTTAAGTTTCATGAATGTTTCTTTTACATATGTGAGTGCCCTTTTATTTGGGCCATAGATGTTCAGGATTGTAATGTCTTCCTGGTAGAATTTTCCCTTGATGAGTATGAAGTGTCCTTGCCCATCTCTTTTTGTTGAATTTGGTTGAAAGTCTATTTTATCAGATATTAGAATGTCTAACCTTCTCTGTATAGTTCCAATTTTGTATATGTGCCGCCGAAGCAAGCACCACATAATTCTTTCAAGTGGTCAATAATAAAGTCACGTGTCCTTGCCATGTGACTTTCACGTTAACACAGATTCCACTATTATTTATTAAATGCACAGTCAGTAAGTAATTTTCTATGAAAATGCTCCCTGATCAAGGTAAATATTTGAACAAAAAGCGTTTAATTGGTACATTGCTTATATTTTTAGGAGGCCATCCATGATATCATGTCAGCAAGCAGTCATTTTGTTGTAGTCCTTCACCAAAACTGAGAGCTTCTCACAGGGAACCACAAGTGGCAGGCAGAGAGAGGGAGACAGAAAGAGAACTAGAAAGACAGATTTAGAAATACAGATATGAGATCAACAGAAACAAAGATGTGGAGTGACATAAATCAAGATACAGTGACTCCATTCTGTCTGATTACTTTCATTGGCATATCAACCTCAAAGAACACTATCCTGTAATATAAATCCAAAAGGAATTATTTATTCACTTTTTTATCCCCACATAAAACCTTATCTTCTCCCATCACACCTTCCCTCTCATTTCTGCATGCATGCCCCTCCCCAGGTCCACTGAGAGGGGAGGACTTCCTCTCCTTTCCTTTGTTCCTAGTCTTTCAGATCTCATTAGGAGTGGCTGCATTCTTTCTCTCTGTGGCCTGGTAAGGCTGCTCCCCAGTCAGGGTGAGGTGATCAAAGAGCAGGCTAATCAGTTCATTTCATTGGTAGTCCCAGCTCCCATTACTGTGGAACCCACATGGAACTGCCATTGGCTACATCTGTGCAGAGGTTCTAGGTTATCTCCATGCATGGTAATTCGTTGGGGTATGAGTCTCAGGAAAGGCTCAGATTTTTTGGTTCTGTTGCTGTCCTTGTTGAGCTCCTGTCCTCTCCAGATCTTCCTATTGCCCACTTCTTTTATTAGATTCCGTGCACTCTGCCCAAAATTTGACCATATGTCTCAGCATCTACTTTGATAATCTGTAGGGCAGACCTTTTTAGAGGCCCTCTTTGGCAGGCTCCTAACTTGTTCCCTGTTTTCTCCTTCTTTGCGTTTTGGTATGGGGATTGAGTATTTTAGCCAGAGTCCTCCTTCTTCATAAGTTTCTTTAAGTGTACAGATTTTAGTAGGTTTATCCTATACTATATGTCTATATGAGTGAATATAGACTGCTTGTATCTTTCTGCTTCTGAAGTAGCTCACTGAGGTTGATATTTTCCAGTTTCTACCATTGACCTGGAAATTTTATATTTCCTTGGTTTTTATTGCTGATAAAAAAAACTTGTTAATATTCCATTGTGTAGATGTACCACAATTTCTGTATCCATTTTCAGTTGGATGGTATCTGGGTTGTTTCCAGGTTCTGGCTATGACAAATAAAACTCCTGCAAACATGGTTGGGCAAATGTCCTTATTGTATACTTGAGCCTCTTTTGGATGTATTCTTAGGAGTAGTATGACTGGATTTCGAGGAATCACTGTGCCTAATTGTCTGAGAAAGCACCAGATTGATTTTTAGAGTGGTTGTACAAGTTTATATTCCCACCAGCAAGGGAGGAATGTTCCCCTTTGTCCACAATTTCATCAGCATGTGTTGTCACTTGTGATTTTGAGAGAAACTTAAAACAATCCTACTGAAATCATGACAAGGCAAGGCTGTCCACTCTTTCCACATCTCTTGAACGTAGTTTTGGAAGTCCTTTCTAGAGCAATAAGGTAATTGATGTGACTAAGCGAATAGGAATCAGAAAGTAAGAAGTCAAAGTACCAGTATTTGCAGATGACATGATAGTCTACCAGAGTGACCCTAGATTGTACCTGCATACTTATACAGACGGAAAAGTGGCTGAGTACAATATTAACTCAAAAAAAAAACCCAGTAGCCCTCATATGTACATAAGACAAAAGGGCTGAGGAAAAATTAGCGGAACAAAAGGAATTATATTATCTACCCAGGCCATATATCCTAACCCTTCCAAGACATTTCCTTACTGAGGACTCCACATTTAAGTAGATGAGCTTCAAGGGAAAACTTCAACTCAAATCAGCAGTAAGTGGAAGAAGATGTAGGAACTTCTAGGCTAAAAGAACATAGTCATTCTAATACTTTGTCATTCAATACAATGATTAAAGTTCCTGTAAATTCCAAGGATAAAAGAACAGGACTGACAATCTCCTCTGGGGAAAACATGGAATATTTCCATAATAGAGTATTAGTCACCTAAGAAAATAACATAATATTTTCAGGCAAATGGATGGAACCCTGAGAAATCATCCTGGGTGAAGTAACTAAAATGAAGAAAGACAAATATGGTATATATTCACTTATTAGGATGTCTCCTAATAGTGGGGTTAAAGTTCCAAATGGCCATCTTTTGTGACTATAACAGTCTTCTACTAGGGGAATTGAGTGGCAGTTAATTGAGTTAACAGAAATTTTCAAGCAATGCAGGTTGTTGTTATTAAAGTATGTTGCTCTCTGCTCTCAACTAATTAATCATTGCCATTTTCTTCTATCCAGAGACAAGCTTCTTTCTGCATCAAATGGGATTCCATATAAAGACCCACAGTCCAATATTATGTAGAGAGAAAACTTAAAACACCTAGAACTGAATGGAATTTCCCTTTGAAATTCTCCTTCCCCTCAGAGCTCTGGGAAGACTACAGGAAAGTTGGCAGAAATTGTGTGATAGAGGGAATTGAGGACACAAGGAGAACAATGCCCTGAGAATCAGGCCACAGAGAAAAATGATTCAGCCAGCCTAGATGAAACCTGATAGGCTAGGGTCAGATAGAAGGTGGAGGATGACCTCCCCTGTCAGGGAAATATAAAAACATCATAGAAGAGGGAGGCTGAGTGGGAATGTAAGGAGAAGGAGGGGGTAGCAGAGGAGATACAAAATGAACAAATCATAAAGAGTAAATAAGAAAAACATTGATCAAAGTGATGAAGTATGGAGCTCTTCAGGATAGATGGCTTTTTCCTGGGGCTGGTTCCAGGGTGCTGGAAGGATGAACTCAGTTTTCTTTAAGGGACTTGGCATTGAGATTTTGATCATGTTCCAATGATTATATGAATGACACATACTTCAATTCATGTATTTTAAAGAAAAAAATTAGTATGACACATGGGTAGGAATTTGAACCTGGAAGCAATGGAAAAGTAGTACAATGTATATTAAATGAAATTCCCACATAAGAATGAAAATAATATGTTCTCAACTTTTACATTGACTTTTAACATTGAGAAAGATTTCACTAAAGAAGCAAAAAATTTGACTTTGTAGCGCATAGTTTCTAGCCCTTTCTAGGCCATTACGTAGCAGAGTATCCTAGCCATGAACTAGTGTTTACACAGCTAATTCAGACTGCATGAGCACAGGTGGCACTTCTGAACAAGCAGTTCTAGCACTAACACTACATTTAGAGTGTTTGTCTGGAAGACACCTTGTAGAAACTCTTCTGCTCTTGTGTCCTAGGCATAAAACAGGGAGCCATTTCTCTGTCTGGAATGAGCAGTTTAAGTGAAAACCCCAGGATCAGGAGAATTTCTCAATGACCATTGAGTAGGACACAGCTTCCCATCCAGCCAGGTCAGCCAAGGCAACTCTGCTATCAGAGGGTTGCTAACACTACAATAGAACATTACAAGCTGTCAAATAGTTTATTGTCCCCCAGTTCTTCTTTTACACTCACTGATCTTTCTCTATTTCAGCCAAACCAGTCCCAGGAATTCTCTGGTTTCCTGTTCTTTTCCCTGCTCTTAAAGACTCAGTACCCTAAGGAACTCTAGACCCTGCCAGCCTATTATATCACTAAGAATGTAAAGGTCCATTTATTGAGTATGAAGGTAACTGTTCCGTTCAAAGACACAACCTAGGAAATTGCAGATCCAAGACCACAGTATGTGACCACCTTGTCATTCCTAACAATCAATCTCCTTAATCCCACAACACTTTGAAGCTTACCTACTTAGGAAGCTGTCCAATTAAATAAACATTCAAGTTTCATTTGCTACTTGATATTGACACAGAGATAAACAGGAGTTAAAGTGTGGGATCTGGATAAAGGGTTGAGATAAAGGCTAGTTTGGTTTCACAAGAAATAGTCACTGGTGCACAGGATCAAAGATGCTGGACACTGAGGAAAGTTTGTTTACTCATCTTCATGGAATCCTCAAGATTACCTCAGGTGCTGATTGGCTGAGATGGAGAATGATGTCATGAAACTGGTGAAAGCCAATAAGAGTTTCAGGAGCCAGTTGTTAAAATGGCCAAGTGGACAGCCTGTTTGTGAGAAAGCACACAACCCAGAGATGGCATTTCCTGTGTCAAAAACTCTTAGTTCAGGAAAAGTGTCACATACTTCTTTCAAATGGTCATTAATGATTATCATGTATTCTGACATGTGACTTTCACATTATCACAGATTCATTTAGTATTTGTTAACAGCACTGATATGCCCTCTTTCATGGAAACATGTACAGTAAATAGTATTTACTGTAAATGCTCCCTGACCAAGGCAGAGACCATCCATGATGGCATGTCAGCAAGCAGTCAGTCATCATTTTGTAGGCGTTCTGCAAAAATGAGAGTTTTTCATACTGAACCACAAGTGGCAGTCAGAGAAAGGAAGAGTGAAAGAGAAAGAGAGAGAGCTAGAGAGACAGATACAGCAATAGAGAGACGTAGACCACCAGGAACATACATGAAAAGTGACAAAAGAGAGATAGACTCTTTGGTAACTTTCATTGGCATGTCAATCTCAAAGTACGCCCTCCAATATTATAACTCCAAAAGGATTTTTTTAATATTTATTTTAATTTTTATCAATTATACTTTTTCAACTTTGTATACCCTGATAACCCCTCCCCCCTCTTAATTCTACCTTTCTTCCCGCTTGTCCACACTTGCCCCTAACCAAGTCCACTGAAAACAGATTTCTTTTCCTTTTTTCTGATTCTAGTCTATCAGATCTCCTCAGAACTGGCTACATTGTCTTCCTCTGTGGCCTGCTAAGGATACAACTTCATCAGGGTGAGGTTTTCAAAGAGAAGGCCAATCACTTCATGTCAGAGGCAGTCCCTCTTGCCATTATTGTGAAATCCACAAGGACACTGAACTGCCATGGGCTATATCTGTGCAGGGGTTCTAGGTTGTCTCCATGAATGGTACTTGGTTGGAGTATGAGTTTCAGGAAAGACCCCTGTGCTCAGATTTTTTTTGGTTCTGTTGCTCTCCTTGTGGTCATCCTGTCCTCTCCAGAACTTACTATTTCCAACTTCTTTCATTTGATTCCATGCACTCTGTCCAACAGTTGACAATAATTCTCAGAATCTGCTCTGGTAGCCTACAGGGCAGAGCCTTTCAGAGGCCCTTTATGGCAGGCTCCTAACTTGTACCTGTTTTCTCCTTCTGCTGTCCATTGTCTTTGCATTTCCAGATGGGGACTGAGCATTTTAACCAGAGACCTTCCTGTTGATTATATTTTTTTAGGTGTAAAGATATTAGTAGGTTTATACCACCTTAGATAGCTATATGAGTGAGTGTATACCATGTGTATCTTGGTGCTTCTGGGCAGCTCACTCAGGATGATCTTTTCCAGTTCCCACCATTGACCTGCAAATTTCATGATTTCCTTGCTTTTTATTGCTGAGAAATATGTCATTGTGTAGATGTACCACAATTTGTGTATCCATTTTTCAGTTGGGGGGCATCTGAGTTTTTTTCCAGGTTCAGACTTTTATAAATAAAGCTGCTACAAATGTGGTTGATCAAATGTCCTTATTGTGTACGCGAGCCTCATTTGGAGATATGCCTAGCAGTGGTATAACTTGATTTTGAGGAAGCACTATTCCTAGTTGTCTGATAAAGTGCCACATTGATTTCCATAGTGGACTTACAAGTTCATATTCCCACCAGCAGTGGTACAAGTTTACTTTTTATGACCGCTTCTATTTCCTTAGGGGATATAAGACTATTTAATTGATTTATCTGGTCTTGATTCAGCTTTGGTAAGTGGAATCAATCAATAAAATTGTCCATTTCTTTTACATTTTTAATTTTTGTGGCTTGTAGAATTATGAAGTAAATCCTAATGATGGTTTGGATTTCCTCAATTGTCTGTAGTTATATCCCCTGTTCATTTCTGTTTTTATTGATTTGGATGGGATGTCTCTGCCTTTTAGTTAGTTTGGCTAAGGG
The DNA here is from genome assembly GCF_030254825.1 of Meriones unguiculatus. NCBI lineage: Eukaryota > Metazoa > Chordata > Mammalia > Rodentia > Muridae > Meriones > Meriones unguiculatus. The sequence continues at coordinate 27,151,696 of NW_026843710.1, read as the reverse complement.
TTTGTCTATCCTCTTCAATTTTTTAAAGAACCAGCGTTTGGTTTCATTGATTCTTTGAATTGTCTTTTTGTTTGTTTGCTTGCTTGTTTCTAATTGACTTCAGCCCTGAGTTTGATTATTTCCAGCAATCTACTTCTTATTGATTGGTCTGCTCCTTTTTCTCTAAGGGTTTTAAGCTGCTTCAATGAGATGTCTGAAATTTCTTCTTGAAGGCACTTAGTGCTATGAACTTTCCTCTTAGCACTGCTTTCATTGTGTCCCATAAGTTTGGGTATGTTGTGCCTTCATTTTCATTGAATTCTAGGAAGACTTTAATTTTTTTTTAAATTTCTTCCCTGACACAGGTGTCATTTAGTAGCAAGTTATTCAATTTCCATGTGTATGTAGGCTTTTTGCTATTTCTGTTGATGTTGAGGTCCAGCTTTATTACATGGTGATCAGAAAAGATACAAGGGAATATTTCTTTCTTCTTGTATCTGTTAAGGCTTGCTTTATAACCAACCATATAGTCTATTTTGAGAGGGTTCCATGAGGTGCTAAGAAGAAGGTAAATTATTTTGTGTTTGGGTGTAAAGTTCTATAAATGTCTGTTAAGTCCATTTGATTCATGACCTCTGTAAGAGACATTATTTTTCTTCAATTTGTTTTGCTGACCTATCGTTGTTGAGAGTGGGGTGTTGAAGTCTCCCACTATAAATGTGTGGGGATTTATGTGTGGTTTATACTTTATTAATATTTCTTTTAAATATGTGGGTACCCTTGTATTTGGACCATAGATGTTCAGGATTGTGATGTCTTCCCAGTGGAATTTTTCCCTGATGAGTATGCAGTGTCCTTCCCCATGTATTTTGATTAATTTTGGGTGAAAGTTCATTTTAATCAGATATTAGAATGGCTATTCCTGCTTGCTTCTTAGGTCCATTTGCTTGGAAAGCAGTCTTCCAGTCCTTTCCCCTCAGGTAATGTCTGTCTTTGTGATTTAGGTGTGTTTCTTGTATGCAACAGATTGTTGGGTCTTGTTGACACATTCATTATGTTACTCTGTGTCTTTTTATTGGAGAATTGATTCCATTGATGTTGAGAGAGATTAATGACCAGTGGCTTTTATTTTGATATTGGCTCTGGTAGTAAGTGTGTGTGCTTGGTGCTTTTTGATTTACTCTAGTGAAGTTAATTATTTCCTGTGTTTTCTTGAAAGTAGCTAGTTTTCTTTGATTGTATTTTTCCTTCTAGTCACTTATATTAAGCTGGAATTTTGTGTAGGTAATGTTGAAATTTGTTTTTGTCATTGAATATCTTATTTTCTCAGTCTGTCTATGAGTTTTAGCCTGGGTGGACATCTGAGTTCTTTAAGGGCCTGCTTGGTATCCATCCAGGCCCTTCTGGTTTTCATAGTCTCTGTTGAGAAGACAGGTGTGATTATGATGTGTTTGCCATTATATGTTACTTGGCCTTTTTCCCTTGCAGCTTTTAGTATTTTGTTGTTGTTGTTCTGTTCTTTTGATTATTATGTGGTGGAAAGATTTTCTTTTCTGGACTAATTTATTGGGTGTTGTGTAGACCTCTTGTATTCTTATGGGCCTCTCCTTTAAGTTGATAAAATTTTCTTCAATGAGTTTGTTGAAAATACTTTCAGAGCCTCAGAGGAGGAACTTTTCTTTTTCCTCTATTCCTATTGTTCTTAGGTTTGTATTTTTATGTTGTCTTAAATTCCTTGGACGGTCTGTGTCAGGAATTTCTTTAGCTTTATCCATTTCTTTGACAGATACATCAGTTTCTTCCATTGTATATTCCACACCTGAGATTCTTTCTTCCATCTCTTGTAGTCTATTGGTTTTGCTACCCTCTGTACTTCCTGTTTTCTTCCCTAAGTTCTTTCTTTCCACAATTTCCTCTATTTGTGTTTTCTTTAATTTCTCCAATAAAAAATATGCACCACTTAAAGAATTTGCATGTTGTCCTAGTGGATGGGTCATGCTAATCCTCTCTGTATTGTTCCAATTTTAGTATATGTGTTGTCAAAGCAAGCACCACATATTTCTTTCAAGTGGTCATTAATAAAGTCACACGTCCTTGACTTGTGAGTTTCACATTATCACAGATTCAATTATTATTTATTAAATGCACAGATATGTCTCCAGTCAATAAATTTTTTTCTGTGAAAATGCTCCCTGACCAAGGCAAATCTTTGAATAAAAAGCATTTAATTGGGACATTGCTTACATTTTTACAGTGACCATCCATGATGTCATGTCAGCAAGGAGTCGCTTGTAATCCACCAAAACTGAGAGCTTTTCATACTGAACAACAAGTAGCAAGCAAAGAAAGGGAGACTGAAAGAGTCACAGAGACAGAGCAAAAGAGACATATTCAGAAATAGAGAGACCAAGACCAACAGAAATAAAGATATAAAGTAACACAGACTGAGAGAAAGAGACTTCATTCTGTCTGGTCACTTTCACTGGCATATCAACCTGAAGGGACAAACTTTTATAATATAAATAAAAAGGGAATTATAATTTTAATATTTTTATTTTATTTTTTATTAATTACACTTTATTCATTTTGTATCCCTCCATAAACCCTATCCACTTCCATTCCCAACTTCCATACCCCTTCTCCATGCATACCCCTCCCCAAGGCCAGTGATAGAGTAGGTTTTCCTCTCTTTGCTTCTGATCCTAGTCTATCAGATCATATTAGGAGTGGTTGCATTGTTTTTCTCTGTGGCCTGGAAAGCCTGTTTTCATTATTAAGGTGAGGGGATCAAAGAGCAGTCCAATCAGTTCATGTCAGAGGCAGTCCCTCTTCCCATTACTATGGGACATACTTGGACACTGAACTGCCATGGGCTACATCTGTGCCGGGGTTCTAGATTATCTCCATGCATGGTATTTGCTTGGAGTATGAGTATTAGGAAATAACACTGCACTCAGTTTTTGGTTCTATTGCTCTCCTTGTGGAGTTCTTGTCCTCTCCAGAACTTACTATTTCTCACTTCTTTCATTAGGCTCCATGCACTCTGGCCAATGGTTGGCCACAATTCTCAATATCTGCTTGGATAGTCTGCATGCAGAACCTTTCAGAAGCCCTCTGTGGCAGGCTCCTAACATGTTCCCTGTTTTCTTCGTCTTCTGATGTTCATCCTCTGCATTTCAGGATGGGGATTGAGCATTTTAGCCAGAGTCTTCCCTCTTGATTTGTTTCTTTAGGTGTACAGATTTCAGTAGGTTTATCCTATTTTATATGTCTATATGTGTGAGCATATACTGGGTGTATCTTTCTGCTTCTGGGATAGCTCACTCAGGATGATCCTTTCCAGTTCATACCATTGACCTGAAAATTTCATAATTTCCTTGTTTATCTTTTTTTTTAATTGCTGAGTAATATTCCATTGTGTAGATGTACCACAATTTCTGTATCCATTTTTCAGTTGGGGGGAAAATGGGTTGTTTTCAGGTTCTGGCTATTACAAATAAAGCTGCTATAAACATGGTTGAGCAAATGTCCATATGGTGTACTATGGCCTCTTTTGGATATATGCCCAAGAGTGGTATGGCTGCACTTTGAAAAAGTGCTATTCCTAGTTGTCTGAGAAAGCACCAGATGATTTCCAGAGTGGTTGTATAAGTTCACATTCCCACCAGCAGTGGAGTAGTGTTCCCCTTTTTCCACAACCTCTCCAGAATGTGTTGTCACTTGAGTTTTTGATTGCTGTAGAGGAATATAGAATGGCAGTGAAACACTTATAGAAATGCCAATGTCGTTAACCATCAGTGAATTGCAAATCAAACTGAACCTGAGATTTCACCTTATACTCACCAAAATGGCTAAAATGAAGAACTCAAATGACAACATATGCTGGAGAGCATCTCATTATATAGCAGAGAATCCTATCCATGAACTTGTGGTTATCCAACTACCTCAGACCCTATGAGCTCAGGCAGAAACTCTGATCAAGCAGTCCTGGCACTAGCACTATATTTAGATGGTTTGTCTGGAGTACCACAGCAGGAAACACAGCTGCTCTTTTGTCCTAGGCATATAACATGAACACATGTTGTTTTATAGGATTAACATTAGAGTAGATGATAAAGGTAGACAAAAAGTAAGTAAAAATTTGTGGCCCTCAGACTTGTCAAAGATTTTAATACATATGGCATTTTTTTTATTTTTTTTTTATTTTTTTTTTACATATGGCATTTTAATATATGTAATCTTATTATGACAGAGTCCATCCTGTTAAGGCACAAAATAAAATTAATTTAGCTTTTCTACAGCTATACATTTAAAACAAAAGTTTGCCCAATTGTTGAAACTTTAATGGTATTTACTGATGGTTCATTGTCTGGTGTGCTGCCTATGCTTATAAAAGAAAAAAAAATATTTTCAAGTGACTAACAGAGCTGTGCAAATAGCAGAGTTATCTGCAGTATTGGTTATGTTTCAAAGTTTTAATAAGCAGTCTTTGAACATTCATACAGATAGTGCATATGCAGCTCATTTGCCTAGTTTAGAGACTGCAAGTCAAATTCAGACATGTTCTCCTGAATAAATATTAAGTTTTACAAATTAAAAATTTGATACAAAAAACTTTCCCTTTTTTTATAGGACATTTGAGAGCACATTCTAATTTAGCAGGACCCCTTCTAAAGGAAATGCATTGGCAGATAGTCACCAAAGTTTATTGTTCACAGTTAAAAAGAGCCCAGGATGCCCATAATATGCATCATGTTAATAGTCAAACCTTGAGACTTAAATATGGATTGCCTAAGGAACAAGTGCATAATATAGTCAAGGCTTCCAGTACTTGTCCTCAATTTTAGCCTGTTCCTCATTTGGGAGTCAATCCTAAAGGATTGGCTCTAAATCAAATTTGGCAAGTGCATATTACTCATATTCCTGAATTCAAACAATTGAAATACGTGCATGTTTGCATAGATACCAATTCTGGATTTTTTTTTTTTTTGCCACTCCTTAACCACGGAATGCTGTAAAGAATGTTATTGATCATTGCCTACAGACTTTTAAGGTTCTAGGAATTCCTAAGCAATTTAAAACTGACAATGGAACAGGATATACTAGTAAAACTTTTAAAAGATTTTGTTAACAGTTTCAAGTTTCTCATATAACTAAAATACCTTATAATCCACAAGGACAAGGCATTGTAGAGCATGCCCACTAAACAATTAAAATTCATTTGCAAAAACACAAAGAAGGGGGAGGTAATCCCCTGGATACCTAAGAATCACCTTTATCATGTTGTTTTCATTCTGAAATTCTTAAATTGGAATAAGCATGGTAAATCTGCAGCAGATATATTATGTCATAGAGAAAACTTTTGCTAAGGTAAAATTGCTATGGAGCCGACCCTGTACTCATATTGGAATGAGGATCTGTCTGTGTTTTTCTGCAGGAAAATGGTGTAGTTACCAGAATGTCTGTTGTGTCAAGTGGATAAGGAGTTTCTTCTGACAATGATAATGATATCAATGAAGACAAGATGACTCTTTATTGGGCATAGTGGCAAGTTACTAATCCACCTCTACTACATTCACCTTCCTGAAATGATGCTGAAGTCCTTGTTTATGTCAGCAACACTTGGTTGCTGGGTTTTCCTGCTTTTGAAGCAACACAAGTAAAACAGATTCTTAACTTTTCAGGAATAGGAAGAGGTCATCCTCTTTGCTTTACCAGAGAGATTATTCATCACAAACCCTATCAATCTCCCATGTACAGGTCATAGCTTGGAATGCCTACTACTCTGAGTTGGAGTGGCAGCTCAAGCCTTCCTTTGCAACCAGGCAAAGTGGAACATTGGAGGGATATTATTTTCTCTTTTTACAAGAATTAAGTGTGAGTCTTACATCTCCAATGAGTTACCCACCCTGTGAGAAATGGGATCAATACACTTGTCCTCAAATGATGGTTCCTTGGACAAGATGCATCAGAGAAACTGCCACCATATACTCCTGGGACAATGACCAAGCATTTGCAGTCATGGACTGTACTGGTCTATCGTTAAGGGTATTAAGAACTTGGCTTCTGGTAAAAGCACTCAAATTTCCTTTGTTTTAGAAAGAGCTGTTAGTGCTGGACTTTGGAGGACTTCAAATAAAAATTGGCAAACCAACATATGGAAATTGGGCCTGAGTTTGGATATATAGGCATTCTCTCTGGGAATTCAAGTAGCTTTGGGAAATTAATCAAGTATACTTCTGTTTTGGCATGTGTTAATTCTCCTTATTTACTCCTAATTGGAAACATTTTGGCAAGACATTTTGAGAACAATGATACCTATTCAATTTGATGTGTATATTACAAGCATCCTAATTGTTTTAGTGCTGATAATACTTTTTCAGCATTAGTTGTTAAGCAACATGCTTTTGTTATGATTCTTTTTTGTTGTTGTTGTTGTTTTTTGTTATGATTCTTATTAGGGTTTCTGATTCTTGGTATGATGAAAGAGAATTTAATTGGGCTCAGGTCTAGAATCACCTAGTTAGTATTTGGTCTAGCAAAAACTTATCATTGGACTTGTTAACTATGAGAAATAAGATCCATCACATAGAATCTGCCAAGAAACCTAGGTTAGAATTGGCCAATACAGCCTGTCACCTCCTCAGGAGGTGCTTTCCATCCTTTACTGTGTGCTTAAGTGACCCTTTCAAGCATGGCTGATATGGCTTAATTGTTCTGTGCCTGCTATCCTTGTGTGTTACAGTTCAATAACATCAACACACACAAGTGCAGTTGCATGAATTTAAAGTAAAGATCTCTAACAAGCTCATTTGATATGGAAGTAAGGTCATGACTGATAAGAGTAAAATTTTGTTTTTTACAACCTCAGATAGAGGCTTGTAAAAAATTGCATCTGAGACCTTGATGACAAGTAAGAAAAAATGCACATTTTGCCAACCTAATACAGGCTTTCCATAGGACAAAGAAGGGGGACTGAAGGAATCTGGTAATTGGAATTCTGCCTCATGGCCATGGCAGATGCGGTCTTACCTAAGTTTCATATTTCAGAGACAGTCCTTGGCGGTCTCTGCAAGTAGGCTGTTCTGAGCCTGAGAAGTAGGTAGCAAGCTCCCATGAACTTTGGGAACCAGAGAGCAAACTTGGTGTAAACTTGAGTGAATTTCTGGATATCTTGGAGGTGGCACAGTTGTGTTGATACTGTGAAAAAAATTCCTTGTACCCTTTGTTTTACCATGGTTGTTTGCATGTTCATTAAACTGAGACTTGAAGAGGAATCTGTCTTTTCTCCATTATGTGCATCTCTGTTCGCCATTTATGCTCCCTCTTTCAGATAGACGCTGTTAGATGAGTCCACAGGACTGTCAGGTTACCCCTCCTTTCCCTGCTCTTAAAGACTCAATACCCTAGGGAACCCTAGATACTTCCAGTCTATTATTTCAATAAAATGTGAAGGTACATTTAGTCAGTATGCCAGTGAGTGCTCAGTTCAAAGTCACAACCTAGTAAATTAGAGATCCAAGATCACAGTAGGAGACTACCTTGACATTTTGTACATTCCACTTAATACCACATCACTTTGAAACTTTCCTACTTAGGAAGCTGTCCAATTAAATAAACATTAAATTTTCATTTTCTACCTGACATTGTCACAGAGGTAAACAGGAGTAAAGGTGTGGGATCTGGACAAAGGGGTGAGATAACTGCTTGTTGGGTTTCACAAGATAGGGTCAAGTGTACACAGGATCAGAGAAACTGGACACTGAGGAGAGTTTATTTACTCATCTCCATGGAAACCTCAAGATTCTCTTAGGCACTGCTTGGTTGAGAGGGAGAATGATGTCATGCCAATGTTGAAAACAAGTAAGAGTTTCAGGAGGCGGTTATTTAAAAGTCCAAGTGCACAGCATGCTTGAGAAAAAGGCTAAGCAGCCCTACAAGCTTCAATCTGGGCAGCTGAAAACACACAACCCATAGATTACATTTCCTGTGTCCAAGACCCTTAGTTCAGAAAAAAGTATCACATATTTCTTTCAAGTGGTTACAAGTCACATTTCCTTGATATGTGAGTTTCCCATTATCACAGATTTAATTACTATTTGTTAAATGCACACATATGTCCTCAGTCAGTGAATTACTTCCTGTGAAAATATTCTCTGACCAAGGCAGATCTTTGAACAAAAAGCATTATTTGGGACCTTGATTATATTTTGACAGAAACCTTCCAGGATGCCATATCATCAGGCAGTCATCTTGTTGTCATCCTTCAGCAGAACTGAGAGTATTTCATATTGAACCACAAGCAGCATGCTAAGAGAGGAAGACTGGGAAAGATAGAGAAAAAAAGAGTGAGAGAGACAGGTTCAGAAATAGAGAGACCGAGACAGACAGACACAAAGATAGAATGTGACAGAAACTGAGAGACAAAGTCTCCATTCTGTCTGGTCACTTTCATCATCATATCATTCTCATAGCACACCAGAGTGTAATATACTTCCAATAGGAATCATATTATTTAACAAGACCATTCCTCTTAGGCCTTCCAAGACATTTCTTTGAAGGTGTCTAAACATGTAAATATATGAGCTTGAAGGAGACATTGCAATTCAAATCACCAGGATGTGGAAGAAGATGGAGGAAATTCTAGGCTAAAAGAACATAATTATGCTGATAGTCATTCAATACAATGATTAATATCTGAGCAACTACTAAGGTCTAAAGAAGAGGACTGACAATCTCTTGTGGGGAAAATGTGGACTATTTCCATAACAAAGTATTATTATTCAGCTAAGAAAATGACATCAAGATATTTTCAGGCAAATAGATGTAACCAGGAAAAATCATTCTGGGTGAAGTAACTAAAATGCAGAAATTCAAATATGGTATGTATTCTCTTATATGGACGTCTCCTAATAGTGGGGAATAAAGTTCCAATAGGCCATCTATTATGACCAAGCCAGTCATCAACTAGGGAGATTGGGGGGTAGTTAATTGAGTTTGTGGTCCAGGACATCCTAAAAAATATATAAAGCAACCCAGGCTGTTGTTAAAATATGTTGCTCTCTGCCCTCAACTGATAGATAAGTGCCATGTTCTTGAATTCAAAGAGATGCTTCCTTCTTCATCAAGTTTGATTGCATACAGGGACCCACAGTCTGATATCATGCAGAAAGAGATCTTAAAACTCCCAAGTACTGAATGGTATTTCCCTATGAAATTCTCCCTCCACTCAGTTCTCAGTTAATCCTGCAGTATAGCAGGTCGAAAGAGTGTCATAAATAGAGGGAATTGAGGACACAAGGAGAACAATGTCCTGAGAATCAGGGCACAGAGGAAGATGATGCAGTCAGCCTTGATGAGACCTGATGAGGTAGGGTCAGTCAGATAAAAGTTGGAGGAGAATCTCCCCTCTCAGGAAACTAGAGAAAAGTCATAGGGGTAGAAGAAGGCGCTGGGTGGGACTGGAAAGAGAAGAGGGAGGGGGCCAGCAGAGGGTATACTAAGCGAACAAATTGTAATAAATAATTTCATTAGAAAAACATTGATCAAGGTTATGAATCATAGAGCTTTTTGGGACTAATGGCTTCTTCTTGGGGCTGTTGCCAGGTGTGGCAAGAATGAACTCATTTTATTTAAGGGAGTTGGCACTGATATCCTGATCATGTTCCAATGAGTTAATGAACAGCATGTACTTGAATTGATTTATTTTAAAGTGTAAAAAATTAGTGTGACACATGGGTAGAAATTTGAACATGGGAGCAATGAAACAGGAGTATAATGTATAGGATATGAATTCCCCACATAATAAAAAAAAAAACATGTGTTGACTACTTTTACAATGAATGTTAACCGAGAGAAAAGTGTCTGCTAAAGGAGGGCAGAGGTTGACTTTGTAAGGCATGCTTTACAGGATTTCATTATTTCACAGAGAATCCTAGCTATGAACTAGTGGTTTCCTAGCTACCTCAGACCTCCTGAAATCAGGTGGCACTATTGAACAAGCCATCCTGGCACTAACACTACCTTTAGATGGTTTGTCTAAAGGGCCACAGCAGGAAAATAGCTGCTCTTGTATCCTAGGCCTATAAGACAGACATATTTCCGTGTTACCAAAGTCAACCCTTCTCATAGATAGTTGGAAACACTAGTAAGGATCAGCACCAATTGTCAAATAGTTTATTGCTTCTCAGTTCTCTTTTTACATACACTGATACAAACCAGTAGCAGGAATTGTCTGGTTTCCTTCTCTTTACCATGCTCTTAAAGACTCAATAGCCCATGGAACCCAAAGGTCTGAAAGCCTATTATATCAATAAGAATGTGAAGGTACATTTATTGAGTACACAAGTAACTGCTGAGTTCAAAGTCACAACCAAGAAAATTTCAGTTCCAAGACCATATTAAGAGACCATCATGTTTTTTCAGTACATTCCCCTTAATCCCATATCACTTTGAGGCTACTTAGGAAGCTGTCAAATTAAATAAACATTAAAGATTCATTTTCTACATCACATTGTCACAGATTAACAGGAGTAAAGGTGTGGGATCTGGATAAAGGGATGGGATAAAGGCTTGTTGGTTTTCACAAGAAAATGTCACATGTCCACAGGATCAGTGATACTGGACAGTGAGTGAAGTTTGTTTACTCAACTCCATGGAAACCTCAAGACTAATGGCTAATGATGTTGAGCATTTCTTTAAATGCTTCTCTGCCATTTGATATTCCTCTACAGAGAGTTCTCTGTTTAGCTCTGTTCTCCACTTTTTAAGTGGATTACTTGGTTTGCTGGTTTTCAGCTTCTTTAGTTCTTTATATATACTGGATATGAGTCCTCTGTCAGATAAAGGGTTGGTGAAAATTCTTTCCCAATCTGTAGGCAGTCGCTTAGTTTTGATGACAGTGTCCTTTGCTTTACAGAAGCTTTTCAGTTTCATGAGGTCCCATTTATTGATTGTTGTTCTTAGAGCCTGTGCTGTTGGTGTTCTGTTCAGAAAGTTTTCTCCTGTAACAGTGAGTTCTAGGGTATTTATCATTTTTTTTCTAGCGGATTTAATGTGTCTGGTTTTATGTTGAATTCTTTGATCCACTTGGACTTCAGTTTTGTGCAGGGTGATAAGTATGGATCTATTTTCATTTTTCTACATGTAGACATCCAGTTGGACCAGCACCATTTTTTGAAGATGCTATCCTTTTTCCATTGTATGATTTTGGCATCTTTGTCAAATATTAGGTGTCCATAAGTGTGTGGGTTTATTTCTGGGGTTCTGTTCAGTTCCATTGATCCACCATTCTGTTTCTATGCCAGTAACATGCAGTTTTTATAACTGTTGCTCTATAGTACAGCTTGAGTTCAGGGATGGAGATACCTCCAGAAGATCTTTTATTGTAGAGGATTGTTTTAGCAATTCTGGGTTTCTTGTTATTCCATATGAAGTTGAGAATTTTTCTTTCTAGGTCTGTCAAGAATTGTGTTGGCAATTTGATGGGAAATGCATTAAATCTGTAGATTGCTTTTGGTAAGATGGACATTTTTACTATGTTAATCGTGCCAAGCCACGAGCATGAGAGATCTTTCCATCTTCTCATATCTTCTTCTATTTCTTTCTTCAGAGACTTGAAATTTTTTTCATACAAGTCTTTGACTTCCTTGGTTAGGGTTACACCAAGGTACTTTATGTCATTTGTGGCTATTGTGAGGGTGTTGTTTCCCTAATTTCTTTCTCAGCCCTTTTTGTCTTTTGTATGCAGGAATGCTACTGATTTTTTTTCGAGTTAATTTTGTATCCAGCCACTTTGCTGAAGGTGTTTATCAGCTGTAGAAGTTCTTTGGTATTTTTTGGCAGCACTCATGTATACTATCATATCATCTGCAAATAGTGATAATTTTACTTCTTGCTTTCCAATCTGTATCCCCTTGATCTCCTTCAACTGTCTTAATTCTATAGCAAGACATCTAGCACTTCCACAACTATGTTGTAGAGATATGGAGAGAGAGGGCAGCCTGTCTTGTCCCTGATTTCAGTGGGATTGCTTTAAGTTTCTCTCTGTTCAGTTTGATGTTGGCTATAGGCTTGTTGTATATCGCCTTTACTATGTTTAGATATGTTCCTTGTTTCCCTGATCTCTCCAATACTTTAAACATGAATGGATGTTGGATTTTGTCAAATGCTTTTTCAGCATCTAGGGAGATTATCATGTGTTTGTTTTCTTTTTTTCTTTCAGTTTGTTTATATGGTGGATCACATTGTTGGATTTCCATATATTGAACTACCCCTGCATACCTGGGATGAAGCCTACTTGGTCACAGTGGATGATATCTTTGATGTGTTCTTGTATTCGGTTTGCAAGTATTTTGTTGAGTATTTTTGCATCAATGTTCATAAGGGAGATTGGCCAGAAATTCTCTTTCTTTGTTGAGTCTTTGTGAGGTTTAGGTACCAAGGTGACTGTGGTTTCATAGAATGAGTTTGGTAATGTTCCTTCTCTTTCTATTTTGTGTAATAGTTTGAAAAGAATTGGTGTTAGCTCTTATTTGAAAGTCTGATAGAATTCTGCACTGAAGCCATTCTGGTCCTGGGCTTTTTTTGGTTGGGAGACTTTTTATGACCGCTTTTATTTCGTTGGAGGATATAGGACTATTTAATTGATTTATCTGGTTCTGATTCAGCTTTGGTAAGTCAAACCAATCAAGAAAATTGTCCATTTCATTTAGATTGTCAAATTTTGTGGCATTTAGACTTTTGAATTATGTCCTAATGATTGTTTGGATTTCCTCAGTGTCTGTAGTTATGCCCCTCTTTTCATTTCTGATTTTGTTGATTTGGGTGGTGTCTCTCTACCTTTTAGTTAGCTTTGCTAAGGGTTTGTTAACTTGTTGATTTTCTCAAAGAACCAGCTCTTGATTTCATTGATTCTTTGAATTGTTTTATTTGTTTCTAATTGATTAATTTCAGCCCTCAGTTTGATTATTTCCAGATTTTTGCTCCTTCTTGGTGTGTCTGCTTCTTCTTTTTCTAGGGTTTTTAAATGAGCCATTAAGTTGCTTAAATCAGCTGTATCCAATTTCTTCTTGAAGGCACTTAGTGCTATGAACTTTCCTCTTAGCATGCTTTCATTGTGTCCCACAAATTTGGGTATGTTGTGTCTTCATTTTCATTGATTTCTAGGAAGAATTTAATCTCTTACTTTATTTCTTCCCTGACCCAGATTTCATTTAGTAACAAGTTGTTCAGTTTCCACGTGTGTAGGCTTTTTGCTATTTTTGTTATTGTTGAGGTCCAGCTTTATTCCATGGTGATCAGACAAGATACAGGGATTATTTCAATCTTCTTGTATCTGTTGAGGCTTGCTTTGTGACCAACTATATGTTCTATTTGGGAGAAGGTTCCATGAGGTGCTGAGAAGAAGGTAAATTCTTTTGTTTTTGGGTATAAAGTTCTGTAAATGTCTGTGAGGTCCATTTTGTTTCATGATCTCTGTTAGAGACATTGTTTCTTTGTTTAATTTCTGTTGACCTTTCCTTTGTTGAGAGTGGGGTGTTGAAGTCTCCCACTATTAATGTGTGGGGATCTATGTGTGCTTCAAATTTTATCAATGTTTCTTTAACAAATGTGGGTGCTTTTGTATTTGAGGCATAGATGTTCAGGATTGTGATGTCTTCCGGTTGGAATTTTCCTTTGATGAATATGAAGTGTCCTTCCCCATCTCTGTTTAATAATTTTCGTTGAATGTCTATTTTATCAGATATTAGAATGGCTACTCCTACTTGCTTCTTGGGGCCATTTGCTTGGAAAGACGTCTTCCAACCATTTACCCTCAGGTAATGTCTATCTTTGTGTCTTAGGTGTGTTTCTTGTATGCAACAGATTGCTGGGTTTTGTTTATGAATCCATTCTGTTAATCTGCGTCTTTTTACTGGAGAGTTGAGTCCATTGATGTTGACAGAGATTAATGACCAGTGGCTGTTAGATCCCTTGATTTTGATGTTGGCTGTGGTCATCAGGTTGTGTTCTTGGTTGCTTTTTGTTTTACTGTAGTAAGGTTCATTATTTCCTGTGTTTTCTTGATAGGAGCTATTTTTTGGGGGGGTTGTATTTTCTCTTTCAGTGTCTTCTGTAATTCTGGATTTGTGTGTAGGTATTGTTGAAATTTGTTTTTGTCATTGAATATCTTGTTTTTTTTTTTGTCTATGCGGACTGAGAACTTTGCAGGGTATAGTATCCTGGGCTGTATCTGTGTTCTCTTAGGGTCTTCATGATATCTGTCCAGGCCCTTCTGGCTTTCATAGTGTCTGTTGAAAAGTCAGGTGTGATTCTAATGGTTTTGCCATTATATGTTACTTGGCCTTTTCCCCTTGCATCTTTTAGTATTTTTTCTTTGTTCTGTATACTTACTGTTTTGATTATTATGTGGCGGGAGGATTTTCTTTTCTGGTCAAATTTGTTGGGTGTTCTGTAGGCCTCATGTATTCTAATTGGCCTCTCCTTTAGCTTGGGGAAATTTTCTTCAATGATTTTGTTGAAAATATTTTTCTGGGCCTTGGAGAAGAGAGTCTTCTTTTTCCTCTATACCTATTATTCTTAGGTTTTGTCTTTTTATATTGTCTTGCATTTCTTGGACGGTCTGTGTCAGGAATTTTTCGGAATTAACATTTTCTTTGACAGATACATCGATTTCTTCCATTGTATCTTCAATACCTGAGATTCTTTCTTCCATCTCTTGTAGTCTGTCGGTTATGCTTACCTCTGTAGTTCCTGTTTTCTTCTCTAGATTCTTCCTCTCCATTATTTCCTCCATTTGTGTTTTCTTTAATTTTTCCAGTTCTTTCTTCAGGTCTTGAGTTGTTTTGTTTACTTCCTTCACCTGTCTGATTGTACTTTCCTGTTTTTCTTTTAGTTCCTTCAACTCTGTTTCTATCATTTCATTCAGTGTTTTAAGCATTTCCTTTCTAAAGGCCATAAACTGTTTGGCTGCAGCTTCCTCTATTTCTTTATGGATGGCAATATTCTGTTTGAGGTTATCTTCCTCTATGTCTTTACGTATCTTATTTGTTTCCTCTGTTATCATCTTCATAAGCATAGTTGTTAGGTCATCTTCTTGGATTTCAGTTATGCTGGGGTGTCCATGGATACTTGCCACTGCGTAACTGTGTTCTGGAGATGTCATATTGCTCTGTCTTTTGTTGCTTGAGCTTTTATGCTGGCCTCTACCCATTGTGCTATCTTAGGTGTTTGGGGTTATTTTCTGGTGGTTCCTGGGGATCCTGTGATAGAGTGGAATCCCCTTGGCAGAAAGCTGTTTTTTCCTGAAGGAAGTCTTCTCAGCTTTTTGGGTATAGTCCTTGGATGGCTGGCATTTTTTCAGGAGTTGCTGCTGCTCACCTCAGGGATAGAGTCCTGAGTGGTAACTGTGGTCTTTGTTAGTTGAGAGGGTTCTCCTTTCACCCAGGGAAGTCCTGAAGACAGCTGCCCTGTTTCTGGGTTTTTGTTTCACTCTCCGGTGCAAACACACAGGGAGGGAAATGGCTGGTCTGATCTCAGAGCACTCAGCAGACACCTCCACCCTGAAAAGGTCTCAGGAAAATTACCCAGTTTAGACAGACACCCAGGCTCCCAAAGGCTGGAATGGCAGGCACAGGCAGTTTCTGTGCACCAGCTAGCTGGTGGAGATGGAGCAGAGCACCCCAGGACAAAAAAGAGATTGGGAGTCTCTGTCTCCAGAGAATCCACAAGGAAGGAAGGAAACTGTACTGACTTAAATCACCCAATCCTTTCTTGGAAAAAGTCTCTCAGAACAGTGGGGCTGAGCCACCATCACTCAGCTGTGCTCCAGACACAGGAACAAACAGTTGCTGGGTGCCAGATGTCCAACTGGGTCACAGCAGCTGATCATTGTTTAATTTTATTAATTATCCTTTATTCACTTTGTATCTGCCCATGTACCCTTCATTTCTTTCCTCTCCATCCCACCTTCCTTTCCTCTTCTTCATGCATGCCCCTTCCCAATTCCACTGATAGGGGAGTACTTCCTGTCCTTCTACTCCTAGTCTATCAGATTTCATCCAGAATGGCTGCATTGTCTTTCTCTGTGGCCTGGTGAGGCTGCTCACCCATAAGAGTGAAGTGATCAAAGAACAAGCCAATAAATTCATGTCAGAGGCAGTCCTTGTTCCGGTTACTATGTAACCCACTTGGGCACTGAACTGCTATGTGCTACATCTGGGCAGGTGTTCTGTTATCTTCATGCATGGTACTTGGTTGGACTATGAGTCTCAGGAAAGACTCTTGTGCTTAGATTTTTTGGTTTTGTTCCTCTCCTTGTGGAGCTCCTGTCCTCTCCAGAACTTAGTATTTCCCAGTTCTTTCAGTAGATTCCATGCACTCTTCCCAACAGAGTTTCAGCATCTCCTTTGATAGTTTTCAGAGCAGAGACTTTCAAAGGCCCTCTGTGGTAAACTCCTAACTTCTTCCCTAATTTCCCTTTCTTCTAATATCTATCATCTTTGTCTTTCGGGATGGGAATTGAGCATGTTAGCAGAGTCTTCCCTCTTGATTAGTTTCTTTAGGTGCACAGATTATAGTAGGTTCATCCTACATTACATATCTATATGAGTGAGTATATACTATGTGTCTTTCTGCTTCTGGAAAAGCTCACTCAGGATGATCGTTTACAGTTCCCACCATTTACCTGCAAATTTCATGATATCCTTGTTTTTTATAGCTGAGAAATATTCCATTGAGTATATGTACCACAATTTCTGTATCCATTTTCAGCTGGGAGGCATCAGGTAGTTTCCAGGTTCTGGCTATTACGAATCTTCTACAAATATGGTTGTTCAAATGTCCTTATTTTGTATGTAAGCCTTTTTTGGATATATGCCTATGAGGGGTATAGCTAGATCTTGAGGTAGTGCTATTCCTACTTGTCTGATAAAGCACAAGGTTGATTTCCAGAGTGGTTGTTCAAGTTTATATTCCCACCAGCAGTTGAGGAGGTTTCCTCTTTGTCCACAACCTCTCCAACATGTGTTGTCTCTTCAGGATTTTATATTGGCCATTGTTATGAGTGTAAGGTGAAATCTCAGAGTCATTTTGATTTGCATTTTTCCACTGGCAAATGACAGTGAACATTTCTTTAAGTGTTTCTCTGCAATTCAATATTCCTCTATTGAGAATTCTCTGTTTAGTTCTGTTCAACATTTTTTAATTGGATTACTTGATTTAATTGCTTTTTAACTTCTTTAGTTCTTTATATATACTGCATATTAGCCCTCTGTCACATAAAGGGTTGGTGAAGATTCTTTCCCAATCTGC
The DNA here is from genome assembly GCF_030254825.1 of Meriones unguiculatus. NCBI lineage: Eukaryota > Metazoa > Chordata > Mammalia > Rodentia > Muridae > Meriones > Meriones unguiculatus. The sequence goes on along the minus strand of NW_026843710.1, from coordinate 27,134,404 downwards.
AGGCATTTGTTTTGTTTTGGTGACAGTGTCCTTTGTTTTACAAAAGCTGCTTTTGTTCTGTTCAGGATGTTTTCTCCTCTACCAATGAGTTCAAGGCTTTTCCCAACTTTTTCTTCTAACTGATTTAATGTATCTAGTTTTATATTGAGATATGGGAGCCAGTTGGACTTTAGTTTTGGTCAGGCTGATAAGTATGGATCTATTTGCATTTTTCTACTTGTAAACATCCAGTTAGACCAGCACTGTTTGTTGAAGATGCTATCTTTTTTTCTATTATATACTTTCGGCATCTTTGTGAAATATGAGGTATCCTTAATTAAGTACGTTTATTTCTGGGTCTTCTATTTGGTTCAATTAATCCACCATTTTTTTTCTATGCCAGTACCATGCAGTTTTTATTACCTGTGCTCTATAACACACCTTGAGATCAGGGAAGAAGATACCTTCAGAAGATCTTTTATTGTAGAGGTTAGTTTTAGCCATTCTGGATTTCTGGTTTTTCCTCATGAAGTTGAGGATTTTTTTTCAAGGTCTGTAAATTGTTGTGTTGGTAATTTGATGAGAATTGCATTGAATTTGTAGATTGCTTTTGGTAAGATGATCATTTTTGCAATATTAAGCCTGCCAAGGCTTGAGCATGGGAGATCTATCCATCTTCTAATATCTTCTTCTAATTCATTATTCTGAGATTTGAAATTTTTCATACAATTCTTTGACTTGCTTTTTGGGGTCACACAAAGGTACTTTATGTTTTTGTCCAAATAAAAGAACACTTCAAATATATCATCTACTATGACCAAGTAGGCTTCATCCCAGGTATGCAGTGGTGGTACTATATAAATAAATCCATCAATGTGATACACCATATTAAAAAATGAAAGAAAAAAACACATCATAATCTCCTTAGATGTTGATCAAGCATTTGACAAACACAATATCCATTCATGTTCAACGTGTTAGAGAGATCAGAATACAAGGCACATATCTAAATATAGTAAAGGCAATATCCAGCATGCTTATATCCTACATCAATCTACACAGAGAAAAACATAAAGCAGTTCCACAGAAATCAGGGACAAGGAATGGCTGCCCACTCTCTCCATATCTCTTCAAAATAGTTCTGGAAGTACTTGCTGGAGAAATAAAAAGATTGAAAGAGATTAAGGGGATAGAAATCAGAAAGGAAGAAGTCAAACTATCACTATTTGTGGATGATATGATAGTATACCTGAGTGAGCTCAAAAATTCTACCAGCAAAATCCTACAGCTGATAAACAACTTCAGCAACATGGCTGCATACAAAATTAACTAAAAAACAAAACAACAACAGCAAAACAGTATTTCCTATCTTGCATACAAAAATAATAGGGCTGAAAAGAAATTAGGGAAACCAAACCAATTATATTATGAAACAATGCCTTAACTCCTAAACATCCCGGACATTTCCTCATTGGGGACTCCACATGTAAATAGATGGGTTTCAAGGACACATTGTAATTCAAAACAACAGTAAATGGAAGAAGATGGAGAGATTTCTCGGCTAAAAGAACATAGTCATTCTGAAAGTTTGCATTCAGTGCAATGATTAAGGGCCTGGCAACTTTAATAAACTAAATTACAGGTCTGACAAACACCTTTGGGAAAAATATGGAATATTTCCATATGAAGAATTATTCAGCTAAGAAAATGACATCATGATATTTTCTGGCAAATGGATGGAACCAGGAAAAATCATCCTGGGTGAAGTAAATACAATGCAGATGGAAAATATAGTATGTATTTACTTTTTAGGAGCACCATCTGTCAAATAGTTTATTACCCCTCAGTTCTCCATTTACACTTAACAATCTTTCTCTGTTTCAGCCAAACCAGTCCCAGGAATTGTCTGGTCTCCTTATCTTTTTCCCTCTCTTAAATACTCAATACCCCAGGGAAGCCTATACCCTTCCAGATTATATATCATTAAGAATGTGAAGGTACATTTAGTGAAGATGTGAGTAAATGCTCAGTTCAAAGTCACAAAGTAGGAAATTTGAGATCCAAGACCACAGTAGGAGACCACCTTGTCATTTGGTACATTCCCCTTAATCCCACATCACCTTGAAGTTCCCTACATAGGAAGCTGCCCAATTAAACATTAAATTTCCATTTCATACTCAACTCTGTCACAGAGGTAAACAGGAGTATAGGTGTGGGACTTGAAAATAAGGATGAAATAAATGTTTGATGGTTTTCACAAGAAAAAGTCATATGTGCACAGGATCAGATATACAGGAGACTGAGGAATGATTGTTTTCTCATCCCCATGGAAACCTTAAGATTTTCTCAGGTGCTGATTGGCTGACAGGCAGAATGATGAAACAGGGGAAATCCAGTAAGAGTTTCAGGAGCCAGTTTTTAAAAGGGCCATGTAGACAGCCTGCTGGAGTGAAAGGGTGGTTAGCCCTACATGCCTCAATCTGGGCAGCTAAAAAATCAAACCAAAGATGACAGCTCCTGTGTCCAAGACTCCTAGTTCAGGAAAATTGTCACATATTTTTTCAAGTGGTCATTAATAAAGTCATGTGTCCTTAATATGTGACTTTCATATTTTCACAGATTCTATCAATATTTGTTAAGTGCACATATATGTCCTCAGTCAATGAACTACTTACTGTGAAAATGCTCCCTGATCAAGGCAACTCTGTACAAAAAGTGTTTAATTTGGACCTTGCTTATATTTTGACAGGGACCTTCCATGAGGTTATTTCAGCAAGCTCTCATTTGTTGTAGTCCTTCAGCAGAACTGAGAGAGATTTTCATACTGTACCACAAATGTCAAGCAGGGAGAAAAAGAGAGACCAATTCAGAAATAGAGACCAAGACTGACAAAAACAGAAATATAAAGTGACAGGAACCCAGAGAGAGAGATACAATTATGTCTGGATACTTTCATTAGCATATCAACCTCAAAGCACACCATCCTATAATTCCAATAGGAATTACATTATCTAACAAAGCCATACCATCTAACCTTTCCCATACATTTCCTCACTGTGGATTAATCCTGTAAATAGATGAGCTTCAGGGAGACACTGCAATTCAAATGCCCAGGAAGTGGAAGGAGATGGAGGGACATCTAGGCTAAAAGAACATAGTTATACAAATAGTTTGTCATTCAATACAATGATTAAAGTCCCAGAAACTTTGAAGTTCTAAATAAAGGGACTGACATTCTCCAGCTTGGGAAAAATGTGGATCATTCCCATAATGGAGTATCATACAGCTAAGAAAATTACATCATGATACATCAGGCAAATGGATGGAACCAGAAAAAAATTCATCCTGCGTGAAATAACTAAAATGTTGAAAGCTGAATATGTATGTATTCACTTCTTAGGCAGTTTCCTAATAGTGGGGGATAAAGTTCCAATGAGAACTCTATTATGACCAAGCCAGTTTTCAACTAGGGGTATTGGGTGGCAGTTAATTGAGTTGTTGGGCCAGGGCATGCTATGGAAATTTTTAAGGAACCCAGGCTGTTGGTTTTTCTCTGCCCTCAACTGATAGATCAGGGCCATGTTCTTGTTTACAGAAAGATGCTTCTTTCTGCATCAAATGTGAATGCATAGAGAACCACAGTCCGATATTATGTGGAGAGAAACCTTAAAACAACAACCCTAAATGGGATTTGATTATGAAATTCTCCATTCCCTCAGAGTTCTGGGAAGACTTCAGGAGAGGAGGCAGGAAGAGTGTCATAGGTAGAGGGAATTGACCAATGAATAGGACACAGCTTCATATTCAATCAGATCAGCCAAGGCAATCCTGCTCATACAAGGTTGCTAACACTACTGTGGAACAATACCAGATGTCAAATAGTTTATTTCCCCTTACTTCTCTTTTTACACTAACCGATCATTCTCTGTTTCACCCAAACAGTCACAGGAATTACCCCATTTCCTTCTCTTTTCTTTGCACTTAAAGACTCAATAACACAGGGAACCCTAGGCCCAGCAAGCCTATTATAACAATAGGAATGTGAAAGTACATTTAGTGAGGATACAAGTAACTGCTCCGTTCAAAATCACAACCTAGAATATTTCAGGACCAAGACAACAGCAGGAGACCGCTTTGTCATTTAGTACATCCCCCTTAATCCCACATCACTTTGAAACTTTCCTACTTAGGAAGCTGTCCAATTAAATAAATAATAAAGTTTCATTTTCTACCTGACATTGTCACAGAGGTAAACAGGAGTAAAGGTGTAGGATCTGGATAAAGGGATGAGATAAAGGCTTGTTCAGTATCACAAGAAAAAGTCATGTGTACACAGGATCACATATACTGGACACTGAGGAAAGTTTCTTTACTCATTTTCATGGAAACCTCAAGATTCTCTCAGGTGATGATTGGCTGAGAGCAAGAATGAAGTCATGAAACAGAGGAAAGAAAGTGACAATTTCAAGAGCCAGTTATTAAAGGGCAACAACAATGTAGAGAGAAAGGCTGATCAGCCCTGTATGACTCAATTTGGGGAGCTGAATCACACAACACAGAGATGACTATTCTGGTGTCCTAGACTCTTAGTTCAGAAAAAGTGTCACATATTTCTTTCAAGTGGTCACTAATAAATTATCTTGTCCTTGACATGTGACTTTCACATTATCACAGATTTCATTATTATTTGTTAAAAGCACAGATATGTCCTCAGTAAATTACTTACTGTTAAAATGCTCACTGACCAAGGCAAATCTTTGAACAAAAAGTATTTAATTGGGACCTTGCTTATATTTTTACAGAGATCATTCAGGATGTCATGTCAGCAAGTAATTATCTTGTTTTAGTCCTTCAGCAGAACTGAGAGATTCTCATATCATCATCAGCAGGCAGAGAAATGTAGACAGAGATAGAAAGTGCTAGAGAGACAGATTCAGAAATAGAGAGACCAAGACTGATAAAAGTCAAGATATAAAGTGACAGAGCCCGAGAGACAGATACTCAATTATGTATGGTTACTATCATTGGCATATCAACCTCAAAGCACACCCTCCTATAATATAACTCTATTAGGAATTACATTATCTAAAATGGCCATAACTCTTAACCAGTCCCAGACTTGGCCTCACTGGGAATTCCACATATAATACAGAGCTTCAAGGGGATAGTGCAATTCAAATCACCAGGAAGTGAAAAAAGATGGAGGGAATTTAGGCTAAAAGAACATTGCTATCTTGCTATTTTGTCATTCAATACAATAATTAAATTCCTATAAACTTCCTAGGTCTAAAGAACTAAAGGACTGACAATTTGCTTTGGGGATAATGTGGAATATTTCTAGAACGGAGTATTCTTCAGCTAAGAAAATGACATCACTATATTTTCAGGCAAATAGAGGGAACCAGCAAAAATCATCCTGGGTAAAGTAAGTAAATGTAGAAAGACAAATATGGTATGTATTCATTTAGTTCAAGGTCTCCAAATAGTGGAGGATAAAGTTGCAATAGGCCATAGTTTGTGACCAAACCAGGCTTCCACTTAAGGGATTGGGTTGCAGTTAATTGAGTTGTTGAGCCAGGGTATCCAAGGCAAATTTTAAGATACTGAGGCTCTCGTTGTTAAAATATGTTTTCTCTGCCCTCAACTGATAGATCAATGCCATATTCTTGAATCCAGAATGAGGCTTCCTTCTACATCAAATGGGATTTCATACAAAGACCCACAGTCCGATATTTGCAGAGAGAGAGAGAGAGAGAGACATTAAAATACTCAGCCCTAAATGGGATTTTCCTATGAAATCCTCCCTCCCCTCAGAGTTCTGGAAAACCTGCAGGAGAGGAGGTAGGAAGAGTGTGATAAGTAGAGGGAATTGAGACACAAGGTGAACAATGCCCAGAGAATGAGGCCTCAGAGGAAGATAACACCATCAGCCTTGGTGAGACCTGATAAGTTAGGGTCAGATAAAAGATGCAGGAAAATCTCCCCTATCAGGGAATTAGAGAAAGGTCATAGGGATAGAAGAAGGAGGGTGGGTGGAAATGGAAGGAGAAGCAGGAGTGGGCATCAGAGGGGATACAAAGTGAACAAATTATAATAAGTAAATAATAAGAAAATCTGTGATCAAGGTGATGAAGTATAGAACTCTTTTTTTTTCTTTTTTTTTTTTTTTTCAATGCAGTTTATTCAGGAACATTGAACAATCCTCGGACCCCGGGGAAAGCCAGCCCACAGCTTAAATAGCCTCTGGGTAGCCAACCCAGGCGTGCCACGGGGGCAATGCAGATAGGTCCACATACATGGAAGCAAGCCAGATCCTCAGCCTTAGCCAAATGTGGAATTGTTCATGACAGAGAGCACTCACCATCGGGAAGGTGGAAGGCAGAAACCAGCTCCATCTTTAAGGCATAGCATTCCGCAGCTCTCTACAGTTCCCCCTTTTTGTTTTAGACGCATCAGGCAAGAGTAGAGGTCTGATCTCTGATATTAGAAATAAATTGGGACTTTGTACAGATGTTCATTTAGGTGGGATACCATAAAAAACTAAAATGATACGCTCAGGATGCGAGGCTAAGCACTGCACTCAGGGTCAGCCGCTTTGGACCCAGAGAAGAGCATGTCGGATTGATGCGGGTTGATGCCCCAGGTCCTGCCTCTGAGAAAAAGGTATCGGACGGGTCTGATGCTCTTTGGGTGGATGACACCTAAATGAACATCTGTACAAAGTATAGAACTCTTAAGGACTGATGGCTTCTTCTTGTTGGTTGTGTCAGGGTGCAGTGAAGATGAACTGTTTTCTCTAAGGGATTTGGCAGTGAGACTCTGATCATGTTCCAATGAGTAGATAAAGAACATATACTTCAGTTGATGTATTTTAAAGAAAAAATAATAGTGTGACACATTGGTAGGAATTTGAACCCATGAGCAATGGAAAGAAGTGTAATGTATATTATATGAAATTTCCACATAATCAGTAAAAATAATATGTAGATTAATTTTACAATGACTTTTAACATGGAGAAAAAAATCCAGTAAAGGAGGGCAGAGTATGACTTTGAAAGGCATGCTTTCTAGAAACTCATTTTGTAGCAGAGAATCTCAGCCATGTAGCTATGAAGTAGTCTTTACCCAGCTACCTCAGAACTCATGAGCTCAGGTGACACCACTAACCTTGAAGTCCTGGCACTAACACTATGTTTAGAGGGCTTGTCTGAAGGACCACAGCAGAAAACCCAGCTGCTCTTGAGTCCTAGGCATTTAACATGGTCCCATTTACCTGCATCGAAGGAACATTTTTAAATGCAAACCTCCAGACCAGGACTGACCACTGAATAGAACAGAGATGCCCTCTCCAACCAGGTCAGACAAGGCAACCCTACTCACAGAGGGTTGCCAGCACTAGTGTGGAACAGCACTAGCTGTTAAATAGTTTATTGCTTCTTAATTCTCCTTTTACATACAGGATCTTTTCTCTTTTTTCAGCCAAACAAGTCCCAGGGATTGTCCGTTTTCCTTCTCTTTCCCTTGCTCTTCAAGACTCAATGCTCCAGGGAACCCTAGACCCTACCATACTATTATATCAATAAGAATGGAAAAGTACATGTAGTATGCCAGTAAATACTCAGTTCACAGTCACAATGTAGAAAATTTGAGATCCAAGACCACAGTAGGAGACCACCTTGTTATTTGGCACATTCCTCTTAATCCCACTTCACTTTGAATATTCCCTACTTAGGAAGCTGTCCAATTAAATAAAAAAATAAAGTTTCATTTCCTACCTGACATTGTCATAGAGGTAACAGAAGTAAATGTGTGGGGTCTGGAAAAAGTAATGAGATAAAAGCATGTTGGGTTTCACAAGAAAATGTCACATGTATACAGGATCAGCAATGCTGGACATTGAGCAAAGTTTATTTACTCATCTCCATGGAAACCTCAAGATTTTTACAGGTGTTGATTAGTGAGAGGCAGAATGATGTCATGCAAAATGTGAAAGCCAGTTAGAGTTTCAAAAGCCATTTATTAAAAGGGCCAAGCAATTGACTAACTCCATGTTTTCCTCCACTTTTGAAAGTCATTTAAGGTTCTTAAATTATTTTTTCCCTTTTTTTAAAATTTTTCATCAATTACACTTTATTCATTCTGCATCACCCCGTAGCCCCCTCCTTCCTCCCCTCCCAACCCCACCATCCCTCCTCCCTCTGCTTGCATGCCACTCCCCAAGTCCACTGATAGGGGAGGTTCTCCTCTCCTTTCTGATCTTAGTCTATCAGTTCACATCAAAAGTGGCTGCATTGTCCTCTACTATGGCCTGGTAAGGCTGCTCCCCCCAGAGTAATCAATTGGCATGGAGCATGTCTCGCCCCTGGGACAATGGTCTCCTGAACCTACTCAGACCTCGGACACAACCACTGCTTGTTCTAGAACTGATGCAGGATGTTCCAACGAGGGGGTTAAGGCTTCTCATAATATTTCCTAGAAGCCCACACCTGTTTGTTTATATCCCCCATTTTTATTCATTATTAGCCAGATAGAGCCAAGTAATTGTGGTAATGATACTTGCTTTTTTGCCCAATGCTGGAATGCTAGTAAATTTAGGTATGCCCTGGATACTCGCATGCCTCACTGGGTGCCTGTGCCCTTTGATGCCCCTCACGCTATGACTCTCTTCAGACAGAAAAGGGATCTTGGAACTACAGCCACCATTGTTACTGCCATCTCATTGGCGGCTGTTGGAGCTACCACAGGGGCATTAGCCATGAGTCATACTGTGCAGACTGCTCAGACCCTGAATAATCTTTTAGCCAATGTAGCTCATGCCTTAGTTGTACAAAAAGGAATTAATGCTCAACTAAAAGGAAGCTTGATGGTATTCAATCAGAGGATTGACCTCGTGCAGGAGCAAATTGATACCCTATGGCAAATCGCTCAACTTGGCTGTCAATGAAAATATGCTGGACTTTGAGTCACTAGCATATAACATGAGAATTTTTCCTGTGCTGCAAATCTGTCTAAACAATTGTCGAGCTATATTTTAGGTAATTGGACTGGAGAATTCGATACTACGATGGAGCAGCTGAGAGTGGCCATTGTCACAGTAAATTCTACCAGAGTGGAAGCAGGACTAGCCACAGGATTATCATCATGGATTGCTGCAGCCATGAATCATCTGAAGGAATGGGCGGGCATGGGAGCGTTAGCAGGCCTTCTGGTGTTGGTCTCCTTGGTTTGCCTGTGGTATATATGCAAGATTAGAGTCTCACAACAGCGTAATGCAGCCATGATCATTGAGGCCTTTACAGTCATTGAAGCAGGACAGTCTCCCCAAGCATGGTTGGCTACCATAAAAAGCTAAAATGTTATGCTCAGGATGCGAGGCTAAGCACTACACTCAGGGTCAGCTTCTTTGGACCCAGAGAAGAGCATGTCTGATTGCATGCAGGTTGATGCCCCAGGTCCCGCCTCTGAGAAAAAGGTATCGGACAGGTCTGATGCTCTTTGGGTAGATGACACCTAAATGAACATCAGTACAAAGTCCCAATTTATTTCTAATATCAGAGATCAGACCTCTACTCTTGCCTGATGTGTCTAAAACAAAAAGGGGGAACTGTAGAGAGCTGCGGAATGCTATGCCTTAAAGATGGAGCTGGTATCCGCCTTCCACCTTCCCGATGGTGAGTGCTCTCTGTCATGAACAATTCCACATTTGGCTAAGGCTGAGGATCTGGCTTGCTTCCATGTATGTGGACCTATCTGCATTGCCCACGTGGCACGCTGGGGTTGGCTACCCAGAGGCTATTTAAGCTGTGGGCTGGCTTTCCCCAGGGTCAGATGATTGTTCAAGGTTCCTGAATAAACTGCATTGAAAAAATAAATAAATAAATAAATAAATAAATAAATAAATAGAAGGGTCAAGCAGAAAATAAGCTTGAGAGAAAGTCTGAGCAGCCCTACGTGCCTCAATCTGGGCAGCTGAAAGAACAGAACCCAGAGATGACAGTTCCTGTGTCCAAGACTATTAGTTCAGAAAAAGTGTCACATATTTCTTTCAAGTAGTCATTAATAAAGTCACTTGTCCTTGACATGTGACTTTCACATTATGATAGATTACATTATTATTTGTTAAATGCAAAGAGAGGTCCTCAGTCAGTGAATTACTTATTGTGAAAATTCTCCATGACCAAGGCATGTCTTTGAAAACAAGCATTTAATTGGGACTTTGCTCATATTTTTTACAGAGATCATCCATGATGTCTCATCAGCAAGTAGTCACCTTTTTGAAGTCCTTGAGCAGAACTGAGAGCTTTTCATTCCACAAGCAGCAGGCAAAGAGATGTAGACAGAGATAGAAAGATAGAGACAGATTAAAAAATACAGAGTGTGAGACTGACAGAAACAATCAATGTGACATAGACCTAGAAACAGAGACTGCATTCTCTCTATTCACTTTCATTGGCATATCAATTGCAAAGCACAACTTCCTCTAATATTACTCAAATAGGAATTATATTATGTAACAAGACCATAACTTATAAACCTTCCCTGACATTTGCTTACTTGGAACTAAATATGTAAATGGATGGGCTCCAAGGAGACATTGCAATTCAAATCATCAAGAAGTAGAAGAACACGGAGGGAGTTCAAGGCTAAAAGAACATTGTTAACCTTAAAGTTTTTCATTAAATACAATGATTAAAATCCTAGAAACTTCCAAGAACTGAAGAAGAGGACTAACAATCTCCTTTGGGAAAATTGTGGAATATTTCCATAACAGAGTATTATTCAGCTAAGAAAATCACCTCGTGATATTGTTAGGCAAATGGGTGGAACCATGAAAAATCATCCTGGGTGAAGTAACTAAAATATAGAAAGACAAATAAAATAAGTATTCACTTATTAGGAGGATTCCTTATAGTGAAGAATAAAGTTCCAGTAGGCCATCTATTGTAGTCAAACCAGTCTTCAACTGGGAGGATTGGGTGACAATTAATTAGTTTGTTGGGCCATGGCATGTAAGAGAATTTTCAAGGAATCGAGACATAGTTATTAAAATATGTTGCTCTCTACCCTCAAGTAATAGATCAGTGACATATTCTTGGATCCACAGAGATGGGATTCCATACAGAGACCCACAACCTGATATTATACAGAGAGAGACTTTAAAACACCCAGCTCTAAATGGCATTTCCATATGAAATTCTCCCTCCCCTCAGATCTCTGGGAAGCCTGCAGGAGAGGAGGCAGAAAGAGTGTCATAAGTAGAAGGAATTGAGGACACAAGAACAATGTCCTGAGAATCAGGCTGCAGAGGAAGATGATGCAACCAGCCTTGATGATGAGACCTGATAAGGTAGTTAGTCATATAGAAGGGGAAGGAGGAATCCCTCTATCAGGGAACTAGAGAAAGGGCATAGGCTCAGAAGAAGGAGGGTGGGTGGGACTGGAATTAGAAGACAGAGGGGCAGCAGAAGTGATACAGAGTGAACAAATGGTAATAAATAAGTACACCAGAAAAACTGTGATAAAGGGGAGAAAGTATAGATCTCTTCAGGACTAATGACTTCTTGGAGGTGGTTGCAGGGTGCAGCAAAGTTGAACTCAGTTTTCTTTAAGGGACTTGGACTGAGACTCTCATCATGTTCCAATGAGTATATGAACAACATATACTTGAAATGGTGTATTTTAAACAATAAAACAAAACTAGTGTGACACGTGGTTATGAACTTGAACTTGGAAGCAATGGAAAAGGAGTATATTGTATATTTTATGATATTCCCATATAATCAGAAAAATAGTATGTTGACAACTTATACAATGACTTTGAAAATGGAAAAAAGATTCTGCTGAACAAGCAGTCCTTGCACTAACACTACGTTTAGAGGATTTTTCTGGAGCACCACTGAAGGAAACACAGTTGCTCTTGTGTCCTAGGTATATAGCATGGAGCCAATTCTCTGTCTTGAAGGCCCAGGTATAACTGTAAACTCCAAGACCAGGAGGGTTCTTCATTCACTACTGAGTAGGACACAGCTTGCTTGAGAGAAAGCCTGTGCAGCACTATGTACCTCAGTCTGGGCAGTGGATAGCAAACAACCCAGCAATGAAAGTTCATGTCTAAGATTCTTAGATCAGGAATAGTGTCATATATTTCTTTCAAGAGTTAGTAATAAAATCGCCTGGTATGATAGCAAAATGGAATTTTGACATAACAATGGTATTATGACATTACAGTGATTTGATGACATCACAATGTTATTATGACCTCACATGGTATGATATCATTCTCCATGTATTTCCTAGTTCCCTCCCAGCTTGGCTCTCCTAGCTCCACTCTCTCCATTTTATTCTTCCACTCATTTCCTGCATTTGAGGTCCTCCCTTCTTTCCTGTCATCTGGCTCATCTCCTCTCTTTGCTCAAAATTATGGCTAGTGGCTTTATTTTGACTAGTTTACACAAAGTTGAGACAGGGTGCATAGAATAAAAATAACAATGCAATATCTGGATTGAAACCAGAGAGTGGGGAGGGTAGAAATCAGCGTATGAATGAACAATGGTAAGGTGTATACATTTCAAAAGGTCATTATACCAACAATCTTACGTTAAATCACAATGCTATGATAATATAACAATGCGATAATGACATCACAATGGGGTTATGACATCAAAATGCTATTATGATATCACATTATTATTATTAACTCACAATGCTATTATAACTTCACAATAGTAATATAACATCACAATACTATTATGCCTTAACAATGATATGACATCACAATGCTATGGTCACCTAAATCTGATGTATCAGATTACATCAGAATGCTATTACGACATGATTGTCTTATGATATCACAGTGGAATTATGACATCAAAATGCTTATATGACATCACAATACTAGTATGCTCAATGAAATGACAACACAATGCTATGATGAAATCACAGTGGTATAACATCTCAATGTTATTATGATTTCAAAATGGTGTCATGACATCTCAATGCTATTATGACATAACAATGCTATTATAACTTACAATGCTATTATGACATCACAATTGTATGACATATTTGCTGTATGTGTCAACTAATATTTACTTTTGATATATCTTCTTGTAAAGTTTTTAATCATATAGAGCTATATAACCAAATCACCATACAGATTAGGTTATATTTAGTTATCCTACAACACAATGATGGCCAATAGTTACTCCCTCCTAAACCTCAAAACCCTCATAGTTTCCTAACATTTAGATTTTGCCCATTTTAATTACTTTTTTGTGAAACCTTAGGAGGTCTGGTTCATTCTCCACATAGTTCCTAGTTCCCCTCCCAGCTTGGCTCTCCTAACACTACCCATGCCCTTTTTTCCTCCCACTCATTTCTTGCACTCCAGTTCTTCACGTCTTTCCTGTCCACTGGCTCATCTCCTCTTGTTGCTCAACATTGTATCTATTGCTTTATTTTGGCCTGTTTACACAAAGTTGAAACAGGATTCAATAATTATCACAATGAATAATTATCACAATGCAAGATCCGGATTGAAACCAGTGAGTTGGGCAGAGAAAGAAATCAGCATTTGAAGGAACAAGAATAAGTTTTATAACATTTCAAAAGAACATTTTACGAACATTTCTCCCTTTAAGTCCAATAAAAGGTTGCTTTTATTTCAATACAATAATAATTATGAAAACTATTAGGTAAAATCTACATGTGCAATGTCCAGTCCATGTATATTTAGCAACTTAGGAGAAAGTATCCGATTATCCTATCTATCTTGACAAGTTTAGAGTTCTTTACCTAAATTAACTTTTATCCTGATTGGTATTACCTATATGAAAGCATTTCTTAATTTCTAAACAACTTAAGCTTTTCTGTGGCACTGTACCTATTTGGTCTTAACCTATCACAGACTTGTGAAGAAATAAAAATAGTTACTGGAGTAAATAGGAAGTGAATGTTAGCAGCTTACTAAAAATAAAAAAAAAAATGACAGAAACAATTTGTTGCCAAAACAGTCACCCCTAAATGTTTGTAATGTTGGAGCATCATCTTCAGCCTTCTGGCTCAGAATATTTGACAAACATATGTGAAGGAGAAAAGATTTTCGACTTGCTTACTCTGTCTTTGTGGAGTCCAGAAAAGATATGATATCTCAATGCTATGATGATATCACAATGTTATGACATCACAATGTTATTATGACATTACAATTGTATGACACCTCAATGCTATTATGACATAATTTTGGTATAACATTAAAATGGAATTTTGACATCATAATGATATAAAAACATCATAATACTGCAAAACCTGCACTCCCAGTGCAGGGTCTGTACTGATCCCTCCCCCAAAGAGACTCACAGAACGCAGTTCAATGCAAAAGCAAGAGGCAGTTTATTCCGATCACGATGGGGGTCGTCACCTGAGCACACTAAGCACAGAATTTTTATTCCTAAAAAATCAGGCCTTTACATTGATTAGTCAGCAGAAAAGATAGCAGTTATGCGGCTGGCAGCTGTAGTGGGGAGCTCACAGCTCCAAGGACAGTCCTCCCCTCTTTTCCCATAGCGGGCCTAAATCGCCTGACTTGTTCTTCTTTCTTAGCTGGCCCTTATTCAAGGTCCAGTTGTTTTTCTTTCTAATTGGGGATGGTCCCATTTCTCAATACTATTACAATAAGACAGTTTTATGACATCACAAGGTAATTATAAAAATCACAACATTATTATGATATAACAATGCTATTATGCAAAAGTATGACCTCTCAATGCTATGAAGAAATCAAAATGGTATTATGACATCAAAATATGACAACACAATGGTATTATACATCACAATGCTAATGTGACTTCAAACTAGTATTATGACATAACAATGCTAAGATGATATCACAATGGTATTGTGACATAACAATGCTAAGATGACGTCACAATGCTATCATTACATCACAATGCTATGATGATATCCCAATGGTATTAACCCATTACAATGCTATTATGACATCACGATGCTTTGATGACAATAAGTGCTTTTATGCTATCATAATGGTGTTATAAATCCATAATAATTTTATGACATCACAATGCTTTTATGACATCACAATGCTATGATGACCTCACAATGTTACTATATTTAGATATGTGCCTTGTATCCCTGATCTGTCCAATACTTTAAAAATGAATGGAGGTTGGATTTTGTCAAATGCTTTTTCAGCATCTAAGAAGATAATTATGTGGGGTTTTTTTCTGTCCTTTTTTAAAAATGGTGGATCACATTGATGGTTTTCCATATATTAAACCACCCCTGCATACTTGGGATAAAGATTTCTTGGTAATAGTGGATGCTATATTTGATGTGTTTTTGTATTTGGTCTAAAATTTAAAGTACCTTGGTGTGACCATAACCAAGCAAGTCAAAGACTAGTTATGAAAAATATTTCAACTCTGTGAAGAATTACAAGAAGATGTCAGAAGATAGAATTATATCTCATTCTCATGGCTTGGCAGGATTAATATACTAAAAATGGCCATATTACCAAAAGCAATCTAAAGATTCAATTCAATTCCCATCAAATTACCGACACAATTTTTAAAGAAGTTGAAAGAAAAATTCTCAAATTCATATGGAAAAACAAGAAACCCAGAATTGCTAAAACAATCCTCTACAATAAAAGATTTTCTGGAGATATCTCCACCCCTGAATTCAAGGTTGATTACAGAGCAACAGTAATAAAAACTGCATGGCACTAGCATAGAAAAAGAATGGTGGATCAATGGAACCAAAGAAAAGACTCAGAAATAAACCCATACACTTATGGATACCTGAGATTTGACAAAGTTGCCAGAAAAATTATATATATGTGCCATACAATGGAAAAAAGATAGCATCTTCAACAAATTGAGCTGGTCTAAATGGATGTCTATGTGTAGAAAAAATGCAAATGCATAATTTTCACCCTGCACAAAACTAAAGTCCAAGTGGATTAAAGATCAACATACAGGTCAACCAAACAGAAATTAAACAAAGAAACAATGTCTCTGACAGAGGTCATGAATCAAATGGACCTAACAAACATTTACAGAACTTTACACCCAAACACAAAAGAATTTACCTTCTTCTCAGCACCTCATGGAGCCTTCTCCGAAATAGACCATATAGTGGGTCACAAAGCAAGCCTCAACAGATACAAGAAGATTGAAATAATCCCATGTATCTTGTCTGATCACCATGGAATAAAGCTGGATCTCAACAATAACAGAAATAACAAAAAGCCTACACACACATGGAAACTGAACAACTTGTTACTAAATGACAGCTGGGTCAGGGAAGAAATAAAGTAAGAAATTAAAGTCTTTCTAGAAATCAATGAAAATGAAGACACAATATACCCGAACCTGTGGGACACAATGAAAGCAGTGCTAAGAGGAAAGTTCATAGCACTAAGTGCCTTCAAGAAGAAATTTGAGACAGCTCATTCAAGCACCCTAATGGCTCACTTAAAAACCCTAGAAAAAGAAGAAGCAGACAAACCAAGAAGGAGTAGATGGCTGGAAATAATCAAACTCAGGGCTGAAATCAATCAATTGGAAACAAATAAAATAATTCAAAGAATCAATGAAACCAAGAGCTGGTTCTTTGAGAAAATCAACAAGATCGACAAACCCTTAGCCAGCTAAGTAAAAGGCAGAGAGACACCACCCAAATCAACACAACCAGAAATGAAAAGGGGGATATAACTACAGACACTGAGGAAATCCAAACAATCATTAGAACTTACTTCAAAAGTCTATATGCCACAAAATTTGAAAATCTAAATGAAATGGACAATTTTCTTGATCGATTTGACTTACCAAAGCTGAATCAGGACCAGGTAAATCAACTAAATAGTCCTATATACCCCAAAGAAATGGAAGCGGTCATCAAAAGTCTCCCATTCAAAAAAAGCCCAGGACCAGATGGCTTCAGCGCAGAATTCTACCAGACCTTCAAAGAAGAGCTAACACCAATTCTCTTCAAACTATTCCACAAAATAGAAACAGAAGGAATATTACCAAATTCATTCTATGAAGCCACAGTCACCTTGGTACCTAAACCTCACAAAGACTCAACAAAGAAAGAGAATTTCCGGCCAATCTCCCTTATGAACATTGATGCAAAAATACTTAATAAAATACTTGCAAACCGAATCCAAGAACACATCAAAGATATTATCCACTATGACCAAGTAGGCTTCATCCCAGGTATGCAGGGGTGGTTCAATATACGGAAATCCATCAATGTGATCCACCATATTAACAAACTGAAAGAAAAAAACCACATGATAATCTCCCTAGATGCTGAAAAAGCATTTGACAAAATCCAACATCCATTCATGTTCAAAGTATTGGAGAGACCAGGGATACAAGGCACATATCTAAACATAGTAAAGGCAATATACAGCAAACATATACAGCCAACATCAAACTGAACAGAGAGAAACTTAAAGCAATCCCACTGAAATCAGGGACAAGACAAGGCTGCCCACTCTCTCCATATTTCTTCAACATAGTTCTGGAAGTCCTTGCTAGAGCAATAAGACAGTTGAAGGAGATCAAGGGGATACAAATTGGAAAGGAAGAAGTCAAATTATCACTATTTGCAGATGATATGATAGTATACGTGAGTGACCCTAAAAACTCTACCAGGGAACTCCTACAGCTGATAAACACCTTCAGCAAAGTGGCCGGATACAAAATTAACTCAAAAAAATCAGCAGCCCTCCTGTGTACAAAAGACAAAAGTGCTGAGAAAGAAATTAGAGAAACAAAACCCTTCACAATAGCCACAAATGACATAAGGTACCTCGGAGTAACCCTAACCAAGGAAGTCAAAGACTTGTATGAAAAAAATTTCAAATCTCTGAAGAAAGAATTAGAAGAAGATATGAGAAGATGGAAAGATCTCCCATGCTCATGGCTTGGCAAGATTAACATAGTAAAAATGGTTATCTTACCAAAAGCAATCTACAGATTCAATGCAATGCCCATCAAATTACCAACACAATTCTTTACAGACCTGGAAAGAAAAATTCTCAACTTCATATGGAACAACAAGAAACCCAGAATTGCTAAAACAATCCTCTACAATAAAAGATCTTCCGGAGGTATCTCTATCCCTGATCTTAAGTTGTACTATAGAGCAACAGTTTTAAAAACTGCATGGTACTGGCATAGAAACAGAATGGTGGATTAATGGAACCGAACAGAGGACCCAGAAATGAACCCACACACTTATGGGCACCTGATCTTTGACAAAGACGCCAAAATCATACAATGGAAAAAAGATAGCATCTTCAACAAATGGTGCTGGTCCAACTAGATGTCTATATGTAGAAAAATGAAAATAGATCCATACTTGTCACCCTGCACAAAACTGAAGTCCAAGTGGATCAAAGACCTCAACATAAAACCAGACACATTAAATCGGCTTGAAAAAAAGTGGAAAATACCCTAGAACTCATTGGTACAGGGGAAAACTTCCTGAACAGAACACCAACAGCACAGGCTCTAAGAGCAACAGTCAATAAATGGGACCTCATGAAACTGAAAAGCTTCTGCAAAGCAAAGGACACTGTCATCAAAACAAAGTGACCACCTACAGATTGGGAAAGAATCATCACCAACCCTTTATCTGACAGAGGACTCATATCCAGTATATATAAAGAACTAAAGAAGCTGAAAAGCAGCAAACCAAGTAATCCATTTAAAAAATGGGGAACAGAGCTAAACAGAGAATTCTCTGTAGAGGAATACCGAATGGAGGAGAAGCACTTAAAGAAATGCTCAACCTCACTAGCCATTAGGGAAATGCAAATCAAAATGACCCTGAGATTTCACCTTACACCCATGAGAATGGCCAAGATCAAAAACTCAAGTGACAACACATGCTGGAGAGGTTGTGGAGAAAGGGGAACCCTTATGCAGTGCTGGTGGGAATGTAAACTTGTACAACCACTCTGGAAATCAATCTGGTGCTTTCTCAGACAACTAAGAATAGCGCTTCCTCAAGATCCAGCCATACCAGTACTGGGCATATATCCAAAAGAGGCTCAAGTGCACAAAAAGGACATTTGCTCAACCATGTTTGTAGCAGCTTTATTTGTAATAGCCAGAAGCTGGAAACAACCCAGATGCCCCTCAACTGAAGAATGGATGCAGATATTGTGGTACATCTACACAATGGAATATTACTCAGCAATGAAAAATAAGGAAATCATGAAATTTGCAGGTAAATGGTGGGATCTGGAAAGGATCATCCTGAGTGAGTTGTCCCAGAAGCAAAAAGACACACATGGTATATACTCACTCATATAGACATACAACATAGGACAAACCCACTAAAACCTGTGCATCTAAAGAAACTAAGCAAGAGATAGGACCCTAACTAAAATGTCCAATCCCCATCCGGCAAGGCAAAGAGGATGGACATCAGAAGAAGAAGAAAACAGGAAACAACCTAGGAACCTACCACAGAGGGCCTCTGAAGGCCTCTGCCCTTCAGACTATCAAAGCAGATGCTGAGCCTGATGGGCAACTGTTCGGCAGGTGAATGGAATTTTAGGTAAGAACTGGGAAATAGTAAGAGCTGGAGAGGACAGGGTCTCCACAAGGAGAGCAACAGAACAAGAAAATTTGAACACAGGGAACTTCCCAGAGACTCATACTCCAACCAAGGACTATTCATGGAGATAACCCAGAACCCCTGCACTGATGTAGCCCAGGGCATTTCAGAGTCCAATTGGGTTACACAGTAATGGGAAGAGGGACTGCCTCTGACATAATCTGATTGGCCTGCTCTGTGATCACCTCCCCCTAGGGGGGAGCAGCCTTACCAGGCCATAGTAGAGGACAATGCAGCCACTTTTGATGTGAACTGACAGACTAAGATCAGAAAGGAGAGGAGAACCTCCCCTATTAGTGGACTTGGGGAGTGGCATGCAAGCAGAGGGAGGGGGGAGGGGGGGACTGGGAGGGGAGGAGGGAGGGGCTTATGGGGGGATGCAGAATGAATAAAGTGTAATTGACGAAAAATTTTAAAAAAGGGAAAAAAATAATTTAAGAACCTTAAATGACTTTCAAAAGTGGAGGAAAACATGGAGTTAGTCAATTGGCATGGAGCACGTCTCCCCCCTGGGGGCAATGGTCTCCTGAACCTCCTCAGACCTCGGACACCACCACTGCTAGTTCTAGAACTGACTCAGGATGTTTCAACGAGGGGGTTAAGGCTTCTCATAATATTTCCTAGAAGCCCACACCTGTTTGTCTATATCCCCCATTTTTATTCATTATTAGCCAGATAGAGCCAAGTAATTGTGGTAATGATACTTGCTTTTTTGCCCAATGCTGGAATGCTAGTAAATTTAGGTATGCCCTGGTTACTCGCATGCCTCACTGGGTGCCTGTGCCCTTTGATGCCCCTCACACTATGACTCTCTTCAGACAGAAAAAGGATCTTGGAACTACAGCCACCATTGTTACTGCCATCTCATTGGCGGCTATTGGAGCTACCACAGGGGCATTAGCCATGAGTCATACTGTGCAGACTGCTCAGACCCTGAATAATCTTTTAGCCAATGTAGCTCATGCCTTAGTTGTACAAAAAGGAATTAATGCTCAACTAAAAGGAAGCTTGATGGTATTCAATCAGAGGATTGACCTCGTGCAGGAGCAAATTGATACCCTATGGCAAATCGCTCAACTTGGCTGTCAATGAAAATATGCTGGACTTTTAGTCACCAGCATATAACATGAGAATTTTTCCTGTGCTGCAAATCTGTCTAAACAATTGTCGAGCTATATTTTAGGTAACTGGACTGGAGAATTTGATTCTACGATGGAGCAGCTGAGAGTGGCCATTGTCACAGTAAATTCTACCAGAATGGGCGCAGGACTAGCCACAGGATTATCATCATGGATTGCTGCAGCCATGAATCATCTGAAGGAATGGGCAGGCATGGGAGCGTTAGCAGGCCTTCTGGTGTTGGACTCCTTGGTTTGCCTGTGGTATATATGCAAGATTAGAGTCTCACAACAGTGTGATGCAGCCATGATCATTCAGGCCTTTACAGCCATTGAAGCAGGACAGTCTCCCCAAGCATGGTTGGCTACCATAAAAAGCTAAAATGTTATGCTCAGGATGCGAGGCTAAGTACTGCACTCAGGGTCAGCCGCTTTGGACCAGAGAAGAGCATGTCTGGTTGCATGAGGGTTGATGCCCCAGGTCCCGCCTCTGAGAAAAAGGTATCAGACGGGTCTGATGCTCTTTGGGTGGATGACACCTAAATGAACATCAGTACAAAGTCCCAATTTATTTCTAATATCAGAGATCAGACCTTTACTCTTGCCTGATGCGTCTAAAACAAAAAGGGGGAACTGTAGAGAGCTGCGTAATGCTGCGCCTTAAAGATGGAGCTGGTTTCCACCTTCCACCTTCCCGATGGTGAGTGCTCTCTGTCACAAACAACTCCACGTTTGGCTAAGGCTGAGGATCAGGCTTGCTTCCATGTATGTGGACCTATCTGCATTGCCCACGTGGCATGCTGGGGTTGGCTACCCAGAGGCTATTTAAGCTGTGGGCTGGCTTTCCCCAGGGTCAGATGATTGTTCAAGGTTCCTGAATAAACTGCATTGAAAAAAAAATCAACATAAATCCAGGCACATTAAATTGGTTAGAAGAAAATGTGGGAAAGAACACTGAAATCATTGGCACAGGAGACAACTTCCTGAACAGAACACCAAGAGCACTGGCTCTAAGAGCATCAATTAATAAAAGGGACCTCATGAAACTGAAAACTTTCTGTAATGTTAAGGACACTGTCATCAAAACAAAACAAATGGGAAACAAAACAAACAGATTGGGAAAAAAACGTAACCAAACCTCTATGTGACAGATGGCTAATATCCAGTATATATGAAGTACTGAAGAAGTTGAAAATCAACAAAGCAAGATATCCAATTAAAAAGTTGGGAACAGAGCTAAACAAAGACTTCTTGATAGACGAATCTCAAATGGCAGTGAAACACTTAAAGAAATGCTCAACATCATTAGCCATCACAGAAATGCAAATCAAAACGACCCTGGGATTTCACCTTACACCTACCAGAAAGGCCAATATAAAAACTCAAGTGAGAACAGATGATGGAGAGGGCATTGAAAAGGGGAACTCTCCTCCACTGCTGGTGGGAATGTAATCTTGTACAAACACTCTGGAAATCAATCTGATGCTTTCTCAGACAACTAGGAATAGCGCCATCTCAAGATCCAGCTTTAGGACTCCTAGGCATATATCCAAAAGAGACTCGAGTACACAATAAGGACAATTGCTCAACCATGTTTGTAGCTGCTCTATTTGTAATACCCAGAACCCAGAAAAAATATAGATGCTCCCCACCTGAAAACTGGATACAGAAATTGAGGTACATGTGCACAATGAAATATTACTCAGCAATAAAAAAAAAGGAAATCATGAAATTTGTAAGTAAATATTGGGAAATGGAAAATACCATCCTGAGTGAGCTATCCCAGAAGTTACTCATATAGACATATAATACAGGATAAATGTACTGAAATCTGTACACCTAAAGAAACTAATCAAGAGAAAGACTCTGGCTAATTGCTCAATCCCCATCCTGAAAGAAAACTAGTATGGACATCAGAAGAAGGAGAAAACAGGAAAAAAGTTAGGAGCCTTCCACAGAGGGGCTCTCAAAGGCTCTGCCCTGCAGATTATCAAACAGATGCTAAGACTTATGGCAAACTGTTGGGCATAGTGCATGCAATCTAATGAAAGAGGTGGGTATGGAGAGGCCAGGAACTCCCCAAGAAGAGAAACAGAACCAACTAATCTGCACACAGGGGTCTTTCCAGAGACTCATACTACAACCAAGTGCATGGATATAACCTAGAACCCCTGCACCAATGTAGCCCATGGCAGTTCAGTGTCCAAGTGGATTTGATAGTAATGGGAAGATGGATTGCCTCTAACATGAACTGATTGGCCTGCTCTTTGATCACCTCACCCCGAAGGGTTGTCTCCTATTGTGGTCTTGTATCTGAAATTTTCTAGGTTGTGATTTTGAACTGAGCATTTACTGGCATACTCACTACATGTACCTTCACAATCTTATTGATATAATAGGCTGACAGGGTCTAGGGTTCCTTGGGGTATTGAGTCTTTAAGAGTGAGGAAAATAGAAGGAAACCAGACAATTCCTGTGACTAGCCGAAACAGAAAAAGATCGGTTACTATAGAAGAGGAAATAAGTGGCAATAACCTATTTGACAGCTGGAGCTTTTCCACATTAGTGTTGGCAACCCTCATA
Source organism: Meriones unguiculatus (assembly GCF_030254825.1). Lineage (NCBI taxonomy): Eukaryota > Metazoa > Chordata > Mammalia > Rodentia > Muridae > Meriones > Meriones unguiculatus. Next base: position 27,111,068 of record NW_026843710.1, on the reverse strand, counting down.
AGAGGTTTTCCTTGGATAACCTGGCCAGATCATCAGATCTGTCCTACTCAGTGGTCAATGAATAATCCTCCTGGTCCTGGGGTTTATATTTATAACTGGGCATTCAGGAAAGAGAAATGGGTCCTTGTCATATGCCTAGTATAATACAGCAGATATGTTTCCTGCCCTGGTCCTCTAGAATCCATCTGAATGTAGTGTTAGTTCCAGGACTGTTGTTCAGAGGTTGCTCCTGAGCTGATGTGATCTGATGTACCTTAGTAACCATTTGTTCATGGCTAGGATTCTCTGTTACATAATGAGATCCTTGAAAGCATGCCTTACAAACTCTGCTGTCTTTTAGCAGAAACTTTTTTCCATATTAAAAGTCATTGTAAAAATTGTCAACTTATTACTTTTATTATGTGGTAATTTCATTACACTCCTTTTCCATTGATTCCAGGTTCAAATTCCTACCCATGTGTCACATTAAATAATTTTTTCTTTAAAATATTGCAATTTTAGTATGTGTTGTTCATATACTCATGGGAACATGATCAGAGTGCTAACTCCCTTGAAGAAAACTGAGTTCATTCTTGCAGCACGCTGGCACCACCCCCAAGAAGAAACCATCAGTCCTTAAGAACTCTATACTTCGTCACCTTGATCACAGTTTTTCTTATGTATTTATTTGGTACATTTGTTCCTTTTGTATCCCCACAGCTTCCCCCTCCTCTTTAAAATCTCTACCAACTCTTTGTTCTACCTCTATGCCCTTTCTTTAGTTTTCTATTAGGGGAAGTCCTTCTCCTTCTTCTATCTGACCCTAGATTATCAGTTCTCATCAAGCTTGGCTGCATCATCTTCCTCTGTAGCCTGATTCTCAGGGCATTGTTCTCCTTGTGTCCTCAAATCCCTCTATATATGACACTCTTTCTGCTTCCTCTCCTGCAGGCTTCCTAGAGCTCTGAAAGGAGGGAGAATTTCATAGGGAAATCCTATTCAGAGTTTGGTGTTTTAAGCTATCTCTGTCTATATAATATTAGACTGTGGGTCCTTGTATGCAATCCCATTTGATACAAAATGAATCATCTCTCTGGATAAAAAAACATGGCACTGATCTATCAGTTGAGGACAGAGAGCAACATATTTTAATAACAACAGCCGAGGTTGCTTGAAAATTTCCATAGGATACCCTGAGACAACAACTAAATTAAATGCCACCTACCCACCCTAGTGGAAGACTGCTTTGGTCACAATAGATCACCTTTATGAAACTATATTCCTCAATATAATGAGACCTGGTAATAAGTGAATGCAGAACATATTTGTTTTTCTACATTTATTTACATCATCCAGAATGATTTTTCTTGTTTCCATCCATTTGTCTGAAAATATCATGATGTCATTTTCTTAGCTGAATAATATTGCACATTTTCCCCGAAGGAGATTGTCATTCCTGTTCTTTAGAACATGGAATTTGCTGGGTCTTTCATCACTGTACTGAATGACAAAATATTAGATAACTATGTTCTTTTAGCTTAGAAGTCCCTTAATCTTCTTCTAATTCCTGGTGATTTGAATTGAAATCTCCCTCTGAAGATTACCTATTAAAATGTGGAATCCCCAGTGAGGAAATATCTGGAAAGTGTTATGAGTTATGGCCTTGTTGATAAAATAATTCCTATTGTAGTTACATTGTAGGTGTGCTTTGAAGTTGATATGTCAATGAATGTGACCAGACAGAATGGGCCTTTGTCTGTCTCTGTCACTTTATATCTTTGTTTCGGTAGTTAATTTTCTCCCTTTCTGAATATGTCTTTCTAGCTTTCTTTCTTTGTATCTCTCAGTCTCCCTCTCTATGCTTGCCTCATGTGGTTCAGTATAAAAAGCTCTTAATTTTGCTTAAGGATTACAACATATGACTTTTTGCTGATGTGACCTCCTGGATAGTCTCTAAAATTATAAGCAACGTTCCAAATAAAAGTTTTTCTTCAAAGAATTGCCTTGGTTAGGAAGCATTTTCCCAGTAAATATTTCCATGACAGAGGACATATCTGTGTAATTAACAAATGATAATGGAATTTGTAATAATGTGAAAATCCCATGTCAAGGACACATGACTTTATTAATGACCTCTTGAAAGAAATAAATCATAAATAAAGGGGCAATAAACTATTTCACTGGAGCTATTCCACAGCAGTGTTGGCAATGCTCCATGAGAAGGTTTTCTTGGTTAACTTGGACAGATACGCTTGTTGAACTAAGATTCTTGGACATAGGAACTGTCATCTTAATCATGCTGTCCATTTGGCGCTTTTTATAACTGGCTCATATAACCTCTTATTGTCTTTCAACTGTTTCATGACATCATTCTCCCTCTTAGCTAATCAGTACCTGCAAGATTTCCATGGAGATGAGTAAACAAACATTCTTCAGTGTCCTGTAACTCTGATCTTGTGCACATGTGACGTTTTCTTCTGAATCCCACCAAGTCTTTATCTCATCTCATTATCACACACATTTATTCCTGTTTTCCTCTGTGATAATGTCAGGTAGGAAATGAAAATTTAATGTTTAGTTAATAGGACAGCTTCCTAAGTAAGGAAGCATCAAAGTGATGTCGGTTTAAGGGAAACATACTGAATGCCAAGGTGGTCTCCTATTGTGGTTTTAGATCTAAAATTTCCAAGGTTGTAACTTTGAACTGAGCATTTACTGGCATACTCACTACATGTACCTTCACATTCTTATTGATATAATAGGCTGGCAGAGTCTAGGGTTTCCTGGGTATTGAGTCTTTAAGAGCAGGGAAAAGGGAAGGAAACCAGACAATTCCTGGGACTGGTTTGGCTGAAACAGAGAAAGATTGGTTGGGACAAAAGGAGAACTGAGCAGCAATAAACTATTTCAGCTGGAGCTATTCCACAGCAGTGTTGACAACCCTCTATGAGAGTGTTTCCTTGGCTAACCTGGCCATAACAGCAGCTCTGTCCTACTCAGTGGTCAATGAGCAATCCTACTGTCTCTGGGTTTTACAGTTATAACTCGGCATTCAGGACAGAGAAATCAGTCCTTGTTATTTGTCTAGGACATAAGAACAGCTGTGTTTCCTGCTTGGTCCTTCAGACAATCCATCTGAATGTAGTGTTATTGCTGGGATTGCTTGTTCAGACTTGCCACCTGAGATCATGGGATCTGAGGTAGCTGAGTAACCAATTGTTCATGAATATGATTCTCTGCTACATAATGAGTTCCTTGAAAGAATGAACGCACTCCTGACAAACTCAAATTGTGCTGTCTTTTAACAGAATCTTTTTTCCATCTTAAAAGTCATTGTAGAAGAGAGCAAGATGGCAGCACCAGGATGACTCTCTTTCTGACCAGCAGGACAACAGGATCAGCATAGTGACCAATAACAGCCCTAAAACAGAAGCGATTGTGTTTCTGAGGTGAGAGGATAACCCACTGTGGGGGATACAATCACTCACCCAGCTAAACCATGGAAGAGTTCCCGGTTCTACCAGGTCGCTGGCCCAGAGCCACAAGCCAACGTGTTCTGTTCACTGTCTCAGACTGAACTGTGGGCTCCACAACATTAGAGACTAGTATTTCTAGTCGAGAGATAACTTGACTAGAAACAATTGGGACCAATCTTATGTCACCCAGAAAATCCCTGGAAAAGACCTAGGGCTCTGCGGGTGCCCAGCAGGCAGCCCTGAGCTGAGCCAGGGTACACAGGCACCAGCACAGAGGCATGTCTGCATGCCTGACTCACTGCCCAGATATAACTGTAGGTCCCAGGGCACCAGAGACTGTGATTCTCTGTAGGGTGCACACCCACACAGAGGGGAACAGCAGATGTGATCTCCAAGCACTCAGCCAATATCATGACCCTGAAAGGTCTCAGAAAAATTAACCAGTTTTGGCAGATGCCCAGGTACCCAATCACCAGAAAGGCAGAGTCACAGTCTTCTGTGCCTGCAGGTTCTACTCTCCAATCCAGGCAGAATGGCAGTCCCCAAAGCATAGTCTGGGTGTCCCTGTCAGGAGGAAACTCCACAGTGTAGGGATCATCAGGTCCAACTATCAGGACACCCAGCTCCAGAAGACATTCTGGATTCATGCAAGATCTATGCTCTAGCACACTACTGAGGGTAGGAGCACCATGCTCCCATACCATTGAGTTTCTCAAGGTCACTTGGGCACACAGCCGCATCCACAGACCTACAAAAGGCAGAGTGCTATTACAGTAGCCCTCAGATACTGCTCTAAGATTCAAAGAATTATCCCTAGCTAAACTGATACCGTGGGTATCTCTGGTTCTTCAACAGGGATACACCCAACAATTACACTGTAAGAGCAACAGCTGCAGCTCACTAAATTCAGAGCAAGAAACCCAGCAGCAGGGTAGTCATCACCAAGACCTCTCCTGATAAGAGGAAAGCCTTTCTGAACACTACAGTTACCAAACAGGTCCATATGCCTGAAGTGATCTGTGACAATTCCTGAGAAGCACCACCATTCAGTTGACCATACAAAAAAAGCTGAGGAGAACTCCTTCAGAACCTGCTAAGTGGAGTCTCCCCATCCCAGGACCCAGCAGGCACCAAAAATTAACAAATAATACCTGAGACAGAGAGATGGGTAAAGGCCAGCAAAAAAACACAACCAAAAAAAAAAAGGCACAGCAATATGGCATCCACAGAACCCACTAATCCAGGGGCAAGTAGCCCAGAACATTGTAACATAAGTGAATTTCAAGAAGAGGACCTTACATCTATGCTTAGGAAGGTTATTGGAGGAAGCAAATGAAATGTGTAAAGAATCAGGGGAAGATATAATAAAAGAGATTATGGCCATCCATAAAGAAATACCGGAAGATAAAGCCAAACAATCTGTGGCTATCAGAGAGCAAATGATTAAATCACAGAAATAAAAGAAACAGGGGGCTGGAGAGATGGCTCAGAGGCTAAGAGCACTGGCTGCTCTTCCAGAGGTCCTGAGTTCAATTCCCAGCAACCACATGGTGGCTCACAACCATCTATAATGAGATCTGGTGCCCTCTTCTGGCATGCAAGTGTACATACAGACAGAACATTGTATATATAATAAATAAATATAATAAAAAAAGAAATAAAAGAAACAAAGGAATATTCAAAGAAACAGTGAGGAATTGAAGGAAAAACAGGAAAATACCATCAGACAGGTAAAGGAAATCACTAAAACAATTCAAGATTTGAAGGTAGAATTGGAAAAATTAAAGAAAACACAAATGGAAGAAATCATGGATAGGGACAACCTAGGAAAGAAAACAGGAAATACAGAGGGGAGCGTAATCAACAAACTACAAGAGATGGAAGAAAGAATCTCAGGTGTGGAAGATACAATAGAAGAAATTGATGTATCCATCAAAGAAAATAATAAATCTAAAAAATTCCTGACACAAACCAAAAAAGTCAAAACCTAAGAATAATAGAGGAAAAGGAGGATTCCCTCCTCTAAGACCCAGAAAATATTTTCCATAAAATCATAGAAGAAAATTTCCCCAACTTAAAGGAGAAGCCTAAACAAATACAAGAAGCCTGCAGAACACATAATAAATTAGACCAGAAAAGAAAATCCTCCCATCACATAATAATCAAAACAGTAAGTATACAAAACAAAGAAAAAAAAATACTAAAAGCTGTAAAGGAAAAAGGCCAAGCAACATATAATGGCAAACCCATCAGAATCACTCCCGACTTCTCAACTCAAACTATGACAGCCAGAAGGGCCTGGACGGATATCGCACAGACCCTAAGAGAAAACAGATGTCATCCTAGGCTACTGTACCCAGCAAACCTTTCAGTCCTCATAGACAGAGGAAACAACATATTCAATGACAAAAACAAATTTCAACAATACCTACACACAAATCCAGGGTTACAGAAGACACTAGAATGAAAAATACAACCCAAGAAAACTAACTACTTTCAAGAAAACACAGGAAATAATTAACCTAACTACAGCAAAACAAAAGTAGCCAAACGCACAAACACAGTACAATAGCCGACATCAATATCAAAGGATCTAACAGCCACTGGTCATTGATCTCCATCAACATCAATGGTCTCAATTCTCAATTCTCCAAAAAAAAAGACATAGACTAACAGAATGGATGTATAAACAAGAAACAGCATTGTGTTGTGAACCAAGTCACAAAGATAAAAAAGTCACAAAGTCACAAAGCTGGAAGACAGCTTTCCAAGCAAATGGACCCAAGAAGCAAACAAGAGTAGCCATTCTAATATCTGATAAAAATAGACTTTTAACTGAAATTAATAAAACAAAATAGACAAGGATATTTCCTACTCATCAAGGGAAAATTCCACCAGGAAGACATCACAATTCTGAAGAAATCCAAACAATAAGTCAAAAGCCCATATGGCACAACATTTGAAAATCTAAATGAAATGGATAATTTTCTTGACAGATTCCACATGCTGAAGATAAATCAAGACCAGGTAAATCAAGTAAATAGTCCTATAGCCTCTAAAGAAATAGAAGTTATCATCAAAAGTCTCCCAGGTTAAAAAAAAAAATTCAGGGACAGATGGTTTCGCTGCAGAATTCTACCACACCATCAAATAAGAGTGTGTTCACTCAATACTGTTCAAAGTATTCCACAAAATAGAAACAGAAGGAACACTACCAAACTCATTCTATGAAGCCACAGTCACCATGGTATCTAAACCTCACAAAGACCCAATAAAGAAAGAGAATTTCTGGCCAATCTATCTCATGAACATTGCTGCAAATATACTCAGCAAAATATTTGCCAACTGAATCCAAGAACACATCAAAAATATCATCCACTACAACCAAGTAGGCTTTAACACAGGTATGCAGGGTGTATACAGAAATCCATCAATGTGATCCACCAAAGGAACAAACTGAAAGAGAAAAACCACATAATCATCTCCTTAGATATTGAAAAGGCATTTGACAAAATCCAACATCCATTTTTGTTTAAAGACTTGGAGAGATCAGGGATTCAAGGCACAAACCTGAACACAGTAAAGGTAATACACAAGCCTATAGCCAATATCAAACTCAATGGAGAGAAACTTAAATCAATCCCACTGATATCAGGAACAAGACAAGGCTGACCCTCTATCAGTATCTCTTCAACATTGTTCTTGATGTCCTTGCTAGATCAATAAGACAATGGAGATCAAGGGAATTCAAACTGGAAAGTAAGAAGTCAAAGTATCACTATTCACAGATGATATGATAGTATACCTGAGTGACCTCAAAAATTCTATCAGGGAACTCCTACAGCTAATTAACACCTTCAGCAAAGTGGCTGGATGTAAAGTTAACTCAAAAAATCAATAGCCCTCCTGTATAAAAGGGATGAGAAAGTAATTAGGGAAACAACTCCTTTCACAATAGCCACGAAGGACATAAAGCACCTTGTTGTGAACATAACCAAGCAAGTCAAAGACTTGTATAAAAAAATTTCCAGTCTCTGAAGAAAGAATTAGAAGAAGATAAAAGAAGATAGAAAGATCTCTCATGCTTATGGCTTGGCAGAATTAATATAGTAAAAATGGCCATCTTACAGAAAGCAATCTACAGATTCAATGCAATTCCCATAAAATTACCAACACAATACTTTACAGACCTTGAAAGAAAAATTCTCACCTTCATCTGGAACAAGAAACCCAGATTTGCTAAAACAAGTCTCTACAGTAAAAGATTTTCAGGAAGTATCTTGATCCCTGATCTCAAGCTGTAATATACAGCAACAATTATAAAAACTGCATAGTACTGGCATAGAAACAGACTGGTGGATCAAAGAAATCAAATAGAAGACCCAGACATAAATCCACATACTTATGGATACCCGATCTTTGACAAAGATGCCAAAACTATACAATGGAAAAAGATAGCATTTTCAACAGAAGGTGCTTGTCTAACTAGATGTCTACATGTAAAACAATACAAATAGATTCATACTTATCACCCTGCACAAGACCAAAGTCTAAATGGATCAAAGACCACAATATAAAACCATACAGACTAAACCACTTAGAAGAAAAACTGGGGAAGAGCCTTGACCTCATTGGCACAGAAGAAAACTTATTGCACAGGAAATCAACAGCACTGGCTCTAAGAACAACAATCAATAAATGGGACGTCATGCAACTGAAAAGCTTCTGTAAAGCAAAGGACACAGTCATCTAAACAATTTGGAAAAGGATCTTCACCAACCCTATATCTGACAGAGGAATAATTTCCAGTATTTATAAAGAACTCAAGAAGTTAAGCAGCAACAAATCAAGTAATCCAATTTAAAAGTGGAGTACAGAGCTAAACAGAGAATTCTCAATAGAGGAATTCCTCAATAGAGGAATATCAAATGGCAGAGAAACACTTAAAGAAATACTCAACATCATTAGTCATAAGGGAAATGCAAATCAAAATGACTCCAAGATTTCATCTTACACACATCAGAATGGCTAGGATCAAAAACTCAAGTCACAACATATGCTGAACAGGATGTGGAAAAAGGGGAACCCTTCTCCAGTGCTGGTGGGAATATAAACTTGTACAACCAATCTGGACATTCTGGAAATTAATCTGGTGCTTCCTCCGACAACTAGGAATAGTGCTTCCTCAAGATCCGGCTATACTTCTCCTAGGCATATACCCAAAAGAGGCTCAAGTACACAATAAGGACATTTACACCTCCATGTTGTAGCAGCCTTATTTGTAATAGCCAGAAGCTAGAAATGGCCCAGAAAACTGTCAGTGGAGGAATGGATACAAAAATTGTGATACATCTACTCAATGGAATATTACTCAGCAATAAAAACAAAGGAAATCATGAAATTTGCTGTAAATGGTGGGATCTGGAAAAGATCATCCTAAGTGAGCTATCCCAAAATCAGAATGATGCACATAGTATATACTCACTCATATAGACATATAATATATGATAAATCTACTGAAATCTGTACACCTAAAGTAAGTAATCAAGAGGGAGGACTCTTGCTAAAATGCTCAATCCCTATCTAGAAAGACAAAGAGGATGGACATCAGAAGAAGAAGACAGGGAACAAGTCAGGAGCCTGACTCAGAGGATCTCTGAAAGTCTCTGCCCTGTAGACTATTAATGCAGATGCTGAGACTGATGGCCAACCTTTGGGCAGATAGTAGAGAACCTTATGAAAGAAGTGGAAGCAGTAAGATACAAAAAGGACAGGAACTCCACAAGGGGAGCAATAGAACCAAAAATCTGAGCACAGGTTTGTTTCCTGATACTCATACTCAAGCCAAGGACCATGCATGGAGAAGACCCCTGGTTAGATGTAGCCCATAGCAGTTCAGTATTCAAGTGAGTTCCATAGTAATACACTGTCTCTGAAATGAACTGATTGGCCTGCTCTTTAATTACCTCCCCCTGAGAGGGGAAAAGTATTACCAGGCCATAGAAGAAGACAATGCAGCTATACCTGATGAGACCTAATTGACTAGGATCAGAAGGAAGGAAAATAATACCTCCCCTATCAGTGGACTTAGGGAGGTGCATGCATGCAGAGGGGAGTGGAAAGGAGGAATTTGGAGAGGAGTAGTGAGGGAACCATAGGGGTGATACAAAGTGAAGGAAGTGTAATAAAGAATATTAAAAAAAAGAATAAATAAGAGATAAATAAAGAAGACTTGACAAAGAACACAGGGAAATATGCAAAACAAATAAAATTATGAAACCAAAAAAAGTCATTGTAAATGTTGTCAACATACTACTTTGATTGTGTGTTAATTTCATATAACATACATTAAATTCCTTTTCCATTGCTACCGGGTTCAAATTCCTACCCATGTGTCACACTAATTTTTTTTTCTTTAAAATACATCATTTGAAGTGTGTGTTTTCCATAAACTCATTGGAACATGATCAGAGTGCAAAGACCCTTAAAGAAAACTGAGTTCATCCTTGCCACAACCCTGACACCACCCCAAAGAAGAAGCCATCAGTCACGAAGAGCTCTATCCTTCATGATCTTGCTCACAGTTTTTCTTATGTATTTATCTATTCTGATTTGATCACTTTGTATCCCCACTGCTGCCTTGGAGCTCTTCTCTTTCCATTCCCACCCACCATCCTTTTTTACCCCTATGACTTCTCTCTAGTTCCCTTAAATGGGCGGTACTCCTCCCCCTTCTATCTGACCCTAGCTTATCATGCATCATCTTACTCTGTGGCCTGATTTTCAAGGCATTGTTCTCCTGTGTCCTCAATTCCCTCTACTTATGACAATCTTCATGCATCCTCTCCCACAGGCTTCCCAGAGCTCTGAGGAGAGGGAGAATTTCATATGGAAATCCCATTTAGAGATGAGTGTTTTAAGGTCTCTCTTTGCATAATATTGGACTATGGGTCTCTGTATGCAATCCCATTGAATGCAGAAGGAAGCATCTCTTTGGATGCAAGAATGTGACACTGATTTATTATATGAAGGCAGAGACCATCCTATTTTAATAACAACAGCCTAGGTTGCTTTAAAATTTCTGTAGAGTGGCCTGGCCCAACAAATCAATTAACTGCCACCCAATCACAATAGTGGAAGACTGGTTTGTTCACAACAGATTGCCTATTGGAACTTTATGCCCCACTATTGGGATACCTCCTAATAAGTGAATACATACCATATTTGTCTTTCTACAATTTAATAAATTCACACCAAATGATTTTTCCATTTTCTAACCATTTGCCTGAAAATATCATGCTGTCATTTTCTTAGCTGAATAATTCCTTGTTATGGAAATATTCTATATTTTCTCCAAAAGAGGTTGTCAGTCCTATTCTTTAGAACTTGGAAATAATTGGGTCCTTAAACACTGTATTGAATGACAAACTATCAGGATAACTATGTTCTTTTAGCCTAGAAGTCCTTCCATCTTCTTCCACTTCCTTGTGATTTGAATTGCAATGTCCCCTGAAAGCTCATCTATCTACATGTTTAGTCCACAGTGAAGAAATGTCTGGGAATGGTTAGAAGGTGTGGCCTTGTTAGATAATACGATTACTATTGAAATTATATTATAGATGGGTGTCCTTTGAAGTTAATATTCCAATGATTGTCACCAAACCGTATGGAGTCTCTATCTCTTGGTCTCTGTCACTTTACATCTTTGTTTCTGTGGGTCTCGTTCTCTCTGTTTCTGAATCTGCAAATTCTCTCTGTCTCTCTCAGTCTGTCGCTCTGCCTGTCGCTTGTGGATCAATATGAAAACTCTCAGTTCTGCTGAACAACTACAAAAATATGAATGCATGTTGAGATAACATCCTGGATGGTCTCTGTAAAAATATAAGCAAGGTAAAAATTAAAACCTTTTGTTCAAAGTGTTGCCTTGGTCAGGTAACAATTTCCAAATAAATATTTTCATGACAGAGGATATATCTGTGCATTTAACAAATAATAATGGAATATGTGATAATATGAAAGTCCTATGTCAAGGACAGTTGACTTTATAAATGACAACTTGAAAGAAATACGTGACTATTTTCCTGAACTAAGAGTCTTGCACACAGGAACTGTAATCTCTGGGTTATGTGCTTTCTGATGTCCAGATTGAGTCATGTAGTGCTGCTCATCCTTTCTCTCAAGCAGAATGTCCACTTGGCCTTTTAAAAACTGGCCCCTGAAACTCTTACTGGCTTTCGCCTGTTTCATGACATCATTTTCCCTCTCAGCCAATCAGCAACAGTGAGAATCTTGAGGTTTCCATGAAGATGAGTAAACAAACTTTCCTCAGTGTCCAGAAACTTCCTGTGCTACTTGACTTTTTTTTTTGGCTGAGTATTTATTTTATTTTTTTATTAATTACATTTCATTCACTTTGTATGCCCCCATAAGCCCTTATTCCTCCCCACCTTATCCCACCCTCCCTCCTCTTACTTCACGTATGTCCCTCCCCAAGTCCACTGATAGGGGAGGTCCTCTTCTCCTTCCTTCTGATCTTAGTCTATGAGATCATGAAGAATGGATGCAGAAATTGTGGTATAGTTACACAATGGAGTATTAATCAGCAATGAAAAATAAGAAAATCATGAAATTTGTAGGTAAATGGTGGGACCTGGAAAGGATCATCCTGAGTGAGCTGTCCCAGAAGCAGAAAGACACACATGGTATATACTTACTCATATAAACATATAACTAAGGTTAAACCTAGTAAATTTGTACATCTAAGGAAACTAATCAAGAGAGATGACCCTGACTAAAATGCTCAATCCCCATCCTGAAAGATAAAGAGGATGGACATCCGAAGAAGAAAACAGGAAACAAGCTAGGAACCTGCTACTTGACTTTTTTTTTGTGAAACCCAACAATTGTTTATCTCATCACTTTATCCAGATCCAACACATTGAATCCAGTTTACAGATGTGACAATATCAGATAGGAAATTAATTTTTAATGTTTATTTAATTTGAAAGCTTTTTAAATTGTGAAGCTTCATAATGATGTGGGATTAAGGGGAATGTAGAGAGTGACAAGGTGGTCTCCTACTGTGGTCTTGGATTTGAAATTTTCTATGTTGTGACTTTGAACCGAGCAGTTACTGGTGTGTTTACTAAATGTACTTTCACGTTCTTATTGATATAATAGGCTGGCAGAGTCTATGGTTCATTGGGGCATTGAGTCTTTAAGAGAAGGGAAAAGAGAAGGAAACCAGACAATTCCTGAGACTGGTTGGCTGAAACAGAGAAAATTGATGAGTGCAAAGGAGAACTTAGAGGTAATAAAGTATTCGAAAACTGGTGCTGTTCCACACTAGTGTTGGCAACCCTCTAAGAGCAGAGTTACCTTGGCTGACCTGGCTGGATAGGCAGCTGTGTCCTACTCAGTGGTCATTGAGAAATCCTCCTTGTTCTGCGGTTTACAATTAAAACTGCTCATTCAGAACAGAAAAAAGGGTCTCTGTTATATGCCTAAAGTGTTTCTTGATGTTGTCCTCCAGACAAACCATCTAAACATAGTGTTAGTGCCAGAACTGCTTGTTCATCAGTGCCATCTGAGCTTATGTGGTCTGCATTAGCTGAGTAAACACTTGTTCATGGCAAGGATTCTCTGCTACATATGAGTTCCAGAAGAGCATACCTTTCACAGTCAAACTCTGCCCACCATTTGCAGAATCTTTTCTCCATGTTAAAATTTATTTTAAAAGTTGTCAATATATTATTTATATGGATTATGTGGGATTTTCATATAATATACATTATACTCCTTTTCCATTGCTCCCAAGTTCAAATTTCTACCCATGATCACACTGTTTTTTTTTTTTAATACATCAATTTTAACAGGTTTTGCTCATATACTCACTGGAACATGATCAGAATCTCAGTGCCAAATCCCTTAAAGAAAACTGAGTTCATCCTTGCCGCACCCTGGCACCACCCCCAAGGAGAAGCCATCAGTTTTAAAGAGCTCTATACTTCATCACCTTGATCAAAGTTTTTCTTATGTATTTATTTCTTTATATTTGGGCACATTATATCCCCTCTGCTACCCACTCCCTCTTCTCCTTTCAGTCTACCCACCCTCCTTTTTTTTACCCCATGCCTCCTCTCTAGTTCCCTAATATGGAAGGTACTCTCCCTGCTTTTAAATGACCCTAGGTTATCAGGTCTCAACAAGGCTGGCTGAATCTTCTTCTGTGTCCTGATTCTCAAGACATTCTTCTCTTTGTGTCCTCAATTCACTCTTCTTATGACACTCTTCCTGCCTCTTCTCCTGAAGGCTTTCCAGAGCTCTGAGGGGAGGGAGAATTTCATACTGCAATCCCATTGAGAACTGGGTGATTTAAGGTCTCTCTCTGCATTATATCAGAGTGTGGGTCTCTGTATGCAATCCCATTTAATGAAGCAGGATGTATCTCTGTTGATCCAAGACATGACACTGATCTATCATTTGAGGGCAGGGAGCAACATATTTTAATAACAAGTTGATAATTTCTGTAGGATAGCCTGGTGCAACAAATCAATTAACAGCCACCCAATCGCACTAGCGGAAGATTGGTTTGGTCTCAATAGATGGCCTATTGGATCTTTATCACCCACTATTAGGAGACCTCCTAATAAATGAATATTTGTCTTTCTACATATTTGTCCTTCTACATTTTAGTTACTTCACCCAGCGTGATTTTTCCTGGTTCTATTTGCCTGAAAATATCATGATGTCATTTTCTTAGCTGAATAACACTTACATGCATTGAAGTTGTTGAAGAAGGAACTGTATCACATAAGGCAGGCAGGCACAGGCCAACATACCCATACTCATCAGGCCTCCAAGTGTCAGTCCCTACTTAAGCACAGAGTCAAAGGATGGAAAGTGGCTCCTGAGGAGAGTGACTATATCACAAGTTTTATTGGTCAATTCTAACCCAGATTCTATGTCATGGATCTTATTTCTCATCATTAACATGTCCAATGAAAAGTTTTTGCTAGAACAAATACAACCAAGGTGATTCTGAACGTGATTCCAGTTAAATTCTGTTTCATCATACCGAGATTCAGAAATGCTAACAGGAATTGTAACAAAAGCAGGCTGTTTAACAACTAATCCTGAAACAGTATTATTATCAGCCCTAACACAATTAGTAAGATTGTAATATATACATTCAATTGAATAGATATCATTGTTCTTAAAATGTCTTACTACAAAGTTTCCAATTAGAAGTAAATAAGGAGGATTAACACATGACAAAACAGAAGTATACTTGATGAATTTAGCAAAGCTACTTGCCTTCCCAGAGAGAATGCCTATATATCCCAACCCAGTCCCAAATTTCCATACATAGGTTTGCCAATTTTTATTTGAAGTCCTCCAAAGTCCAGCACTAACAGCTTTTTCTAAAACAAAGAAATTTTGAGAGCCTTTATCAAAAGCCAAGTTTTTAATACCCTTAATGATAGACCAGTGCAGTCCACGATTGCAAATTCAGGGTCATTGTCCCAGTACTAGATGGTGGAAGTTTCTCAGATGCATCTTGTCTAAGGAATCATCAGGAATCAAGGACAAATGCACTGATCACATTTTTCACGGGGTGGTTAACTCATTGGAAATGTAAGACTGTCATTCTTAACTCCCATAGGAAGGTACACTAATATTCCTCCAATATCCCACTTTGCCCGATTGCAAAGGGAGGATAGAGGTACCACCCCAACTTTAGAGTAGTAGGCATTCCAACCTATGACCTGGACAGGGGAGACTTGTAAACAGTCTTGATGAGTACTCTCTGGTAAAGCAGAGTATGACCTCTTCCTATTACTGAAAATTTAAGAGTCTTTTTTTTCCTGTGTTCCTTCAAAAGTAGGAAAACCCAGCCACTAAGTGTTGTTGACATGAACAAGGACTTCTGGATCATCCCGGGAAACTGGATGTGGAGGTTGGATTAGGAAGGTACACCCAATAAACAGTCATCTTGACTGAAGGGGTCTTCATTAACATCATTATTATTGTCAGGTGAAAACTCCTCATGCAAAGTCACACCAAACAAACCGGTATCCATTGAGCTGCATCATTTTCCTGAGAAAAACACGGAGAAATCCTTGTCCCCCTAATAATTCAGGGTTGGGTCCATGCCATTGATTTGTTAAAGGATCCCTCCATTTTACTTTAGAAAAAGTGTTTTGTTTTATATTTTTTTTGTTTCTTTTGTTTCTGTATGCCAAAATCTATCTGCTTCAGCTTTACCTTTCTTATCAAAATTTAAAAAATTCAGAATGAAAACAACATGATTAAGATGATTCTTAGGTGTCAGGGGAGTAGCTCTTCCTTCTTTATTTTTTTGACAAATAAATCTTAATTTTTTAGTGGGCATGCTCTACCATGCCTTGTCCTTGAGAATTGTAAGATATTTTAGTTATATGAGAAACTTGAAACTGTTGACAAGATCTTTTAAAAGATTTCGTAGTATATCCTGTTTAATTGTCAGTTTTAAATTGCTTAGGAACTCCTAAAATATTAGAAGCATGTAGACAATGAGCAATAACATTCTTTGCAGCTTTTCCTGGTTGAGGAATGGCATAAATAAATGCAGAATAGGTATCTATGCAAACATGTACATATTTTAATTATTTAAATTCAGGAATATGAGTAATATCCATTTGACAAATCTGATTTTGAACCAATCTTTTAGGATTGACTCCCAAATAAGAAACAGGCAGAAATTGAGGACATGAACTGCAAGCCTTGAATATACTATGGGTCTATTCCTTAAACAATCCATATTTAAGTCTCAAGGTTTGACTCTTAAGATAATACATATTATGGCATCCTGGGTTCTTTTTAAGTATGAGCAATAAACTTTGGTGACTTTATCTGCCAATGCATTTCCTTTAGACAGGGTTCTTTTTTTTTTTTTTTTTTTTTTTACAATTTACCACTTTTATTAAAACAAAAACAAACAAACAAATAAAAACAACAACTACAACAAAACAATTAGACGTGAGAATGCTCCTCTTGTACTTTTTTAAGCAACTGTTCCAGCATTCTTGGTTCAAAACTATATTTGTAGAAAATGGCATGTTCTATTATAACATATTTTATGATCATTTAGCAGCTAACCATTATTAAAATGCAAACACATATTGTCCCCTGTAACCAAAGCATAATACAATGTCTAAGAAATGCTCTAACCAGGTATAAATCTTTTTTTAGCTCCCAAATCACATCTCTATATCCATAATCTATGGATTAAATAAAATTTCACCATAACTCACCATACATGAAATAGAACATGGAAAAACAAAATCATAAAATATAAAAAGACAAACTCTCTTGTATCAATAGAACAGCCAAAATGGTTTTTTGGAATATAGGCTAATTTCCATTTATATAACTGAACGTGGGGCCATACGTAGGTTATGTATCTTCACTAACCATTCATTGTTCCTTCTGCCCATATTTTTTTTTTTTCAATGCAGTTTATTCAGGAACCTTGAACAATCCTTGGACCCTGGGGAAAGCCAGCCCACAGCTTAAATAGCCTCTGGGTAGCCAACCCAGGTGTGCCACGTGTGCAATGCAGATAGGTCCACATACATAGACAGGGTTCTTAATGAATTAGAATGAGCCCTCAAATGTGCTTTTAAAAAAGGAAAGGGTTTTTTTTGTATCAAATTTTGAATTTGTAAAAGTAAAATTCCAGTAGGAGAAGATGTCTGAATTTGACCTGCAGTCTCTAACCTAGGCAAAGACTTGGCTATAAATGCCCTATCTGTAAAAATGTTCAAAGACTACTTATTAAAATTTTGAAACAGAGCCAATACCGCAGATAACTCTGCTATTTGCACAGATTTGTTGGACACTTGAATAGATATTGATTTCCTTTATAAGCATAGGCAGCAACACCAGATATTGAACCATCAGTAAATAACTTTAAAGTATCAACAATTACTCTAATTTTTGTTTTAAATTGAAATACTGTAGGTATCAACTATAAAAACTGAATTAATTTTTTTGGGGGCCTCAACAGTTTAGACTCTGTCATAATAAGCTTACATAAATGCCATATTAATCAGATACCTGACAAGTCTGAAGGCCAGCATATTTGAATTACTCTTTGTCTACCTTTATCATCTGCTCTAAACTTCATCCTATAGAATAGGATGTTATACTTTAAATACTGGCATATTTTTCAAATGTGTTTTAGAACCATACCTTTAGAAATTTTAGGTTGATCTATCTACGCAAACTTTATGGTTCCCATTTTAAATTTAAACTTAAAAAAAAACCATGAACAAAGAGACTAGGTAAACCCCAGTCTTGTGCTCTACTATAATATTTAGCATAACTTTAAATCTGCTCTTTTTAAACTGAAATCAAAGCAAAACTTTTAATTAAACATAATTTATAAAGGGGCTAGCAAATCTTATTATTCCTATAATATTGTATTGGAACTTAACAGCAAAAAATTAAAGGACAAATGTTTTATTTAACATTACACAGAGAACTAAACTTAGCCTTTAGCTCTCAGCAAAAATGGACTATTCTGGCTGTACCAAATCTATAGGCCAGAAGAAAAAGCATTAATTCATTTATTTAGGTACTGGCAGCCACACATATATTTTATACAATGGTTAACAATGATCTTAATATAACTCTGCATAACCCTGGGCTATCATGGAACTGTAGTCCTTTTTTTTTTTCCTGTAAAAAGAGCATAAGCAAACATTTTGCATTGAAAAATCTCCAGCCTTTTTATATAAAGAACAACATATTTTATAGTTTTTTACATGAATATATTGTAATAACTGAAATTTTTGTTTAATTGGCTTAAACAGCATGGCTTGGTTTTACTTTCTAAAATGAATAAAATAAATAGCAAGGTTTTTTATTTCCCCCAAAAGGTTTAGAAACTGTTTTAAGTTCTTTATTAGACTGCCCAAGGGTTACTATTTTCAAATACCTGATCAATTTTAAAATGTTTTCTAGAATTTAACTCCAATGGTCCAGGACCAAACTCAGAGGTGTTGATTCAAATTGTCTCATGTCTAAAAATATCCACGTTTACAGATAAACATACAGAGAGAGAGAGAGAGAGAGAGAGAGAGAGAGAGAGAGAGAGAGAGAGAGAACCTAAGGAACATAGAAATCCGACATTGTCACTTTGGAGTAACCAGAATACCCAAATACCAGGACTTTACCAGCCTCTATCAAACAGAAGTCCCACGGATTCCCCCACATGGGTCCCCTCCACACACAAATATTCTAGAAGGAGCAGAGCCTCCATGGCTCTTTCCACAGGTTCCAGCTCCAGAGTGGTCTCCAGCAGCCCTCTTATCACACAGAAGAGGGCCACAGCTCTTCTGGTCCAGCATATCTCCTGGTCCCCAAAGGAGTTGAACCTTTATGGGCCTCTTCCCCCAAATTGGAGGGTCCTCCAGATTCCCTCAAACAGATTGGAAACTCTCCAAGTTTCCCAGACCTTGTAAGCAAACCAAAACCAGAAACCAAAACAGAAGCCGGAAGACAAAAACAAAAACAGAGACAAAGACAAAATAAACCACAGTACCTGCTTTTTAAACATTTAAATATTTTTTTAAACCTGTTTTTGTAATAGTAAATCAAAGCATCCTCTTTAGGAGTGAAATCACAAACCAGACTTTAAAATTTACCAGTGCAAACAATCCATTATTATTATTATTATTATTATTATTATTATTATTATTATTATTATTTTGTAATTTTAATTTCTCTAATTCCCTTAAGAACTGCACTTGTTCCCTTTCTAATTGGACCTGAAAGGATCAGACTAACTTTGTAACCTATATGTCTTCTACAGTTTTGAGTTTTAGATCCACGTTAAGCTAAAGCCACTTAGTACTTTTCCAGAGAATGGAGGAATGTGACCCTATCTGTGAGGACAGATATAAAAAAGCAAGTAAGCAGTGACCTTCACTCAGCAATAAGAATGACCAGACCCTTGTCTTCGAGATAGTGGTTGTTCACAACCAACCTAGATGGCCTCAATCCTTCTTCTGTGTAGACCCTGACATCTGGCCAAAAGCCTGGAGCCCCAATCTTCAAGGATGAGCTAAATTCCACACCTTTAATTGCAGATGCATCTACAGTTGGCCAGACTGGCCAAGCTTGAGCACTTAAGACTAAATAAGTATCTTACTTTTTAGCTTCCTCATCCAATCCTGAATTACCAAGACTGCAACCTCAAAATTCCTGTGCCTTATCTTTTACAAACCCAAGGCCTTTGTCTTCCAGGGCCACTCTTGGCTGACCAGCAGGGGTGACCATATCAAACAATGGTTAAAATAAATCTCTTGTGATTTTGCATCAGTGAGATCTGGTCTCCTGAGTGCTCTTGATCCTTTCTGAAAATCAGGCTCATGCTGGGCCTAACAGACATTTTCTCGGAGAACAGTAATAGCTTCCTCAATGGTCTGGTATCTCCAGCACATCCTCACTGGATGTGAAGCTATTTCGTACTGAGTGGTCAGTGAGGAACCTTCCTCTACCTGGTGTTTACATTTCAAACTGTGCCTTCAGGACAAAGAAATGGGTCAGTGCTCTTGGATACAAAAGCAGCTGTGTTTCCTGCTGTGGTCTTCCAGACAAACCCTCTAAATGTAGTGCTAGTGACAGGACTGCTTGTTCAGAAGTACCTCCTGAGTTCTTGCAGTCTGAGTTGGCTGGATAACAACTAGTTCATGGGTAGGATTCTCTGCTACATAATGAAGTACTGGAAAGCATGCTTTACAGAGTCATACTCTGCCCTCCATTAGCAGATTCTTTTCTCCATGGTAAATGTCATTGTAAAAGTTATCACCATATTATTTTTATTGCTTATTTGGGAATTTAATATAGAAAACATTACATTCATTTTCCATTGCTCCAAGGTTCAAATTTCTACTCATGTGTCACGTTAAATATTTTTTCTGTAAAATGCATTATTTCAAGCATGTGTTGTTGATATACTCATTAGAACATGATCAGAGTTTCAGTGCCAAGTCCCTTAGGAAAAACTGAGTTCATCTTGGCACACTCTGGCACCACCCACAAGAAGAAATGATCAATCTTAAAGACAGTACATGGAATCTTATGTAAGAAGTGGGAAATAGTAAGATCTGGAGAGGACAGGGTGTCCATAAGGAGAGCAACAGATCCAGAAAATTTAAACACAGGGTTTTTTTGTTTGTTTGTTTTTGTTTTTTTTCCCCAGAGACTCATATTCCAAACAAATACCACGCATGGAGATAATCTAGAACCCCTGCACAGATGTAGCCAATGGCATTTTAGGGTCCAAGTGGGTTACATAGTAATGGGAAGAGGGACTGCCTCTGATATAATCTGATTGGCCTGTTCTTTGATCACCTCCCACTGAGGGGGGGGCAGCCTTACCAGACCACAGAAGATGACAGTGCATCCACTTCTGATGTGACCTGATAGACTAAGATCAGAAAGGAGAGGAGAACCTCCCCTATCAGTGGACTTAGGGAGGGGCATGCATGCAGAAGGGGGAGGTACAGTGGAACCAGGAGGGGAGGAAGGAGGGGTGTATGAGGGGACACAAAATGAATAAAGTGTAATTAATAAAATAAAATTAAAAAAGAGCTCTATACTTCAACTTGATCACAATTTTCACAGTTTTTCTTTTGTATATATTTAATACAGTTTGTTCACTTTGTTTTCCCTCTTCTGCCCCCTCCCTCTTTTCATTCCAATCCAAACCATGTTCCTTCATCTACACCTATGCCCTTTCTCTAGTTCCCAGATGAGGGAGGACCTATTCCCTCTTCTATCTGACTTGAGCTTATCAGGTCTCATCAAGGATGGCTGCATTATTTTCTTCTGTGTCCTGATTCTCAGGGCATTGTTCTCCTTCTGTCCTCAATTCCCTTTACTTATGACAGTCTTCATGCCTCCTCTTCTGCAGGCTTCCCAGAAGTCTGAGAGGAGGGAGAATTTCATACTGAAATCACATTAAGAACTGGGTGATTTAAGGTCTCTCTCTCTGCATAATATTGGATTATGGGTCTCTATTTGCAATCCCGTTTGATGCAGAAGGAAGCATCACTGTGAATACAAGAATATGACAGTGATCTATCAGTTGAGGGCAGAGAGCAACATATTTTAATAAAAACAGCCTGGGTTGCTTTTAAAATTTTTGTAGGATGCCCTGCCACCAGCTCAATTAACTGCCACCCAGTCACCCTAGTGGAAGACAGGTTTGGTCAACATAGATGGCCTATTGGAGCTTTATCTGCCCCTAGTAGGAGACCTCAAAATAAATGTATATATACCATATTCATCTTTCTGCATTTTAGTTACTTCACCCTGAATGTTTTTCCTAGTTCCATCCATTTGCCTGATGGTCTCTGTAAAAATATAATCAAGGTGCCAATTAAATGCTTTTTTTCAAAAAGTTACCTTGGTTAGGGAACATTTTCCCAATCAGTAATTCACTGACTGTGGACATATCTGTGCATTTAACAAATAATAATGGAATTTGTGATAATATGAAAGTCGTATGTCAAGGACATATGACTTTATTAATGACCACCTAAAAGAAGCATGTGACACTTTTACTGAACTAAAAATCTTGGACACAGGAACTGACATCTCTGTGTTGTTTGCCTCAGGGGACCTGGTTGAGGCATGTAGGGCTGCTCAGCCTTTCTCACAAGCATGCTGTTCAGTTGGGACTTTTAATAAATGTCTCTTCAAACTCTTACAGGCTTTCACCTGTTTCATGACATCATTCTCCCTCTCAGCCAATCAGTACCTGAGAGAATCTTGAGGTTTCAATGGAGATGAGTAATTCAACTTTCCTCCTACCTGTCTAACTGACCCTAGCTTATCAGGTCGCATCATGGTGGGCTGCATCATTTTCCTCTGTGGCCTGATTCTCTGTTCTCCTTCTGTCATCAATTTCCTCTACTTATGACCCTCTTCCTGTCTCCTCTCCTGCAGGCTTCCCAGAGATCTGCGGTGAGATAGAATTTCATAGTGAATCCCCATTTAGTGTTGGGTGTTTTAAGGTTTCTCTCTGCATAAGATGCCCTAGCACAACATCTCAGTTAACAGCCACCTAATCTCCAATCCTCCTTGTGGAACACTGGTTTGGTGACAATAGATAGCCTATTGGAACTTTATCACCCACTATTAAGAGACCACCTAATATCTGACTACATACCATACTTGTCTTTCTGCATTTTAGTTACTTCACCCAGGATGATTTTTCCTGTTTCCATCCATTCACCTGAAATGTCTTGATTTTCTTAGCAGAATAATACTATGTTACGGAAATATTCCCCATTTCCCCCAAATGAGATTGTCAGTCCTCTTTTTCAAGTCTTTAAGTTGATGGTACTCTAATCAATGAATTGAATGACAAACTATCACGATAACAATGTTCTTTTAGCCTAGAATTTCCTCCATCTTCTTCTATTTCCTGATAAATTTAATTGCAATATCCTCTCCATGCCTGTATATGTACAAGTGGATTCCCAGTGAGGAAATGTCTGAGAAGTGTTGGGCAGCATGTTCTTGTTAGATAATGTAATTCCTTTCGTTTCCCTAATTTCTGTCTCAGTGCTTTGTTGTTTTGTATAAAGAAGGGATACTGATTTTTTAAATTAGTTTTCTATCCAGACACTTGGCTGAAGGTGTTTATTAGCTGTATGGAATTCCCTGGTCAAATTTCTGAGGTCACTAAGGTATATTATCATATCATCTACAAATAGTAATACTTTGACTTCTTCCTTTCTAATTTGTATCCCCTTAATCTCATTCAATTGTTTTATTGCTCCAGCAAGGACTTCCAGATCTTTGTTGAAAACATATGAAGTGAGGGGACAGCCTTGCCTTGTCCCTGATTTCAGCAGAATTGCTTTAAGTTTATCTCCATTTAGTTTGATGTAGGCTTGCTCTATTGCTTTTACTATATTTAAATATGTGCATTGTATCCCTGATCTCTCCAATACTTTAAACATAAATGGATGTTGGATTTTTCCAAATGCATTTTGAATATCTAAGGAGATTATCACGTGTTTCTTTTTTCTTTCATTGTTTGGAATATGGTGGATAACATTGATGGATATCAATATGTTAAACCATCCAGGCATACCTTGAATGAAACCTACTTGGTCATAGTGGAAGATATCTTTGATGTGTTCTTGTATTCAGTCAAAGACATAAGTACCTTGGTATGACCCTAACCAAGCAAGTCAAAGACTTGTATGAAAAAAAAATCAAGTCTCTGAAGAAAGAATTAGAAGAACATATTAGAAAATGGAAAAATCTGTCCTGCTAATGGCTTGGCAGGATTAACATTAAAAATGGCCAATTTACCAAAAGCAATTTACAGATTCAATGTTATTCCCATCAAATTACTAACACAATTCTTTACAGAACTTAAAGAAAAAATTCTCAACTTCATACGAAAAACAAGAAACTCAGAATTGCTAAAACCATCCTCTATCATAAAAGATCTTATGGAGGTATCTCCATCCCTGATCTCAAGCTGTACTATCAAGTAACAGTAATAAAATCTGTATGGTACTGGCATAGAAACAGAATAGTGGATTAATGGACCCCAATAGAAGACCCATAAATAAACGCTCACACACTTATGGACACCTGATTCATACTTTTCCCCTGCACAAAATTAAAGTCCATGTGGAACAAACACCTCAATATAAAACCAGACACATTAAATTGGTTAGGAAAAAAATTGGGGAAGAGCCTTGAACTCAGTGGCACAGGAGACAACTTCATAAACAGAACATCAACAGCACAGGCTCTAAGAGCAACAATTAGGTAAATGGGACCTCAGGAAACTGAGAAGCTTCTGTAAAGCAACAGACACTGTCATCAAAACAAAACAAATGCCTACAGATTGGGAAAGAATCTTCACCAAGCTTCTATGTGACAGAGGGCTAATATCCAGTATATATAAAGAACTAAAGAATTTGAAAAGCAACAAATCAAGTAATACAATTAAAAAATGGGGAACAGAGCTAAACAGAGAATTCTCGATAGAGGAATATTGAATGGCAAAGAAGCACTTAAAGAAATGTTCAAAGTCATTATCCATCAGGCAAATTGGAATCAAAAGGACTTGGAGATTTCACCTTCCATCCATCAGAATGGCCAAGATCAAAAACTCAAATGACAATACATACTAAAGTGATTGTGGAGGAAGAGGCGAACCCTCCTCCACCGCTGGTAGGCATGTAACCTTGGAAAACCACTCTAGAAATCAATCTAGCCCTTTCTCAAGCAACTAGAAATAGAGCTTCCTCAAGATCTCACTCTAGACACATATCCAAATAAACTCAAGTACATGATAAACACATCTGCTCAACCATGTTTTAAACAGCTTTATTTCTAATAGCCAGAAGCTGGAAACAACCCTAGATGCCCCTCAACTGAAGAATGGATACAGAAATTGTGGTACATCTATACAATGGAATATTATTCAGCAATTAAAGACAAGGAAATCATGAAATTTGCAAATGCTGTAAATGTTGGGAACTGAAAAGGATCATCCTGAGTGAGCTGTCCCAGAAGCAGAAAGACACACAGGGTATATACTTACTCATATAGATATATAATATAGGATAAACCTCCTAAAATATGTACACCTAAAGAAACTAATCAAGAGGTAGGACTCTGGCTAAAATGCTCAATCCCCCTCCTGAAAAGAAAAGGAGATGAACATCAGAGAAGGCGAAACAATGATAGACTCTGCCCTGCAGACTATCAAAGCAAATGCTGAAAATTATGGCCAACTGAGTTCATCCTTGCTGCACTCTGGCACACCCCCCAAAACAAGCCTCTATACTTACTCATCTTGATAACAGTTTCTTTATGTATACATTTATTTATTATGAATTGTATATATTTATTGTGAATTGTTCCAATCTTATGTCCTTTTATGCTCCCTCCATCTTCTCCTTCCATTACCAACTCCCTCCTTCTGCTACCCCTATACCTCTCTCTAGTTCCCTGATAGGGAAGGTACTCTTCCCCCTTCTATCTGACCCAAGCTTATCAGGTCTCATAAATGATGGCTGCATCATCTTACTCTGCAGACTGATTACCAGGACATTGTTCTCCTTGTGTCCTCAATTCCCTCTACTAATGACACTCTTACCACCTCCTCACCTGCATGCTTCTCATAACTCCAAGTGGATGGAGAATTTCATAGTGAAATCCCATTTAGGGCTGGGTGTTTTAAGGTCTCTTTTTGTATAATATCAGACTGCGGGTCTCTGTATGCAATCCATTTTGATGGGGAAGGAAGCATCTCAGTAGAAATTAAAACATGACACTGATTTATCAGATGAGGGCAGAGTGAAATATATTTTAATAACTACAATGTGGGCTGCTTGACAATTTCCATAGACTGTCCTGCCCCAACAACTCTATTAACTGCCTCCCAAGTCACCTAGTGCAAGCCTGGTTTGGTCACAATAGATGGCCTATTGGAACTTTTAACCCCCAGTATTAGGAGAATGCCTCATAATAACCCTTTTAATAACTAGCCCATTTAATAACTTCATCCTGAAACTCTTACTGCCTTTGACTTGTTGCATGACATACCACATTTGTCTATCTGCAATTTAGATTCTTCACCAAGGATGATTTTTCCTGGTCCCATCCATTTGCCTGAAAATATCATGATGTCATTTTCTTAGCTGAATAATGATTCATTATGGAAATATTCCACATTTTCCCCAAAGGAGATAGTCAGTCCTATTCTTTAGTCCTTTAAGTTGTTGGTACTGTAATCAATCCATTGAATGACAAACTATCAGGAAAACAATGTTCTTTTAGCCTTTAGAGGGAAGGTAGAATTCCCTCTATCTTCTTCTACTTTCTGGTGATTTGAATTGCAATGTCCCCTTGAAGGTCATTTATTTACATATGGAGGCCCCAGTAAGAAAATATCTGGGAAGGGTAAGGAGGTATGGCCTTTTTAGATAATATAATTCCTATTGGAGTTATATTGTAGCAGGGTATGATTTGAGGTTGATATGCAAATGATAGTGACCACACTGGATGAAGTCTCTACCTCTCAGTTTCTGTCATGCTATATCGTTGATCATATTGAACTTCGTCTTTCTATTTCTGAATATGTCCCTCTAGTTTTTTTTTTTCTCTCTCTGTCTCTCTCAATCTCCCTCTCTGTCTGCCACTTGTGGTTCAGTATGAAAATCTCACAGTTCTGCTCAAGGCTACAAAAATATGACTTCAGTAATGGTCTTTGTAAAAATATGAGGAAGGTCCCAATTAAAAGCTTTTTGTTCAAAGATTTGCCTTGTTAAGGCAGCAATTTACTAGTAATTAATTCACTGACTGAAGACATATCTGTGCATTTAACAAATAATAATGGAATCTGTGATAATTTGAAAGTCATATGTCAAGGACATGTGACTTTATTAATAACCTCTTGAAAGAAATATGTGACACTTTTCCTAAACCACAGGAACTGTCATCTCTGGATTGTGTGATTTCTGATACCCTGATTGAAGCATGTAGGTCTGCTAAGACTTTCTCTCAAGCAGGCTGTCCACTTAGCCCATTTAATAACTGCATCCTGAAACTCTTACTGCCTTTGACTTGTTGTATGACATCATCCTCCTGATCAGCCAATCATCACCTGAGAGAATCTTGAAGTTTCCAGGGAGTTGAGTAAACAAACTTTCCTCAGCATTCAGTATTTCTGTTCATGTGCACAGGTGAAATTTTACTTGTGAAACCCAACAAGACTTTAGCTCATCCCTTTATCCAGATTCTACAACTTTACTCCTGTTTACTTCTGTGATCATGTCAGGGAGGAAAAGAAAATTTAATGTTTATTGAATTGGACAGATTTCTAAATAGGAAAGCTTCAAAGTGATGTGGGATTAAGGGGAATGTACCAAAGGACAGTGTGGTCTCTACTGTGGTCTAGGATCTGAAATTTCCTAGGTTGTGACTTCCACCTGAGCAGGTATTCACATACTCACTAAATGTACCTTCACATTCTTACTGACATAATAGTCTGGTAGGGTCTAGGTTTCCCTGTGGAGTTGATTCCTTAGAAACAGAGAAAAGAAAAGGAAACAAGGCATTTCCTGGGCCATGTTTAGCTGAAACAGCAAAAGATTCATGTATGTAATTTGAGAACTTAGGAGCAATTAAATATTTGACAGCTGGTGTTGTTCCACACTAGTGTTGACAACCCTGTATGAGCACTGTAGTCTTGGCTGACCTGGCTGAATCTACAGCTGTGTGCTACTCAGTGGTCAGTGAGCAGTTCTCCTGGTCCTGTGGTTTTGTAGTTAAAACTGTGTTGGTGTTATATGATTATAATACAAGAGAAGCTGTGTTTCTTGCTGTGGTCCTCCAGGAAAACCCTTGAAACATAGTGTTAGGACCAGGACGGCTTGTTCAGAGTTGTCACCTATCTCCTGGCATATGAGGTACTTGGGTAATCAGTAGTTAATAGCTAAGATACTCTGCTACATAATGAGTTCCTTGAAAGCATGACTTACAAAATTAAAATCTGCCCTCTTTTAGCAGAATCTTTTCTCCATGTTAAAAGTCATTGTAAAAGTTCTGAACATAGTATTTTTATTGATTATGTGGGAATTTAATATGCTATATATTATACTGCTTTTCCATTGCCCCTAAATTCAAATTATGACCTTTGAGTCACACTGTTTTTTTTTGTTTTTGTTTTTTTCTTTAAAATCTACTAATTCTAGTATGTGTTGTTCATATACTAATTGGAATATGATCAGAATCTCAGTGTCAAGTCCCTTAAAGAAAACTGAGTTCATCCTTGGTGCACCCTTATGCCACCCCCATTGTAGAAGGGTGTGCTTTGAGGTTGATATGCCAACAAAGTGACCAGACAGAATGGAGTCTCTCTCTTTCCCTGTCACTCTATATCTTTGTTTCTCAGGTTCTAGGTCTTCCTATTTCTGAATCTGTCTCACTAGCTTTCACTCTCACTGTCTTTCTCTGTCTCTCTCTGTCTCCCTCTTTCTGCTTGCCACTTCTGGTTCAGTATGAAAAACTGTCAGTTCTGCTGAAGTACTAGAATACTATGATTGCTTTCTGACATGACATCATGGATGGTCTCTGTAAAAATATAAGCATGGCCCAATTAAATGCTTTTTGTTCCAAGAATTGCCTCATTCAGGGAGCATTTTCACAGTAAGTAATTCACATACTGAGGACATACTGGAATCTGTGATAATGTGAAACTCACATTTCAAGGACACATGACTCTATTAATGACCACTTAAAATAAATATGTGACACTTTTCCTGAACTAAGAGTCTTTGAAAGAGAAACTAATCTCTTTGGGTTGTGTTCTTTCAGCTACGCAGACTGAGGCATGTAAGGCTGCTCTGCCTCTCTCTCAAGCAGGCTTCCCACTTGGCCCTTTTAATAACTGGCTCCTGAAACTCTTACTGGCTTTCCCCTTTTGCATGGCATCATTCTCCCTCCCAGCCAATCAGCACCTGAGAGAATCTTAAGATGACTAAACAAACTTTCGTCAGTGTCCAGTATCTCTGATCCTGTGCACACATGACTCTTCCTTATGAAACCAAACAAGACTCATCCCTTTATGCAGATCCAATACCTTTACCCCTGTTCACCTTTGTGACAATCTCAGGTAAGAAATGAAACTTTAATATTTATTTAACTGGACAGCTCCCTAAGTAGGGAAGATTCAAAGTGATGTGGGGATAAGGGGAATGTACTGAAAGACAAGGTGGTCTCCTACTGTGGTCTTGGATAAGAAATTTCTGAGGTTGTGACTTTGAACTGAGCAGTTACTGGAGTACTCATTAAATGTACCTTTACTTTCTTATTGATATAATAGACTGGCAGGTTCTCGGGTTCCCTGGTGTATTCAGTCTTTAAGATCAGGTAAAAGAGAAGGAAACCAGACAATTAGTGGGAGTGGTTTGGCTGAAACAAAGAATGTTTGTTGAGTTAAAACAAGTACTGTGGGGCAAGATATTATTTGACAGATGGTGCAGGTCCACACTAGTGTTGCCCATCCTCTAGGAGTAACTTTTCTTTGGCTGATCTGGCTGGATCAGCAGCTAGTTCTACTCAGTCAACAGTAAGCAAACCTCCTAGTCCTGGGGTTTATATTTCAAACCGGTCCATCACAACAGAGAAATTGTTCTTTGATATATGCCTAGTACAAAAGAGCAGTGTGTTTCCAGCTGTGGTCCTCCAAACAAGGTCTCTAAATATAGTATTGGTCCAAGGACTGCTTGCTCAGAGGTGCCACCTGAGCTGATGATATTTGAGGTAGGAGGTAGTAGAACATGTAGGATTCTCTGCTACTTGAGTTCCAGGAAAGCATGCATTATAGAATCAAACTCTGCCATCCTTTAGCAGAATCTTTTCTCAATATTAAAAATATTTTTAAATGTTGTCAGTGTTACTTTTATTGCTTATGTGGGAATTTCATGTAATATACATTGCTCTCCTTTTCCATTGCTCCCAGATTCAAATTCCTACCATGTTTCACTCTATTTTTTTGTTATTTCTTAAAATACATCAATTAAAGTATGTGTTGTTCATCTACTCATTGGACCATGATCAGAGTCTCAGTTCCAAGTCCCTTAAAGAAAACTGAGTTCATCTTTGTGGCACACTGGCACCAACCCCAAGAAGAAGCTGTCAGTCCTGAAGAGCTATGTACTTACACCTTGATCACAGTTTTTCATTTGTATTTACTCATTATGCTTTGTTCACTTTGTATTCCCTCTGATGCCCCTCCTTTTTCTCCTTCCAGTGCTACCCAGTCTCATTCTACTCAATGCCATTTCTCTAGGTCCCTGATAAGGGAGGTCCTCTTTTCACTCCTATCAGAAGCCAGCTTATC
The DNA here is from genome assembly GCF_030254825.1 of Meriones unguiculatus. Classification (NCBI taxonomy): domain Eukaryota; kingdom Metazoa; phylum Chordata; class Mammalia; order Rodentia; family Muridae; genus Meriones; species Meriones unguiculatus. The sequence goes on along the minus strand of NW_026843710.1, from coordinate 27,080,675 downwards.
AGGACTAATCAAGGCTGGCTCCATTATGATCCTCTGAGACCTGATTCTCTGTGCAAAACTGTCAGTTTTGTGTTCTCCATTTGTCCATAATTACTTCTACTTATGACACTCTTTCTTCTCTCCTGTAGGCTTCTCAGAGCTCAGACAGGTGGTGGAACTTCATAGGGAAATCACATTTAGAGCTGAGTGGTTATTTTTGGTATTTTTTATTATTATTAGAAATTATAATTTATTCACTTTGTATACCTCATTAATCTCTCTTCCACCTTTACTCCCATCTTCCCTCCCCCTTCTTCACGCATGCTCTCCCCCAACTATACTGACAAGAGAGGTCACCTTCCTTCTGATCTTAGTCTACCAGATCTCATCAGGACTGGCTTCATTGTCATTTTCTGTGGCCTGTAAGGCTGCTCCCACCTCAGGGGGAGGTGATCAAAGAGCAGGCCAATCAGTCTTTTGTCAGAGTCAGTCTCTCTTCTCATTACTATGGAACCTACGTGGATACTGAACTGCCATAGGCTACCTCTGAGCAGGGGTTCTAGGTTATCTCCATGCATGGCACTTGGTTGGAGTATGAGTCTCTGGAAAAAACACTGTGTTCAAATTTTCTGGTACTGTTTCTCTCCTTTTGGAGTTCCTGTCATCTCCAGATATTCCTATTTCCCTTTTCTTTCATAAGATTCCATGTACTCTGCCCAACAGTTGGCCATAAGTCTCAGCATCTGCTTTGATAGTCTGCAGGGCAGAACCTTCCAGAGGCCCTCTTTTTCTTTTGATGTCCATCCTCTTTTCCTTTCAGGATGAGGACTGGGCACTCCCTTTTGATTAGTTTGTTTAGATGTACAGATTTTAGTAAATTTATCCAATATTATATGTTTATATGAGTGAGTATATACTGTGTGTGTCTTTGTGCTTCTAGGACAGCTCATTCAGGATGATCCTTTCCAGTTCCCACCATTGACCTGCAAAGTTCATGATTTCCTTATTTTTCATTGCTGAGTAATATTTCATTGTGTAGATATGCCACAATTTCCGTATCCATTCTTCAGTTGAGAAGAATCTGGGTTGTTTCCAGCTTCTGGCAATTACAAATAAAGCTGCTAAAAACATGCTTGAGCAAATGTCCTTATTGTGTACTTGAGTCTCTTTTGGATATATTCCTAGGAGTGGTATAGCTGGATCTTGAGGAAGTGTTATTCTAGTTGTCTGATAAAGCACCAGATTGCTTTCCAGAGTGGTTCTACAAGTTTACATTCCCAACAGCAGTGGAAGAAGGATCCCCTTTCTCCACAACCTCACCAGCATACGTTGTCACTTGAGTTTTTTATCTTGGCCATTCTGATGGGTGGAAGGTGAAATCTCACTGTCATTTCAAAGAAAAAAAAATATATATATACCAACAATGGATGAATATCATTCAGGCACTAAGAGAACACAGATGTCAGCTCAGTCTACCGTACCCAGCAAAACTCTCATTACTTATAGATTAAGAAAACAAGATATTCAATGACAAAAACAAATTTCAACAATACCTACACACAAATACACCAATACAGAAGACTAGAAAGAAAAATAAAACCCAAGAAAACTAGCAGAAAACATAGGAAATAATTAAACAACAATTTACTACAGTAAAACAAAAAAGCAACCAAGCATACAAACTTATGACCACAACCAAAATCAAAATCAAAGGCTCTAATAGCTACTGTTCATAAATCTCTCTTAACATCAATGGACTCAATTCTCCAATAAAAAAGACACAGACTAACAGAACAGATGTGTAAACAAGACCCAGCAATCTGTTTCATACAAGAAACACACCTAAGTCACAAAGATAGACATTACCTGAGGGTAAAGGGCTGGAAGACAGCTTTCCAAGCAAATGGACCCAAGAAACAAACTGGAATAGTCATTCTACTATCTGAAAAAATAGACTTTCAACCAAAATTAATCAAAAGAGATGGGGAAGGACACTTCATACTCATCAAGGAAAAATTCCCCCATGAAGACATCAAATTCCTGAACATCTATGTACCCATATTTGTAAAAGAAACATTGATAAAACTTAAACCACACATAGATCCCAACACATTAATAGTGAGACTTCAACACCCCACTCTCAACAAAGGACAGGTCAACAAAACAAAAATTAAACAAAGAAACGATGACTGTAACAGAGGCCATGAATCCAATGGACCTAACAATGTCTACAGAACCTTTCACCCAAACACAAAATAATTTACCATATTCTCATCTCTGTCTCTCAGTCTCTGTTACTTTATATATTTGTTTATTTCGGTATTGGCCTCACTATCTAAATCTGTCTATCTAATTTCCTCTCTCATTCTCTTTCTGCATACCTCTCTCTGCCTGAAACTTATGATACACTATGAAAAGCTCTCAGTTCTCCTGAAGTATAACAAGATGACTGTTTGCACAAGTGTACATAGATGGAAACTTTAAAAATATAAGCAATATCCCAATTAAACACTTTGTGTTCAAATATTTGCCTTTCTCAGGGAGCATTTTCCCAGTAAGTATTTCACTCATTGTGGGCATATCTGTGCTTTTAACAAATAATAATAAAATCTGTTATAATTTAAAACTCATATGTAAAGGACATGTGACATTAATAAACATTTAAAAAAATATGTGACAATTTTCCTGAACTAAGAGTCTTGGACACAGGAACTGACATCTCTGGGTTGTGCTTTGAGTTTCCCAGAAGGAAGCATGTAGGGCTGCTCAGCCATTCTCTCAAGCAGGCTGTCCACTTGGCCCTTTTAATAACTGGCTCCTGAAAGTCTTACTGGCTTTCAACTTTTTCATGAGGTCATTCTCCCTCTCACCCATTCAGTACCTTGGGAGAATCTTGAGGTTTCCATGGAGATGAGTAAACAAACTTTCCTCAGTGTTTAGTATCTCTGATCCTCTGCACCCGTGACTTTTCCTGTGAATCCAAAAAAGCCTTTATCTCATTCTTTTATCCAGATTACACACCTTTACTCTTGTTTACCTCTGTAAAAATATCAGGTAGGTACTGAAAATTTAATGTTTATTTAATTGGACGGTTTCCTAAGTAGGGAAATTTCAAAGTGATGTGGGATTAAGGGGAATGTCCAAAATGACAAGGTGGACTACTCTTGTGGACTTGATTCTGAAACTTTCCAGGTTGTGACTTTGAACTAGCCAGTTACTTGCATACTCACTAAATGTACCTTCACATTCTTATCAATAAAATAGGCTGGCAGGGTCTAGGGTTTCCTGGGGTATTGAGTCTTTAAGAGCAGGGAAAAGAGAAGGAAGTAGACAATTCCTGGGTCTGGTTTGGCTGAAACAGAGATAGATTGGATGAGAGTAAATGGAGAACTGAGGGGTAAGATATTATTTGACAGCTGGTACTCTTCTACACTAGTGTTGCCACCCTCTATGTGCAGGGTTACCTTGGATGACCTGGCAAGATCTGTAGCTCTTTCCTACTCTTGGTTCAGTGAGGAATCCTCTTGGTCTTGGGGTTTACAGTTAAAACTGTGCCAACAGAACAGAGAAATGGTTCAGTATTATATGTCTAGGACACAAGAGCAGCTGTGTTTCCTGCTGTGGTCCTCCAGACATACCCTCTGAATGTAATGTTAGTATCAAGACTGCTTGATCCAAAATGCCACCTAAGCTCATGAGATTGAGGTAATTGAATAAAACTAGTTCATGGTTACGATTCTCTGCTACATAATGAGTTCCTGGAAAGCATGCCTTACAAAATCAAACTCTGCACTCCTTGAGAGGAATCTTTTCTCCATGTTAAAAGTCAAGTTGTCAACATGTTATTTTTATTAATTATGTGTGAATTCCGTGTATACTACTTTTCCATTGCTCCCAAGGTTCAAATTCCTTCCCACGTATCAGAGTAAAACTTATTTTCTTTAAAATACATCAATTCAAGTATGTATTTTTCTTCTACTCATTGGAACATGATCAGAGTATCAGTGCAAATTCCCTTAAAGAAACCTGAGTTCATCCTTGTCACTCCTTGGGACCACCACCAAGAAGAAGCCATTAGTCCTGAAGAACACTATACTTCATCCCCTTGATCACAGTTTTTCTTATGTTTTTACTTATTATGGTTTGTTCAATTTGTATCTCCTCCATTCGTTCCTGCTTTCTCCTTGCAGCCCCACCTGCCCTCCTTCTTCTACCCCTAGGAACTTTATATCCCTGAAAGGTGAGGTACTCTTTCTCTTTCTATCTGAACCTAGCTTATCAGGTCTCATCAATGCTGGGTATATCCTGTTTCTCTTCAGCTTGATTCACAGGGCATTGTTCTCCTTGTGTCCTGAATTACCTCTATTTATGACATTCTTCCTGCCTCCTCTATTTTAGGCTTCCCAGAACTCTGAGGGGAGGTAGAATTTCATAGGAAAATCCCATTCAGTGCTAGGTGTTTTAAGGTCTCTCTGTGCATAATATCAGACTGTGGGTTTCTGTATGCAATCCCATTTGATGCAGAAGGAAGCATCTCTGTGGATACAAGATTATGACACTGATCTATTATTTGAGGGCAGACAGCAACATACTTTAATAACAACAGCCTGGGTTGCTTGAAATTTTTCATAGGATGGCCTGGCACAACTCAATTCATTGCCTCCCAAACTCCCTAGTGGAAGAGTGATTTGGTCACCATAGATGGCCTATAGAATTTTATCCAGCACTATTAGGAGACCTCCTAATAAGGGGAATACACAACATATTTGTCTTTCTATATTTAATTACTTCACCAGGATGGTTTCCCTGGTTCCATTCATTTGGCTGAAAAGATTGTTTTCTTGTGTGAATAATACTCCATTATAGAAATATTCCACATTTTTCCACAAAGGAGATTGTCAGTCTTGTTCCTTAGTACTTGGAAATTTCTGGGAAATTAATCATTGTATTGAATGACAAACTATCAGGATAATTATGTTTATTTAGCCTAGAGGTCCCTCTATCTTTGTAAACTTCCTGGTGATTTCAATTGCAATTCCCCTTAAGCTCATCTGTTTACATGTTGAGTCCCCAGTGAGGAAATGTCTGGGAATTATTAGGAGGTATGGCCTTGTTAGATAATATAATTCCTATTGGAGTTATAATATAGGAATGTGTGCTTTGAGGTTGATATGCCAATGAAAGTGGCCAGACAGAATGGAGTCCCTCTTTCTCTCAGTCTCTGTCACACTATATCTTTGTTTCTGTTGGTCTAGCTCTCTCTATTCCTGAACCTTTCTCTCTAGCTTTTTTTAATCTTTCTCTATCTGTCTCCATCTCTGTGCCTGCTGCTTGTGGTTCAGTATGAAAACCTCTAAGTTTTGCTGAAGGATGACAACAAGATGACTGCTTGCTGACATGACATCCTGGATGGTCTCTATAAAAATATAAGCATGGCACCAATTAAGTGCTTTTGTTCGAAGAATTGCCTTGTTCAGGGAACATTTTCACAGTAAGTAATTCACTGACTGAGGATGTATTGTGTGTATTATCAAATATTAATCAAATCTGTATTAAGGTGAAACTCAGAGGTTAAATTGACATGTGAAATTTTAATGATCACTCCTGAACGAAGAGTTTGGGTACAGGATCTTTCATCTCTTGGTTGTGTGCTCTTAGCTGCCCAGATTAAGGTATGTGGTGCTACTCAGCCTTTCACTCAAGCAGGCTGTCCACTTGACCTTTTAATAACTGGCTCCTGAAAGTCTTACTTGCTTTCACCTGTTGCATGACATCATTCTCCTACTCAACCAATCATCACCTGAGAGAATCTTGAGTTTTCCATGGAGATGAGTAAACAAACTTTCCTCAGTGTACAGTATCACTGATCTTGTGCAAATGTGACTTTTTCTTGTGAAACCCAACAAGCCTTTATCTCATCCCTTTATCCAGATCCCACACCTTTAGTCCTGTTTTCCTCTGTGACAATGTCAGATAAGATATGAAACTTTAATGTTTATTTAATTATACAGCTTCCTAAGTAGGGAAACTACAAAGTAATGTGAGATTAAGTGGAATGTATAGAATGACGAGGTGGTCTCTTACTGTGGTCATGGATCTGAAATTCCTAGGTTGTAACTTTGAACTGAGCAGTTATTTATGTTCTCACTAAATGTATCTTCACATTCTAATTGATATAATAGGCTAGCAGGGTCTAGGGTTCCCTGGGGACTCTTTAAGAAAAGGGAAACGAGAATTAAACCAGACAATTCCTCGGACTGGTTGGCTGAAACAGAGAAAGTTCAGTGAGTGTAAAAGGAAAATTATGGGGTAGTAAACTCTTTGAGTTGGGTGCTGTTCCACACTAGTTTTGACAGCCTTCTTTTATCTGGGCTGCCTTAGGTGACCTGGCTGGATCAGCAGGTATGTCCTATTCAGTGGTCAGTGAAAATTCCTCCTGGTCCTGGGGTTTACAATTAAAACTGGTCATTTGGGACAGAAAAATGGGTCCTTGTTATATGGCTAGGACATAAGAGCAGAAGTATTTCTTGACGTTGTCCTCCAGACAAACCATGTAAACATAGTGTTAGTGCCACAACTGCTTGTTCAGAAGTACCCACTGAGTTCATGGGGTCTGAGGGAGCTGGGTAAGCACTAGTTCATGGTTACGATTCTCTGCTACATAATCAGTTCCTGGAAAGCATGCCATTCAAAATCAAACTCTGCCCACATTAAGTGGAATCTTTTCACCATGTTAAAAGTCATTTCTAAAGTTGTCAACATATAATTTTTATTGATTATGTGGAAAATTCATATAATATACATTATACTCTTTTTGCATTAATCCCAGGTTCAAATTCCTATCCAGGAGTCACACTAATATTTTTTTTTCTTTAAAATACATCAATTGAAATATGTGTTGTTAATATACTCATTGGAAAATGATCAGAGTCTAAGTGCCAATTCCCTTAAAGAAAACTAAATTCATCATTGCAGCATTCTGTCACCAACAGTCCTGAAGAGCTCTGTATCTCATCACCTTGTTCACAGATTTTCTTATGTATTTATTTATTATGATTTGGTCACCTTGTATCTCCACTCCTGCCCCCTCTCTTTTCTCCTTCCAGTGCCACCCACTCAACTTTCTCTATCCCTATGCCCTTTCTCTAGTTCCCTGATAGGGTAGGTCCTCCTCATCCTTATATTTGACACTAGCTTATCAAGTCTCACCAAGGGTGGCTTTATCATCTTCTTCTTCAGCTTGATTCACAGGGCATTGTTCTCTTTGTGTCCTCAATTCCCACTACGTATGACTAGCTTCCTGCCTCCTCTCCTGCAGTGTTAGCAGAGAACTGATGGAAGTTAGAATTTCATAGGGAAATCCAATTTAATGCTGGGTGTGTTAAGGTCTCTCTGCATAATATCAGACTGTGAGTCTCTGTATGCAATCACACTTGATGCAGAACCAGGCATCTTTGTAGATCCAATAAATGGAACTGATCTATTAGTTGAGGACAGAGAGCAACATATCTTAATAACAACAGTCTGTGTTGGTTGATAATTTCAATAGGATGCCCTGGCCCAAAACCTCAATTAACTGCCATCCTATCCCCTAAGTGGAAGATGGTTTGGTCATAGTAGATAGCCTATTGGTACCTTAAACTCCACTATTAGGAGTCCTCCTAATAAGTGAATATACACCATATTTGTCTTTCTGCATTATAGTTACTTCTCTCAGGATGGTATTTCCTGGTTTCCATCCATTTGCTGGAAAATATCATGATGTCATTTTCTTAGCTGAAAAATACTCCATTATGGAAATATTCCATGTCCCCAAAGGAGATTGCCAATCCTGTCCTCTGGTCTTTAGAAGTTGCTGGCACTTTAGTCTTTGTATTGAATGACAAACACTCAGGAAATCAATGTTCTTTTAGCCTAGAATTCTCTTCATCATTTTCTACTTCCTAGTGATTTGCATTGCAATGTGCCCTTAAAGTCCATCTATTTACATGTGAAGTCCCCAGTGATGAAATGTCTGGTCAGGGTTAGCAGGTTTGGCCTTCTTAGATAATAGAATTCCTTTTGTTTTCCTAATTTCTTTTTCAGCCCTTTGGTTTTTTGTATACAAGAGAACTACTGATTTTTTTTTTTTTGTATCCAGCCAGTTTGCTGAAGGTGTTTATCAACTGTAGGAGTACATCAGGAGAATTTTTGGGGTCACTCCTGTATACTATCATGTCATTTGCAAAAAGTGATACTTTGATTTCTTCCTTTCTGATTTGTATCTTCTTGATCTCCGTCAATTGTCTTATTGCTGTAGTAAGAACTTTCAGAACTATGTTGAAGAGATATGGAATGGAAAGCTTTGCCTTGTCCCTGATTTCAGTGAGATTGCTTTATGTTTCTCTCTGTTTAATTTGATGTTGACTATAGGCTTGTGTGTATTGCCTTTACAATATTTAGATATGTGCCTTGCATCCATGATCTCTCCAATACTATAAACATGAATGGATGTTCAATTTCGTCCAATGCTTTTTCAGCATCTAAGGAGATTATCATGTGGATTTTTTCTTTCATTTTTTTAATATGGTGTATCACACTGATGGATTTGCCTATATTGAAACACCCCTGTGTGCCTGGGATGAAGCCTACTTCGTCATAATGGATGATATCTTTGATGTGTTCTTGTTTTCGGTCAAAGACATAAAGTACCTTGGTGTGACCCTAACCAAGCAAGTCAAAGAATGTATGAAAAAAATTTCAAGTCTCAGCAGAAAGAATTAGAAGAATATATCAGAAGATGGAAAGATTTCCCATCCTCATGACTTGACTGTGGGTTTCAGTCAAGTCTGAATCATGATTCAGTCATGATTGAATCAGGTATGCAATCCGATTTGATGCAGAAGGAAGGATCTCTGTGGATAGAAGAACATGGCAATAATAAATAAGTTTAGAGCAGACAGCAACATATTTTAATAACAATAGTCTGGCTTGCTCAAAAATTTCTGTAGGATGCCCAGGTCCAACAGCTCAATTCACTGCCATCCAGGCTCCCTTATAGAAAACTGTTTTGGTCACAATTAGATGGCCTATTACTACTTTTTCCCAAACTATTAGGAGTCCTCCTAATTTGTGAATACATACCATATTTGTATGTCTGCATTTTAGTTACTTCACCCAGTATGACTTTTCCTGGTTCCATCCATTTCCGTGAAAATAATACTCCATTATGCAAATATTCCACATTTTCCCCAAAGGAGATTATCAATTCCGTTCTTTAGAACATAGAACTCGGAATTTGCTGGGACTTTAATAGTTATATTAAACAACAAACTATCAGAATAACTATATTCTTTTAGCCTATATGTCCCTCCGTCTTATTCCACTTCCTGGTGATTTGAATTGCAATGTCCCCTGGAATCACTTTCTCCCTCTCTGTCTGTCTCAGTCTCTTCTGCCTGCTGCTTGTCATTCAGTATGAAATGCTCTCAGTTATGCTGAAAGTCGACAACAATTTATCTGCTTGCTGAACTGACATCATGGATAGTCTCTGTAAAATTATAAGCACTGTCCCAAAAAGTTGCCTTGGTCAGGGAGGGTATTCCCAGTAAGCAATTCACTGACTTGAAGATATATCTCTACATTTAATAAATAATATTGAGATATTTGATGATATGAAAATCACATGTCAAGGACATGGAACTTTACTAATGATCACATGAAAGAAATATGTGACAGATGAACTGAACTAAGGATATTGGACACAGGAACTGTCCTCTCTCAGTTGCTTTCAGCTGCCCAAATTGAGGCATGTAGGGCTGCTCAGCCTTTCTCTCAAGCAGGCTGTCCACTTGACCCTTTTAATAACTGTTTCCTCAAACTCTTACTGGCTTTCACTTGTTTCATGACATCATTCTACCTCTCAGCCAATCATCATCTAACCATTGTAATATCAAAATAGCATTGGGATATCTTGCGATGTCGTCATAGCATTGGATGTTGCAATATCATTGTGAAGTCTTACTGTTGTGAAGTCATAATATCTTTTTGATCTCAAAATTCCATTGTGATGTCACAACACAATCATGTCGATATACAATTTCAAAATCATAAAAGCATTGTGATGTCACAATAACATTGTGAAATCATAATACCATTGGGATGTGATACCACTGTTTTCATCATAGCATAGTGATGTCATATATTTATTAAGTCATAATAGTATTGTAATGTCATAATAGAATTGTGATGTCAAAATACCATTGTGATTTCCTATCATTGTAATATCATCATAGCATTGAGATATCTTAATATCATTGGAAAGTCATACTGTTGTGAAGTCATAATATCATTGTGATGTCATATATCAATGTGATGTCATAATAACATTGTGAAATCATAATTCCATTGGAATGTCATACATTGTGATGTCATAATACTATTTAGAAGTCATAACACATTTGTGATGTTGTAATAGCATTGTGATTTCATATCTTTGTAATCTTGAATACCATTGAGATATCAAAATAGCATTGTGATGTCATAATAACATTATGTTCTTATAAGAACATTGTGATGTCATAATACCATTGTGATATCATAAATGCACTGTAATGACATAATATCATTGTGATTGTCAAATTTCCTTTGTGATATCATAAAACAATCATGTTGTAATAGCATTTTGATGTCAAATAGCATTGAGATATGGTGAATTTTGATGTCATCCCATTGTCATAGCATAATTGCATTGTGATGTCATCAGAGCATTAGGATGTCATATCATTTTTATATCATCATAGCATTGTGAAATCATGAAGTTGTGAAGTCATAATAATATTTTAATGTCAAAATTCCATTGAGATGTCATAGCACAATCTGTTAATACCACTGTATTAATAACATGGTAATGTCATAATATCATTTTGAAGTCATAATACCATTGTGATGTCCATATAGCATTGTGATTTTATATAATTGTGATGTCATAATAGCCTTGTGATACTATATCTTTGTGATGTCATCATAGCATTGTTATATCATAATACCATTGTGATTTCATAATACCATTATGATGTCATCATAGTATTATGAGGTCCTAATACCAGTATGATATCATAAAATTGTGATGTCATCATAGCATTGTGAAGTCATAATAGCAGTGTGTTGTCACAATACCATTGTAATGTTATAATACTATTGTGATGTCATGATTATATTGATATGACATGAGACCATTGTGAAGTTATCATACCTTTGTAATGTCATAATAGTATTTTGAGGTCATAATAGCGTTGTGATTGTGAAGTCATAACACCATGATGACATTATAATACCAATGTAATGTCATGTCATTGTGAGGATTGGGATGTCTTACCATCATCATGTAATAATTACAGTAGATGTCAAAAGCACTGTGATATCATAATGTCATTTTGAAATTATAATAACATTGGAATATTATAATATTGTGCTGTCATAAGAGCAATGTGATGTCATAATGCCTTGGGATTTCATGACCCTTTTTTAGTTCATATTGCCATTGTGATGTCATAAAAGCATTTTTATGGCATATTGCTATTGTCATGTCATAATAGCATTGTGTTGTCATCATAGCACTGTGATGTTCTAATACCATTGTGAAGCGAATATAAACTGTGCTGTCATAATACCATTGTGATGTATCATTGTAAAGACATAATAGCATTGTAATGTCAATAGTATTGTGATGTTATAAAAACATTGGGATATCATAATGCCATTCTGATATCATGACACAGAAGTTATGTCATAATACCATTGTAATGTCATGATATCATGTGATGATATAATAGTATTTGGATGTCATAGTGATGTCATGATACCATTGTGATGTCATAATATATTGTGATGTCATTATAGCACTGTGATGTCATGATAACATTGAGATGTCAGACCATTGCGATGTCACAATAGCCTTTTTAGGTCATAATGCCATTGTGATAGCATAATATCATTGTGATGTTATAAGAAATTTATGATGATGTAATAGTATTTTTAGGTCATAATGCCATTGTGATGTCATTATTCCAATGTAATTTCATACCACAATTATTTTGGAATTGCGTTATAATGTCATAATACTATTGTGATGTCATAAAAATTTTGGGATGTCATTATAGAATTGTGATTTTCTAATCCCATTGTGAAGTTATAATAGCATTGTGGTGTCATAATATCATTGAAGTCATAAAACCATTGTGATATAAGACCATTAGATGTCATAACATTATGCTGTCATAATAATATTGTGCTGTCATAATATCATTGTGGTGTCAAAATTCCATTGTGATATCATGTGACAATCATGTCATAATAGAATTTTGATGTCATAAAAGTATTGAGCTCTCATAATAGCTTTTTTATGTCAAAAATCCATTGTGATGTCATACAATAATTTCGTAATAGCATTTTAGAGTCATAATAGCATTGTGATGTCATAATAGCATTGCGGTGTAATGACACTATTTTGATGTCAACATAGCATTCTGATGTCAAAATTCCATTGTCATGTAAAAATACCATAATGATATTATAATAGCATTTTGAGGGTATAATAGCATTTTGATTTCAAAATTACATTGTGATTTCATAATACCGTTTTGATGTCAAATTCCATTGTGATGTCATAATAGCATTTTGATATCAAAATTTCATTGTGATGTCATAACAGGTATTTCCAGAATAGGCTGTTTTTTTCTCCTGTGTCTGTTTAAAAGTCTCTCTTAAAAGATAGTAATTGATCTGGGAGTTTTTAAGTTTTAAGTTTTGGTTGTTGGAGTTTTATTACTGAGAGCTTATTCCCCCCACCAAATTATGTTAAAGTATGATGTAAAGGCTGTGGATATTTAGATTAGTTGATGACCATTATTGTAAAGTTAGATTAGCTGGGTGCCATTTGTTAATAGTTATTAATATTTACTATTGAAATATCTTTTAGTTAATCAGCAGTTATTTCTAACCCAGCTGTATACCCAAATCACGACACAGAAACTGGAATTTATTTAATTAACCTAGAGCACAATGCTGGGCAATAGTTATTCCATCCTAAACCTCCAAGACCACATAGATACCTACCATTGATATTTCACTCATTATATGTGATTTTAGTCATATCTTAGGTACAGTCCATCTCGCCACATGGTTCCAAGACCTCTCCTGATTCTCCACCTCTCCTCCCCTGCTTTCTTCCTCTTTCTCCTGCTGTGGACCATGATGTCCTACCCTTTCTTCTCCATTGCTCAGCATTGTAGCTGGTTGTTTTATTGAAAATAAAGAGAAAAAATGGTGGCATGTTTACACAAACTTGAGACAGGTGGTGTATAGAACAATCATCATAGTGCAATTTGTGGATTGAAACCAGAGAGTGGGGGACAGAAATCAGCATTTGAATGAACAAGGGTAAATTGTATATATTCCAAAAGAACGTTTTTACTAACAAAGTATTTACTTTATCTATCTATCTATCTATCTATCTATCTATCTATCTATCTATCGATATAACATATATACTGTATATACCATGTTCTGCCAGCATCCTGAAAGAGAACACCAGATCTCATTATAGATGGTTGTGAGCCACGGTGTAGTTGCTGGGAATTGAAGAATGATACCTGTAAGAGTAAACAATACCCTTAACCTCTGAGATGCATCTCCAGCCCTGGTCCCAATTTTCTTTAGTTCATATTCCTTAAATTTTCAGTGTTACAATAGCATTGTGATGTCATAAATTTGAGATGTTATAATACCATGGTCAAATCATAATTTCATTGGGATTTCATAATACTATTGTGATGTCATAATATCATTGTGATGTCATCATAGCATTGTGATTTCCTAATATCATTGTGAAGCCATACCATTGTGAAGTCATAATAGCAGTGTAATGCCATAATTCCATTGTGATGTCATAACAAAATCATGTCATAATAGCATTGTGATGTCCTCATAACATTGTGATATCATAATATCATTGGAAGGTCTTGACACAGTTTTGATATCATCATAACATTGTGATGTCATCACAGCATTGTGATGTCCTAATATCATAATGAAGTTGTAACATCATTGTGATGTCATAATGTCATTTTTGTGTCACAATAGCATTGTGATGTAATAATTCCTTTGTGAGCCCATAACACAATCATGTTTTGATAATTATAATAGCATGGTGATGTCATAATATAATTGTGAAGTTGTAATACTAGTGTGATGTCATAATAGCATTGTGAAGTCCTAACACCATTATGATAGCATAATAGCATGCTATGTCATCATAACATTGAGATATCCTAATATTTATTATAAAGTCAAACAGTTGTGAAGTCATAATAACATAGTAATGTTATAATTCCATTGTGATGTCATACCACAATCAAGTCTTAATAGCATTGTTATGTCTTAGTAGCATAGGGATGTCATGATTAATTTTGATGTCATAATGCCATTGGTGATTTTGTGATATGGTGATATTGTGATATGGTGATGTCACAATAGCATTGTGACGTCATCATAGCCTTGTGATATCATAATATCATTGTGAAGTCATAACACAATTGTGATGTCATAATAGCATTGTGATATCATCTTAGCATTGTTATGTCATAATACTGTTGTGATGTCATATCACCATTGTGATATCATAATACTATTTTGAAGTCACAATAGCATGGAGATGTATAATACCATTGTGATGGCATAATAGCATTGTGAAATCATAATAACATTGTGTGTCATAATAGCTTTGTGATGTCATCATAGCATTATAATGTCATAACATTGGGATGTCATCATAGCATTGAAATGTCAAAATTTGTCAGACTCCACCAAGACTTGGTAAGCAAGTCCTACATAGCTCCTCATTTGCATAGTGTCTTTCAAATATTCTGGGCCAGAAGGCTGAAGATGATGCTCCAACATTACAGAAATGAGTTATGGGAGACTTTGCAGGCAACAAATTGTTTTTGTCAGTTTTTTTATTTTTTGGAAGCTGCTAACATACACTTCCTATTCACACTAGTAACTAATTTAATTTCTTCTGAAGTCTCTGATGGGGTTGAATGCCAAATAGCTATACTGTCACAATTACACTTAAGTTGTTTAGAAGTTAAGAAATGTAGGTAATACCAATGAGGATAAAAGTTAATTTATGTATAGAACTCTAAACTTGTCAAAATAGATAGGATAATTGGATACTTTCTCCTAAGTTTCTAAATACATATGGACTGGACATTATACATGTAGATTTTACCTAACAGTTTTCATAATTTCACAACTACTATTGTATTGAAAGAAAAGGAGCCTTTTATTGGATTTAAAGGGAGAAATGTTGGTATAATGTTCTTCTGAAATGTATACACCTTACCCTTGTTCATTCAAATGCTGACTTCTCTCCCCTAGCCCCACACTCTTGTTTCAGTACAGATATTGCATTGTGATAAACAGGCCAAAATAAAACAACTAGCCACAATGTTGAGCAAGGAGAGATGAGGAGCCAGAGCACAGGAAATGTGTGGTAGGGAAAAAGGGCAAGGACAAAGCTAGGAGAGCTGAGCTGGGAGGGGAACTAGCAACTACATGGAGAATGAACCAGACATAAGATTTCACCAAAAAAAGTAAAATGGGTAAAATCTAAATATTAAGAAACTATGAGGTCTTGGAGGTTTAGGATGGAGTAACTATTGGCCAGCATTGTGTTCTAGGTTAACTAAATATAACCAAAATCTGTGTGGTGATTTAGTTATACAGCTCTATAGGATTAAGAGCAGCTTTACCATAGATATATTAAAAGTAAATATTAATCGAAACATACAAAAGCAATCTCATAATATTGTGATGTCATAATAACACTGTTAAGTCATAAAAGAATTATAATGTCATAATACCATTTTGAAGTCATAAAAGCATTATGATGACATAATAGCACTGTGAAATCATAATAGCTCTGAGACATCATGACACCATTGAGTCTTTGATTTGCTTGGTCATGGTCACACCAAGGTACTTTAAATTTTAGACCAATTACAAAACACATCAAATATAGCATCTAGTATGACCAAGAAAGCTTTATCACAAGTATGCAGGGGTGGTTTAATATATGGAAAACCATCAATGTGATCCATCATTTTTAAAAAAGGACAGGAAAAAAACCACATAATTATCTTTTTAGATGCTGAAAAAGCATTTGACAAAATCCAACCTCCATTCATTTTTAAAGTATTGGACAGATCAGGGATACAAGGCACATATCTAAATATAGTAACATTGTGAGGTCATCATAGCATTGTGATGTCATAAAAGCATTGTGATGTCATAATATCATTGTGATGTGATAATACCATTGGGACATCATCATAGCATTGTGATGTAATGATAGCATTGTGATGTCATCTTAGCATTGTTATGTCACAATACCATTGTGATATCATCTTAGCATTGTTATGTCATAATACTAGTTTGAAGTCACATTAGCATTGTGATGTATAATACCATTGTGTTGTCATATTTTGATGTCATAATACCATTTTGATTTCTTCATAGCATTGAGAGGTCATACTTTTGTGATGGCATAATAGCATTGTTATATCATAATAATGTTGTGATTGTTATAATTACCTTGTGATGTCATAAAACTGTCTTATTGTAATAGTATTGAGAAATGGGACCATCCCCAATTAGAAAGAAAAACAACTGGACCTTGAATAAGGGCCAGCTAAGAAAGAAGAACAAGTCAGGTGATTTAGGCCCACTATGGGAAAAGAGGGGAGGACTGTCCTTGGAGCTGTGAGCTCCCCACTACAGCGGCCAGCCGCATAACTGCTATCTTTTCTGCTGACTAATCAATGTAAAGGCCTGATTTTTTAGGAATAAAAACTCTGTGCTTTGTATGCTCAGTAGACGACCCCCATCACGATCGGAATAAACTGCCTCTTGCTTTTGCATTGAACCGCGTTCTGTGAGTCTCTTTGGGGGAGGGAGCAGTACGGACCCTGCACTGGGAGTGCAGGTTTTGCAGTATTATGATGTTTTTATATCATTATGATGTCAAAATTCTATTTTGATGTTATACCAAAATTATGTCATAATAGCATTGAGGTGTCATACAATTGTAATGTCATAATAACATTGTGATGTCATAACATTGTGATGTCATCATAGCATTGAGATATCATATCTTTTCTGGACTCCACAAAGACAGAGTAAGCAAGTCGAAAATCTTTTCTCCTTCACATATGTTTGTCAAATATTCTGAGCCAGAAGGCTGAAGATGATGCTCCAACATTACAAACATTTAGGGGTGACTGTTTTGGCAACAAATTGTTTCTGTCATTTTTTTTTATTTTTTAGTAAGCTGCTAACATTCACTTCCTATTTACTCCAGTAACTATTTTTATTTCTTCACAAGTCTGTTATAGGTTAAGACCAAATAGGTACAGTGCCACAGAAAAGCTTAAGTTGTTTAGAAATTAAGAAATGCTTTCATATAGGTAATACCAATCAGGATAAAAGTTAATTGTCAAGATAGATAGGATAATCGGATACTTTCTCCTAAGTTGCTAAATATACATGGACTGGACAATGCACATGTAGATTTTACCTAATAGTTTTCATAATTATTATTGTATTGAAATAAAAGCAACCATTTATTGGACTTAAAGGGAGAAATGTTCGTAAAATGTTCTTTTGAAATATTATAAAACTTACTCGTGTTCCTTCAAATGCTGATTTCTTTCTCTGCCCAACTCACTGGTTTCAATCCGGATCTTGCATTGTGATACTTATTCTATGCATCCTGTTTCAACTTTGTGTAAACAGGCCAAAATAAAGCAATAGATACAATGTTGAGCAACAAGAGGAGATGAGCCAGTGGACAAGAAAGAGGTGAGGAACTGGAGTGCAAGAAATGAGTGGGAGGAAAAAAGGGCAAGGGTAGTGTTAGGAGAGCCAAGCTGGGAGGGGAACTAGGAACTATGTGGAGAATGAACCAGACCTCCTAAGGTTTCACAAAAAAGTAATTAAAATGGGCAAAATCTAAATGTTAGGAAACTATGAGGGTTTTGAGGTTTAGGAGGGAGTAACTATTGGCCATCATTGTGTTGTAGGATAACTAAATATAACCTAATCTGTATGGTGATTTGGTTATATAGCTCTATATGATTAAAAACAACTTTACAAGAAGATATATCAAAAGTAAATATTAGTTGACACATACAGCAAAGATGTCATACAATTGTGATGTCATAATAGCATTGTAAGTTATAATAGCATTGTTATGTCATAATACCATTGAGATGTCATGACACCATTTTGAAATCATAATAACATTGAGATGTTATACCACTGTGATTTCATCATAGCATTGTGATGTCATTTCATTGAGGCATACTAGTACTGTGATGTCATATAAGCATTTTGATGTCATAATTCCACTGTGATGTCATAAGACAATCATGTCGTAATAGCATTCTGATGTAATCTGATACATCAGATTTAGGTGACCATAGCATTGTGATGTCATATCATTGTTAAGGCATAATAGTATTGTGATGTTATAATACTATTGTGAAGTTATAATAGCATTGTGAGTTAATAATAATAATGTGATATCATAATAGCATTTTGATGTCATAACCCCATTGTGATGTCATTATCACATTGTTATATTATCATAGCATTGTGATTTAACGTAAGATTGTTGGTATAATGACCTTTTGAAATGTATACACCTTACCATTGTTCATTCATACGCTGATTTCTACCCTCCCCACTCTCTGGTTTCAATCCGGATATTGCATTGTTATTTTTATTCTATGCATCCTGTCTCAACTTTGTGTAAACTAGTCAAAATAAAGCCACTAGCCATAATTTTTAGCAAAGAGAGGAGATGAGCCAGATGACAGGAAAGAAGGGAGGACCTCAAATGCAGGAAATGAGTGGAAGAATAAAATGGAGAGAGTGGAGCTAGGAGAGCCAAGCTGGGAGGGCACTAGGAAATACATGGAGAATGATATCATACCATGTGAGGTCATAATAACATTGTGATGTCATCAAATCACTGTAATGTCATAATACCATTGTGATGTCAAAATTCCATTTTGCTATCATACCAGGCGATTTTATTAATAACTCTTGAAAGAAATATATGACACTATTCCTGATCTAAGAATCTTAGACATGAACTTTCATTGCTGGGTTGTTTGCTATCCACTGCCCAGACTGAGGTACATAGTGCTGCACAGGCTTTCTCTCAAGCAAGCTGTGTCCTACTCAGTAGTGAATGAAGAACCCTCCTGGTCTTGGAGTTTACAGTTATACCTGGGCCTTCAAGATAGAGAACTGGCTCCATGCTATATACCTAGGACACAAGAGCAACTGTGTTTCCTTCAATGGTGCTCCAGACAAATCCTCTAAACGTAGTGTTAGTGCAAGGACTGCTTGTTCAGCAGAATCTTTTTTCCATTTTCAAAGTCATTGTATAAGTTGTCAACATACTATTTTTCTGATTATATGGGAATATCATAAAATATACAATATACTCCTTTTCCATTGCTTCCAAGTTTGAGTTCATAACCATGTGTCACACTAGTTTTGTTTTATTGTTTAAAATACACCATTTCAAGTATGTGTTGTTCATATACTCATTGGAACATGATGAGAGTCTCAGTCCAAGTCCCTTAAAGAAAACTGAGTTCAACTTTGCTGCACCCTGCAACCACCTCCAAGAAGTCATTAGTCCTGAAGAGATCTATACTTTCTCCCCTTTATCACAGTTTTTCTGGTGTACTTATTTATTACCATTTGTTCACTCTGTATCACTTCTGCTGCCCCTCTGTCTTCTAATTCCAGTCCCACCCACCCTCCTTCTTCTGAGCCTATGCCCTTTCTCTAGTTCCCTGATAGAGGGATTCCTCCTTCCCCTTCTATATGACTAACTACCTTATCAGGTCTCATCATCAAGGCTGGTTGCATCATCTTCCTCTGCAGCCTGATTCTCAGGACATTGTTCTTGTGTCCTCAATTCCTTCTACTTATGACATTCTTTCTGCCTCCTCTCCTGCAGGCTTCCCAGAGATCTGTGGAGAGGGAGAATTTCATATGGAAATGCCATTTAGAGCTGGGTGTTTTAAAGTCTGTCTCTGTATAATATCAGATTGTGGGTCTCTGTATGGAATCCCATCTCTGTGGATCCAAGAATATGTCACTTATCTATTACTTGAGAGTAGAGAGAAACATATTTTAATAACTATGTCTCGATTCCTTGAAAATTTTCTTACATGCCATGGCCCAACAAACTAATTAATTGTCACCCAATCCTCCCAGTTGAAGACTGGTTTGACTACAATAGATGGCCCACTGGAACTTTATTCTTCACTATAAGGAATCCTCCTAATAAGTGAATACTTATTTTATTTGTCTTTCTATATTTTAGTTACTTCACCCAGGATGATTTTTCATGGTTCCACCCATTTGCCTAACAATAACACGAGGTGATTTTCTTAGCTGAATAATACTCTGTTATGGAAATATTCCACAATTTTCCCAAAGGAGATTGTTAGTCCTCTTCTTCAGTTCTTGGAAGTTTCTAGGATTTTAATCATTGTATTTAATGAAAAACTTTAAGGTTAACAATGTTCTTTTAGCCTTGAACTCCCTCCGTGTTCTTCTACTTCTTGATGATTTGAATTGCAATGTCTCCTTGGAGCCCATCCATTTACATATTTAGTTCCAAGTAAGCAAATGTCAGGGAAGGTTTATAAGTTATGGTCTTGTTACATAATATAATTCCTATTTGAGTAATATTAGAGGAGGTTGTGCTTTGCAATTGATATGCCAATGAAAGTGAATAGAGAGAATGCAGTCTCTGTTTCTAGGTCTATGTCACATTGATTGTTTCTGTCAGTCTCACACTCTGTATTTTTTAATCTGTCTCTATCTTTCTATCTCTGTCTACATCTCTTTGCCTGCTGCTTGTGGAATGAAAAGCTCTCAGTTCTGCTCAAGGACTTCAAAAAGGTGACTACTTGCTGATGAGACATCATGGATGATCTCTGTAAAAAATATGAGCAAAGTCCCAATTAAATGCTTGTTTTCAAAGACTTGCCTTGGTCATGGAGAATTTTCACAATAAGTAATTCACTGACTGAGGACCTCTCTTTGCATTTAACAAATAATAATGTAATCTATCATAATGTGAAAGTCACATGTCAAGGACAAGTGACTTTATTAATGACTACTTGAAAGAAATATGTGACACTTTTTCTGAACTAATAGTCTTGGACACAGGAACTGTCATCTCTGGGTTCTGTTCTTTCAGCTGCCCAGATTGAGGCACGTAGGGCTGCTCAGACTTTCTCTCAAGCTTATTTTCTGCTTGACCCTTCTATTTATTTATTTATTTATTTATTTATTTATTTATTTATTTTTTCAATGCAGTTTATTCAGGAACCTTGAACAATCATCTGACCCTGGGGAAAGCCAGCCCACAGCTTAAATAGCCTCTGGGTAGCCAACCCCAGCGTGCCACGTGGGCAATGCAGATAGGTCCACATACATGGAAGCAAGCCAGATCCTCAGCCTTAGCCAAATGTGGAATTGTTCATGACAGAGAGCACTCACCATCGGGAAGGTGGAAGGCGGATACCAGCTCCATCTTTAAGGCATAGCATTCCGCAGCTCTCTACAGTTCCCCCTTTTTGTTTTAGACGCATCAGGCAAGAGTAGAGGTCTGATCTCTGATATTAGAAATAAATTGGGACTTTGTACTGATGTTCATTTAGGTGTCATCTACCCAAAGAGCATCAGACCTGTCCGATACCTTTTTCTCAGAGGCGGGACCTGGGGCATCAACCTGCATGCAATCAGACATGCTCTTCTCTGGGTCCAAAGAAGCTGACCCTGAGTGTAGTGCTTAGCCTCGCATCCTGAGCATAACATTTTAGCTTTTTATGGTAGCCAACCATGCTTGGGGAGACTGTCCTGCTTCAATGACTGTAAAGGCCTCAATGATCATGGCTGCATTACGCTGTTGTGAGACTCTAATCTTGTATATATACCACAGGCAAACCAAGGAGACCAACACCAGAAGGCCTGCTAACGCTCCCATGCCCGCTCATTCCTTCAGATGATTCATGGCTGCAGCAATCCATGATGATAATCCTGTGGCTAGTCCTGCTTCCACTCTGGTAGAATTTACTGTGACAATGGCCATTCTCAGCTGGTCCATCGTAGTATCGAATTCTCCAGTCCAATTACCTAAAATATAGCTCGACAATTGTTTAGACAGATTTGCAGCACAGGAAAAATTCTCATGTTATATGCTAGTGACTCAAAGTCCAGCATATTTTCATTGACAGCCAAGTTGAGTGATTTGCCATAGGGTATCAATTTGCTCCTGCACGAGGTCAATCCTCTGATTGAACACCATCAAGCTTCCTTTTAGTTGAGCATTAATTCCTTTTTGTACAACTAAGGCATGAGCTACATTGGCTAAAAGATCATTCAGGGTCTGAGCAGTCTGCACAGTATGACTCATGGCTAATGCCCCTGTGGTAGCTCCAACAGCCGCCAATGAGGTGGCAGTAACAATGGTGGCTGTAGTTCCAAGATCTCTTTTCTGTCTGAAGAGAGTCATAGCATGAGGGGCATCAAAGGGCACAGGCACCCAGTGAGGCATGCGAGTAACCAGGGCATACCTAAATTTACTAGCATTCCAGCATTGGGCAAAAAAGCAAGTATCATTACCACAATTACTTGGCTCTATCTGGCTAATAATGAATAAAAATGGGGGATATAAACAAACAGGTGTGGGCTTATAGGAAATATTATGAGAAGCCTTAACCCCCTCGTTGGAACATCCTGCATCAGTTCTAGAACTAGCAGTGGTGGTGTCCGAGGTCTGAGTAGGTTCAGGAGACCATTGCCCCAGGGGCGAGACATGCTCCATGCCAATTGATTACTCTGGGGGGAGCAGCCTTACCAGGCCATAGTAGATGACAATGCAGCCACTTTTGATGTGAACTGATAGACTAAGATCAGAAAGGAGAGGAGAACCTCCCCTATCAGTGGACTTGTGGAGTGGCATGCAAGCAGAGAGAGGAGGGAGGGTGGGATTGGGAGGGGAGGAGGGAGGGGGCTATGGGGGGATGCAGAATGAATAAAGTGTAATTGATGAAAAATTTTTAAAAAAGGGAAAAATAATTTAAGAACTTTCAATGACTTTCAAAAGTGGAGGAAAACATGGAGTTAGTCAATTGCTTGGCCCTTTTAATAAATGGCTTTTGAAACTCTAACTGGCTTTCACATTTTGCATGACATCATTCTGCCTCTCACTAATCAACACCTGTAAAAATCTTGAGGTTTCAATGGAGATGAGTAAATAAACTTTGCTCAATGTCCAGCATTGCTGATCCTGTATACATGTGACATTTTCTTGTGAAACCCAACATGCCTTTATCTCATTACTTTTTCCAGACCCCACACATTTACTTCTGTTACCTCTATGACAATGTCAGGTAGGAAATGAAACTATTTTTTATTTACTTGGACGCTTCCTAAGTAGGGAATATTCAAAGTGAAGTGGGATTAAGAGGAATGTGCCAAATAACAAGGTGGTCTCCTACTGTGGTCTTGGATCTCAAATTTCCTACATTGTGACTGTGAACTGAGCATTTACTGGCATACTACATGTACTTTTCCATTCTTATTGATATAATAGTATGGTAGGGTCTAGGGTTCCCTGGAGCATTGAGTCTTGAAGAGCAAGGAAAAGAGAAGGAAAACAGACAATCCCTGGGACTTGTTTGGCTGAAAAAAGAGAAGAGATCTTGTATGTAAAAGGAGAATTAAGAAGCAATAAACTATTTAACAGCTAGTGCTGTTCCACACTAGTGCTGGCAACCCTCTGTGAGTAGGGTTGCTTTGTCTGACCTGGTTGGATAGGGCATCTCTGTTCTATTCAGTGGTCAGTCCTGGTCTGGAGGTTTGCATTTAAAAATGTTCCTTCAATGTAGGTAAATGGGACCATGTTAAATGCCTAGGACTCAAGAGCAGCTGGGTTTTCTGCTGTGGTCCTTCAGACAAGCCCTCTAAACATAGTGTTAGTGCCAGGACTTCAAGGTTAATGGTGTCACCTGAGCTCTT
The DNA here is from genome assembly GCF_030254825.1 of Meriones unguiculatus. Taxonomy (NCBI): domain Eukaryota; kingdom Metazoa; phylum Chordata; class Mammalia; order Rodentia; family Muridae; genus Meriones; species Meriones unguiculatus. The sequence continues at coordinate 27,056,540 of NW_026843710.1, read as the reverse complement.
GAGTTCTGAGATAGCTGGGTAAAGACTACTTCATAGCTACATGGCTGAGATTCTCTGCTACAAAATGAGTTTCTAGAAAGCATGCCTTTCAAAGTCATACTCTGCCTTCCTTTACTGGATTTTTTTCTCCATGTTAAAAGTCATTGTAAAATTAATCTACATATTATTTTTACTGATTATGTGGAAATTTCATATAATATACATTACACTTCTTTCCATTGCTCACGGGTTCAAATTCCTACCAATGTGTCACACTATTATTTTTTTCTTTAAAATACATCAACTGAAGTATATGTTCTTCATCTACTCATTGGAACATGATCAGAGTCTCACTGCCAAATCCCTTAGAGAATACTGAGTTCATCTTCACTGCACCCTGACACAACCAACAAGAAGAAGCCATCAGTCCTTAAGAGTTCTATACTTCATCACCTTGATCACAGGTTTTCTTATTATTTACTTATTATAATTTGTTCACTTTGTATCCCCTCTGATGCCCACTCCTGCTTCTCCTTCCATTTCCACCCACCCTCCTTCTTCTATCCCTATGACCTTTCTCTAATTCCCTGATAGGGGAGATTTTCCTGCATCTTTTATCTGACCCTAACTTATCAGGTCTCACCAAGGCTGATGGCGTTATCTTCCTCTGAGGCCTCATTCTCTGGGCATTGTTCACCTTGTGTCTCAATTCCCTCTACTTATCACACTCTTCCTATCTCCTCTCCTGCAGGTTTTCCAGAACTCTGGGGGGAGGGAGAATTTCATAGGAAAATCCCATTTAGGGCTGAGTATTTTAAGGTCTCTCTCTCTCTCTCTCTCTCTCTCTCTCTCTGCAAATATCGGACTGTGGGTCTTTGTATGAAATCCCATTTGATATAGAAGGAAGCCTCACTCTGGATTCAAGAATATGGCATTGATCTATCAGTTGAGGGCAGAGAAAACATATTTTAACAACAAGAGCCTCAGTATCTTAAAATTTGCCTTGGATACCCTGGCTCAACAACTCAATTAACTGCAACCCAATCCCTTAAGTGGAAGCCTGGTTTGGTCACAAACTATGGCCTATTGCAACTTTATCCTCCACTATTTGGAGACCTTGAACTAAATTAATACATACCATATTTGTCTTTCTACATTTACTTACTTTACCCAGGATGATTTTTGCTGGTTCCCTCTATTTGCCTGAAAATATAGTGATGTCATTTTCTTAGCTGAAGAATACTCCGCTCTGGAAATATTCCACATTATCCCCAAAGCAGATTGTCAGTCCTGTTCTTTAGACCTAGGAAGTTTATAGGAATTTAATTATTGTATTGAATGACAAAATAGCAAGATAGCAATGTTCTTTTAGCCTAAATTCCCTCCATCTTCTTTCACTTCCTGGTGATTTGAATTGCACTATCCCCTTGAAGCTCTGTATTATATGTGGGATTCCCACTGAGGCCAAGTCTGGGACTGGTTAAGAGTTATGGCCATTTTAGATAATGTAATTCCTAATAGAGTTATATTATAGGAGGGTGTGCTTTGAGGTTGATATGCCAATGATAGTAACCATACATAATTGAGTATCTGTCTCTCGGGCTCTGTCACTTTATACTTGACTTTTATCAGTCTTGGTCTCTCTATTTCTGAATCTGTCTCTCTAGCTCTTTCTATCTCTGTCAACATTTCTCTGCCTGCTGCTGATGATATGAGAATCTCTCAGTTCTGCTGAAGGACTAAAACAAGATAATTACTTGCTGACATGACATCCTGAATGATCTCTGTAAAAATATAAGCAAGGTCCCAATTAAATACTTTTTGTTCAAAGATTTGCCTTGGTCAGTGAGCATTTTAACAGTAAGTAATTTACTGAGGACATATCTGTGCTTTTAACAAATAATAATGAAATCTGTGATAATGTGAAAGTCACATGTCAAGGACAAGATAATTTATTAATGACCACTTGAAAGAAATATGTGACACTTTTCTGAACTAAGAGTCTAGGACACCAGAATAGTCATCTCTGTGTTGTGTGATTCAGCTCCCCAAATTGAGTCATACAGGGCTGATCAGCCTTTCTCTCTACATTGTTGTTGCCCTTTAATAACTGGCTCTTGAAATTGTCACTTTCTTTCCTCTGTTTCATGACTTCATTCTTGCTCTCAGCCAATCATCACCTGAGAGAATCTTGAGGTTTCCATGAAAATGAGTAAAGAAACTTTCCTCAGTGTCCAGTATATGTGATCCTGTGTACACGTGACTTTTTCTTGTGATACTGAACAAGCCTTTATCTTATCCCTTTATCCAGATCCTACACCTTTACTCCTGTTTACCTCTGTGACAATGTCAGGTAGAAAATGAAAATTATTATTTATTTAGTTGGACAGCTTCCTAAGTAGGAAAGTTTCAGTGATGTGGGATTAAGGGGGATGTACCAAATGACAAAGCGGTCTCCTACTGTTGTCTTGGTCTTGAAATATTCTAGGTTGTGATTTTGAACTGAGCAGTTACTTGTATCCTCAGTAAATGTACTTTCACATTCCTATTGTTATAATAGGCTTGCTGGGCCTAGGGTTCCCTGTGTTATTGAGTCTTTAAGTGCAAAGAAAAGAGAAGGAAATGGTGTAATTCCTGTGACTGTTTGGGTGAAACAGAGAATGATCAGTTAGTGTAAAAAGAGAAGTAAGGGGAAATAAACTATTTGACATCTGGTATTGTTCCACAGTAGTGTTAACAACCTTGTATGAGCAGGATTGCCTTGGCTGATCTGATTGGATATGAAGCTGTGTCCTATTCATTGGTCAATTCCCTTTACCTATGACACTCTTCCTGCCTCCTCTCCTGAAGTCTTCCCAGAACTCTGAGGGAATGGAGAATTTCATAATCAAATCCCATTTAGGGTTGTTGTTTTAAGGTTTCTCTCCACATAATATCGGACTGTGGTTCTCTATGCATTCACATTTGATGCAGAAAGAAGCATCTTTCTGTATACAAGAACATGGCCCTGATCTATCAGTTGAGGGCAGAGAAAAACCAACAGCCTGGGTTCCTTAAAATTTTCCATAGCATGCCCTGGCCCAACAACTCAATTAACTGCCACCCAATACCCCTAGTTGAAAACTGGCTTGGTCATAATAGAGTTCTCATTGGAACTTTATCCCCCATTATTAGGAGACTGCCTAAGAAGTGAATACATACATATTCAGCTTTCAATATTTTAGTTATTTCACCCAGGATGAATTTTTTTCTGGTTCCATCCATTTGCCTGATGTATCATGATGTAATTTTCTTAGCTGTATGATACTCCATTATGGGAATGATCCACATTTTTCCCAAGCTGGAGAATGTCAGTCCCTTTATTTAGAACTTCAAAGCTTCTGGGACTTTAATCATTGTACTGAATGACATACTATTTGTATAACTATGTTCTTTTAGCCTAGATATCCTTCCATCTCCTTCCACTTCCTGGGCATTTGAATTGCAATGTCTCCCTGAAGCTCATCTATTTACAAGATTAATCCACAGTGAGGAAATGTATGGGAAAGGTTAGATGGTATGGCTTTGTTAGATAATGTAATTCCTATTGGAATTATAGGATGGTGTGCTTTGAGGTTGATATGCTAATGAAAGTATCCAGACATAATTGTGTCTCTCTCTCTGGGTTCCTGTCACGTTATATTTCTGTTTTTGTCAGTCTTGGTCTCTATTTCTGAATTGGTCTCTCTTTTTCTCTCTGTTTGACATTTGTGGTACAGTATGAAAATCTCTCTCAGTTCTGCTGAAGGACTACAACAAATGAGAGCTTGCTGAAATAACCTCATGGAAGGTCCCTGTCAAAATATAAGCAAGGTCCAAATTAAACACTTTTTGTACAGAGTTGCCTTGATCAGGGAGCATTTTCACAGTAAATAGTTCATTGACTGAGGACATATATGTGCACTTAACAAATATTGATAGAATCTGTGAAAATATGAAAGTCTCATATTAAGGACACATGAATTTATTAATGACCACTTGAAAAAATATGTGACAATTTTCCTGAACCAGGAGTCTTGGACACAGGAACTGTCATCTTTGGTTTGATTTTTTAGCTGCCCAGATTGAGGCATGTAGGGCTAACCACCCTTTCACTCCAGCAGGCTGTCTACATGGCCCTTTTAAAAACTGGCTCCTGAAACTCTTACTGGATTTCCCCTGTTTCATCATTCTGCCTGTCAGCCAATCAGCACCTGAGAAAATCTTAAGGTTTCCATGGGGATGAGAAAACAATCATTCCTCAGTCTCTTGTATATCTGATCCTGTGCACATATGACTTTTTCTTGTGAAAACCATCAAGCATTTATTTCATCCTTATTTTCAGATCCCACACCTATACTCCTGTTTACCTCTGTGACAGTGTTGGGTAGGAAATGGAAATTTAATGTTTAATTGGGCAGCTTCCTATGTAGGGAACTTCAAGGTGATGTGGGATTAAGGGGAATGTATCAAATGACAAGGTGGTCTCCTACTGTGGTCTTGGATCTCAAATTTCCTACTTTGTGACTTTGAACTGAGCATTTACTCACATCTTCACTAAATATACCTTCACATTCTTAATGATATATAATCTGGAAGGGTATAGGCTTCCCTGGGGTATTGAGTATTTAAGAGAGGGAAAAAGATAAGGAGACCAGACAATTCCTGGGACTGGTTTGGCTGAAACAGAGAAAGATTGTTAAGTGTAAATGGCGAACTGAGGGGTAATAAACTATTTGACAGATGGTGCTCCTAAAAAAGTAAATACATACTATATTTTCCATCTGCATTGTATTTACTTCACCCAGTATGATTTTTCCTGGTTCCATCCATTTGCCAGAAAATATCATGATGTCATTTTCTTAGCTGAATAATTCTTCATATGGAAATATTCCATATTTTTCCCAAAGGAGTTTGTCAGACCTGTAATTTAGTTTATTAAAGTTGCCAGGCCCTTAATCATTGCACTGAATGGAAACTTTCAGAATGACTATGTTCTTTTAGCCAAGAAATCTCTCCATCTTCTTCCATTTACTGTTGTTTTGAATTACAATGTGTCCTTGAAACCCATCTATTTACATGTGGAGTCCCCAATGAGGAAATGTCTGGGATGTTTAGGAGTTAAGGCATTGTTTCATAATATAATTTGTTTGGTTTCCCTAATTTCTTTTCAGCCCTATTATTTTTGTATGCAAGATAGGAAATACTGTTTTGCTGTTGTTGTTTTGTTTTTTTTAGTTAATTTTGTATGCAGCCATGTTGCTGAAGTTGTTTATCAGCTGTAGGATTTTGCTGGTAGAATTTTTGAGATCACTCAGGTATACTATCATATCATCCACAAATAGTGATAATTTGACTTCTTCCTTTCTGATTTCTATCCCCTTAATCTCTTTCAATCTTTTTATTTCTCCAGCAAGTACTTCCAAAACTATTTTGAAGAGATATGGAGAGAGTGGGCAGCCATTCCTTGTCCCTGATTTCTGTGGAACTGCTTTATGTTTTTCTCTGTGTAGATTGATGTAGGATATAAGCATGCTGGATATTGCCTTTACTATATTTAGATATGTGACTTGTATTGTGATCTCTCTAACACGTTGAACATGAATGGATGTTGTGTTTGTCAAATGCTTGATCAGCATCTAAGGAGATGATGATGTGTTTTTTTTTCTTTCATTTTTTTAAATATGGTGTATCACATTGATGGATTTATTTATATGGTACCACCACTGCATACCTGGGATGAAGCCTACTTGGTCATAGTAGATGATATATTTGAAATGTTCTTTTATTTGGACAAAAATATAAAGTACCTTTGTGTGACCCCAAAAAGCAAGTCAAAGAATTGTAAGAAAAAGTTTCAAATCTCAGAATAATGAATTAGAAGAAGATAACAGAAGATGGATAGATCTCCCATGCTCAAGCCTTGGCAGGCTTAATATTGCAAAAATGATCATCTTACCAAAAGCAATCTACAAATTCAATGTAATTCTCATCAAATTACCAACACAACAATTTACAGACCTTGAAAAAAAAAATCCTCAACTTCATAAGGAAAAACCAGAAATCCAGAATCGCTAAAACTAACATCTACAATAAAAGATCTTCTGAAGGTATCTCCATCCCTGATCTCAAGGTGTGTTATAGAGCACAGGTAATAAAAACTGCATGGTACTGGCATAGAAAAAAAAATGGTGGATCAATTGAACCAAATGGAAGACCCAGAAATAAACGTACTTAATTATGGACACCTCATATTTCACAAAGATGCCGAAAGTATATAATAGAAAAAAAGATAGCATCTTCAACAAACAGTGCTGGTCTAACTGGATGTTTACAAGTAGAAAAATGCAAATAGATCCATACTTATCAGCCTGACCAAAACTAAAGTCCAACTGGCTCCCATATCTCAATATAAAACTAGATACATTAAATTAGTTAGAAGAAAAAGTTGGGAAAGGCCTTGAACTCATTGGTAGAGGAGACAACATCCTGAACAGAACACCAGCAGCTTTTGTAAAACAAAGGGCACTGTCACCAAAACAAAACAAATGCCTGCAGATTGGGAAAGAATCTTCACCAACCCTTTATGTGACAGAGGGCTAATATGCAGTATATATAAAGAACTAAAGAAGTTAAAAAGCAATTAAATCAAGTAATCCAATTAAAAAATGTTGAACAGAACTAAACAGAGAATTCTCAATAGAGGAATATTGAATTGCAGAGAAACACTTAAAGAAATGTTCACTGTCATTTGCCAGTGGGAAAATGCAAATCAAAATGACTCTGAGATTTCACCTTACACTCATAACAATGACCAATATAAAATCCTGAAGAGACAACACATGTTGGAGAGGTTGTGGACAAAGAGGAAACCTCCTCAACTGCTGGTGGGAATATAAACTTGAACAACTACTCTGGAAATCAACCTTGTGCTTTATCAGACAAGTAGGAATAGCACTACCTCAAGATCTAGCTATACCCCTCATAGGCATATATCCAAAAAAGGCTTACATACAAAATAAGGACATTTGAACAACCATATTTGTAGAAGCTTTATTCATAATAGCCAGAACCTGGAAACTACCCAGATGCCTCCCAGCTGAAAATGGATACAGAAATTGTGGTACATATACTCAATGGAATATTTCTCAGCTATAAAAAACAAGGATATCATGAAATTTGCAGGCAAATGGTGGGAACTGTAAAAGATCATCCTGAGTGAGCTTTTCCAGAAGCAGAAAGACACATAGTATATACTCACTCATATAGATATGTAATGTAGGATGAACCTACTATAATCTGTGTACCTAAAGAAACTAATCAAGAGGGAAGACTCTGCTAACATACTCAATTCCCATCCTGAAAGACAAAGATGATAGATATTAAAAGAATGGGAAATTAGGGAAGAAGTTAGGAGTTTACCACAGAGGGCCTTTGAAAGTCTCTGCTCTGAAAACTATCAAAGCAGATGCTGAAACTCTGTTGGGAAGAGTGCATGGAATCTACTGAAAGAACTGTGAAATACTAAGTCTGGAGAGGACAGGAGCTCCACAAGGAGAGCAACAAAACCAAAAAATCTTAGCACAAGAGTCTTTCCTGAGACTCATAGTCCAACCAAATACCATGCATGAAGATAACAGAACACCTGCCCAGATATAGCACATAGCAGTTCAGTGCCCAAGTGGGTTACATAGTAACCGGAACAAGGACTGCCTCTGACATGAATTTATTGGCTTGTTCTTTGATCACTTCACTCTTATGGGTGAGCAGCCTCACCAGGCCACAGAGAAAGACAATGCAGCCATTTTGGATGAAATCTGATAGACTAGGAGTAGAAAGACAGGAAGTACTCCCCTATCAGTGGAATTGGGAAGGGGCATGCATTAAGAAGAGGAAAGGAAGGTGGGATGGAGAGGAAAGAAATGAAGGGTACATGGGCAGATACAAAGTGAATAAAGGATAATTAATAAAATTAAACAATGATCAGCTGCTGTGACCCAGTTGGACATCTGGCACCCAGCAACTGTTTGTTCCTGTGTCTGGAGCACAGCTGAGTGATGGTGGCTCAGCCCCACTGTTCTGAGAGACTTTTTCCAAGGAAGGATTGGGTAATTTAAGTCAGTACAGTTTCCTTCCTTCCTTGTGGATTCTCTGGAGACAGAGACTCCCAATCTCTTTTTTGTCCTGGGGTGCTCTGCTCCATCTCCACCAGCTAGCTGGCGCACAGAAACTGCCTGTGCCTGCCATTCCAGCCTTTGGGAGCCAGGGTGTCTGCCTAAACTAGGTAATTTTCCTGAGACCTTTTCAAGGTGGAGGTGTCTGCTGAGTGCTCTGAGATCAGACCAGCAGTTCCCTCCCTGTGTGTTTGCACCGGAGAGTGAAACAAAAACCAAGAAACAGGGCAGCTGTCTTCAGGACTTCCCTGAGTGAAAGGAGAACCCTCTCAACTAACAAAGACCACAGTTACCACTCAGGACTCTATCCCTGAGGTGAGCAGCAGCAACTCCTGAAAAAATTCCAGCCATCCAAGGACTATACCCAAAAAGCTGAGAAGACTTCCTTCAGGAAAAAACAGCTTTCTGCCAAGGGGATTCCACTCTACCACAGGATCACCAGGAACCACCAGAAAATAACCCCAAACACCTAAGATAGCACAATGGGTAGAGGCCAGCATAAAAGCTCAAGCAACAAAAGACAGAGCAATATGACATCTCCAGAACGCAGTTACACAGGGGCAAGTATCTCTGGACACCCCAGCATAACTGAAATCCAAGAAGATGACCTAACAACTATGCTTATAAATATTATAACAGAGGAAACAAATAAGATACGTAAAGACATAGAGGAAGATAACCTCAAACAGAATATTGCCATCCATAAAGAAATAGAGGAAGCTGCAACCAAACAGTTTATGGCCTTTAGAAAGGAAATGCTTAAAGCACTGAAGGAAATAAAAAAAAAAAAAACAGAGTTGAAGGAACTAAAAGAAAAACAGGAAAGTACAATCAGAAAGGTGAAGGAAGTAAACAAAACAACTAAAAACCTGAAGAAAGAACTGGAAAAATTAAAGAAAACACAAATGGAGGAAACAATGGAGAGGAAGAATCTAGAGAAGAAAACAGGAACTACAGAGGTAAGCATAACCAACAGACTACAAGAGATGGAAGAAAGAATCTCAGGTGTTGAAGATACAATGGAAGAAATCGATGTATCTGTCAAAGAAAATGTTAATTCTGAAAAATTCCTGACACAGACCACCCAAGAAATGCAAGACAATATGAAAAGACAAAACCTAAGAATAATAGGTAAAGAGGAAAAAGAAGACTCTCTTCTCCAAGGCCCAGAAAATATTTTCAACAAAATCATTGAAGAAAATTTCCCCAAGCTAAAGGAGAGGCCAATTAGAATACATGAGGCCTACAGAACACCCAAAAAATTTGACCAGAAAAGAAAATCCTCCCACCACATAATAATCAAAACAGTAAGTATACAGAACAAAGAAAAAATACTAAAAGTTGCAAGGGAAAAAGGCAAAACCATTAGAATCACACCTGATTTTCAACAGACACTATGAAAGCCAGAAGACCCTAAGAGAACACAGATACAGCCCAGGATACTATACCCTGCAAAGTTCTCAGTCTGCATAGACGGAGAAAACAAGATATTCAATGACAAAAACAAATTTCAACAATACCTACACACAAATCCAGAATTACAGAAGACACTGAAAGAGAAAATACAACCCCCCCAAAAAAATAGCTCCTATCAAGAAAACACAGGAAATAATGAACCTTACTACAGTAAAACAAAAAGCAACCAAGAACACAACCTGATGACCACAGCCAACATCAAAATCAAAGGATCTAACAGCCACTGGTCATTAATCTCTGTCAACATCAATGGACTCAACTCTCCAGTAAAAAGACGCAGATTAACAGAATGGATTCATAAACAAAACCCAGCAATCTGTTGCATACAAGAAACACACCTAAGACACAAAGATAGACATTACCTGAGGGTAAATGGTTGGAAGACGTCTTTCCAAGCAAATGGCCCCAAGAAGCAAGTAGGAGTAGCCATTCTAATATCTGATAAAATAGACATTCAACGAAAATTATTAAACAGAGATGGGGAAGGACACTTCATATTCATCAAAGGAAAATTCCAACAGGAAGACATCACAATCCTGAACATCTATGCCTCAAATACAAAAGTACCCACATTTGTTAAAGAAACATTGATAAAATTTAAAGCACACATAGATCCCCACACATTAATAGTGGGAGACTTCAACACCCCACTCTCAACAAAGGAAACGTCAACAAAACAGAAATTAAACAAAGAAACAATGTCTCTAACAGAGATCATGAAACAAAATGGACCTCACAGACATTTACAGAACTTTATACCCCAAAACAAAAGAATTTACATTCTTCTCAGCACCTCATGGCACCTTCTCCCAAATAGAACCTTCTCCCAAATAGAACATATGGTCACAAAGCAAGCCTCAACAGATACAAGAAGATTGAAATAATCCCTGTATCTTGTCTGATCACCATGGAATAAAGCTGGACCTCAACAATAACAGAAATAGCAAAAAGCCTACACACGTGGAAACTGAACAATTTGTTAATAAATGAAAGCTGGGTCAGGGAAGAAATAAAGTAAGAGATTAAATTCTTCCTAGAAATCAATGAAAATGAATATACAACATACCCAAACTTGTGGGACACAATGAAAGCATGCTAAGAGGAAAGTTCATAGCACTAAGTGCCTTCAAGAAGAAATTGGATACAGCTGATTTAAGCAACTTAATGGCTCATTTAAAAACCCTAGAAAAAGAAGAAGCAGACACACCAAGAAGGAGCAAAAATCTGGAAATAATCAAACTCAGGGCTGAAATCAATCAATTAGAAACAAATAAAACAATTCAAAGAATCAATGAAATCAAGAGCTGGTTCTTTGAGAAAATCAACAAGTTAACAAACCCTTAGCAAAGCTAACTAAAAGGCAGAGAGACACCACCCAAATCAACAAAATCAGAAAAGAAAAGAGGGGCATAACTACAGACACTGAGGAAATCCAAACAATCATTAGGACATACTTCAAAAGTCTAAATGCTTCAAAATTTGAAAATCTAAATGAAATCGACAATTTTCTTGATTGGTTTGACTTACCAAAGCTGAATCAGAACCAGATAAATCAATTAAATAGTCCTATATCTTCCAACGAAATAAAAGCGGTCATCAAAAGTCTCCCAACCAAAAAAAGCCCAGGACCAGAATGGCTTCAGTGCAGAATTCTATCAGACTTTCAAAGAAGAGCTAACACCAATTCTTTTCAAACTATTACACAAAATAGAAAGAGAAGGAACATTACCAAACTCATTCTATGAATCCACAGTCACCTTGGTACCTAAACCTCACAAAGACTCAACAAAGAAAGAGAATTTCTGGCCAATCTCCCTTATGAACATTGATGCAAAAATACTCAACAAAATACTTGCAAACCGAATACAAGAACACATCAAAGATATCATCCACTGTGACCAAGTAGGCTTCATCCCAGGTATGCAGGGGTAGTTCAATATACGGAAATCCATCAATGTGATCCACCATATAAACAAACTGAAAGAAAAAAAAAACAAACACATGATAATCTCCCTAGATGCTGAAAAAGCATTTGAAAAAATCCAACATCCATTCAAGTTTAAAGTATTGGAGAGATCAGGGATACAAGGCACATATCTAAACATAGTAAAGGCGATATACAACAAGCCTATAGCCAACATCAAACTGAACAGAGAGAAACTTAAAGCAATCCCATTGAAATCAGGGACAAGACAGGCTGCCCTCTCTCTCCATATCTCTACAACATAGTTGTGGAAGTGCTGGAAGTCTTGCTCTAGCATTAAGACAGTTGAAGGAGATCAAGGGGATACAGATTGGAAAGGAAGAAGTAAAATCATCACTATTTGCAGATGATATGATAGTATACATGAGTGCTGCCAAAAAATACCAGAGAACTCCTACAGGTGATAAACACCTTCAGCAAAGTGGCTGGATACAAAATTAACTCAAAAAAAATCAGTAGCACTCCTGCATACAAAAGACAAAAAGGAATGAGAAAGAAATTAGGGAAACAAAACCCTCACAATAGCCACAAATGACATAAAGTACCTTGGTGTAACCCTAACCAGGCAAGTCAAAGACTTTTTTGAAAAAAATTTCAAGTCTCTGAAGAAAGAAATAGAAGAAGATATGAGAAGATGGAAAGATCTCTCATGCTTCTGGCTTGGCACGATTTACATAGTAAAAATGTCCATCTTACCAAAAGCAATCTACAGATTTAATGCATTTCCCATCAAATTGCCAACACAATTCTTGATAGCCCTTGAAAGAAAAATTCTCAACTTCATATGGAATAACAAGAAACCCAGAATTGCTAAAACAATCCTCTACAATAAAAGATCTTCCGGAGGTATCTCCATCCCTGAACTCAAGATGTACTATAGAGCAACAGTTATAAAAACTGCATGGTACTGGCATAGAAACAGAATGGTGGATCAATGGAACTGAACAGAACCCCAGAAATAAACCCACACACTTATGGACACCTAATATTTGACAAAGATGCCAAAATCATACAATGGAAAAAGGATAGCATCTTCAAAAAATGGTGCTGGTCCAACTGGATGTCTACATGTAGAAAAATGAAAATAGATCCATACTTATCACCCTGCACAAAACTGAAGTCCAAGTGGAAAGTGGATCAAAGAATTCAACATAAAACCAGACACATTAAATCGGCTAGAAAAAACAATGGTAAATACCCTAGAACTCACTGTTACAGGAGAAAATTTTCTGAACAGAACACCAACAGCACAGGCTCTAAGAACAACAATCAATAAATGGGACCTCATGAAACTGAAAATCTTCTGTAAAGCAAAGGACACTGTCATCAAAACTAAGTGACTGCCTACAGATTGGAAAAGAATCTTCACCAACCCTTTATCTGACAGAGGACTCATATCCAGTATATATAAAGAACTAAAGAAGCTGAAAACCAGCAAACCAAGTAATCCACTTAAAAAGTGGAGAACAGAGCTAAACAGAGAACTCTCTGTAGAGGAATATCGAATGGCAGAGAAGCATTTAAAGAAATGCTCAACTTCATTAGCTATTAGTCTTGAGGTTTCCATGGAGTTGAGTAAACAAACTTCACTCACTGTCCAGTATCACTGATCCTGTGGACATGTAACATTTTCTTGTGAAAACCAACAAGCCTTTATCTCATCCCTTTATCCAGATCCCACACCTTTACTCCTGTTAATCTGTGACAATGTGATGTAGAAAATGAATCTTTAATGTTTATTTAATTTGACAGCTTCCTAAGTAGACATGCCTCAAAGTGATATGGGATTAAGTGGAATGTACCGAAAAACATGATGGTCTCTTAATATGGTCTTGGAACTGAAATTTTCTTGGTTGTGACTTTGAATTCAGCAGTTACTTGTGTACTCAATAAATGTACCTTCACATTCTTATTGATATAATAGGCTTTCAGACCTTTGGGTTCCATGGGCTATTGAGTCTTTAAGAGCATGCATGGTAAAGAGAAGGAAACCAGACAATTCCTGCTACTGGTTTGTATCAGTGTATGTAAAAAGAGAACTGAGAAGCAATAAACTATTTGATAATTGGTGCTGATCCTTACTAGTGTTTTCAACTATCTATGAGAAGGGTTGACTTTGGTAACACGGAAATATGTCTGTGTTATAGGCCTAGGATACAAGAGCAGCTATTTTCCTGCTGTGGCCCTCTAGACAAACCATCTAAAGGTAGTGTTAGTGCCAGGATGGCTTGTTCAATAGTGCCACCTGATTTCATGAGGTCTGAGGTAGCTGGGAAACCACTAGTTCATAGCTAGGATTCTCTGTGAAATAATGAAATCCTGTAAAGCATGCCTTACAAAATCAACCTCTGCCCTCCTTTAGCAGACACTTTTCTCTAGGTTAACATTCATTGTAAAAGTAGTCAACATATGGTTTTTTTTTATTATGTGGGGAATTCATATCCTATACATTATACTCCTGTTTCATTGCTCCCATGTTCAAATTTCTACCCATGTGTCACACTAATTTTTTACACTTTAAAATAAATCAATTCAAGTACATGCTGTTCATTAACTCATTGGAACATGATCAGGATATCAGTGCCAACTCCCTTAAATAAAATGAGTTCATTCTTGCCACACCTGGCAACAGCCCCAAGAAGCCATTAGTCCCAAAGAGCTCTATGATTCATAACCTTGATCAATGTTTTTCTAATGAAATTATTTATTACAATTTGTTCGCTTAGTATACCCTCTGCTGGCCCCCTCCCTCTTCTCTTTCCAGTCCCACCCAGCCTCCTTCTTCTACCCCTATGACTTTTCTCTAGTTTCCTGAGAGGGGAGATTCTCCTCCAACTTTTATCTGACTGACCCTACCTCATCAGGTCTCATCAAGGCTGACTGCATCATCTTCCTCTGTGCCCTGATTCTCAGGACATTGTTCTCCTTGTGTCCTCAATTCCCTCTATTTATGACACTCTTTCGACCTGCTATACTGCAGGATTAACTGAGAACTGAGTGGAGGGAGAATTTCATAGGGAAATACCATTCAGTACTTGGGAGTTTTAAGATCTCTTTCTGCATGATATCAGACTGTGGGTCCCTGTATGCAATCAAACTTGATGAAGAAGGAAGCATCTCTTTGAATTCAAGAACATGGCACTTATCTATCAGTTGAGGGCAGAGAGCAACATATTTTAACAACAGCCTGGGTTGCTTTATATTTTTTGTAGGATGTCCTGGACCACAAACTCAATTAAGTACCCCCCAATCTCCCTAGTTGATGACTGGCTTGGTCATAATAGATGGCCTATTGGAACTTTATTCCCCACTATTAGGAGACCTCCATATAAGTGAATACATACCATATTTGAATTTCTGCATTTTAGTTAATTCACCCAGAATGATTTTTCCTGGTTACATCTATTTGCCTGAAAATATCTTGATGTCATTTTCTTAGCTGAATAATAATACTTTGTTATGAAAATAGTCCACATTTTCCCCACAAGAGATTGTCAGTCCTCTTCTTTAGACCTTAGTAGTTGCTCAGATATTAATCATTGTATTGAATGACTATCAGCATAATTATGTTCTTTTAGCCTAGAATTTCCTCCATCTTCTTCCACATCCTGGTGATTTGAATTGCAATGTCTCCTTGAAGCTCATATATTTACATGTTTAGACACCTTCAAAGAAATGTCTTGGAAGGCCTAAGAGGAATGGTCTTGTTAAATAATATGATTCCTATTGGAAGTATATTACATTCTGGTGTGCTATGAGAATGATATGATGATGAAAGTGACCAGACAGAATGGAGACTTTGTCTCTCAGTTTCTGTCACATTCTATCTTTGTGTCTGTCTGTCTCCGCCTCTCTATTTCTGAACCTGTCTCTCTCACTCTTATTTCTCTGTCTTTCCCAGTCTTCCTCTCTTAGCATGCTGCTTGTGCTTCAATATGAAATACTCTCAGTTCTGCTGAAGGATGACAACAAGATGACTGCCTGATGATATGGCATCCTGGAAGGTCTCTGTCAAAATATAATCAAGGTCCCAAATAATGCTTTTTGTTCAAAGATTTGCCTTGGTCAGAGAATGTTTTCACAGGAAGTAATTCACTGACTGAGGACATATGTGTGCATTTAACAAATAGTAATTAAATCTGTGATAATGGGAAACTCACCTGTCACGGAAATGTGACTTGTAACCACTTGAAAGAAATATGTGATACTTTTTCTGAACTAAGGGTCTTGGACACAGGAAATGTAATCTATGGGTTGTGTGTTTTCAGCTGCCCAGATTGAAGCTTGTAGGGCTGCTTAGCCTTTTTCTCAAGCATGCTGTCCACGAGTAGTATAGCTGGATATTGAAGAAGTCCTATTCCTATTTGTCTGAGAATGTGCCAGCTTGCTTTCCAGAGTAGTTGTGCAATTTTCCAATCCCACCAGCAGAGGAGGAGGGTTCCCATTTCTCCACAACCTTTCCAGCATGTGTTGTTTATCGAGTTTTTGTTCTTAGCCATTCTGAATGGATATAAGGTGAAATCTTGGGTTCATTTTGATTTGTATTTCCCTGATAGCTAATGATGTTGAACATTTCTTTAAGTATTTCTCTGCCTTTCAATATTCCACTATTGAGAATTCTGTTTTGCTCTGTACTCATTTTTCAATTGGATTACTTGATTTTTTGCTGTTAAACTTCTTGTGTTCTTTATATATACTGGATATTAGTCCTATGTTAGATATAGGGTTGGTGAAGATTCTTTCCCAATCTGTAGGCTGTTTTTTTTTTTTTTTTTTTTTTTTTTTCTGATGACAATGTCCTTTCCTTTATAGGAGCATTTCAGTTTCATGAGGTCCCATTTATTGATTGTTGCTCTTAGAGCCTGTGCTTTTAGTGTTCTCTTCAGGAAGTTGTCTCCTACACCAAGGAGTTCTAGACTCTTTTCCCACTTTTTTTTTCTAAGCGGGTTTAGTGTGTCTGGTTTTATGTTGAGGTCTTTGATGCACTTGGACTTTAGTTTTCTGCAAGGGGATAAATATGGATCTTTTTGCATTTTTCTACATGTAGACATTCAGTTAGACCAGCACTATTTTTTGAAGATGCTGTCTATTTTCCATTGAATGGTTTTGGCATCTTTGTCAAAAATCAGGTGTCCATAAGTGTATGGACACTGTCAGGATCTCCTATTTGATTCTCCTATTTTTTTCAGGATCTCCTATTTGATTCCATTGATCCACCAGTCTATTTCTCTTCCAGTACCAGGCAGTTTTTAATATTGTTGCTCTAAAGTACAGCTTAAGATCATGGATGGAGATACCTCCTGAAGATCTTTCTCTGTAGAGGATTGTTTTAGCAATTCTGAGTTTCTTGTTGTTCCATATGAATTGAGAATTTTTTCCAGTTCTGTAAAGAAATGTATTGGTAAATTGATGGGAAATGCATTGAATCTGTAGATTGCTTTTGGTAAGATGTCCAGTTTTACTATATTAATCCTGCAAAGCCTTGAGCATGGGAGATCTTTTATCCTCTGATATCTTCTTCTAATTATTTTTTCTCCTTCCTTCCTTCTTTCCTTCCTTCCCTCCTTCCTTTCTTTCTTAAATAATAGTAAAAAACAATGTTGTTTTTTTATTAATTACAGTTTAATTACTTTGTATCCCCACATTAGCCCCTTTCTCCTCCCCTCCCTGTCCAACCCTTCCTCCCCCTTCTTTATGCATGCCCCTCCTGAAGTCCACTGATAGGGGAGGTCCTTCTCTCCTTCCTTCTGATCTTAGTCTATCAGATCACATCAGGAATGGCTGCATTGTCATCTTTTGTTGGCTGGTAAGGCTGCTTTTCCCCTCAGGGTGAGGTGATCAAAGAACAGGCCTATCAGATTGTGTCAGAGGCAATCCCTCTTCCCATTACTATGTTACCCACTTGGACACTACACTGCCATGGACTACATCTGTGCAGGGGTTCTAGGTTATCTCCATGCATGACCCCTGTGTTCAAATTTTCTGGTTCTGTTGCTCTCCTTGTGGGGATCCTGCCCTCACCCACTTCTTACTACTTCCCACTTCTTACATAAGATTCCCTGCACTTTGCCAAACAGTTGGCCATAAGTCTCAGTGTCTGCTATGATAGTTTGCAGGGAAGAGCCTTTTAGAGGCCCTCTGTGACAGGTTCCTTCTTCTGATATCTATCCTCTTTGTCTTTCCAGATGGGGATTGAGAATTTAATCAGGGTCCTTTCTCTTAATTAGTTTATTTAGATGTACAGGCTTTAAAAGGTTTATCCTTTGTTATATGTCTATATGAGTGAGTATGTACCGTGTGTGTCTTTTTGCTTCTGGGACAGCTCACTCAGGATGACTCTTTCCAGGTCCTACTGTTTACCTGCAAATTTCAAGAATTCCTTATTTTTTCATTTCAGAGTACTACTCCAATGTGTAGATATACCACAATTTCTGCATCCATTCTTCAGTTGAGGGGCATGTGGGCTGTTTCCAGCTTCTGGCTATTAAAAATAAAGCTGCTACAAACATGGTTGGGCAAATGTCTTTGTGTACTTGAGCCCCGTTTGGATATATGCCTAGGAGTGGTATGGCTGGATCTTGAGAAAGCATTATTCCTAGTTATCTGAGAAAACACCATATTGAAATCCAGAGTGGTTGTACAAGTTTACATTCCCACCAGTAGTGGAGGAGTGTTCCCCTTTCTCCACAACCTATGCAGCATGTGTTGTTACTTGAGTTTTTCACCTTGGCCATTCTGATGGGTGTAAGGTGATATCTCAGGGTATTTTTGATTTGCATTTCCCTGATGGCTAATGAGGTTGAACATTTCTTTAAGTGCTTCTCTGCCATTCGATATTCCTCTACAGAGAATTCTCTGTTTAGCTCTGTTTCCCATTTTTTAATCAGATTACTTGGTTTGCTGCTTTTCAGCTTCTTTAGTTCTTTATATATACTGAATATTAGCCCTCTATCAGAAAAAGGTTTGGTGAAGATTTTTTCTCAATCTGTAGGCAGTTGTTTTGATGACTGTGACCTTTGCTTTACAGAAGATTTTCAGTTTCATGAGGTGAAATTTACTGATTGTTGCTCGTAGAGCTTGTGCTGTTGGTGTTCTGTTCAAGAAGTTTTCTCCTGTGCCAATGAGTTCAAGGATATTCCCCACTTTTTTTTCTAGCCGATTTAATGTATCTGGTTTTATGTTGAGGTCTTTGATCCACTTGGACTTCAGTTTTGTGCAGGGTGATAAGTATAGGTCTATTTACATTTTTCTACATGTAGACATCCAGTTAGAACAACACCATTTGTTGAAGATGCTATCTTTTTTCCATTGTATGATTTTGTCATCTTTGTCAAAGATGTCCACAAGTGTTGGTAATATGATGGGAATTGCATTGAATCTTTAGTGTGCCTTTGGTAAGATAGACTTTTTTTTTTTTTTACCATGTTTAATCCTGCCAAGCTATGAGCATGGGAGATCTTTCCATCTTCTGAAATCTTCTTTTAATTCTTTCTTCAGAGAGTTGAATTTTTTTCTTTTTATACAAGTCTTTGACTTGCTTGGTTAGGTTTGCACCAAGGTACTTCATGTCGTTTGTAGCTATTGTGAAGGGTGTTATTTCCCTAATTTCTTCCTCAGCCTTCTTATCTTTTGTATATAGGAGGGCTACTGATTTTTTTTTTTTTTAGTTAATTTTGTATGAGGCCACTTTGCTGAAGGTGTTTATCAGCTGTTGGAGTTCCCTGGTAGAGTTTTTAGGTCACTCACATGTACTATCATATCATCTGCAAATAGTGATAATTTGACTTCTTACTTTCTAATTTATATCCCCTTGATCTCTTTCAGTTGTCTTATTGCTCTAGCAAGGACTTCCAGAACTATGTTGAAGAGACATGGAAAGAGTGGGTAACCTTGTCTTGTCCCTGATTTCAGTGGGATTGCTTTATGTTTCTCTCCGTTCACTTTGATGTTGACTATAGGCTTGCTGTATATTGCCTTTACTATGTTTAGATATGTGCCTTGTATTCCTGATCTCTCCAATACTTTAAATATGAATGAAGATTGGAATTTCAAATGATTTTTCAGCATCTACAGAGATTATTATGTGTCTTTTTCCTTTCAGTTTGATAAAATGTTTGATCACATTGATGAAGTTCCATATACTGAACCACCCTGCATACATGGGATGAAGCCTACTTGGTCATAGTGGATGATATAATTGATGTGGTCTTGTATTCCATTTGCAAGTATTTTGTTGTATACTTTTGCATCAATGTTCATAAGGGATATTGGCTTGAAATTCTCTTTCTTTGTTGAGTCTTTGTGAATTTTAGGTAATAGTTTGACTAGAAGTGGAGTTAGCTTTTCTTCGAAGTTCTGGTAGAATTCTGCACTGAAATCATCTAGTCCTGGCTTTTTTTTTTTTTTTTTTTTTTTTTGGATGGGAGACTTTTGATGATCACTTCTATTTTCTTGCAGGTTATAGGACTATTTAATTGTTTTAACTGGTCCTGATTCAGCTTTGGTAATTCAAGTCAATCAAGAAAATTGTCCATTTCATTTAGATTTTCAAATTTTGTGGCATATAGACTTTGGAAGTAAGTCCTAATGATTGTTTCATTTCCTCAGAATCTGTAGTTATGTCCCCATTTTCTTTTCTGGTTTTGTTCATTTGGATGGTGTCTCTCTGCCTTTTAGCTAGTTTGGCTAAGGGTTTGTCTATTGTGTTGATTTTCCAAAAGAACCAGCTATTGGTTTCATTGATTCTTTGAATTGTTTTATTTGTTTCTAATTGACTGATTTCTGCCCTGGGTTTGAGTATTTCCAGCCATCTACTCCTTTTTGGTGTGTCTCCTTCTTCTTTTCCTAGGGTTTTTAAATGAGCCATTAAGTTGCCTGAATGAGATGTCTCCAATTTCTTCCTGAAGGCACTTGGTGCTATGAACTTTCCTCTTAGCACTGCTTTTAGTGTGTCCCACAAGTTTGGGTTTGTTGTATCTTCATTTTCATTGAGTTCTAGGAAGAATTTAATTTCTTTATTTCTTCTCTGACCCAGCTGTCATATAGTAGTAAGTTGTTCAGTTTCCATGTGTGTGTAGGGTTTTTGCTATTTCTGTTGTTGTTGAAGTCCAGGTTTATTCTATGTTCATCAGATCGGATACAAGGGATTATTTCAATCTCCCTATATCTATTGAGGCTCACTTTGTGACTGTCCTATGGTGTATTTTGGAGAAGGTTCCATGAGGTGCTGAGAAGAATGTAAATCCTTTTGTGTTTGGGGGTAAGGTTCTGTAAATATCTGTTAGACCCATTTGATTCATGATCTCTGTTAGAGACATTGTTTGTTTAATTTCTGTTTAATTAAACTCTCCTTTGTTGAGAGTGGGGTGTTGATATCTCCCACTATTACTGTGTGGAGATCTATATGTGGTTTAAGTTTTATCACTGTTTTGTGGGTGCTCTTGTATTTGGGGCATAGATGTTCAGATTTGTGATGTTTGTGATTGTGATGTTCAGGATTGTGATCCTGGTGGAATATTCCCTTGATAAGTATGAAGTGTCCTTCCCCCTCTCTTTATTAATTTTGGTTGAAAATCTATTCTATCAGATATTAGAATGGCTACTCCTGCTTGCTTGTTGGGTCCATTTGCTTGGAAAGCCATCTTCCAACCCTTCACTTTCAGGTAATATCTATCTTTGTGACTTAGGTGTGTTTCTTTTATGCAACAGATAGCTGTTCTTCTTCTTCCTTTTCTTTTTTTTTTTTCGTATCCATTCTGTTAGTCTGTGTCATTTTATTGGAAAATTGAATCCATTGATGTTGAGAGAGATTAATGACCAGTGGCTGTTAGATCCTTTGTTTTCGATGTTGGCTGTGGTCAAAAGCTTGTGTGCTTGGTTACTTTTTGTTTTACTGTAGTGAAGTTAATTTTTTCCTGTGTTTTCTTGAAAAATGGCTATTTTTCTTGGGTTGTATTTTCCCTTCTAGTGTCTCTTGTAAAGCTGGATTTATGTGTAGGTGTAGTTGAAATTTGTTTTTGTCATTGAATATCTTGTTTTCTCCATCTATGAGTACTGAGAGTTTTAAGGGTTATAGTAGCCTGGGCTGACATCTGTGTTTTCTTAGGGTCTGCATGATATCCTTACAGGCTCTTCTGGCTTTCATAGTCTCTGTTGAAAAGTTAGGTGATTCTGATGGGTTTGCCATTTTAGGTTACTTGGCCTTTTTTTTTCTCTTGCACCTTTTATTATTTTTTTCTTTGTTCTGTATACTTGCTGTTTTTATTATTATGTGGTGGGAGGATTTTCTTTTCTGGTCTAATTTCTTAGATGTTCTGTAGTCCTCTTGTATTCTCATTGGCCTCTTCTTTATGTTGAAGAAATTTTCTTCAATGATTTTGTTGAAAATATTTTCTGGGCCTTGGAGGAGGGACTCTTCTTTTTCCTCTATTATTATTATTCTTAGGTTTTGTCTTTTCATATTGTCTTGGATTTCTTGGAGGGTCTGTGTCAGGAATTTTTTGGATTTAACATTTTCTTTGATGGATACATCGATTACTTCTGTTGTATCTTCTATACCTGAGATTCTTTCTTCCATCTCTTGTAGTCTGTTGGTTATGCTTACCTTTGTAGTGCCTGTTTTCTTCCCTAAATTCTTCCTCTCTATTATTTCCTCCATTTGTGTTTTCTTTAATTTTTACAATTCTATATTCAGATTTTTAGTCGTTTTGCTTATTTCCTTCACATGTCTGATCACATTTTCCTGTTTTTCTTTTAATTCCTTCAACTCTGTTTGTTTTATTTCTTTCAGTGATTTAATTTTTTCTTCTCTGAAAGCCACAAACTGACTGCATATTCCCGTATTTTTTCATGGATGATCATAATCTGCTTTTCTTTAACTTCCTCCATTTCTTTACAGATAGCCATAATCTGTTTTATTTTATCTTCCTCTAATTTTTTACCTATTTTATTTGTTTCCTCTTCATCAGCATAGATGTAAGGTTCATCTTCTTGATTTTCTCTTATACTGTGTTGTCCAGGACTGCTTGCCCCTGGACAGCTGGCTTCTGGAGATAACATATTGCTCTGTCTTTTGTTGGTTGAACTTTTACACTGACCTCTACCCATTGGGCTGTTTTAGGTGTTGGCTGTTATTTTCTGGTGCGTACTGGAGTCCTGCTGAAAGATGATTTTTCCTGAATGAGGCGTCCTCTGCTTTTCGGTTATGGTCACTGTATGGCCAGTGTTTCTTCAGGAATTGCCACTGCACACCTCAGGCTTATAGACCTGAGTAGTAGCTGTGGTCTTTGTTAGTCAGGGGGGGCTGTCCTCTCACCTGTAGAAGTCTTCAAGACAGATGCCCAGCTGCTGGGTTTTTTCATTCTGAATTTAATGAGCTGCTGCTCTTTTTACAGTTTTCCAGGTATGGCCCTTTTGAAAAACCTGCTGATTTCCTAGCTGTAGGGTTTTCTCCCAACAGGGAAACTCAGTCTGGTACCCTGGTACACAGAGTTCTGTGTGGGAAGGTAAGAAGAGTGCCCAGCAAGTCTCTGGGCCAGAGGCTGAGTGCTCCTCTCTGGGCCATGAGATTGTATGCCCAAGTTTGAGATGGCATCTTGGGGCGCCATTCTAGTCTGGACGCTGTGCACCCTGGTCTGGGCGATTCCCCATTTTTAATTGGATTACTTGATTTGTTGTTTTTCAAGTTCATTAGTGCTTTATATATACTTGAATTCAGCCCTCTGTTACGTAGAGGGTTGGTGAAGATTCTGTTGGTTTTCTCTTCAGGAAGTTGTCTCCTGTGCCAATGAGTTCAAAGCTCTTCCCCTATTTTTCTTCTAACCAATTTAATGTGTCTTTGATGCACTTGGAAATTAGTTTTGTGCAGGCTGATAAGTATGGATCTATTTGCATATTTTTACATCTAGACATCCAGATAGACCAGGACATTTTGTTGAAGATGCTATCTTTTTTTCCGTTGTATGGTTTTGGCATCTTTGTCAAAAATCAGATCTCCATAGTGTGTGTGTATGTGTGTATATGTTTTGTTTGTTTCTTATATTCCATTCCATTGATCCACTATTCTGTTTCTATGCCAATACCATGCAGTTTTTATTACTGTTGCTCTATAATCCACCTTGTAGAGGATTGTTTTAGCATTTCTGGGTTTCTTGTTTTTTCATATGAAGTTGAGAATTTTTCTTTCAAGGTCTGTCAAGAACTGTTTAGCAATTTGATAGGAATTGCATTGTGTAGATTTATTTTTGTAAGATGGTCATTGTTACCCATCTTTATCAGTCCAAACCATGAGCATGGAAGATCTTTCCATCTTCTGATATATTCTTTTAATTATTTCTTCAGAGACTTGGAATTTTTATTCATAAAGTCTTTGAATTGCTTGGTTAGGAGCGTACTAAGGTACTTTATGTTTTTGACTGAATACAAGAACACATCAAAGATATCATCTACTATGACCAACAAGAGACTGTTCTGTTTAGGACGTTGTCTCCTGTGCTAATGAATTAAAAAATTCTACATGACCAATGACCCCAAAAATTCTACATGGGTACTCCTACTGCTTATAAACACCTCAGCAAAGTGGCTTGATACAAAATTAACTCAAAAAACTCAGTAGCCCTCCTAGATAAAAAAAAAAGACAAAAGGGCTGAGAAAGAAATTAGGGAAACAAATGGAATTATATTATCTAACAAGGCTATACCTCCTAACCTTTATCAGACATTTCTTCACTGGGGACTCCACATATAAATAGGTGGACTTCAAGGGGACATTGCATTTCAAATCACCAGGAAGTGGATGAAGATTCAGGGAATTCAATGATAAAAGAACATTGTTATCCTGAATGTTTGTCATTCAGTACAATGATTAAAGTCCCAGCAACTTCCAGATACTATAGACACTGACAGTATCATTCAGGGAAATTGTGGAATATTTCTGTAATGGAGTATTATTCAGCTAAGAAAATGACAACAAGATATTTTCAGGCAAATGGATGGAACCAGGAAAAATCATCTTGGATGAAGTAACTAAAATTCAGAAAAACAAATATAGTAGGTATTCACTTATTAGGAGGCCTCCTCTTCTTTGGAGTTGTGCCAGGGTGTGACAATGATGAACACAGTTTACTTTAAGTGGCTTGGCACTGAGGTCCTCATCATGTTAACATGACTATATGAACAACACATGGTTGAACTGAAGTAAGACAGTGCATGTGTCATTATAATGCAAAATATATACATGACTAATAATTAATATTATATAAAAATTCTTAGAATATTAAAAAGTGATATAATTGTTGCTGAATTTTTGTAACAATATTATTTTTTTTACCAGTCTGTCTCTTTTTTGTTTTGTTTTGTTTTTGAAAAAAAACTTTTTTTATTTTTTGGCCCAAGCTAACCTAAGTCCAACATTAATTCAAAATTTTGGCGATAGTGGAGAACTCTCTCTTTCAGTGGACTAAAGGAAGGGAATGAGGAGAAGAAGGAGGGATGGTAGGAGGGGGCTTCAATTGGGATATATAATGAATAAATCATGAAGGAAAAAAACTTTTTTTCTTTTTTAGTGTGACATATGGGTTGGAATTTGAACCCGGGGGCAATGGAAAAGGAGTGTAATGTGTATTATATGAAATACCACATAAGTAATAAAAATAACATGTTCACAACTTTTAAAAGACTTTTATCATGGAGAAAAGATTCTACTAATGGAGGGCAGAGTTTGACATTGTAAAGCATGTTTTCCAGGAACTAATTATGTAGCAGAGAAACTTAGCCACAAACTAGTGGTTACCCAGCTACATCAGACCCCATGAGTTCAGGTGGCACCTCTGAACAAGCAGTCCTGTCACTAACAAAATGTTTAGAGCATTTGTCTGGAAGACCACTGAAGGCAACACTGCTGCTTTTGTGTCCTTGGCATATAACATGGACACATGTCACTGTCCTGAAGGCCCAGGTTTTAGTGTAAAGCCCAGGAAGAATAGGCTTGCTCACTGACCACTGAAAAAGACAGAGCTACCAATTCAGCCAGGTCAGTGAAGGCAACCCTCAGATCTTCTCTTACATTCACAGATCTTTCTTTGTTTCAACAAAATGAGTCCCAGGAATTTTCAGGTTACCTTTACTTTTTCCTGCTATTAAAGATTCACTACCCCAGGGAACCCTAGGCCCTGCCAGCCTAGGCAATAAGAATGTGAATACACCAGTAACTGCTCTGTTCATAGTCACAACCTAGGAAATTTCAGTTCCAAGACCACAGTAGGATTGATGGAACCAGAAAAATATCATCCTGGGTGAAGTAACTAAACTGAAGAAAGACAAACATGGTATGTATTCACTTATTAGAAGGTCTGCTAATAGTGAAGGATAAAGTTCCAATATGCCATCTATTGTGACCAAACCAATCTTCCACTAGAGAGATTGGTTGGGAATTAATTGAGTTGTTGGGCCAGGGCATCCTATGGAACTTTTCAAGCAACACATGTTGTTGTTAATAAAATATGTTGCTTTCTGCCCTCAATTGATAGATCAATGCTATGTTGTTGTATCCATAGAGATGGTTACTTCTGCCTCAAATGAGATTCCTTACAAAGAACCTGTTGTGTGTGACTATTAATCTTTACTTTTGATTTATCTTCTGGTAATTTTGCTCTTAGTCCTAAACAACTGTATACACAAATCACCACACAGAGACTGGGTTTATTTAGTTAACCTAGAATATAATGTTGGGCAATAGTTACTAACATCCTATATCTCCAAGCTCTCATAGTTTTTAACATTTAGATTTCACTACATTATACCTGCTTTTAGTGATATATTAGGCCCAGTCCATCTCTCCACATCATTGATCCATGGTCTGTCCTCTAGCTCTCTCTCCCAGTTCTCCTCTTGCCCCTTCTCCTTCCTCTCATTTCCTGCCCTCTGGTTCCTCCCCTCTTTCCTGTCCTCTGGTTCCTCCCTTTGTACAACATTGTGACTAGTTGTTTTATTTTGGCCTCTTTACACACAGTTGAGACAGAATGCTTAGAATAAGTATCACAGTGCAATATCTGGATGGAAACTACAGAGTGTGGGGGAGAAATCAGCACTTGAATGAGCAAGGGTAAGGTTTATACATTTCAGAAGAACATTATACCAACATTTCCCCCTTCAAGTCCAATAAAAGGCTCCTTTTCTTTTAATACAATAATAATTATGAAACTATGAAAATTGTTAGGTAAAATCTACATGTGCAATGTCCAGTCCATGCATATTTAGCAACTTAGCAAAAAGTATATGATTATCTTATCTATCTTGACAAAGTAAAAGTTCTACAACTAAATTAGCTTTTATCCTTATTGGTATTAACTATAAGAACAGACTTCTTAACTTCAAAACAATTCAGTCTTAATTGTGGCACTGTAACTATTTGATTTTCAACCCCATCAGAGGCTTGAGAAGAAATAAAATTTGTTAATAGAGTAAATAGGAAGTTCATGTTAGCAGCTTCCAAAAAAAAATTGACAGAAACTTTTTGCAACCACTCAGAATATTTGACAAACATATATGTGAAACAGGAACTATTTAGGACTGGCTTACCCTGTCTTGGCAGAGTTCAGCAGTCAACTTGTCCTGAATTTAACTATGCCCATTTTAGGCAGAATTTGTTGGTCATGAAGTAAGGATAATTTCTTTACCCAAGTGGCTTCTTTGTCACATTTGAAGCTATCTCCATATGGAGATTTTTCGATGTTCATTAAATTCATTGAGGTAAGCAGGATGTTGCTAGGAGATGACTTGTCTCATTGTCAAAGAATCTTTAGAAGATAACTTAAATGCCATAGTCTGTAGGGCTCTGAAGTTTTCGAAGACTACCTCTCTTTACATTATCGATCTATCTACAAAATTATATCTCTCTGTTAAACCTAGGATGTATACTCCAGTGATAAATTAAGACTACTGACTGACATGTCTATGAGTTGAATAAGTAGCAATTAACTTGCATACCGAATGTTCTAACCAGTTTTTAGTAGAGCCGTTTAAAAGTACTGGATGGAACCTTGACTTCTATCAATATACTAAAGTTTATACCAATGTATCAAAAATACTTCTTTTGCATCAATATGCAAATCCTATACCAGAGTTAAAATTAACCTTATTTGAGAATAACAAATAAAACTCTAAGTTGAGTAGATTCAATAATATTTCTTTTTTTTCTATTCCTATAAGATATCCCTGTATATTCCTTGTTTCACTTTGAATAAGACAATTAATAATAATAAACCTTTCCCAAAGACAATAAAATTTCGTACCCATAGCAAACAACCAAAACTATACCTAACCTCATTTAAGAAAAATTGGACTTTGTTCTTATGGATTTCTTTAGCTGACATTTTGGGCACATAGAAATATTGTAGGAGGCCCAAATATAATTGGGGAAAGTTGGTTAATTAAGGAAGCAATAACATTTGTGGGGCAGTCTTTGAATGTTGAGAAATTTAGGCTTAATAAAAGTCCTACTTGGAATAGTCTAAAGTGCTGGACCAATTAAGATTAGTATCTTTCTTCAAAGTTTTTTTGGGAGCAGGCTTTGATGAGAAACAGCAATTGAGGAAGTTGAGGCAGGAACAAGCAGAATGCTGGAACATGCATGATGCTGGAACAAAGGTATCAATGTCTCAGCATGCAAAGGAATGATTCTATTAGGCATGATCCAGCATCTCTGGTGTCCAGTTCTTTTGTTCTGTATGATTTCTCACAAGCATTATAGAGTTCTAAAAATGCAGAATAAAACTAAACTGTTAAGACAATTTTATCTATGCAATTAAAAGGTTAGCATAATACATTTGAGGATATTCTAGGCAAGGATTTATTTTCCAAGTATTGTTGTTGTTCTGGAGACACATTTTATGTCTCAGACAGTTTTAGAATTGTTCCCATGTAAAGGTATCAGAGCAATATAAATTACCATTTTATTAAAAATACAATCATTATCAAAACAAGGTTGAAAAGATCAAAATATGTTTTCGGGCTCTTGCATGCCTGTTGTATTAGGCCAAGTTACTACCTATTTTTCTAGAGAAGCAGCCCCTTAAGAGAGACAAGCTGGTTGCCTTGAGCAATAGAAAACACAGATTTTAAGTAATCTTTATGTAAACTGTCTTTTAATTTAGAATATAAACATACTGTAGGTATAGAGTAATTATTTAGAGATTTAGCCCTACATTTTTATATATGTTGTAGCTATTTGTCCTGTCCACTTTTTTATATAGAATGGGCAGTTATGCCTTTATAGCCAAACTTTATTTAAACTCCCTCTTACCTTTATGTTTAAGCATACCCTAGGCATCTTCTACCTGGACTTTACATTGTTAGTGGCCATTTTTTGGCTTGCCCCTTTTTTATACAGACAGGGCCCTTATGCCTTTGTAGTTAAACTTTCTATAAATTCCTTCTTATCTTTAACATTTAAGCATACCATAGGCATCTTGTACCTGGGCATATAATTGATAGTGCCTATCTTTTGGCTTCCCATTTTTTTATACATGATAGGCAGTTATGCTTTTATAGCCCAACTTTATATAAAATCTCTTAGCATTAGCATTTCAGTATATTCCTAGGCATTTTGTATCTGGGTGTTTACATTGGTTTTGGCTTTCTTAGGCTTTCCCCTTTTTGATATGGGATGGAAAGTATTGATTTTTAAAGATATGAATATAATTTTTGAGTTTTTAGGACAAAACTAGGTTGGCATGTACTTTGCCATCTTTAAGCCTCTGGAGTATTTTTTATATAAGCATAACCAACATTTTTCCCCCATGAAAATGTCTGATGTTTAAAAGGATAAGGCAGTTTTCAGAGCAGTGTGACAGTACCTCTCTTTACATAAACCTAAAAATATAAAGCCAGCCTTTAGACCAGTAAAGACATAACTCCTATTTTTTTTCTGTATTAATTACATTTTATTCACTTTATATCCCCCTGTGGTTCTCTCCCTCCTCCTGTCCCAATCACTCCCTTCCTCCACTCTCTGCATGCATGTCTCTCCCCAAGTCCACTGAGAGGGAAGGACTTCTTTTCCTTCCTTCTGATCCTAGTCAATTAGTTCTCATCAGAAATGGCTGCC
The DNA here is from genome assembly GCF_030254825.1 of Meriones unguiculatus. Taxonomy (NCBI): domain Eukaryota; kingdom Metazoa; phylum Chordata; class Mammalia; order Rodentia; family Muridae; genus Meriones; species Meriones unguiculatus. The sequence goes on along the minus strand of NW_026843710.1, from coordinate 27,026,806 downwards.
TTGTCTTTTTCTGTGGCCTGGTAATGCTGCTTCCCCCTCAGGAGGAGGTAATTAAAGAGCAGTTCATCTCTGGGACAGTCCCTGTTCCTATTACAATGGATCCCATTTGGATATTGAACTGCCTTGGGCTACATGTGTGCAGGGGTCTTAGGTTATCTCCATAAATAGTCCTTGGTTGGAATATCAGTCTCAGGAAGACCGCTGTGCTCAATTTTTCTGGTTCTGTTGCTCTTCTTGTGGAGTTCCTGTACTCTCCAGATCTTACTGTTTCCCACTTCTTTCATAAGATTCCCTGCACTCTACCCAAAGGTTGCCCATAAGTCTCAGCATCTGCACTGATAGTGCAGGGCAGAGCCTTTCAGAGGACCTCTGTGTCAGGCTCCTGACTTGTTCCCTCTTTTCTCCTTCTTCCATTGTCCATCCTCTTTGCTTTTCTGGATAGAAACTCAACATTTTAGCAAGAGTCATCCCTCTTGATTAGTTTCTTAGGTATACAGATTTTACTAGGTTTATCCTATATTAAATGTCTATATGAGTGAGTATATACCATGTGTGTCTTTCTGCTTCTGTGATATCTCACTCAGGATGATCTTTTTCAGATCCCACCATTTAACTTCAAGTTTTATGATTTGTTTTTTATTGCTGTGTAATATTCCATTGTATAGATATACCACAATTTCTATATCCATTCCTTCACTGAGGGGCCTCTGGGCTGTTTCCAGCTTCTGGCTATTACAAATAAGGCTGCTACAAACATGGTTGAGCAAATGTCCTTATTGTGTACTTGAGAATCTTTTGGGTATATGCTTAAGAGTGGTATAGCTGAAGCTTGAGGAAGTGGTATCCCTAGTTGTCTCAGAATGCACCAGATTGCTTTCCAGAGTGGTTGTAAAAATTTACATTCCCACCAGCAGTGGAGGAGGGTTCCCCTTTCTCCACAACCTCTCCAGCATGTGTTTTCTCTTGAGTTTTTGATCTTAGACATTCTGATGGATATAAGGTGAAATCTTATGGTTGTTCTGATTGGCATTTCCTTTATGACTAAGGATGTTGAACATTTCTTTATGTGTTTTTCTGCCATTCAAGATTCCTTTATTAAGAATTCTCTGTTTAGCTCTGTACTCAATTTTTTAATTGAATTACTTGTTTTGTTGCTGTTTAACTTCTTGGTACCAGATATTAGTCTTCTGTCAGATATAGGGTTGGTGAAGATCCTTTCCCAATCTGGAGGCAGACATTTTTTTTTCTGATGACAGTGTCCCTTGCTTTACATAAGCTTTTCAGTTTCATGAGGTCCCATTTATTGATTGTTGGTCTTAGACCCTGTGCTGTTGGTGTTCTGTTCAAGAATTGCCTCCTGTGCCAATGAGTTCTAGGCTATTCCCCAATTTTTCTTCTAACTGATTTAGAGTATCTGGTTTTAGGTTGAGTTCTTTGATCCACTTGGATTTTAGTTTTGTGCAGGGTGATGACTATATATATATATATATTTTTTTTTCATTTTTCTGCATGTAGATATCCAGTTGGACCAGCACCATTTGTTGAAGATGCTGGTTTTTATTTCATTTATTTTTTTTTTTCAAATCAGTATCATTGTAACCCAAATCCTTTGAATCAAAATCAAACACAGAGACAAGAAAATTTTAACTTTGGGTCAGTTGTGCCAATTTACACAGTAACAAAAAAAGCCCAGTTTGTTATTTTAGTTGATGTTTTAGTAAATTGGTGGACCCTTACCTGAAAGAGCTGATAAATATTTTGCAGCCAGAATTTTGAATTTTAGCCATTATTAATTTAATTCCTAGAAAGAGTCACCTTTTTCTTGTCTTTAACTCAGTATTCCAATCTTTTCTTTATTTCTCTCCATTTTCTCCTTCAACTTTCTTGGCGAAAGCATGGAGAAGAACCAACACGATTAAATATATTGCAAACAGATCCATGACTATGTCAGCCAAAATGAAGCCAAAATGGATTAAAACACCCCCTGCCATGCAGTTTTTTATATTGGTTGTAGTTTAGGCCAAACTCTGACAAGACGTTTCTCTGCCTTCAGTTCCTTTCTTTCCTGCCATTGCTGTGGAGGTGATCCTGTTGAGTCAGCCACACTATAAAGGAGAGATGCTTGTTTACCCCTCAGTTAAACTGCAGCAGTAGCCAGTTTTGTTAAGCCTCTGGTCTGCCCATAGGAGGTTGTTTTTAGCTCCTGGGAGGGTTTAAGAGTAATTCTTAAGGAGACAGTAAATGACCTGAGAGTTTTAAGGTTTTATCACTGGGATCTTATTCCCCCCCACCAAATTATGATATTGCATGATTTAAGGGGTGTGTATATTTACATTAGTTAGGCGTCATTTGTTTTAGGTGACCATTAATATTTACTAATAATTATCTTTTAGAAATGCTCTTTTTAATCCTAAACAGCTGTATAGCCATATCACCACACAGAGACTGGATTTACTTAGCTAACCTAGAACACAACGCTGGGCAATAGTTATTCACTACTAAACCTCCAAGCCCTCATAGTTTCCTAACATGTAGATTTCACCACATTATACTTACCTTTAGTGATATATTAGGTACAGGCCATCTCTGCACTTCATGGTTTCAAGATCTGTCCTCCAGCTCTCTCTCTCCTAGCTCTCCTCTGGAGCCTTCTCCTTCCACTCATTTTCTTCCCTCTGGCTCCTCCCCTCTTTCCTGTCCTCTGGCTCCTCCCTTTTGACAACATTGGGGTTAGTTGTTTTATTTTGGCCTGTTTACACACAACTGAAAAAAGATGCTTAGAATAAGTATCACAGTGCAATATTTGGATTGAAACCTGAGAGTGGGGTTGGGGCAGAAATCAGCATTTGAATGAACAGAGATAAGGTGCATACATTTCTAAAGAAATTATACCAACAAGACTCACAGTCCAATATTATGGAATGAGACCTTAAAACACCCAGCTCTAAGTGGGAATTCCCTATGAAATTCTCCCTCCATTCAGATCTCTGAGAAGCCTGCAGGAGAGGAGAAAGGAAGACTGTCATAAATAGAGGGAATTGAGGACACAAGGAGAAAAATGCCCCAAGAAACAGGCTGCAGAGGAAGATGATGCAGTTAGCCGTGATGAGACCTGATAAGCTAGGGTCAGCTAGAAGGGGGAGAAGGACCTCAACTATTAGGGAAATTTTAGAAATTACGTAGGGGTAGAAGAAGGATGGTGGGTGGGGATGGAAGGAAAAGAGGAAGGGAGAAGCACAGGGGATAAAAAGTGAACACTTCATAATGAATATATACTTAAGAAAAACTGTGATCAAAGTGATGAAGTATAGATCTTTTCAGGACTGAGGGCTGCTCCTTGGGGGGTGGGTCTTGGGTGAGTTTTGGATGAACTCATTTTTCTTTAAGGGACTTGGTACTGAGACTATGATCATGTTCCAATGAGTAGATGAAAAACACATACTTTAACTGATGTATTTTAAAGAAAAAAGAATTTTAGTGTGACACATTGGTAGAAATTTAAACCTGTGAGCAATGGAAAAGTGTAACGTATGTTATATGAAATTCCCACATAATCAATAAAAATAATATGTTGACCAATTTCACAATGATTTTAACTTTGAGCAAAGATTCCACTAAAGGAGGGCAGAGTTAGACTGTGTAAGACATGCTTTCCATGAACTCATTATGTAGCAGAGAATCTTAGCCATGAACTAGTGGTTACCCAAATACCTCAGACCTCATGAGCTCAATAGGCACATCTGAACAAGGAGTCCTGAAACTAAAACCACATTTAGAAGGTTTGTCTGGAGAATGACAGTAGGAAACACTACTGCTCTTGTCTCCTAGGCATATAACATAGATTCATTTCTCTGTGATGAAGTCCCAGTTTCAACTGGAAATCTCAGGACCAGGAGGATTCCTCACTGATCCAAGAGTTGGACACAGCAGCCTATCCAGGAAGATCAATCAAGGCAACCCTACTCATTGAGGGTTGGCAACACTATTATGGAATAGCAACAGCTTTCAAATACTTTATTACCCCTGAGTTCTCCTTTTACACTCACCAATCTTCTCTATTTCCGCTAAATCAGTCACAGGTATTGTCTGGTTTCCTTCTCTTTTCCCTGCTCTGAAGACTCAAAACCCCAGAAAACCATTGACCTTGCCAGCCTATTATACCAATAAGAATGTGAAGGTACATTTAGTCAGTATGCCAGTAACCGCTCAGTTCTAGGTCAGAACCTGGGAAATTTCAGATACAAGACAACAGTATGAGACCCCCTTCTCATTCTTTATATTTACTTAATCTCACATCACCTTGAAGCTTCCCTACTTAGGAAGATGTCCATTAAACATTACAGTTTCATTTCTTACTTGACATTGTCACAGAGGTAAACAGGTGTTAAGGTTTGGGATCTGCATAAAGGGATGAGATAAAGGCTTGTTGGGTTTCACAAAAAAAAATCACATGTGCATAGAATCCGAGATACTGGACACTGAGGAAAGATTGTTTACTCATCTCCATGGAAATCTCAAGATTTTCTCAGGTGCTGATTGGTGAGAGGCAGAATGATGTCATGAAACAGGTAAAAGCCAGTAAGAGTTTCAGGAGCCAGTTATTATAATGTCCAATTGGACAGCCTACTTGAAAGAAAGACTGAGCCGTCCTATATTCCTCAAACTGGGCAGTTTAAAGCACACAACTCAGAGATGACCGTTCCTGTGTCCAAGATTCCTAGTTCAGGAAAAGTGTCACTTATTGCTTTCAAGTGGTCATTAATAAAGTCACATATACTTGAAATGTGACTTTCACATTATCACAGATTCCATTATCATTAGTTAAATGATATGAACTTAGTCAGTGAATTACTTACTGGGAAAATGCTCCCTGACCAAAGCAAATCTTTGAACAAAAAGTGTTTAATTGGTACCTTGCTTATATTTTTTGCAGAGACTATCCAGGATGTCAAGTCAGCAAGCAGTCATCTTGTTGTAGTCCTCAAGCAGAACTGAGAGCTTTTCATACTGAACCACAAGTACCAGGCAGAAGGGAAAGAGCAAGAGAGACAAACAGATACAGAATGAGTGAGACTGAGACCAACAGAAAAAAAAAGATATAAAGTGACAGAGACCTAAAGACAGAGAATCCCTTCTGTCTGGTCACTTTAATTGGCATATCAACCTCAAAGCACACCCTCCAATAATAAAATTCCAAAGGAATTATATTATCTGAAAAGGCCTTACTTCCTAACCCTTCTCAGACATTTCCTCACTGGGACTCAACATAAATAAATAAATAGATGAGCTTCAAGGAGATATTGCAATTTAAACAACCAGGAAGTGAAAAAGATAGAGGTACTTATACGCTAACAGATTATAGCTATATTCAAAGTTTGTCATTCAATACATTTATTAAAGTTTCAGCAACTTCCAAATACTAAAGACCAGGATTGACAGTCTCCTTAGGGGAAAATGTGGAAAATTTCTATAATGAAGTATTATTCAGCTAAGAAAATGGCATCATGATATTTTCAGGCAAATGGATGGAACAAGGAAAAATTATCCTGGGTGAAGTAAATAAAATGTATACAGACATACATGGTATGTATCCTCTTATTAGGAGGTCTACTAATAGTGAGGAATAAAATTAAAATAGGCCATCTACTATGACCGAACCAATTTTTTACCAGGGGTATTGGGTGTCAGTAAATTGAGTTGTTGGGCCAGGGCATCCTATGAAAATTTTCAAGTAACCCATGCTGTTGTTATCAAAATAGGTTGCTCTCTGCCCTAAATGGATAGATCAGTGCCATGTTCTTGAATCCACAAAGATGCTTTCTTCTTTATCAAATGTGATTGCATATAAAGACCCACAGTCTGATATTATATATAGAGAGACCTTAAAACACCCAGATCTAAATGGGATTTCCCTGTCAAATTCTACCTCTCCTCAGATCTCTGGGAAGCCTGCAGGAGAGGAGGCAGGAAGAGTGTCATAAATAGAGTGAATTGAGGATACAAGGAGAACAAAACCCTGAGAATCAGATCACAGAGGAAGATGATGAAGCCAGCCATGATGACACCTGATAATCTACGGCAGATAGAAGGGAAAAGAGGACCTCCCCTATCAGGAAACTAGAGAAAGGGCCTAAGGATAGGAGAAGGATGGTGGGTGGGACTGGGAGGAGAAGAATGAGGGACAGTTGAGGGGATACAAAGTAAACACATCTTAATAAATCAATTCATAAGAAAAACTGTGATCAAGGTGATGTAGTATAAAGTTCTTCAGAACTGATGGCTTCTTCTTCAGGGTGGTGTCAGTGTGCAGCAAGAATGAACTCAGTTTTTTTAAGGGATTTAGCACTGGGATTCTGATAATGTTCCAATGAGTAGATGAACAACACATACTAAAATTGATGTATTTAAAAAAAAATTAGGGGTTCAACAAGATGGAGGCTCCAGGATGATTCTCCTTTTGACCAGCAGCACAGCAGGATCAGCACAGTGACCAGTTGTCAAAACTCACAGCCTTGAAACAAAAGTGATTGTGTTTCCCAGGTGAGAGGATACCCTATGGTGGGAGATTCAATCAGCTTTAACTCACCCAGATAAACCTTAGAAGAGATCCCAGTTCCACCAGGTGCTTGGTTGCCAGCCCAGAGCTACATGCTGGTGTGCTCTGATCACTGTTCCAGACTGAACTATGGGCACCACAACATCAGAAACTGAGATTTCCAGTCAAAGGATAACCCCACGGTGCAGGTAATGATTGGGACCCACTGGATGTCACCTAGACATCCCGTGGAAAAGACTGGGATACTGTGGGCACCGAGGAGCCAGCCTAGAACCAGAACCTAGGACCCAGGCACTGACACAGAGTCCTGGCTACACCTGACTCACCGCCCCAGATAGAACTGTGGGCCCCAGGGCTCCAGAGACTGAGTTTTTCGGTCAGGTGCAAACCCACAGGGAGGGGAAAAGCTGGTCCTACCTCAAAGCACTCAGCCAATACCACCACCCTGAAAAGGTCTCAGGAAAAATTACCCAGTATGGGCAGATGCTCAGGCACCCAATGTCCAGAAACTCAGAAAAGTGGAGACACATAAGTCTCTGCCTATGGGTTCTACTCGCCATCACAGACAGAACAGATGTCCCCAAAGGAGAGACTGGGTGTACCTGTCAGGAGGAAACCCCACAGCAGGGGGGATCGTCAGGTCCAATACTCAGGACACCTAGCTTCAAAAGACTTTCTTTCTTCACGCAGACTCTACACTGTAGCTTTTTACTGCAGACATGGATTCTCCCCACCCCAGGACTCGGCAGGCACCACAAATTAACAGACACACCTGAGACAGAGAGATGGGTAGAGATCAGTTAAAAATCACAACCAACAAAAGGCAAAGCAATATGGCATCCCCAGAATCCAGTTATCCAGGGACAAGTAGCCCTAGACACCCTAACATAAGTGAAATTCAGGAAGATGACCTTACATCTATACTTATGAGGAAGTCAATGAAGGAAGCAAATAAAATGCATAAAGATTTAGGGGAAGATATAATAAAACAGATTATGGTCATCCATAAAGAAATGCAGTAAAATGCAGACAAAGAGCTTGCGGAATTTAGAGAGGAAATGATTAAATCACAGAAGGAAATAAAAGAAACAAAGGAATGTTCAAAGCAACAGCTGAAGAAATTGAAGAAAAAAGAGGAAAATACAGTCAGACAGGTGAAGGAAATCAACAAAACAGTTCAAGATCTGAAGATAGAATTGGAAGAATTAAAGAAAACACAAATGGAGGAAATCATGGAAAGGGAGAACCTGGGAAAGAAAACAGTAACATCAGAGGTAAGCAAAACCAACAGACTACAAGAAATGGAAGAAAGAATCTCAGGTGTGGAAGATACAATGGAAGAAATCAATGTATCTGTCAAAGAATGTAATAAATCTAAGAAAATCCTGCAACAAACCATCCAAGAAATCTAAGACAACATAAAAAGACAAAACCTAAGAATAATAAGACTCGAGGAAAAAGAAGATTCCCTCCTCCAAGACCCAGAAAATATTTTTAACAAAATAATTGAAGAAAATTTCCCCAACTTAAAGGGGAGGCCTATAAGAATACAAGAGGCCTACAGAACACCTAATAAATTTGACCAAAAAAAAATATCTTCTTTTCACGTAATAATCAAAACAGTAAGTCTAAGGAAAAAATAAAAAAAAATACTAAAAGCTGCAAGAGTAAAAGGCCAAGTAACATATAATGGCAAACCCATCAAAATCAAACTTGACTTCTCAACAGAAACTATGAAATCTAGAAGAACCTGGGAAAATATCATGCAGACACAAAGAGAACACAGATATCAGCCTAGGCTACTGTACCCAGCAAAACTATCATCTCATAGATGGAGAAAACAAGATATTCAATGACAAAAACAAATTTGAGCAATACCTACACATAAATCCAGCATTACAGAGGATACTAAAAGGAAAAATGCAACCCAAGAAAACTAACCACTTTCAATAAGACACAGGAAAAAAATAACCTTCCTACAGCAAAAACAAAAGTAGCCAAACACACAAACACACTACCATACCCAACATCAATATCAAAGGATCTAACAGCCACTGGTCATCAATCTTTCTCAAAGTTAATGGACTCAATTCTCCAATAAAAAGACACAGACTAACAGATTGGAACCAAACAATGCGTTGCATAGAAGAAACACATTGAAATAACAAAGATAGACATTACCTGAGAATAAAGGGCTGGAAGACGGTTTTCCAAGCAAATGGATCCAGAAGAGAGCAGGAGTACCCATCCTAATTTCTAATAAAATAGATTTTCAACCAAAATTAATCAAAAGAGGTAAAGAAGGACACTGCATACTCATCAAGAGAAAAATCCACCAGGAAGATATCACAATCCTGAACATCTATGCCCCAAATGCAAGAAAACTCACATTTGTAAAAGAAACTTTAATTAAACTTAAACCACACATAGACCCCCACACATTAATAGTGAAAGATTCAACACCCTCCTCTCAACAATGGACAAGTCAATAAAACAGAAAGTATACAAAGAAATAATAACTCTGATAGAGGTCATTAATCAAATGGACATCACTGACATCTACAGATCCTTTCACACAAACAAAAAAGAATTTACCTTCTTCTCAGCACCTCATGGAACCTTCTCCAAAATAGACCATATACTTGGTCACAAAGCAAGACTAAACAGATAAAAGAAGATTGGAATAATCCATTGTATCCTATCTGATTACCATGGACTGAAGCTGGACCTCAATGACAGAAATAGAAAAAGGCCTACATCCATGTGGAGACTGAACAACTTGCTTCTTAATGACAGCTGGGTCAGGGAAGAAATAAAGAAAGAAATTAAAGACTTCCTAGAATTCAATGAAAATGAAAATACAACATACCCAAACTTATGGGACACAATAAAAGCAGTGCTAAAAGGAAAGTTCAGAGCACTAACTGCCTTCAAGAAGAAATTTGAAACATCTCATGCAAGTAACTTAATGGCTCACTTAAAAGACTTGGGAGAAAAAAGAAGCAGACACACCAAAGAGGAGTAGATGGCTGATAATAATTAAACTAAGGGCTGAAATCAATCAATTAGAAACAAATAAAATAATTCATAGAAACAATGAAACCAAGAGCTGGTTCTTTGAGAAAATCAACAAGATAAAAAAAAAAAAAAGTCTCTTAGCCAAACTAACTAAAAGGCAGAGAGAAACTATCCAAATCAACAAAATCTGAAATTAAAAGGGGGACATAACTACAGACAATGAAGAAATCCAAACAATAATTAGGACTTATTTCATAAGTCTATATGCCACAAAATTTGAAACTCTAAATGAAACAGACAATTTTTTTTGACTGGTTCTACAAGCCAAAGCTGAATCAAGACCATGAAAACCAATTAAATAATCCTTTATGCCCTAAGAAAATAGACCGTGTCATCAAAAGACTGCCATGCAAAAAAAAAAAAAAAAAAAAAAAAAAAAAAAGGCCAGGACCAGATGGTTTCAGTGCACAATTCTACCAGACCTTCAAAGAAGAGCTAACACCAATACTCTTCAAATTTTCCACAAAATAGAAACAGAAGGAAAATTACCAAACTCATTCTATAAAGCCACAGTCACCTTGGTACCTAAACCTCACAAAGACCCAACAAAGAAAGAGGATTTCAGGCTAATCTCTCTCATGAACATTGATGCAAAAATACTCAACAAAATAATTTTAAACCAAATCCAACAACACATCAAAGATATCATCCACTATGACCAAGTAAGCTTTATCCAAGGCATGCAGATGTTGTTCAGTACACGGAAATCCATCAATGTGTTCCACCACATAATAACCTGAAAGAGAAAACCACATGATCATCTCCTTAGTTGCTGAAAAGGCATTTGAAAATATCCAACCTCCGTTCATGTTTGAAGTATTGGAGAGATCAGGAATACAAGACACATACCTGAACATAGTAAAGCTAATATAGAGCAAGAATATAGCCAATATCAAACTCAATGGAGAGAAACTTAAAACATTCCCACAGAAATCAGGAACAAGGCAAGGCTGCCCACACTCTCCATATCTCTTCAACATTGTTGTTGAAGTCCTTGATAGAGCAATTAGAGAGTTGAAGGAGATCAAGTGGATAGAAACAGAAAGGAAGAAGTCAAATTATCACTATTTGCAGATGATATAATAGTGTACCTGAGTGACCCCAAAAATACTACTAGGGAACTCCTACAGCTGATTAACACCTTCAGCATAGTGGCTGGATATAAAATTAACTAAAAAAAATGAGTAGCCTTCCTGTATAAAAAAAGACAAAAGGGATGAGGAAGAAATTAGGGAAACAACACTCTTCACAATGGCCACAAAAGACACAAAGTACCTTGGTATGAACCTAACCAAGCAAGTCAAAGACTTGTATGAAAAAAAAATCACAGTCTCTGAAGAAGGAATTAGAAGGGCATATCATAAGGAGGAAAGCTCCCTTATGCTCATGCTTGGCAGGATTAACATAGTAAAAATGGCCAGCTTACCAAAAGAAATCTACAGATTCAATGCAATTCCCATCAAATGACCAACACAATTCTTTAGAGAACTTGAAAGAAAAATTTTCTCCTTCATATGGAACAATAAGAAACCCAGAATTGCTAAAACAATTCTCTACAGTAAAAGATGTTCAGGAATTATCTCCATCCCTGATCTCAGTAACTATAGAGCAACAATCCTAAAATCTGCATGGTACTGGGATAGAAATCAACTGGTGGATCAAGGAATGGAATAGAAGACCCTGAGAGAAATCCACACACTTATGGACACCTGATTTTTGACAAAGATGCCAAAACCATTCAATAGAAAACAGACAACATCTTCAACAAATGGTGCTTGTCCAACTGGATGTCTACATGTAGAAAAATGCAAATAGATCCATACTAAATCACCCTGCACTAAACTAAAGTCCAACTGGATCAAAAACCTCAACATAATAACCAGACATACTAAACCACTTAGAAGAAAAAGTGGGCAAGAGCCTTGAACTCATTGGTACAAGAGACAACTTCTGAACAGAACACCAAAATAACAGGCTCTAATAGCAACAATCAATAAATGGGACCTCATGAAACCGAAAAGCTTCTTTAAAGCAAAGGACACTGTCATCATAACAAAATGACAGCCTACAGATTGGGAAAGAAACTTCACCAACCCTATATCTGACAGAGGACTAAAATCCCTTATATATAAAAAAACTAAAGAAGTTAAACAACAAAAAAATCAAGTAATCCAATTTAAAAAAATGGGATACAGAGCTAAACATAAAATTCTCAATACAGGAATATCTAATGGCAGAGAAACACTTTAAGAATTGCTCAACCTCATTAGCCATTAGGGAAATGCAAATTAAAATGACCCTAAGATTTCACCTTTCACACATCAGAATGACTAAGATCAAAAACTCAAGAGAGAACACCTCCTGCAGAGGTTGTGGAAAACGGGAACCCTCCTCCATGGCTGGTGGGAATGTAAACTTGTACAACCATTCTGGAAAGCAATCTGGCCCTTTCTCAGACAACTAGGAATAGTACTTCCTCAAGATCCAACTATACATCTCCTAGGCATATACCCAAAAATGTCTCAGGTACACAATAAGGACATTTGCAGCTTTATTTGTAATATCCAGAATCTGGAAACATCCCAAATGCCCCTCAGTGGAGGAATGAATGCACAAATTGTGATATGTCTACACAATGGAATATTACTCAGCAATGCAAAACAAGCAACTCATGAAATTTGCAGGTAAATGGTGGGATCTGGAAAAAAATCATCCTGAGTGAGCTGTCCCAGAAGCAGAAAGACATACAAGGCATATACTCACTCATAAAGACATACAATATTGGATAAACCTAGTAAAATCTGTATACCTAAAGAAACTAATCAAGAGGGAGGACTCTTGCTAAAATGCTCAATTCCTATCCAAAAGGCAAAAAGGCTGGACATCAGAAGGAGAAAAGAGACAACAAGTCAGGAGCCTGATACAGAGGACCTCTGAAAGGCTCTCCCCTGCAGGCTATCAATGCAGATACTGAGACTTATGGGCAACCATTGGGCAGAGTGCAGGGAATCTTAGGAAAGAAGTGGGAAAGAGTAAGATCAGGATAGTACAGGTCCTCCACAAGGAGAGCATCCAAACCAAAAATATTGGAGCACAGGGTTCTTCCTGAGACTGATACTCCAACCAAGGAGTATGCATGGAGATACCCTAAGACCCCTGCACAGATGTAGCCCATGGCAGTTCAGTATCCATATTAGTTCTATCATAATAGTTACAAGGACTGTCTCTGAGATGAACTGATTGGCCTGCTCTTTAATTACCTCCCCCTGAGGCAGAAGCAGCATTAGCAGGCCACAGAAGAAGACAATGCAGCCACTCCTGATGAGACCTAATTGACTATGATCAAAGGAATGAAAAAAAAAGACCTCCCCTATCAGTGGACTTGGGGAAGATCATGCATGCAGAGGGTGGAGGAAGGGAGGGATTTAAAATGGGAGGAGGGAGAGAACCACAGGGTGATATAAATTGAATAAAGTGTAATTAAAAAATAATTAAAAAGTAGCGTATCACATTGGTAGGAATTTGACCGTGAGGGAAATGAAAAAGAGTGTAATGTATATTATATGAAATTCCCACATAATCATTAAAAATAATATGCTGACATCTTTCATAATGATTTTTATCATGGAGAAAAGATTCTGGTAAAGGAGGGCAGAGTTTGAATTTGTAATGCATACTTTCCATGAACTCATTATATAGTAGAGAATCCTAGCAACGAAATAGTGGTTATCCAACTACTTCAGACCCCATGACTCAGATGGCACCTCGAACAAATAGTCCTGGCATTAACATCCTATTTAGAGGGTTTGTCTTGAGGACATATGCAGGAACACACAGCTGTTCTTTTGTCTTAGACATATAACAGGACCCAATTCTCTGTCCTGAATTACTAGTTTTAACTGTAAGCCCAAAGACCAGAAGGGTTCTTACCTGACCCAAGAGTAGGACCCAGTTGCCTATCCAGGAAGATCAATCAAGGTAACACTGCTCCTAGAGGGGTGGAAACAATAGTGTGGAACAAAACCAGCTGTCAAATTGTTTATTGCCCCTCAGTTCTCCTTTCACATATAGGAATCTTTCTCTGTTTCAGCCAAACCAAACCCAGGAATTGTTTGGTTTCCTTCTCTTTTCCCTGCTCTTAAAGACTCAATATCCAGGGAACCCTAGACTCTGCCATCCCATTATATCCATAAGAATGTAACTGTATGTTTACTGAGTACTTTATGTTTAGTGAGTAACTGCTTATTTTAATGTCACAAAATAGGAAATTTCAGATCCAAGACCACAATAAAAGACCACTGTGTCATTGGGCACATTCCCCTTAATCCCACATCACTTTGAACCTTCCCTACTTTGGATGCTGTCCAATTAAGTAAACATTAAAGTTTCATTTTCTACCTGGTATTGTACAGAGGTAAACAGAAGTAAAGTTGTGGGATTTGGATGAAGGGATGAGATAAAAGCTTGTTTGGTTTCACCAGAAAAGTCCTTTCTGCACAGGATCAGAGATACTGTACAGTGAGGAAAGATTGTTTACTCAACTTCATGGAAACCTCAAGATTCTCTCAGGTGCTGATTGGCTGAGAGGCAGAATGATGTCATGAAACAGGTGAAAGACAGTAAAAAAGTTTCAGGAATCAGTTATTAAATAGACTAAGTGGACAATGTGCTTGAGAGAAAGGCTTTGCAGCTCTACATTTCTCCATCTGGGCATGCAAAAGCACACAACCCAGAGATGACAGTTCCTGTGTCCAACACTCTTAGTTCAGGAAAAGTGTCACATATTTCTGTCAAGAAGGCATTAATAAGGTCACCTGTACTTAACATGTGACTTTCACATCATCACAAATTCCATTATTATTTCTTAAATGCACAAATAAATCCTCAGTCGATGAATTACTTACTGGGAAAATGCTCCCTAACTAAGGCAACTCTTTGAAAAAAAAAAAAGTATGTAATTGGGACCTTCCTTATATTTTTACAGAGCCCAACCAGGATGTCACATCTTGTCATAGTCCTCCAGGAGAACTGAGAGCTTTTTATACTGAACAACCTATGGCAGGCAGAGAGTGGAAGACAGATCAAAGAGCTAAAGAGCTAGAGAAACAGATTCAGAAACATTGGACCAAAGCCTGACAGAAAAAAACAAACAAACATATATATATATATATATATTATATATATATATATATATTATATATATATGTATTGACCTGCACTGAGAGACAGAGACTACCTTCTGTCTGGTCACTTTGATAGGCATATCAACCTCCAAGCATTCCATCCTATAATATAACTCCAAAAAGAATTATATTTTTGAATATTTTTAATTTTAATTTTTATTTATTATACTTTATTCACTTTGCATTTCCCAAAAGCACATTTCTCCCCCCCCCCATCCTACCTTCATTCCCCCTTCTACATGCATGACCCACCCCAAGTACATTAGTATGGGAGGGCTTTCTCTCCACACTTCTAATCCTAGTCTATCAGATCTCATCAGGAGTGGCTGTATTGCCTTCCTCTGGGGCCTCCTGAGGCTGTTCCCCCATCAATGTGAGGTGATAAAAGAGCAGGCCAATCAGTTCATGTCTTATTACTGTGGAACACACTTGGATACTAAACTGCCATGGGCTTCATCAGTGCAAGGGTTCTAGGTTATCTCCATGAATGGTACTTGGTTGAAGTATGAGTCTCAGGAAAGACCCTTGTGGTCAGATTTTTTGGTTCTGTTGCTCTCCTTGTGGAGCTCCTGTCCTTTACAGATCTTACTATTTACCACTTCTTTCAATATATTCCAGGCACTGTGCCCAACAGTTGGCATAAGTCTTAGCAGCTGCTTTGATAGTCTGCAGGGCAGAGCATTTCAGAGGCCCTCTGTGACAGGCTCCTAATTTGTTCCCCGTTTTCTCCTTCTTTTGATATCCATTTTTTTCCCATTTAGGATGGGGATTAAGCATTTTAGCCAAAGTCCTCCCTCTTCATTAGGTTCTTTAGGTATACAGATTTTAGTAAGTTTATCCTATATTATATGTCTATATGAGTGAGTATATACTGTGTCTCTTTCTGCTTCTGGGATAGCTCACTCAGGATGATCTTTTCCAGATCCCACCATTTACCTGCAAATGTTATGATTTCCTTGTATTTTTTTTTAACTGAGATATATTCCATTGTGTAGATTTACCACAATTTCTATATCCATTCTTCAGTTGGGTGGCATCTGGGTTTTTGAAGGTTCTGGTTATTATTAATAAAGCTGCTGCAAACATGGTTGTAAAAATGTCCTTATTGTGTATTTGAACCTCTTTTGGATATATGCATAAGTGTGCTATAGGAGAATCTTGAGGTAGTGCTATTCTTAGTTGTCTCAGTAAGAGCCAGATTTATTTCCAGAGTGATTGTACAAGTTTACATTCCCACCAGCTGTGGAGGAGGGTTCACCTTTATCCACAATCTTATCAGCATGATATGTCAGCATATGTTATAACTTCAGTTCATGATCTTGGCCATTCTGATGGATGTAAGGTGAAATCTCAGGGTCATTCTGATTTGCATTTCCCTGATGGCTAATGACATTCAGCATTTCTGTAAGTGTTTCTCTGCTATTTGATATTCCTCTATAGAGAATTAACTATTTAGATCTGTTCCCCATTTTTTAATTGGATTACTTTATTTGTTACTTTGCTTTATATTAGCCCTCTGTCACGTAGAGAATTGGTGGAGAGCCTTTCCCAATCTGTAGGCATTCATTTTGTTTTGATGACTGTGTCCTTTGCTTTACAGAAGCCTTTCAGTTTCATGAGGTCCCATTTACTGATTGTTGCTCTCAGAGCCTGTATTTTTAGTGTTCTGTTAAGGAAGTTGTCTCCTGTGTTGATAAGTCCAAGGCTCTTCACCACTTTTTTCTTGTAACCAATTTGATATTTCTGATTTTATGTTTAGGTCCAAGGACTTGGACTGTACTTTTGTGCACGCTGATAGTATGGATCTATTTCTATTTTTCTACATAAAGACATCCAGTCAGACTAGCACCATTTGTTGAAGATGCTTTCTTTTTTCCATTGTATGTTTTTGGCATCTTTGTCAGAACTCAGGTGTCCCCAAGTGTGTAGTTTTGTTTCTGTTCATCTCTTTGGTTCCATTGATCCACCATTCTGTTTCTTTGCCAGTACCATGGGGTTTTTAGTACTGTTGCTCTATAGTACAGCTTGAGATCACTGATGGAGACACCTCCAGGTGATCTGTTGTACAGGATTGTTTTAGCAATTCTCGGTTTCTTGTTTTTCCATGTGAATTTGACAATTTTACACTCAAGGTCTGTCAAGAATTGTGTTGGTAGTTTGATGGGAAAAGCATTGAATCTGTAGATTACTTTTGGTAAGATAGTCATTGTTACATTGTTAATGCTGCAGAGCCATGACCATGGGAAACCTTTCTATCTGCTGATATCTGCTTATAATTCTTTCTTCAGAGACTGGAATTTTTTTTTTTTCACACAAGTCTTTGACTTGCTTGGTTAGGGTCATACCAAGGTACTTTATGTCTTTCACTTAATACAAGAACATGTCAAAGATATTATCCACTATGACCAACTAGGCTTCATTCCAGTTATGCAGGGGTGGTTTAATATACAGAAATCCATCAATGTGATCTACCATATTAACAAAATAAAAGAAAAAAATTATAATATCGTTTGATTCTGAGAAAGCATTTGACAAAATCCAACATCCATTCATGTTTAAAGCACTGGAGATATCAGAGATCCAAGGCACATTTCTAAATATAGTAAAGACAATACACAGCAAACCTATAGCTAACATTAAACTAAAATGAGAGAAACTTAAACAACCCCACTAAATCAGAGATAAGGCAAGGCTGCCCACTCTCTCCATATCTCTTCAACATAATTCTGGATGTTCATGCTAGAGCAAGAAGACAATTGGAGGAAATCAAGGGGATGGAAATCCAAAATTAAGAAGTCAAATTATCACTATTTGCAGATGATCTGATAGTATACCTGAGTGACCTCAAAAATTCAACCAGGGAACTCATACAGCTGATAAACAACTTCAGCACAGTGACCGGATAGAAAATTAACTTGAAAAATCAGTAGCCCTCCTATATACAAAAGACAATAGGACTGACAAAGAAATTAGGAAAACAAAGGAATTATATTATCTAACAATGTATTAACTCCTAACACTTCCCAAATATTTCCTCACAGAGGATTCCACATGTAAAACAACGGGCTTTAAGGGGACATTGCACCAGAAAGTAGAAGAAGATGGAGGGACTTCTAGGATAAAAGAATATAGTATCCTCAAAGTTTCTCATTCAATACAATGATTAAAGGCCCAACAACTTCTGGAGACTAAAGAACAGCGTGACAATCTCCTTTGGGAAAAAAATGTGCAATATTTTCATAATGGCGAATAATTCAGCTAAGAAAATGACATGATATTTTCAGGCAAATGGATGAAACCATTAAAAACCATTCTGGGTGAAGTCACTAAAATGCAGATGGTAAATATGGTATGTATTCACTTATTAGGAGCATCGCCTCTCAAATAGTTTATTGCCACTCAGTTTTTCTTTGACACTCAACAATCTTTCTCTGTTTCAGCTAGTCCAGTCCCAGGAATTTTCTGGTCTCCTCTTTTCCCTGCTCTTAAAAACTAGATAATGAAGGGAACCCTACACTCTGCCAACCTATTATATCAATAAGAGTGTGAAACTACATTTAGTGAGTACACCAGTAACTGTTCAGTTCAAAGTCACAACCTATAAAGTTTCAGATCCAAGACTACAGGAGACCCCCTTGTCATTTGGTACATTTCCCTTAATCCCACATCACTTTGAAGCTAGCCTGCTTAGGGAGCTGCCTAATTAAACATTAGATTTTCATTTCTTACCTGACATTGTCAGAGTGGTAAACAGGAGTAAAGGTGTAGGATCTAAATAAAAGAATGAAATAAAAGCTAGCTGGGTTTCACAAGAAAATATTCCATGTACACCAGATCAGAGATAGTGGAATAGTGGACACTGAGGAATGTTTGCTTTCTCGTCTCTATGGAAACCTCAAGATTCTCTCAGGTGCTGATTGGCTGAGAGGCAGAAAGATGTCACAAAACAGGTGAAAGCCAGAAAGAGTTGCAGGAGTCAATTATTGAAAGGGCCAATTGGACAGCCTGCTGGAGTGAAAGGGTAGTCATCCCTACATGCCTCAATCTGGGAAGCTAAAGCACATATAATCCAGAAATGACAGTTCCTGTGTCCAAGATTCATAATTCAGGAAAAGTGTCACATATTTCTTTCAAGTGGTCATTAATAAATCACTTGTCCTTGACATGTGACTTTCACATTATCACTGATTCCATTGTTATTTGTTAAATACACAGATATGTCCTCAGTCTGTGAACTACTTACTGCTCCCTGACTTACAAAAATGCTCCCTGACAAAGGCAACTCTTTGTACAGAAAGTGTTTAATTGGGACCTTGCTTATATTTTACAGAGATCATCCATGATGTCATGTCAGCAAGAGGTAATCTTCCTGTACTCCTTCAGCAGAACTGAGAGCTTTTCATACTTAATCAGCAATTTCAGCCAGAGAGAGAAAGAGCTAGAGAGAAAGATTCAGTAATAGAGAGACTGAGGCCTACAGAAACAAAGATATAAAGTGACAGAGACCTAGAGACAGAGTTTCAATTATATCTGGTCATTTTCATTGGCATATAAACCTCGAGTCACAACATCATCTAATATAACTCCAATAGGAATTATATTATCTAACAAGACATTATTTCCTAACCCCTTCCAGACATTTACTCACTGGGAACTAAACAAGTAAATAGCTTCAAGTAGACATTGTAATTCAAATCACCAGAAAGTGGGAGAAGATGGAGGGACTTCTAGGCTAAAAGAACATAATTATCCTGATAATTGTCATTCAATACAATGATTAAAGTCCCAGAAACTTCAAAGATCTAAAGAACTGACAATCTTCTTTTGGGAAAATGTAGATAATCCCCATAATGGAGTATTATTCAGCTAAGAAAATGACATCATGATACTTTCAATCAAATGGATGGAACCAGAAAAAATCATCCTGGTAACTTAAATAAAATGCAGAAAGCCAAATATGGTATATATTCACTTATTAGGTGGTCTCCTAATAGTGGAGGAAAAAGTTTTGATAGGAAATCTATTATGACCACTCAATTTTAAGGGTTTTTGGGTGGCAGGAAATTGAGTTGTTGGGACAGTGCATGCTATGGAATTTTCAAGCAACCCAGGCTGTTGTTATTAAAATATGTTTTTTTTTTTTTTTGCCCTCAACTGATAGATCAGTGCCATGTTCTTGTACACACCGAGATGCTTTATTCTGTATCAAATATTAATGTATAGAGACCCACAGTCCGATATTATGCAGAGAGGAACCTTGAAACCTCCCAGCTCTAAATGTGATATCATTATGAAATTCTCCCCCGCCTCAGAGCTCTGGGAAGTCTGCTGGAGAGGAGAGATACAGAGTGTGATAAGCAGAGGGAATTGTGAACACAAGGAGAACAATGCCTTGAAAATCAGGCTGAAGAGGAAGATAATGCAGCCAGCCTTTGGAGACCTGATAAGATAAGATCATTTAGAAGGGAGAGGAAGTCCTTCCAAATCAGGGAACTTGAGAAATGGCATAGAGATGTAAAAGGGGTGTTTGTGGATCTTAAAGGAGAAGATGGACTGGTCATTCTTGGGGATAAAATGTGAACAAAATGTAAATATGTAAGAAAAACTGTGATCAAGGTGAGGAAGTATAGAGCTCATCAGGAATGATGGCTTCTTCTTGAGGGTGGTGCCAGGCAGCAATGAAGAATTCAGTTTTTTTTTCTTTTTTTATTTTATTTTTCTTTATTAACTACACTTTACTCACTTTGTATCCTCCCCCCTTGGTTCCCTCATTCCTCCCTCACAAGCCCTCCCTTTCTCCACCCTCTGCATGTATGCCCCTCCCCAAGTCCACTGAGAGGACTTCTTTTCCTTACTTCTAATCCTAGTCAATTAGGTCTCATCAGGAGTGGCTTCATGGTCCTCTTCTGTGGCCTGGTAATGCTGCTTCCCCCTCAGGGGAAGGTAATTAAAGAGCAGGCCAATCAGTTCATATCAGAGACAGTACCTGTTCCTATCACAATGGAACCCACTTGGATACTGAACTGCCATGGGCTACATCTTTGCAGGGGTCTTAGGGTATCTCCATGCATAGTCCTTGGTTGGAATATCAGTCTCAGGAAAGACCCCTGTGCTCTGATTTTTTTGGTTCTGTTGCTCTCATTATGGAGTTCCTGTCATCTCCAGATCTGTTTCCCACTTCTTTCCTAAGATTCCCTGCACTCTGCCCAAAGGTTTACATTCCCACCAGCAGTGGAGGAGTGTTCCCTTTTCTCCACAACCTCTCCAGCATGTGTTCTCTCTTGAGTTTTTGTTCTTAGCCATTCTGATTGGTGTAAGGTGAAATCTTAGGGTTGGCTTGATTTGCATTTCCCTGATGGCTAATGAGGTTGAGAATTTCTTTAAGTGTTTCTCTGCCATATGTTATTCCTCTGCAGAGAATTCTCTGTTTAGCTCTGTAACCCATTTTTTAATTGGATTACTTGATTTTTTTAATGTTTAACTTCTTTAGTTTTTTATATATACTGGATATTAGCCCTTTGTCAGATATAGGGTTGGTGAAGATCTTTTCCCAATCTGTAGACTGAGGACAGTATCCTTTCCTTAAAAAAGCTTTTCAGTTTCATGAGGTCCCATTTATTAATTGTTGCTCTTAGAGCCAGTGCTCTTGGTGTTCTATTCAGGAAGTTGTTTCCTGTGTCAATGAGTTGAGTTCAATGGTATTCCCCAATTTTTCTTCTAAGCAGTTTAGTGTGTCTAGTTTTATGTTGAGGTCTTTGATCCACTTGGGCTTTAGTTTTACGCAGGATGATAAGTACAGATCTATTTGCATTTTTCTACATGCATATTTCCAGTTACACTAGCACCAATTGTTGAAGATACTGTCTTTTTTCCATTGAATGGATATGACTTCTTTGTCAAATATTGAGTATTCATAGGTGTGTGGATTTATTTCTGGGTATTCTATGTATTTCCATTGATCCTCCTTTCTGTTTCTATGCCAATACCATGCAGTTTTTATTACTGTTGCCCTGTAGTACAGCTTGAGATCAAGGATGGAGATACCTCCAGATGATCTGTTGTACAGGATCGTTTTGGAGATTCTGGGTTTTTTGCTTCTCCATTTGAAGCTGAGAATCTTTTTTTCAAGGTCTATAAAGAATCCAGTTGGTATTTTGATGGGAATTGCATTGAATCTGTAGATTACTTTTGGTAAGATGGCCATTTTTACTATGTTAATCCTGCCAAGCCATGACCATATGAGATCTTTCCATCTTCTGATATCTCTTCCAATTCTTTCTTTAGAGACTGGAATTTTTTTTCATGCAAGTCTTTGACTACCTTGGTTATGTACATACCAAGGTAATTTACATCCTTTGTGGCTATTGTGAAGAATGTTTTTTCCCTAATTTCTTTCTCAGCCCCTTTTCTCCTTTGTATACATGAAGGCTCTGGATTTTTTGAATTAATTTTTTATCCAGACACTTTGCTGAAGTTGTTAATCAGCTTTAGGAGTTCCCTGGTAGAATTTTTTGGGTCACTCAGGTATACTATCATATCACCTACAAATAGTGATACTTTGACATCTTCATTTCCAATTTGTATCCCCTTGATCTCCTTCAAGTGTGTTATTGCTTGTCAAGAACAATGTTGAAAAGATATGGAGAAAGTGGTTAACCTTGCTTTGTCCCTGATTTCAGTGGGAATGATTTAAGTTTCTCTCCATTGAGTTTGATGTTAGCTATAGGCTTGCTATATATTGCCTTTACTATGTTCAGGTATGTGCCTTGTATCCCTGATCTCTCCAATCCTTTAAACATGAATGGATGTTGGATTTTGTCAAATGCCTTTCCAGCATCTAAGTAGATGATCATGTGGTTTTTCTCTTTCAGTTTCTTCACGTGGTGGATCACATTGATGGATTTCTGTATATTGAACCACCCCTGCATGCCTGGCATGAAACCTACTTGGTCACAGTGAACTATATCTTTAATATGTTCTTGGATTCAGTTTGCCAGTATTTTGTTGAGTATTTTTGCATCAAAGTTTATGAGGGAGATTGGCCTGAAATTCTTTCTTTGTTGGGTCTTTGTGAGGTTTAGGTACCAAGGTGACTGTGGCTTCATAGAATGAGGTTAGTAATGTTCCTTCTGTTTCAATCTTGTGGAATAGTTTGAAGAGTATTGGTAGCTCTTCTTTGAAGGTCTGGTAGAATTTGAAGCTGAAACCATCTGGCCCTGAGCTTTTTTTGCATGGTAGACTTCTGATGACAGCTTCTATTTCCTTAGAAGATATAGGAGTATTTAATTGGTTTACCTGGTCTTGATTCATCTTTGGCATGTAGAAACAATCAAGAAAATTGTCCATTTCATTTAGATTTTCAAATTTCGTGGCATATAGACTTTGGAAGTTAGACCTAATTATTGTTTGGATTTCTTCAGTGTCTGTGGTTATGTCCCCCTTTTCGTTTCTGATTTTGTTGATTTGGATAGTTTCTCTCTGCCTTTTAGCTAGTTTGGCTAAGGGTTTGTCTATATTGTTGATTTTCTCAAAGAGCCCAGCTCTTGGTTTCATTGATTCTTTGAATTGTTTTACCTGTTTCTAATTTATTGATTTCAGCCATGAGTTTGATTATTTCCAGCCGTCTATTCTTTGGTATGTCTGCTTCTTTTTCTCTGGTGCTTTTAAGTGAGCCATTAAGTTGCTTGCATGAGATGTTTCAAATTTCTTCTTGAAGGCACTCTTGAACTTTCCTCTTAGCACTGCTTTCATTGTGTCCCATAAGTTTGGGTATGTTGTGCCTTTATTTTCAGTGAATTCTAGGAAGTCTTTAATTTCTTTCTTTTTTTCGTCTCTGACCCAGCTGTCATTTAGAAGCAAGTTGTTCAGTTTCCATGTGTGTGTAGGCCTTTTGCTATTTTTGTCATTGAGGTCCAGTTTTAGTCCATGGTGATCAGATAGGATACAAGGGATTATTTCAATCTTCTTATATCTATTTAGTCTTGCTTTGCGAACAAGTATATGGTCTATTTTGGAGAAGGTTCCATGAGGTGCTGAGAAGAAGGTAAATTCTTTTTTGTTTGCATGAAAGGTTCTTTGATGTCTGTGAGGTACATTTGATTCAAGACCTCTGTCAGTTATTATTTCTTTGTTTAATTTCTGTTTTGTTGACCTTTCCTTTGTTGAGAGTGGGGTGTTGAAGTCTCCAACTATTAATATGTGGATGTCTATGTGTGGTTTAAGTTTAATTAAAGTTTCTTTTACAAGTGTGGGTGCCTTTGCATTTGGGGTATAGATGTTCAGGACTGTGATATCTTCCTGGTGGAGTTTTCCCTTAATGAGTATGAAGTGTCCTTCTCTATCTCTTTTGATTGATTTTGGTTGAAAATCTACTTTATTAGAAATTAGGATGGCTACTCCTGCTTTCTTCTTGGGTCCATTTGCTTGGAAAACCGTCTTCCAGCTCTTTAATCTCAGGTAATATCTATCTTTGTGATTTAAGTGTGTTTCTTGTATGCAACAGATTGTTGGGTCTTGTTTATGCATCCATTCTGTTAGTCTGTGTCTTTTTATTGAAGAATTGAGTCCATTGATATTGAGGGAGATTAATGACCAGTTGCTGTTAGATCCTGTGATATTGATGTTGGCTATGGTAGTGTGTTTGTGATTTTGGCTACTTTTATTTTGAGGTAGTGAGTTTATTTATTTCCTATAATTTCTATAAAATATTTAGTTTTCTTGGGTTGTATTTTTCCTTCTAGTATCTTCTGTAACGCTGGATTTGTATGTAGGTATTGTTGAAATTTGTGTTTGTCATTGAATATCTTGTTTTCTCCATCTATGAGGACTGAGAGTTTTGCTGTGTACAGTAGCCTAGGCTGATATCTGTGTTCTCTTATGGTCTGCATGATATCCATCCAGGCCCTTCTGGCTTTCATAGTTTTTGTTGAGAATTCAGGTTTGATTATGATGGGTTTGCCATTATGGATTATTTGGCCTTTTTCCCTTGAAGCTTTTAGTATTTTTTTCTTTGTTCTGTATACTTACTGTTTGATTATTATGTGACAGAAGGATTTTCTTTTCTTGTCTAATGTATTAGGTGTTCTGTAGGCCTCTTGTATTCTTATAGGCGAAATTTTGGTTGGCGAAATTTTCTTCAATGATTTTGTTGAAAATATTTTCTGGGCCTTGGAGGAGGGAATCTTCTTTTCCTCTATTTCTATTCTTAGGTTTTGTCTTTTTATGTTGTCTTGGATTTCTTGGATGGTTTGTATCAAGAATTTTTTATTTATTATTTTCTTTGACAGATGCATTGATTTCTTCCATTGTATCTTCCGCACCTGAGATTTTTTCTTCCATCTCTTGTAGTCTCTTGGTTATGCTTACCAATGTTGTTCATATTTTTTTCCTAGGTTCTTGCTCTCTGTGCTTCCCTCCATTTGTGCTTTAATTCTTCCAATTCTATCTTCAGATATTGAACAGTTTTCTTGATTTCCTTCACCTGTCTGTATTTTTCTGTTTTTTCTTCAATTCCTTCAGCTGTTGGTTTGAACATTCCTTTTTCTTTTATTTCTTTCAGTGACACAGAATGTTAGGCTGCATCACCCTATATTTCTTTACAGATAACCATAATCTGTTTCATTATATCTTCCCTTATTTCTTTGCACATTTTATTTATTTCCTCCATTAACCTCTTCATTAGCATAGGTCTAAGTTCATCTTCTTGAATTTCACTCTTTTAGGGTGTCCAGGGCTACTTTCCCCTGGATAACTGGGTTCTGGGGATGCCATGTTGTTTTGCCTTTTGTTGGTTGTGCTTTTTTGCTGGCCTTTACCCATCTCTCTGTCTCAGGTGTTGTCTGTTAATTTGTGGTGCCTGCTGAGTCCTGGGGTGGGGAGAACTTGGTGGGGTTCTGAAGTTTTCCTCTGCTTTTTGGATATGGTCAACTGAACAGTGGTGCTTCTCAGGAATTGTCACAGTTCACTTCACGTGTATGAACCTGTATGGTAACTGTAGTATTCAGGAAGGATCTCCTCTCATCAGAAGAGGTCCTGCTGATGGCTGCCCTGTTGCTGGGTTTCTTGCTCTGAATTTAGTGAGCAGCAGCTATTGCTCTTAAGTTGTAATTATTTGGTGAAGCCCTCTTGAAGGACCAGGGATTCCCACAGTTTTGTCAGTCTAGTTAGGGATAACTGGTTGATCCCTGGCACAATATTTGTGTGCTGCTGTAATGGCTTTCTGGTTTTTGTAGGTCTGAGGATGCAGCTGTGTGCCCCAGTGCCCTATTGGTACTGAATAATGGTGGGTGAGCACAGCACTCATGCCTTCAATAGAAGGCTAGAGTCTAGAGTCTGCCTGAATCCAGAAAGTCTTTTGGTGCTGGGTGTCCTGAGCATTAGACCTGATGATCCCCCCACTGTGGTGTTTCCTCCTGACAGGGACACCCAGTCTTTGCTTTGGGGACTGCTATTCTGTCTGGGATGGCGAGAAGAATCCACAGGCACAGGAGTGCATGGCTCTGCCTTTCTGGCCTTTGGGAGCCTGGGCATCTGCCTAAACTGGGTAATTTTTTCCGAGACTTCTTATGGGTGGTGGTATCAGCTGAGTGTTCTGGGATCAGCCCAGCTGTTTCCCTCACTGTAGGTTTGCACCCAACAGTGAAACTCAGTCTCTGGTGCCCTGGGGCCCACAGTTCTATCTGAGGCAGTGAATCAGGCCTAGAGGAAGGGCTCTGTGGGGGCACCTGGGTCTCCAACTCTGGCTCTGGGCTGGCTCCTAGGGTTCCCGCAGAACCCTAGTCTTTTCTAGGGAATGTCTGGGTGACCTAAGGTCGGTCCCAATCTTTTCCTGCACTTTGGGGTATCTCTCAACTGAAAATTCTAGTCTGTGATGTTGTGGGGCCCACAGTTCAGTCTGGGATATTGATCAGTGCATCCTGGCATGTGGCGCTAGGCTGGCGACCAAGTGCCTGGCTGAACCGGGATCTCTTCCATGGTTTAGCCAGGTGAGTTAAAGCTCATTGAATACCCCACCATGGATTATACTCTCACCTGGGAAACACAATCACTTGTGTTTTATGGCCTCGAGTTCTGATTGCTGGTCATTGTGCTGATCCTGCTGTGCTGCTGGTTAAATTCAGTTTTCTTTAAGGGACTTGGCACTGATACTCTGATTATGTTCCAATGAGTAGATGAACAACACATACTTCAAATGATATAATTTAAGAAAAAAAATGTGACGCATGAGCATGAATTTGAATCTGGGATTATTGAAAAAAAATTAAAGTATATTATATGAAATACACGCATAATAAGTAAAAATAATATGTTGACAACTTTTACAATGAGTTTTGACTTGGAGAAGATTCCACAAAAGGAGGGCATAGTTTGACTTTGTAAGGCATGCTTTCCAGAACATGTTATGCAGCAGAGAACCCTAGCCATGAACTAGTTGTTACCCATACTATCTCAGACCCCATGAGCTCAGGTGACACCTCTGAACAAGCACTACTGTCACTAAACTATGTTTAGAGGGATTGTCTGGAGGACCATAGCAGGAAACACAGCAGCTCTTGTGTCCTAGTCTTATAACGGGGACCAATTGCTCTGTCCTGAAGGCTCAGTTTTAACTGTAAACCTCAGAATCAGGAGAGTTCCTAACTGACCACTGAATAGGAAACAGATTCAGATCCAATCAGATCAGTCAAGAAAACCCTGCTCATAGAGGGTTGATAACAATAGTGTGGAATAAAAACAGATGTCAAATAGTTTATTTCTCTTCAGTTCTTCTTTTACACTAATCGATCTTTCTGTTTCAACCGAAACTGTTCCAGGAATTAAATGGTTTCCTTTGCTTTTCTCTGCTCTTAAAGACTCAACAGTACAGGAGACCCAAGGCCCTGAAAGCCTATTATATCAATAAGAATGTGAATGTACATTTAGTGAGTATGCCAGTAAATGCTCAGTTTAAAGTCTCAGCCTAGGAAATTTCAGATCCAAGACCACAGTAGATCATCTTGTCATTTACTACTTTCCTCTTAATCCTACATGACTTTGAACTTCTCTGCTTAGAAAGCTGCCCAATTAAATAAACATTAAAGTTTTATTTTCTACTTGACATTGTCACAGAGGTAAACAGGAGTAAAGATGTGGGATCTGAATAAAGGGATGGGATAAAGGCTTGTTGGGTTTCACAAGAAAAAGCCACTTTTGCACAGGATCAAAGATACTGGGCAGGACACTGAGGTAAGTTTGTTTACTCAATACCATGGAAAACTCAAGATTCTCTCAGATGCTGATTAGTTGAGAGGCAAAGTGATGTCATGAAACAGGTGAAAGCCAGTGTGAGTTTCAGGAGCCAGTAATTAAAAGGGTCACATGGATAGCCTGCTTGAGAGTAAAGCTGAGAAGCCCGACATGCCCCAATCGGTGCAGCTGAAAGCCCCAAACCAGGGATGACAGTTCCTGAGTCCAATACTCTAAGTTCAGGAAAAGTGTCACTTATTTCTTTCAAGTGGTCATTTAAAAAGTCATGTATCCTTGACATGTGACTTTCACATTATGACAGATTCCATTTTTATTTGTTAAATTCATAGATATATCCTCAGTGAGTTACTTACTGTGTAAATGCTCCCTGACCGAGGCAACTCTTTGAACAAAATGCATTAAATTGTGACATTACTTATATTTTTATAGACATCATCCAGGATGTCATGTTAGTAAGCAGTCATCTTTTTGTAGTTCTTCAGCAGAGCTTTTCATATTGAACCACAAGTGGTAGGCAGAGAGAGGGAGACAGAGAGAGGAAGAGCTAGACAGACATATTCAGAATTACAGAGACAGAGACAGACAGAAACAAAGATATAAAGTGACAGAGACCAAAAGCAGAGACTCCCTTCTGTCTGGTCACTTTCATTGGCATATCAACCTCAAAGCATTCCATCCTATAGTATAACTCCAATAGGAATTACATTATCTAACAAGGCTATATCATGTAACATTTCCCAGACATTTCATCACTGTGGACTAATCTTATAAATAGATGAGCTTCAAGGGGATATTGCAATTCAAATCACCAAGAAGTGGAAGAAGAGGGGGCACTTCTAGGCTAAAAGAACAAAGTTATCTTAATAGTTTGTCATTCAATACAATGATTAGAGTCCCAGAAACTTTGAAGTTCTTAAAACAGGACTGACAATGTCTTTTGTGAACAATGTGGATTGTTTCCATAACGAAGTATTATTCAAGTAAGAAAATGACATCCTGATACTTTCAGGCAAGTGGATGAAACCAGGAAAAATCATCTCACGTTAAGTAAATAAATGCAGAAATACAAATTTGTTAAGAATTCACTTATTAGGAGGTCTCCTAATAGTGGGGGATAAAGTTCCAATAGGCCATCTATTGAGACCAAGCCAATTTTTCACAGTGGGAATGGCTGGTAGTTAACTGAGTTTTTGGGCCTGGGAATCCTATGGAAATTTTCAAGAAACTCAGTCTCTTGTTACTAACATATTTTGTTCTCTGCCCTCAACTGATAGATCAGTGCCATGTTCCGTGATCCAAATAAATGCTTCCTTCTGCATCAAATGGGATTGCATTCAGAGACCCACAGTCTTATATTATGCAGATAGACCTTAAAACACCCAGGTCTAAATGAGATTTATCTGTTAAATTCTCCATCGATTCACAACTTTTGGAAGCCTGTAGGAGAGATTGCAGGAAGAGTGTCATAAGTAGAGCAAATGGCTGCAGAGGAAGATGATGAGGCCAGCCTTGTTTATACCCAATGAGGAAGGCACAGAAAGAAAGGGGAGGAAGACCTCCACTATCAGGGAACTAGAAAAAGGCCATAGCATTAGAAGAATGAAACTGGAAGGAGAAGATGAAGGGGGCAGCAGAGGCAATACAAATGGAACAAATCATAATAAGTAAATACACAAGAAAATCTGGAATCAAGGTGATGAAATATAGAGGTCTTGAGGACTGATGAATTCTTCTTAGGGGTAATGCTAGGGTGTCCCATGGATGAACTCAGTTTTCTTTAAGTAACTTGGCACTAAGCCTGTGATAGTGGTCCAATGGGTAGATGAAAAATGCATACTTCAATAGATGTCTTTTAATGAAAAAAATATGAAAATGGGTAGGAATTTGAAGGTGGGAGCAATAGAAAAGTAGTGTAATGTATTTTATATGAAATATCCAAATTAAAAAAAATATGTTGAAAGTTTTTACAATGACTTTTAATATGGAGAAAAGGTTCTACTAAAGGAGGGCAGAGTTTATCTTTTTTTTTTTCAATGCAGTTCATTCAGGAACCTTGAACAATCATCTGACCCTGGGGAAAGCCAGCCCACAGTTTAAATAGCTTCTGGGTAGCCAACCCCAGCATGCCATGTGGGCAATGCAGATAGGTCCACATACATGGAAGCAAGCCAGATTCTCAGCCTTAGCCAAATGTGGAGTTGTTTGTGACAGATAGCATTCACCATCAGGAAGGTGGAAGGTGGAAACCAGCTCCATCTTTAAAGCACAGCATTCCGCAGCTCTCTACAGTTCCCCCTTTTTGTTTTAGATGCATCAGGCAAGAGTAGAGGTCTGATCTCTGATATTAAAAATAAATTGGGACTTTGTACCGATGTTAATTTAGGTGTCATCCACCCAAAGAGCATCAGACCCGTCTGATACCTTTTTCTCAGAGGCGGGACCTGGGGCATCAACTATAAAGCAAACTTTCCAGGAACTCATTATGTAGTAGAGAATCCTATCCATGAATTAGTGTTTACCAAACTACTTCAGACATCTTGAGCTCAGGTGGCACCTCTGAACAAGCATTCCTTGAACTAACAGTACATTTATAGGGTTTGCTGGAGAACACAGCTGCTCTTGTGACTGGTTTCACTGTCCTGAAGGCCAGTTTTAACTGCAATCCCAAAGATAAAGAGGGTTACGCACTGACCACTGAGGAGGACACAGCTGCAGATCCAGCCAGGTCAGCCAAGGAAACACTGCTCATAGAGGGTTGGCAAAAGTACTGTGGAACATCATCAGGTGTCAAATAGTTTAGTTTTCACAGTTCTCCTTTTACACTCACTGTTCTTTCTCTCTTTCAGCCAAAACAGTCCCAGGATTTGCCTGTTTTTTTTTTATATTTTTTCTGTTCTTAAAGACTCAATAGCCTAAGGAACTCAAGGCCCTGCAAGCCTATTATATCAATAAGACACGTGAATTTACATTTAATGAGTACATAAATAGCTGCTAAGTGCAAAGTCACACCTACGAAATTTCAGATCCAGGACCACAGTAGTAGATTACCTTGTCATTTGGTATACATCTTTTGGAAAAACAAGTATCCCTGAATTGCTAAAACAATTATCCCCAATAAAAGATATTCTAGAGAAATCTCCAACCCTGATCACAAGCTGTACTATAGAGCAATAGTAATAAAAATTGCATGGTAGTATCATAGAAACAGAATGGTGGATCAATTGACTGGAATAGAAGTCCCAGAAATAGACTCACACACTTATGGACACCTAAATTTTGACAACGGCGCAAAAACCATACAATGGAAAATAGAGAGCATCTTCAAAAAATGGTGCTGGACTAACTGGATGTCTACATATAGAAAAATGCAAATAGAGCCATAATATCAACCTGCACAAAACTACAGTCAAGTGGATCAAAGACCTCAATGTAAAACTAGACACATCAAATTGGAAAGAAAAAGTCAGGAAGAACTTTGAACCCATTGGCACAGGAGACAACATTCTGAAAAGAACACCAACAGCACAGGCTCTAAGAGCAACAATCAGTAAATGGGACCTCATGAAACTGCAAAGCTTCTATAAATCAAAGGACACTGTCATCAAAACAAGCAAGTCAAAGACTTCTATAAAAAAAATTCAAGTCTCCAAAGAAAGAATTATAAGAAGATATCAGAAAGAATTATAAGAAGATCCATGCTCATGGCTTGGTTGACCTAATATTGTAAAAATTGCAATCTTACCAAAAGCAATCTACAGATACAATACAGTTCCCAACAAATAACCCACACAATTCTTTACAGAACTTGAAAAACTTCTCAACTTCATATGGAAATACAAGAAACACAGAATTGCTAAAACAATCCTCCACAATAAAAGATCTTTTGCAGGTATATCCATCCTTGATCTCAAGCAGTGCTATAGGGCAACTGTAATAAAAACTGCATCATACTGGCATAGAAACAGGATGGTGGATCAATGGAACCGAATAGAAAACCTAGAAATAGACCCACACACTTATGGACACCTAAGATTTGACAAAAATGCTGAAGCCATACATTGGAAAAAAAGAAAGCCTCTTCAACATATGGTTTTGATCTAACTGAATGTCTACATGTAGAAAAATGCAAATAGAACCATACTTATCAGACTAAAGTTTATAAAAGACATCAGCATAAAACCAGACACATTAAATCAGTTAGAAGAAAAAATGGGGAATACAGTTGAACTCATTGGCACAGGAGACAACTTCCTGAACAGAATAGCAAAAGCATAGGCTATAAGAGTAACAATCAGTAAATGAGACCTCATGAAACTGAAAAGCTTCTGTAAAGCAAAGGACACTGTTATCAAAACATAATGAATGCCTACAGATTGGGAAAGAATCTTCACCAAGCCACTATTTGACAGAGGGCTATTATCCAGTATATATAAAGAATGAAGAAGTCGAAAAGCAACAAATTAAGTAATCCAATTAAAAAATGGGGAACACATCTAAACAGAGAATTCTCCATAGAGGAATATAGAATGGCAGAGAAGCACTTAAAGAAATGTTTAACCTCATTAGCCATCAAGGAAATGCAAACCAAAATGACCCAGAGATTTTACCTTACACACATTAGAATGGCCAAGATAAAATCTCAAGTGATAACACATGTTGGAGAGGTTGTGCAGAAAGGGGAACTCTCCTCCACTGTTGGTGGGAATGTAAACATGTACAACCACTCTGGAAATCAATCTGATGCTTTCTCAGACAACTAGGAATTGTGTTTCCTCAAGATTCAGCTATCCACCTCTAGGCAAATATCCAAAAGAGGCTCAAGTACAGAATAAGGATATTTGCATAACCATGTTTGTAGCAGCTTTCTTTGTAATAGCCAGAACCTGGAAGCAACCCAGTTTTCCCTCCCCCAAAATGAAAAATTGATACAGCAATTGTGGTATATCTACACAATGGAATATTACTTAGTAATTTAAAAATAAAGGAAATCATGAAATATCCAGGTCAATGGTGGGAACAGGAAAGATCATCCTGAGTGAGCTATCTCAAAAGCAG
This sequence comes from Meriones unguiculatus, assembly GCF_030254825.1. Lineage (NCBI taxonomy): Eukaryota > Metazoa > Chordata > Mammalia > Rodentia > Muridae > Meriones > Meriones unguiculatus. The sequence goes on along the minus strand of NW_026843710.1, from coordinate 26,993,689 downwards.
GAAGACACACAGTATATACTCACTAGCAGTCATATAAGATGAACCTACTAAAAACTGTACACCTAAAGATACTAATCAAGAGTGAGTACTCTGGCTATAATGCTCAAACCCCATCCTGAAAGACAAAGAAGATAGACATCAGAAGAAGGAAAAAACAAGGAACAAGTTAGGAGCCTGCCACAGAGGGCCTCTGAAAGGCTCTGCCCTGCATACTATCAGATCAGATACTGAGACTTATGGCCAACTGTTGGGCAGAGCGCATGGAATCTAATGAAAGAAGTGGGAAACAGTAAGATCTGGAGAGGACAGGAGCTCCACAAGGAGAGCAACAGAACCAAAAAATCTGAGCACAGGTTTCTTTCCTGAGATTCATACTCCAACCAAGTACCATGCATGGAAATAACCTAGGTTTCCTGCACAGAAGTAGGTCATGGCATTTCAGTGTTCAAGGTGCTTCCATAGTAATGGGAAAAGGGACTGCCTCTGATGTGAACTAATTGGCCTGCTTTGATCAACTCACTCTGAGGTGAGAGCAGCCTTACCATGTCAAAGAGGAAGACAATGCACCCACTCCTAATGAGATCTGATAGAGCAGCATCAGAAGGAAGGAGAAGAATGACTCTCCTTTTCACTGTACATGGGGAAGGGCATGCGTGAAGAAGAGGGAGAAAAGGTGGGATTGGGAGGGGAAGAAGGAGGTTTATGTGGTGATACAAAATGAGATAAGAGTAATTAATAAAAACTGAAATAAAAGTATTTAAAAAATATAATTTCCTTTGGAGGTATATTAGAGGAGGTCTGCTTTGAGGTTGATATGCGAATAAAAGTGACCACAGAGAATGGAGTCTCTGTCTCTCTCTCTCTGTCAATCTTTGTTTTTGTCAGTCTTGGTCTCTCTATTTCTGAATCTGTTGCTATCTCTTTCTCTGTCTCTTTCTGCCTCCCTTTTTCTACCTGCCACTTGTGATTCAGCTCTCAGGTGTGCTGAAGGACTACAACAAGATGACAGCTTGTTGACATGGCATCCTGAATGGTCTCTATAAAAATTTGAGCAAGGTCCTAATTAAAAGCATTTTGTTCAAAGGCTTGCATTGGTCAGGGAGGGTTTTCACAGTAATTCACTGAATGAGGACATATCTATACTTTTAACAAATGGTTACAGAATCTGTGATAATATGAAAGTCACATGACTTCATTAATGACAATATGAAAGAAATATCTGACACTTTTCCTGATATAAAAGAAATGGACACAGGAACTGACATATCTGGGTTGTGTGCTTTCATCTGCCCAGAATGAGGCATGTTAGGGCTGCTCAGCCTTTCTCTCAAGTTGGCTGTTCACTTGACCCTTTTAATAACTGGCTCCTGATACTCTTACATCATTCTGCCTCTCAGCCAATCAGCACCTGAAATTATCTTGAGGTTTCCATGGAGATGAGTAAACAAATGTTCCTCAGTGTCCAGTATCTCTGATCCTGTGCATATATGACTTTTTCTTGAGAAATCAAACAAGCTTTTACCTCATGACTTTATCCAGATTCTACATCTTTACTCCTTTTTACCTCTGTGACAATGTCAGGTAGAAAATAAAACTTTAATGTTTATTTAATTAAACAGCTTCCTAAGTAGGGAAGCTTCAAAGTGACATGGGATTAAAGGGGAACATACCAAATGACAAGGTATTCTCTTACTGTGGTATTGGATCTGAAATTTCCTAGGTTGTGACTTTGAACTGAACAGTTGCTTGTGTATTCACTAAATGTACCTTCACATTCTTATTGATATAATAGGCTGGCAGAGTCTAGGGATCCTTGCTGTATTGATTTGTTAAGAGCAGGAAAAAGAGAAGGAAACCAGATAATTCCTGGGACTGGTTTGGCTGAAACAGACAATGATCAGTGTCTTGAATTGAAGGGCAAAATAATATATGACAACTTGGGGTTTTTCCACTAGTGTTGGCAATCCTCTTTGAGCAGGGTTGCCTTGGCTGATGTGGTTGCATGGGCAACTGTATCCTACTCAGCAATCCATGAACAATTCTCCTGGTCTGGGAGTTTACAATTAAAACTGAGCCATCAAGACAGAGAAATGGGTCAGAGTTATATGCCTAGGATACAAGAGCAGAAGTGTTTCCTGCAGTGGTCCTCCAGAGATCTAAGCATAGTGTTAGTGCCAGGACTGCTTGTTCAGAGTTGCCACCTGAGCTTATAAAGTCTGACATAGCTGGGTAACCACTAGTTCATGGTAAGGATTCTCTGCTACATGATGAGTTCCTGGAAAGAATGCCTTACAAAGAAACTCTGCCCTCCTTTAGTAGAATCTTTTCTCCAAGTTAAAAGTCATTGTAAAAGTTGTCAACATATTATTTTTTTGATTATGTGAGAATTTCATATTACATATATTACACTCTTTTCCCATTTTTCCCAGGTTCAAATTCCTACCTACTTGTCACACTAATTTTTTTTAAAATACATCAATTGAAGTAAGTGTTGTTCATATACTCATTGGAACATGATCAGAGGCTCAGTACCAGACACTGACACCACTCCTAAGAAGAAATCATGTATCCTGAAGAGCACTATACTTCATAACCTTATTGATTTTGTTATGTATTTATTTATTACGAATTGTTCCCTTTGTATGCCCACTGCTGCCCCCTCCCTCATCTCCTTCAAGTCCAACCCACCATTTTCTTCTATCCCTATGCCCTCATAAAGGATGGCCTCATCACCATTCTATCGGACCCCTGCTTCTCAGTTCTTAACAAGGCTGGCTGTGTCATCTTCTTCTGCGGCCTGATTCTCAGGGAAATATTCTCCATGTGTCCTCAATTCGCTTTACTTACAACACTCTTCCTGCTTCCACTCATGCAGGTTTCCCAGAGAACTGAGGTAAGGTAGAATTTCATAGGGAAATCTCATTTAGAGCTGGGTGTTTTAAGGTCTCTCTGTGCATAATGTTGAACTGTGGTTCTCTGTAGGCAATCCCATTTGATACAGAAGGAAGCATCTCTGTGGATCCAAGAACATGGCACTAATCTATCAGTTGAGAAGAGAAAACAACATATTGTATTAAACACAGCCTGGGGTGTTTGACAATTTCCATAGGATGCCCTGACACAACAACTCTCTCTGTTTCTAACTATGTCCCTCTATCTCATTCTTGCTTGGTCTCTCTATGTCTCCCCCTCTCTGCCTGTTTCTTGTAATTCAGTATTAAAATCTTTCATTTTTCCTGAAGAAAAACAAAAAGTAGGCTGCTTGGTAAGGTGACATCAGGGGTGATCTCTGTCAAAATATAAGCAAGGTCCAAATTAAATGCTTTTTGTTCACAGAGTTGCCTTGCTCATGAAGCATTTCCCCTGCAATTACTTCACTGGATGAGGACATATCTGTGCATTTAACAATTGATAATGGAATCTGTCATAATGTGAAAGTCACATGTCAAGGATACATGACTTTTTAAATGACCACTTGAAAGAAATAAGTGACACTTTTCTTGAACTTAGAGAGTATTGGACACAGGAACTGTCATCCCTGGGTTGGGGCTTTCAGTTGCACAGATTGGGGCATGTAGGGCTGCTCAGCTTTACTCTCAAGCAGGCTATCCATGTGGCCCTTTTAATTATTGGCTCCTGAAACTCACACTGGCTTTCACCTGTTTCATGACATCACTTTGCCTCTCAACTAATCAGCATCTGAGCGAATCTTGAGTTTTCTATGGAATTGAGTAAACAAACTTACCTCAGTGTCCTGTCCAGTATCTCTGATCCTGTGCACAAGTGTTTTTTTCTTGTGAAACCCAATGAGCTTTTATCTCATCCCTTTATCTAGATCCCACACCTTTATTCCATTTACCTTTCTGATAATCTTGGGCAGGAAAGGAAACTTTAATGGTCATTTCATTGAAAAGGTTCCTACGTAAGAAAGCTTCAAAATGATGTGGGATTAAGGGGAATGTACTGAATGACAAGGTGGTCTCATAATGTGGTCTTGGATCTGAAATATCCTAGGTTGTGCTTGGAACTGAGCAATTACTGGCACACTGACTAAATGTACATTTACATCTTATTGATATAATAGTCAGGCAGGGTCTAGTATCTCCTTTGGTATTGAGTTTTTAAGAGCAGGGGAAAGGGAAGGAAACCTGACAGTCCTACAGGCCAGTCTAACAGAGTCCACCTAAAAGAGGGAGTGTAAACGACAGAATAAAGACAGGAAATAATGGAGAGAAGAAAAATTCCTGTTCAAGGCTCAGTTTACTGAATGTGCAAACAATGATTATAAAGGGTACAAGCAAATTTTTTTCACAGTAGCAACACATCTGTGCCACCTGACAAGACATCCAGGAATTCACTGAAGGTTATACCAAGTTTGCTGTATGGTTCCCAGGATTGCAGAAAGCTTGCTATCTACTTCTCAGGCTCAGAATACCCTGCATACTGAGACTGGCAAGGACTGTCTCTGAGACATGGAATTTAGATAAGACCAGCATCTGCCATGGCCAGGAGGCAGAATTCCAATTACCAGACACCTTCAGTTCTCCCTTCTTTGCTTCATGGAGAGCCTGTCTTAGATTGGTCAAATGTGCATTTTTCCTTACTCATCATCAAAGTCTAGGATGTGATTTTTACAAGCTTCTGTTGTAGGTTGGAAAAAGCAACCTCTACTTCAAATGACGTTGTTAGATATCTTTAATTCAAATTCATGCAACTGCACTTGCATGTGTTTAAGTTGTTGAAGAAGGAACTTTAACAGACAGGAAGGCAGGCACAGGCCAAAAAACCCATACCCGACATGCCTGAAAGTGTCAGTCCCGACTTAAGCACAGCATCAAAGTATGGAAAGCGCCTCCTGAGGTTAGTACATATATCCCAGGCTGTACTGGACAATTCTAACCTAGGTTGCTTGTCAGATTCTATGTCATGGATCTTATTTCTCATAGTTAACACCTCCAATGAAAAGTTTCTGCTAGACCAAATACCAGCAAAGTGATTCTGAACCTGAGTCCAATTAAATTCTGTTTCATCATACCAAGAATCAGAAACCCTAACTGGAATCATAACAAAAGCAGGCTGCTTAACAATTAATACTGAAAGAGTATTATTATTAGCACTAATACAATTAGTAAGATTGTAACATTCAACTGAATAGGTATCATTGTTCTTAAAATATCTTACTACAATGTTTCCAGTTTGAAGTAAATAGGGAGGATTAACAAATGCCAAAACAGAAGTATACTTGATCAATTTAGCAAAGCTACTTGCATTCTCACAGCAAATGCCTATATATCCCAACACAGCCTCCAATTTCCTCTCATAGGTTTACCAATTTTTATTTGAAATCCTCCAAAGCCCAGCACGAAAGGATTTTTCTAAACCAAATAAATTTTGACTGACTTTACCAGACTCCAATTCTTAATACCCTTAATGATAGATCATTCCCATACATGACTGTAAATGCAGGGTCATTGTCCCAGGAGTAAATGGTGGGCATTTCTCTGATGCATCTTGTCCTAGAAACCATTGGTTGAGGAGAAGTTTTTTTGATCCCTTTTCTCACCGGGTTGCTAACTCATTGGAGATGTAAGCCTCTCATTCTTAACTCACTTAGGAATGGAAAATAATATCCCTGGTTGCAAAGGGAGGCTTGAGCTGCACCCTAAATTTAGAGTAGTAGTCATTCTAACCTGTGACCTGGACAGAGGAGACTGGTAAGCAGTCCTGATGAATACTCCCTCTGGTAAAGCAAAGAGAATGACCTCTTCCTAGTCCTGAAAAGTTAAGAGTCTGTTTTAATTGAATTCCTTCAAAAGCAGGAAAACCCAGCAACCCAGTGATGTTGACATAAACAAGGACTTCTGAATCATCGCCAGAAACTGGATGTAGTAGAGGTAGATTAGGAATGTACACCCAGTAAACAGTCATCTTGATGGAAGTGGTCTTTATTGACATCATTATAGTTGTCAGGAGAAAACTCCTTATCCACTTGTCACACCAGATGTTCCAATAGCCATTGAGATGCATCATTTTCCTGCAAAAAAACACAGATTTACTGCTGCAGATTTACCATGCTTATTCAAATTTGAAAAATTCAAAATGAAAAGAACAGGAGTAAGATGATTCTTAAGTGTCCAGGGTGTCCAGGGGAGTAGCTCCCCTTTCTTTGCTTTTTTTTTTTACAAACAAATCTTAATTTTTTAATGGGCATGCCCTAACATGCCTTGTCCTTGAGTATTGTAAAGTATTTTAGTTACATGAGAAACCTGAAACTGTTGACAAAATCTTGATAAAACATTTTCTAGTATATCCTGTTCCATTGTCAGTTTTAACTTGCTTAGGAACTCCTAGAACATAAAAAGCCTGCAGACAAGGAGCAATAACATTCTTTTGCAGCTTTTCCTGGTTGAGGAGTGGCAAAAATTAATCCAGAATAAGTATCTGTGCAACATGTACATATTTTATTGTTTAAATTGAGGAATATGAGTACTATCCATTTGCCAAAACTGATTTGGAACTAATCCTTTAGGATTGACTCCCAAATGAGGAACAGGATGAAATTGAGGACAAGTACTACAAGACTTGACTATACTACGGGCCTGTTACTTAGTCAATCCATATTTAAGTCTCAAGGTTTGACTATTAAGATGATTCTTATTATGGGCATCCTGTGCTCTTTTTAACTGTGAACAATAAACGTTGGTGACTTTATCTGCCAATGCATTTCCTTTAGACAGAATTCATGGCAAATTAGAATGCGCCCAAAAATGTCCTATAAAAAAGGGAAAGTTTTTTTTTTTTGTATCACATTTTGAATTTGTAAAAATGCCAGTGGGAGAAGATGTTGGAATTTGACTTGTAGCCTGTAACCATGGCAAAAACTGAGCTACATATGCACTATTGGTAAAAATGTTCAAAGGCTGCCTATTAAAACTTTGAAACACAGCCAATACTGCAGATAACTCTGTTATTTGCACAATATGTTAGACATTTGAAAAATATTGTTTTTATTTTGCATAGGCAACAACACCAGATAATGAACCATCAGTAAATACCTTTAAAATATCAACAATTTGTCTAACTTTTGTTTTAAGTGGAAAAACTATAGATTGCACCTATAAAAACTGAATTAATTTGTCTTTTTTTGTTTTGTTTTGTTTTGTGCCTCAACAGGTTGGACTCTGTCATAATAAAATTACAACTGTTAAAATGCCATATTTATCAGATCTCTGACAAATCTGAGGACCAGCACATTTGAGTTACTCTTTGTTTATCTTTATCATCTGCTCTAAACTTCATCCTATAAAAGACAATGTTATAATCTCAATTTTGGCATATTTTTCAAATGTATGTTTTAGAACTAAATTTTAGGTAGCTCTACATAAGCAAACTTTGTTACTCAGTTTAGATTCAATCTTTAAAAAAAGTCAACAAAGAGACTAGGTACAACTGTATCTTGTACTCAACTATAATCTTTAGCAAAACCTTAAGTCTGCTCTTTTTAAACTGAAACCAAAGCAAACTTTTAATTAAACCTAATTTATAAAGGGGCTAAAATATCTTATTAATCTTATTATATTGTATTAAAACTTAACGTAAAAAAATTAAAGGACAAAAGTTTTATTTAACATTAAACAGAGAACTAAACTTAGCCTGTAGCCCTCAGCAAAAATGGACTATTCTGGTTGTAGCAAATTTTATAGGCCAGAAAGAAACAGCATTAAGTTATTTGTTTAGGTACTGCCAGCCAGGAATTTATTTTATATAATGGTTAACAATGATCTGAATATAAACCTGCATAACCCTGGGCTAACATGGAACTGTAGTCTTTTTTTCCCTGTAAAAGAGCAAAAGCAAATATTTTGCATTGAAGAATTTCCAGCCCTTTTAAATGAAGAACAACATATTTTATAGTTTTTTTATATAAATATACGGTAATCATTGCATTTTTTTGTTTAATTGGCTTAAACAGCATGGCTTTGTTCTACTTTGTAAAGTTAATAAAATAAATACCAAATTTTGTTATTTCTTTCAAAGTGTAGAGAAACTATTTTAAGTTCTTTGTTAGACTGCCCAAGGTTTACTATTTAAAATACCTGATAAATATTAAAATGTTTTATAGTATTTAACTCTGATGGTCCTTGACTAAACTCAGAGGTATTGATTTAAATTGTCTCATGTCTAAAAATATCCAATTCTACAGATAAACACACACACATACACACAGAGATACATAAGGAACATAGAAATCCGACATAGTCACCCATATACCAGGACTTGACCAGCCCCTACGAGAAACAAGTCCCACGGATTCCAGAAGGACTAGATCCCGTCATGGGTCCCTTCCACACACATAGATTCCAGAAGGAGGAGAACCCCTATGCATACTTATCATGCTGTGGGTCCCTATATGCAATCCCATTTGAATCAACAGGAAGCACCATTGTGGTTCCAAGAACATGGCACTGATCTATCAATTGAGTACAGAGAGCAACATATTTTAATAACAACATCTTGGGTTGCTTGAAAATTTATACAGAATGCACTGGTCAACACCTCAATTAGCTGCCATCCAATCCCCCTAGTGGAAGAGTGGTATGGTCACAATAGATCGCCTTTTGGAACTTTAACCTCACTATTAGTAGACCTCCTAATAAGTGAACATATACCTTATTTGTCTTTCTGCATTTTAGTTACTTTACCCAGGATGATTTTTCCTTGTTCCATCCATTTGTTTTCATTTTCTTAGCTGAACAATACTCCCTTATGAAAACATTCCATGTTTTCCCCAAAGGAGATTTTCAGTCCTATTCTTTAGTCTTTGGAAGTTGCTGGGACATTAATAATTGTATTTAATGACAATATTTCTGGATAAAAATGTTCTTTTAGCCTACAATACCCTCGATGTTCTTCTACTTCCAGGTGATTTAATTTACAATGTCCCCTCAAATTCCATCTATTTACATGTGGAGTCCCCAGCGAGGAATTGTCTGAGAAGGGTTAGGAGGTATGGCCTGGTTAGATAATATAATTCCTTTTGTTTTCCTAATTTCTTTTTCAGCCCTTTTATCTTTTGTATACAGGAAAGCTACTGATTTTTTGAGTTAATATTGTATCCAGCCACATGCTAAAGGTGTTTTTCAGCTCTGGAGTTCCCTAGTAGAACTTTTGGGTTCACTCAAGTATACTATCTTATCATCTGCAAAAAGTGATACTTTGACTTCTTCCTTTCTGATTTATATCCCCTTGATCTCCTTCAATTTTCTTAGTACCTAGCAAGCACTTCCAGAACTTGAAGATATGTTGAAGATATGGAGAGAGTGGGCAGCCTTGTCTTTTCCCTAATTTCACTGGGATTGCTTCAAGTTTTGCTCCATTTAGTTTGATGTTGCTATAGACTTGCTGTATATTGCCCTTATTATATTTAGATATGTGTCTTGTATCCCTGATTTCTCCAATGCTTTAAACATGAATGGAGGTTGGATTGTCAAATGCTTTTTCAGCATCTAAGGAGATTATCAAGTGGTCTTTACTTTCATTTTGTTAATATGGTGGATCACATTGATGTTTTTGCATATATTGAACCACTCCTGCATGCCTGGGATGAAGCCTACTTGGATGATATCTTTGATGTGTTCTTGTATACGGTCAAGGACATAAAGTACCTTGGTATGGCCCTAACCAAGCAAGCCAAAGACTTATATGGAAAAAAAAATTCAAGTCTCTGAAGAAAGAATTAGAAGAAATCAGGAGGGGCATGATGGTGTTGTCAGGAGAACACAGTGTCTGAGGAACAGGACATTTGTGTACAGTGACCAAGATACTTAACTCTGGGCCCTAAAACAACAGCTATTGTGTTTCCCATGTGAGAGGAAACTCCCATGGTGTGGGAATAAGTCGGGTCCACTTTTGGGTCACCCAACCAGAACCCAGAAGAGATCCCGGGTCTCACGACACTGTGTCATCAGACCAAAACTGTATGTCCAGATCACCTTCCTAGGCTGAACAGTCAGCACAAAAATACCAGAAACTGGGATTCCCAGTCAGGAGGAAATCCCACAGGGAGGGAAGGAAATGGGATTGACCTTGGGTCCCCTCAAATTCCATCTATTTACATGTGGAGTCCACAGTGAGGACTGAAAGCCCAGTCTTTCCCTTAAAAAGGTCATGCAGATTGGTGGATGCATGGTGCTAGCACTGAACTGGGCTCCAGCCAAGAGCAAAGAGACTACTATGTGCCCAGCTCTCCATCACAGAGAGAGCTGTATGCCCCAGGGCACCAGAGACTGGGAATCCCTGTTGGTAGAAAGCCTCACAGGGAAGAAAATAAATGGGGACCCAATTAGATCATCCAGTATATCTCTGGAAAATGTTCCACAGACCAACAGGCATGCACACCACCAGCCCAGAAACCTGTTGTGCACCAACTATTCCTCACAGACAGAACTGTGCACCCCAAGACACCAGAGACTTAGAGTCCCTGTCAGGAGAAATCCCCCATAGGGAAGGAAGCGCACCAGGTGGATTTAGGCCACCAGTATATCCCTGGAAAAGGTCCCATAGAATGAACCAACCCAGGGACCTGCTGTGCACCAGCTAGGCTGCTACTACCAGGAGCACAGAACCCCAACTGCAGACCTACTGAAGTCTGGCATCCCTGAGACATGCCCCCAGATACTGCTTCAAGTGGCAACCAGTTATCCCTAACAAAACTGACCAAACCACGTGATTCCCAAGTTACACCAGCAGCTCACTAGATTTATAACAAGAAACCCAGAAGCAGGGCAGCTGTCTCCAGAACTTCTTCAGGTGGTCCTAACTAGGACCACATATACCACTCTGGTCTTTATGCCTGAGCTGAACGGTGGCAACTCCTGAAAAACACTGGCCATATGGTGCCCATACCCAACAAGCTGAGGAGGCTTCTTTCAGAAAAAAAAAAACATCTTCATGCCAAGGGGATTCGCTCCACCACAGGATTCCAGGAACCACCAGACACTAACACTCAACAGCTAAGATAGCCCATTGGGTAGAGGCCAGCATAAAAGCTCAAACAGCAAAAGGCAGAGCAATATGGCATCTCCAGAACCCAGTTATATGGGGCAAGCAGCCCTGGATACCGCACCATAATGAAAATTCAAGAAGATGACCTAAAATCTATGCTAATGAAGAGGATAAAAGAGGAAAAAAGAAAATACATAAAAAAAAACCTAGAGAAAGGTAAACTCAAACAGATTATGGCTATCCATAAAGAAATAGAGGAACATAAAGAAAAACAGATTAAGGCCATCTGTAAAGAAATACAGAAAGTTGCAGCCAAACAGATTGTGACCTTTAGAGCAGACATACTTAAATAACTGAAAGAAATAAAAGAAACAGAGGATTCTTCAAACAAACAGAAGAAGGAATTGAAGGAAAAACAGGAAAATACAATCACATAGGGTAAGGAAATCAACAAAGCCGTTCAAGATCTGAAGATAGAATTGAAAAAAATTAAAGAAAACAAAAACGGAGGAAAATTTGGAGAGAAAGAACTTAGGGAAGAAAACAGGAACTATAGAGGTAAGCATAAATGATAGACTACAAGAGATGAAGAAAGAATCTCAGGTGTGGAAGATACAATGGAAGAAATAGATGTATTCATCAAAGAAAATGTTAAATCTAAAAAATTCCTGACACAGACCATCCAAGAAATTTAAGATAACATAAAAAGACAAAACCTAAGAATAATAGGAATAGAGGAAAAAGGAGATTCCCTCCTCCAAGGACCAGAAAAATATTTTCATTGAAGAAGAGTTTCTCCCTTAATGGAGAGGCCAATAAGAATAAAAAAAGGCCTACAGAACACCCAATAAATTAGACCAGAAAAGAAAATCCTCCCGCCACATAATAATCAAAAGAGTAAATATACAGAACAAAGGAAAAATACTGAAATCTGCATGAGAAAAATGCCAAGTAACATATAATGGCAAACTAATCAGAATCACACCTAAATTCTCAACAAACACTATGAACACCAGAAGGGCCTGGGTGGATGTCAGGCAGCCCCTACGAGAACACAAATGTCAGCCCCTGGGGCTACTATACCCAGCAAAGCTCTTCATCCTAATAGATGGAGAAAACAAGATATTCATTGAAAAAAAATCAACAATACCTACACATAAATCCAGCATTATAGATGACACTAGAAGAAAAAATACAATCCAAGAAAACTACTTACTTTCAAGAAAACACTGGAAATAATTAACCTCACTACAGTAAAACAAACAAACAAGCACACAAACTTATGACCATAGCCAACATCAAAATCAAAGGATCTAACAGCCACTGGTATTAATCTCTCTCAACATCAATGGACTCAATTTTCCATTAAATAGACAAGGAATAACAAAATGGATGCATAAACAAGACCCAGCATTCTGTTGCATACAAGAAACACACCTAAGGCACAAAGATATTATTTACCGGGGTATAAAGGGCTGGAAGAGATATTTCCAAGCAAATGGTACCAAGAAGCAAGCAGAAGTCACCATTCTAATATCTGATAAAACAGACTTTCAACCAAAATTAATCAAAACAGATGGAAAGGACACTTCATACCAAGAGAAAATTCCACCAAGAAAACATCACAATCCTGAACATCTATGCCTCCAATACAGGGTACCTATATTTGTAAAAGAAACAATGATAAAAGTTAAAACACACTTAGACCTCTTCACATTAATAGTGGGAGACTTCAAGACCCTACTGTATACAAAAGACAGGTCAACAAATCAGCAATTAAACAAAGAAACAATGTCTCTAATAGAGGTCATGAATCAAATGGACCTAAGAGACATTTACAGAACTTTACACCCAAACACAAAAGAATTTACCTTCTTCTCAGCATCTCATGGAACCTTGTACAAAATGGACCGTATAGTTGGTCACAATGCAAGACTCAACATATACAAGAAGATTGAAATAATCCCTTGTATCTTGTCTGATCACCGTGGACTAAAGCTGGACCTCAAAAACAACAGGAATAGCAATAAGCCTATGCACACATGGAAACTTAACAACTTGCTACTAAATGACAGCTGGGTCAAGGAAGAAATAAAGAAAAAAATTAAAGTCTTCCTAGAATTCAATGAAAATAAAGACACAACATACTCAAACTTGTGAGAATCAATGAAAGCAGTGCTAACAGGAATGTTCATAGTACTAAGTGCCTTCAAAAAGAAATTCAAGAGGGTTCATTCAAGCAATATAATGGCTCACCTAAAAACCCTAGAAAAAGAAGAAGCAGACACACCAAAAAAGAGAAGATAGCTGGAAATAATCAAACTTAGGGCTGAAATCAATCAAATAGAAATAAACAAACAAAAGAATTCAAAGAATCAATGAAACCAAGACCTGATTCTTTGAGAAAATGAACAAGATAGACAAACACTTAGCCAAGCTAATTAAAAGGTAGAGAGACACCATCCAAATCAGAAATGAAAAGGGGGACATAATTACAGACACTGAGAAAATCCAAACAATCATTAGGAATTACCTCAAAAGTCTATATGCCACAAAGTTTGAAAATATAAATGAAATGGACAATTTTTTTTTATCGATTCCACTTACCAAAGCTGAATCAAGACGACATAAACCAATTAAATAGCCTTATATCCCATAAGGAAATAGAAACAATCATGGAAAGTCTTCCATTCGAAAAAAGCCCAGGACCAGATGATTTCAGCAAAAACTTCTACAAGATCTTCAAAGGAGAGCTAACTACAATTTTCTTCAAACTGTTCCACAAAATAGAAACAAAGGAACATTACCAAACTCATTCTATAAAGTCACAGTCACCTTGGTACATTAAACTCACAAAGACCCAACAAAGAAAATTTCAGGCCAATCTCCTCTTTGAACATTGATGTAAAAATACTCAACAAAATACGTGCAAAACAAATATAAGAACACATCAAAGATGTCATCCACGATGACAAAGTAGGCTTCATCCCAGGTATGCAGGAATGGTTCAATATATGCAAATACATCAACGTGATCCACCATATTAACAAAATGAAAGTAAAAGACCACATGATAATCTCCTTAGATGCTGAAAAAGCATTTGAAAAAATCCAACCTCCATTCATGTTTAAAGCATTAGAGAGATCAGGGATACAAGGTACATATCTGTTGTAAGCTGTTAAAATGTAATATGGATTTATGTTCTGGTAATGCTGCTGTTGATCTGCAGAAGCTGTATAACCAACTCACCACAGAAAGACTGGGTTTTAGTTAACATAGAACACAATGCTGGGCAGTATTTACTCCCTCCTAAATCTCCAAGCCCTCAGTTACCTAACATTTAGATTTCCCACATTATACTTGCTTTTTGTGAAATCGTATGTCTGGTTCATGCTCCACATCCTCCAAGATCTCTCCTCCAGTTCTTCTCTCCTCACACCCCTTCTCCTCCTTCTCCTCCCAGTCCTCTCCCACCTTATGGCTCCTCCCTTCTTTCATGTCTTCTGGCTCCTCCCTGCTCAACATTATATTTAGTTGCTTTATTTTGTTCCTGTTTACACATGAGTTGAGACAAGATGCTTATAATGAGTATCACAATGCAATATACAGATTGAAATGAGAGAGTTGGGAGTAGGGTGGGGGAGAAATCAGAATTTGAATGAACAAGGGTAAGATGTATACATTAAAAAAACATTATACCAACACATATCTAAACATAGTAAAGGCAATATACAGTAACCCTTTAGCCAACATCAAAATAAACAGAGAGACTTAAAGCAATCCCACTGAAATCAGGGACAAGGAAATGCTGTCCACTCTCTCTATATCTCTTCAACATAGTTCTGGAAGTCCTTGCTAGAGCAATAAGACAATTGAAGGAGATCAAGGGGATACAAATTGGAAAAGAAGAAGTCAAATTATCACTGTTTACAGATGATATGATAGTATATCTGAGTGACCCCAAAAATTTTATCAGGGAAATCCTACAGTTAATAAATACCTTCAGCAAAGTGACCAGATACAGTCCTCCTATATACAGAAGACAAAAAGTCTGAGAAAGAAATTAGGAAAACAACACTCTTCACAATAGCCACAAATGACATAAAGTACTTTGGTGTAACCCTACCAAGCAAGTCAAAGACTTGTATGAAAAAAAATTCCAGTCTCTGGAGAAAGAATTAGAAAAAGACATTAGAAGATGGAAAGATCTCCCATGCTCATGACTTGGTAGAATTAACATAGTAAAAATGGCCATCTTACCAACAGCAGTATACAGATTCAATGTAATTCCCATCAAATTACCAACACAATTCATTACAGAAATGGAAAGAAAAAGTCTCTACTTCATGGAATAACAAGAAGCCCAGTTTGCTAAAACAATCATATGCAATAAAAGGTCTTCTGGAGGTATCTCCATCTTTGATCTCAAGCTGTACTATAGAACAAAGGTAATAAAAACTGCATGGTACTGGTATAGAAACAGAATGGTGGATCAATGGAACTGACAGAAGAAATAAACCCACAAACTTACAGCCACCTGATCTTTGAAAAAGATGCCAAAACCATTCAATGGAAAAAAGATTGTATCTTCAACAAATGGAGCTAATCTAACTGGATATCTATATGCAGATAAATGGAAATAGTTCCATACTCATCACCCTGCATGTACCTAAAGTCCAAGTGGATCAAAGATCTCAACATAAAACCAGTTAGACACATTAAATTGGTTAGAAGAAAAATTGTGCAAGACCCTAGACACATTAAATTGGTACAGGAAATAATTTCCTGAACAGAACAACAACAGCACAGGCTCTAAAAGCAACTATCAATAAATGGGACCTCATGAAACTGAAAAGCTTCTGTAAAGCAAAGGACACCATTATCAAAACAAAACAAATGCCTACAGGTTGGGAAAGAATCTTCACCAGCCCTTTATTTGACAGAGGGCTAATATCCAGTATATATAAAGTACTAAAGAAGCTCAAAAGCAACAAAACAAGTAATCCATTTTAAAAAAGGACTGCACAGCTAAACAGAGAATTCTCAATAGAGGAATATCAAATGGCAGAGAAACACTTAAAGAAATGCGCAAGGTCATTAGACATCAGGGAAATGCAAATCAAAACCATCCTGAAATTTCACCTTACACCCATAAGAATGGCCAAGATAAAAAACTGAAGTGACAACAAATCTTGGAGAGGTTGTGAAAAAGGAGAACCCTCCTTCACTGCTGGTGGTAATATAAACTTGTACAACCACTTTGAAAATCAATCTGGTGGTTTCTCAGACAAAGAGGAACACTGCTTCCTCAAAATCCAGCCATACCACTCTTAGGCATATACCCCCCAAAAAAGGTTAAAGAATACAATGAGGACATTTGCTTAACCATGTTTGTAGTAGCTTTATTTGTATTAGCCAGAATCTGGAAACAAACCAGATGTCCCCCAACTGAAAAGTAGATCCAGATATTGTGGCACATCCACAGAATGGAATATTACTCAGTAATTAAAATCAAGGAAATCATGAAATTTGCATGTAAATCATGGGAACTGGAAAGGCTCATCCTGAGTGAGCTGTCCCAGGAAAACAGATACATAGAGTATCTGTTATACTCACACATATAAGATAAACCTACTAAAATCTGTATATCTAAAGAAACTAATCAAAAGAGAAGACTCTGACCAAAATACTCACTCACTATCCCAAAAGGCAAAGAGAATGGACATCAGAAGAAGAAGAAAACAGAAAACAATTTAGGAACATGCCACAGAGGGCCTCTAAAAGGCTCTTCCCTACATACTATCAAAGCAGATGCTGAGACTGATGGCCAACTGTTGGGCAGAGTGCATGGAATCTTATGAAAGAAGTGGGAAAGAATGAGCTCTGGAGAGGACTGTAATTCCACAATAAGAACAGCAGAATCAGGAAATTTGAACACAGGGGTCTTTCAACAGACTGATACTCCAATCAAGTACTGTGGAGAGCCGGGGTTTGGTTGCCATGGCGCTGGCTTCCTCCCTTCTAAACTGGTAAACCGTTATGACCATTATGACCGTTGGGCAACCATCGTCATGAGCCCAGCCCGGGGCATCATATGGGGTGATGGGTGAGCAGCCAATGAGGGGATGATACGTCATCTCACACCACTCTGGTGCGAGCAGGGCTTATATAAACAGCGCCACTTCGGGGCTCGGGGTCTTCCTCCTATCATCGTTTGACTGCAATAAAGCTTTGCTGCAGAAGGATCCTGTTGTCCACGTGCGTTCTTGCTGGTGAGAATACCACGGGGCTCGCAACATCTGGTGCAAAATCCCAGGACACCGGGAGCCTGCCATCTCGGGTGCCGAGGAGACCCCGTTCGCGGGGAGGATTCAGAACTGCAGCAGCGAGATAAGTTCTGAGAGGCATGTTTTGTCTTGATTTATCTCATCTTTCACCTCAGCTAACAGGAGCCCTGATTGCTTTCTCTGTTGTGACCTTTGCCCTTGTCCTCTTTCCTTTGGTTTCGTACAAGCTTAAGGGTGATTTTGAAAGGAAAGAGATTAACGGAAAGCTAAGGGTAGGCACTAAGGGAGTGTTAGAGGAGATACAAGACAGCATGTCAGAAACAGAATGTGACAAAAGATTAGGGGCCCCAAAGGATAGAAATAAAGATGTCTCTAAGAAAAAAGGCCCTTCTGCAGATGTTAAAGCCGCAGGAGCGAGAGATAAGGGAAAGAATGCCCTGGGAGAGAAACATGATAAGGAGAAGAAAAAATCTAAAAAGGAGCGAGCCTCTCTATCCGACAAAAAAACTAGAGGCTTTAGAAATTGGCAATTCTGAGTCGGAGGAGTTAAGTCCCTCCGAGGGGTCAGATCTAGAGGAGGAAGCAGCCCACTATGAGGAAGAACGATACCACCTGGATTCACCTGGATGAGGGGCCACTACTGAGAAACAGAAAGTGTGCACTTTCTTTCGGTTGGCGGCTCCTGTTGTCCCTAGTGCTCCTCCTCCTCCCTACATCGGGAGGTACTGCAGGGACCATTTACATACCTTAAATGATTTTTAAAACAATTATTAGGTGATATAAATTGGCTTAGGCCAACTTTATAGATTCCTTCTGCTGAATTAAAACCCCTATTTGATATTTTGGAAGGGGATGCTCATATTTCTTCACCCAGAGCCTTAACACCAGCTGCAAGCCGTGCCCTGTAGAGCCTGATAGGCCTAAGGAAATGGTCAAATGGAAGGATGTTTTAACTGGTTAATGAAAAGGCCCGGATCCTATCTTAATAAGATCCAGGGGAGCTGTCTGTGTTTTCCCACAGGAAGAAAACAATCCATTCTGGGTACCGGAGCACGTCACGCGAAAGCTCGCAGCAGCTGAAGATGATCTTTCAATGAATATACCTGCAACTACTTGAAGAGGTAAAGGTGGTGGTGGTGACCATTAATTCTACTCAAGTGGATTTATCGCTCACAGATGGCTTATTATCCTGGGTTTCTTCAACCTTTTCTTATTTTAAGGAATGGGTGGGCATTGGGATGTTTGTCGCTGCCCTGTGCTGTGGTTTAATATTTGTCCTCTGGTTGTTCTGCAAAACCCAACAAAAACGTGGCAAGGTGGTGATCATACAGGCGCTAGCCACTCTGGAGCAAGGCACCTCCCCTGATATTTGGTTATCCATGCTGAAAAATTAATGTTTGACAAGGTTGCCTCTGTCTTTGCAAGCACATGCCACAATCTGGATTTACAGCCCTTGCACTCCCTGGGGATCTGTTTCCCATTGCACAGGGATGGGTGTAAATCACAATTTTTTTCTTGCCAAACGATCTGGAAAGTCAGTGACAGAAGAGTGCAAATAAGTATTCACCGACCTAAGACAGGACAGCCTCACAGTGAGGAGGTTGCTCCAATGATGGGCAATGGCTGAAACATTGCCTTCTACCAGGCTCAGACATTGGCTTTCTGGCATAATGCTGTATTGACAGTAGGAAGCTTACTGTTCAAACAAAATAAAAAAGGGGGAGATGTGGAGAGCCAGGGTTTGGTTGCCATGGCGCTGGCTTCCTCCCTTCTAAACTGGTAAACCGTTGGGCAACCATCGTCATGAGCCCAGCCCGGGGTGTCATATGGGGTGATGGGTGAGCAGCCAATGAGGGGATGATACGTCATCTCACACCACTCTGGTGCGAGCAGGGCTTATATAAACAGCACCACTTCGGGGCTCGGGGTTTTCCTCCTATCATCGTTTGACTGCAATAAAGCTTGCTGCAGAAGGATCCTGTTGTCCACGTGCGTTCTTGCTGGCGAGACAACCACGTGGCTCGCAACAAAGTACCATGTGTAGAGATAACCTAGAACCCCTGCACAGATAGCCTATGGCAGTTCAGTGTCCAACTGGGTTCCATAGTAATGGGAAGAGGTACTGCCTCTGACATAAACTGAGTGGCCTGCTCTCTGATCACCTTTCTCTGATCACCTTTCTTACCAGGCCACAGAAGAGGACAATGAAGCCACTCCTGATGAGATTTGATAGACTAAGATCAGAAGGAAGGAAGGGGGACTTCCCCTATTTAGTGGGCTTGAAGTGGGGCATGTGTGAAGAAGGTGAGGGAAGTTGGAATTATGAGGAAAGGAGGGAGAGGTTTATGGGGGGATACAAAGTGAATAAAGTATAACTGATGAAAACAATTTCAAAAAAAAGATATAAGAAGATGGAAAGATCTTCTATGCTAATGACTTGGTAGGCTTAACACAGTAAAAGATTAAAATAAAAATATGAAAATGTATAATTCCTTTTAGAGTTATATTATAGGAGGATGTGCTTTGAGATTGATATGCCAATGAATGTGAGCAGACAGAATAGAGTCTTTGTCTCTAGGCCTCTGTCACCTTGTATCTTTGTTTCTGTTGGTTTCAGTCTCTCTATTTCTGAATCTGTCTCTCTAGCTCTTTCTCTCCATGTTGCTCTTGCACCTTCTCTCTGCTTGTGGCTTGTGGTTCAATATGAAAAGCTGTCAGTTCTGCTGAAGGATTACAACAGATGACTGCTTGCTGCCTTGATATTGTGGATTGCCTTGTTCAGGATCATATTCGCAGTAAGTAATTCACTGATTGAGGTCCTATGTGTGCATTCTCAAATATTAACGGAATCTGTGATAAGGAGAAACTCACAGGTTAAAGACAGATGATTTTTAATGTCAGGTAGGAAATGAAACTTTAATATTTATTTTTACTTGGGCAGCTTCCTAAGTAGGGAAGCATCAAAGTAATATGGGATTAAAGGGAATGCATAGCATGATAAGGTAGTCTCCTACTGTGCTCTTGGATCTGAAATACCTAGGTTGTAACTTTGAACTGAGCAGTTATTTATATACACACCAAATGTACCTTCATATTCTTATTGATATAATAGGCTAGCATGGTCTAGGGATCCCTGGTGGTATTGAGTCTTTAAGAACAGGGAAAAGAGAATTAAACCAGACAACTCCTGGGACTAGTTTGGCTGAAACAAAGAAAGAACAGTAAGTGTTTTAGGAGAACTGAGGAGCAGTAAACTCTTTGACAGCTGGTGCTGTTTCACAGTTTTGTTGCCAAATAGGTATGAGCAGGTTTGCCTTTGCTGTCCTGTCTATATCAGCAGCTGGGTCCTACCCAGTGGTCAGTGAGGAACCCTTCTGGTCCTGGTGATTGCAGTTAAAACTGGGCCTTCAGGACAAAGAAATGGATCTGTGTTATATTCCTAGGACACAAGAGCAGTTGTGTTTCCTGCTATGGCCCCCCGGACAAACTATTTAAACTATCTGAATAAGCAGGACTGCTTATTCAGGGGTGCCACCTGAGTACAGGGTTGGATCCATGACATTGATTTGTTAAAGGATCCCTCCATTTTATTTTAGCAAAAAATTTCTTGATTTCTGACAAAATCTATCTGCTGCAGATTTATCATGCTTACCCATATTTTAAAAATTCAGAATGAAAAGATCATGATTAAGAAGAGTAGCTCCCGTTTCTTTGTTTTTTTTTTTTCAAATCTTAATTGTTTAGTGGGCATGCTCTACCATGCCTTTTCCTTGAGGATTGTAAAGTATTTTAGTTATATGAGAAACCTGAAACTATTGACAATATATTTTTCAAGATTTGCTATCCTGTTCCATTTTCAGTTTTATATTGCTTAGGAACTCCTAGAACATTAAAAGCCTGTAGACAAGGAGCAATAACATACTTTGCAGCTTTTCTTCATTGAGGAGTGGCAAAAATAAATTCAGAATAGGTATGTATGCAAACATGCACATATTTTAATTCTTTAAATTCAGGAATATGATTGATATCCATTTGCCAAATCTGATTTGGAGACAGTCCTTTAAGATTGACTCCCAAATGAGGAACAGGCTGAAACTGAGGACACGCACTACAAGCCTTGCCTATACTACATGCCTGTTCCTTAATCAGTCCATAATTAAGTCTCAAGTTTTGACTATTAATATGATGTGTATTATTTGGCATCCTGGGTTCTGTCAAATGTGAACAATAAACTTTGGTGACTTTATCTGCCAATGCATTTCCTTTAGACAGAATTCATGACAAATTAGATGAACCCTCAAATGTCCCATAAAAAAAAGGAAAAATTGTATCAAATTTTGAATTTGTTTTTTTTTATTTATTTTTTTATCATTTTTTATCAGTTACATTTTATTAACTCTGTATCCCAGCCCTGTGTCCCGATCCCTCATTCCCTCCCAGTCCCTCCCTCCCTCCCTCATCTCCACTGTGCCCCTTTCCAAGTCCACTGATAGGGGGACCTCCTCCCCATTCATCTGATCCTGTTTTATCAGGTATCTTCAGGACTGGCTGCAAAGCTCTCCTCTGTGGCCTAACAGGACTGCTCCTCCCTTCAGGCGTGGGGAGACCAAAGAGCCAGTCATTGAGTTCCTGTTAGAAATAGTCCTTGTTCCCCTCACTTTGGGAAACCAATTGGTTACTGAGCTACCACAGGCTACATCTGAGCAGAGGTTCTAGGTTATATCCATACATGTGTTATCGCTTGAGTTTTTCATCTTGGCCATTCTGATGGGTGTAAGGTGATATCTCAGGGTCGTTTTGATTTGCATTTCCCTGATGGCTAATGAGGATGAGCATTTCTTTAAGTGTTTTTCTGCCATTCGATATTCCTCTGTCGAGAATTCTCTGTTTAGCTCTGTTCCCCATTTTTTAATTGGTTTACTTGGTTTGCTGCTTTTCAGCTTCTTTAGTTCTTTGTATATACTGGATATCAGTCCTCTGTCAGATAAAGGGTTAGTGAAGATTCTGTCCCAATCTGTAGGCAGTCATTTTGTTTTTATGACGGTATCCTTTGCTTTACAGAAACTTTTCAGTTTCATGAGGTCCCATTTATTAATTGTTGCTCTTAGAGCCTGTGCTGTTGGTGTTCTGTTCAGGAAGTTTTCTCCTGTGTCAATGAGTTCTAGGCTGTTCCCCACTTTTTTTTTCCAATTGATTTAGGGTATCTGGTTTTATGTTGAGGTCCTTAATCCACTTTGACTTTAGTTTTGTGCAGGGTGATAAATATGGATCTATTTTTCTGCATGTAGACATCCAGTTGGTCCAGCACCATTTGTTGAAGATGCTGTCTTTTTTCCATTGAATGGATTTGGCTTCTTTGTCAAATATCGAGTATTCATAGGTGTGTGGATTTATTCCTGGGTCTTCTATGTGGTTCCATTGATCCTCCTTTCTGTTTCTATGCCAATATCATGCAGTTTTTATTACTGTTGCCCTGTAGTACAGCTTGTGATCAGGAATGGAGATACCTCCAGATGATCTGTTGTTGTACAGGATTGTTTTGGAGATTCTGGGTTTTTTGTTTCTCCATATGAAGCTGAGAATCTTTTTCTCAAGGTCTGTAAAGAATTGAGTTGGTATTATGATGGGAATTGCATTGAATCTGTAGATTGCTTTTGGCAGTATGGCCATTTTCACAATGTTAATCCTACCAATCCATGAGCACGGGAGATCTTTCCATCTTCTGATATCTTCTTTGATTTCTTTCTTCCGAGACTTGAAGTTTTTCTCAAATAGGTCTTTCACTGGCTTGGTTAGAGTCACACCAAGGTACTTTATGTTATTAGTGGCTATTGTGAAGGGTGTTGTTTCCCTAATTTCTTTCTCAGCCGTTTTGTCTTTGGTATATAGGAGGGCTTCTGATTTTTTTGAGTTGATTTTGTATCCTGCCACTTTGCTGAAGGTGTTTATCAGCTGAAGGAGTTCTCTGGTTGAATTTTTGGGGTCACTCATGTATACTATCATATCATCTGCAAATAGTGATACTTTGACCTCTTCCTTTCTGATTTGTATCCCCTTGATCTCCTTTAGTTGTCTTATTGCTTTGGCTAGGATTTCAAGTACTATGTTGAAGAGATATGGGGACAATGGGCAGCCTTGTCTTGTCCCTGATTTCAGTGGGATTGATGTAAGTTTCTCTCCATTGAGTTTGATGTTAGCTATAGGCTTGCTGTACATTGCCTTTACTATCTTTAGGTATGTGCCTTGTATCCCTGATTTCTCCAAGACTTTAAACATGAAAGGGTGTTGGACTTTGTCAAATGCTTTTTCGGGATCTAAGGAGATGATCATGTGGTTTTTCTCCTTTCAGTTTGTTTATGTAGTGGATTACATTGATGGATTTCTGTATGTTGAACCACCCTTGCATGCCTGGGATGAAGCCTACTTGGTCATAGTGGATGATATCTTTGATATGTTCTTGGATTCGGTTTGAAAGTATTTTATTGAGTATTTTTGCGTCAATGTTCATAAGAGAGATAGGCCTGAAGTTCTCTTTCTTTGTTGGGTCTTTGTGTGGTTTAGGTATTAAGGTGACTGTGGCTTCATAGAATGAGTTTGGTAGTGTTCATTCTGTTTCTATTTTGTGGAATAGCTTGAGGAGAATTGGAGTTAGCACTTCTTAGAAGGTCTTGTAGAATTCTGCGCTGAAGCCATCTGGTCCAGGGCTTTTTTTTTTTGGAGGGGAGATTGTTAATGACTGCTTCGATTTCCTTGGGAGATATAGGGCTATTCAGTCTTTTTACCTGATCTTGACTTAGTTTTGGTAGATGGAATCTGTCAAGAAAATTATCCATTTCATTTAGGTTTTCAAATTTTGTGGCATATAGGCTTTTGTAGTATGACCAAATGTCCCATAAAAAAAGGAAAAATTGTATCAAATTTTGAATTTGTAAAAATAAAATTCCAGCAGAAGATGTGTGAATTTGACCTGCAGTCTCTAACATAGGCAAAAACTGCAATACATATTCATTATCTTCTTTGAGGTAGGCAGGTGATGCCAGGAAATGACTTGTTTCATTGTCAAAGAATCTTTAAAATAATTAAAATATTTTAAATGCCATATTCTGTAAGTCTCTGAAATTTTGGAAGACTACCTATCTTTATGTAATCGGTCTGTCTACAAAATTATATCTCTCTGTTAAACCTAGGATGCATACTCCTGTGATAAACTAGACTACTGTCTGACATGACTATGGCTTCAATAACTAGCTTGCATACCTAGTATTTTAACCAGTTTTTAATAGCATTATAAAAGTATTGGAAGTAACCTTGACTTTCATTAATATTCTAAAGCATATACCATTGTATCAAAAATACTTATTTTACATCAACATACAAATCCGATACCAGAGTTAAAATTAACCTTATTTGGGAATAACAAATAAAACTCTAAGTTGAGTAGTTTCAATAATATACATTTTTTTCTATTCCTATAAGATATCCCTGTATATTCCTTGTTTCACTTTGAATAAAACAATTAATAATAAACATTTCCCAAAGACAATAAAATTTCTTACCCATAGCAAATAACCAAAAACATATTCAACCCTTTTTTAATAAAATTGGACTTTGTTCTTATGGATTTCTTCTAGCTGTCATTTTGGACATGTAGAAATCCTTTAATGGGCCCAAATAAAATTCGGAAAAATTGGTTAATTAAGCAAGCAATGACATTTGTGGTCCAGAATATTTTGAATATTGAGAAATTTCAGGCATAATAAAAGTCCTCCTTGGAACAGTCTAAAGTGTTGGACCAATTAAGATTAGTATCTTTCTTCAACGTTCTTCAAAGTTTGGGAGCAGGCTTTGATGAGAAACAGCAATTGAAGAAGTTGAGGGGGAACAAGCAGAATGCTGGAACATGCAAGATGCTGGAACAGATTTATCAATGTCTCACCATGCAGAAGAATAATTCTGTTAGGTTTGATCCAGCATCTCTGGTGTCCAGTCCTTTTGTTCTGCAAACTTATAATTTCTCACAAGTATTTAAGAGTTCTAAAATTGTGAATGTATGATATTTGTAAGATGAAACTAAACTGTAAGCCAATTTTATGTGTGCAATTAAAAGATTAGCATAATATATTTTGAGGCTATTATAGCCAAGGATTCAAGTATTGTTTGTGTTCTGGAGACAAATTTTATGTCTCAGACCATTTTAGAATTGTTCCCATGTAAAGGGATCAGAGCAATATAAATTACCATTTTATTGAAAATACAATCATTATTAAATCATGGTTGGAAAGATTAAAAAATCTTTTCAGGCTCTTGCATGCCTCTTGTATTAGGCCAAGTTGCTACCTATTTCCCTAGAGAAGTCTCCCATTCGAGAGACAAACTGGTTGCCTTGACCAATAGAAAATGCAGGTTTTAAGTAAACTGCATATAAACTGCTTTTTAATTTAGAATATAAGCATACTGTAGGTATCTTCTTCCTGATTAGAGATTTAGCCCTATATTTTATATATGTTGCAGCTATTTGTCCTATCCCCTTTTTTATATAGAATGTGCAGTTATGCTTTATAGCCAAACTTTATTTAAACTCCCTCTTACGTTTACCATTTAAGCATACCCAAGGCATCTTGTATCCGGGCTTTACATTGATAGTGGCTATTTTTTGGCTTGACCCTTTTTTATACAGGATGAGAAGTTATGTATTTATAGCTAAACTTTATATAAAAATCTCTTAGCATCAGCATTTAGATATATCCCTAGGCATCTAGGTGGGTGTTTACATTGGTTTTGAACTTGCCTTTTGTTTTTAAAATTACGAATATAATTTTTGAGTTTTTAGGACTAAACTAGGTTGTCATGTACTTTGGCATCTTTAAGCCTCTTGTGTCTTTTTTACATAAGCATGATCAACATTTTTCCCCCATGAAAATGTCTGATATTTAAAAGGATAAGCTAGTTTTCAGAGCAGTGTTACATTAACTCTCTTTACATAAACCTAAAAATGATGTGAATCCAGCCTTTAGACCACAAGGAAATACCTATTTTTAAGAAAAAAGAATTTACATTGTAACCTTAAGGAAAATTTTGTGATTTAAATCTTAGACTAGCTCTATAAGTGGCTAAACAGCAGGAGTTAACATCCTGGCCTTTATTATGTAAATTAGCTTGATCCTGAACTCAGAGACATGCCTGTTTCTTATTACTTTGTGTTGGAAAGAAAGGCATGTGCCTTCACAAACTTGTTCAGATTTTTTTTCAGATTTTATATAAATATGTATATATTTCAAATCAGTATCATTGTAACTCAAAGCCTTTAAATGAAAATCAAACAAAGAGACAAGAATATTTTAAGTTTGGGGTCAGTTTTGCCAATTTTTGCTGTAACAAACAAAGCCCAAAGTTGCTTAATTTAGGTGATTTTTCAGTAAATTAGCAGACCCTTATTAGAAAGAGCTGACAAATATCTTGTAGCCAGAGAGCTTTGAATTTTAGCTGTTATTAATCTAATTCCTAGGAAGACTGCCCTTTTTCTTGTCTGTAACTCAGTATTCCAATCCTTGGTTTTTTTTGTTGTTGTTTTGTTTGTTTGTTGTTGTTTTTTTGTCCATTTTGTCCTTCAACTTTCTTGGAGAAGGCATGAAGAGGAACCAACACCATTAAACATATTGTGAACAGATCCTTGACCAAGACAGCCAAAATGAAGCCCAAAGGGATTAAAACAACCCTGCCATGGCAATTTTTATTTTACGTGCAGTTTAGGCCCAACTCTCTCTAGAGGTCTTTCTGCCTCCAGTTTCTTTCTTTTCCGCCATGGTTGTGTAGCTGAGCCAGTTGAGCCAGCCACAGCATAAAGGAGTGATGTTTGTTTACCCCACAGTTAATTGCAGCAGCAGCCAGTTTTGTTGTGTCTCAGGTCTGCCCACAGGAGGCTGTTTTTTTTTTTTTTTTTTTTTTTTTTTGGACCTGGGTGGCTTTAAAGGTCTCTCTTAAGGAGATATTAAATGACCTGGGAGTTTTTAGGTTTTATCACTGGGAGCTTATTTCACCCACCAAATTATGATAAAGTAGATTTAAGGGGTGTGGATACTTACATTAGTTGGGCACCATTTATTGTAGGTGACAATATTTACTAATAATTATCTTTTAGTAATGCTGCTATTAATGCTAAACAGCTGTATACCCATATCACCACACAGAGACTAAATTTATTTAATTAACCTAGAACACAATGCTGGGCAATATTTACTCACTCCTAAACTTCCAAGCCCCTCATAGTTTCCTAACATTTAGATTTCACCACATTAAACTTGCTTTTAGTGATATATTAGGTCAAGTCCATCTCTCCATGTCTTCATTCCAAGATCTGTCCTCCATCTTTCTCTCCTAGCTCTCCTCTAACCCCTTCTCCTCCCACTCATTTCCTGCCCTCTGGTTCATCCCCTCTTTCCTGTCCTTTGGCTCCTCCCTTTGAAAAACATTGTGGCTACTTGCTTTCTTTAAGCCTGTTACACACAGCAGAGACAGGATGCTTAGAATAAATATCACAGTACAATATCCAGATAAAAAACTGACGGGGGGTGGAGAAATCAGCATTTGAATGAACAAGGAAGGTGTACACATTTCAAAAGAATGTAATACCAATGAGACCCACAGTCCAATATTATGCAGAGAGAGAACTTAAAACACCCAGCTAGAATTGGGATTTTCCTATGAAATTCTCCCTCTCCTCAGATCTCTGGGAAGCTTGCAGGAGAAGAGAGAGGAAGAGTGTCATAATTACAGGGAATTGAGGCCACAAGGAGAACAATGGCCTGAGAATCAGGCTGCAGAGGTAAATGATGCAGCTAGCCTTGATGAGACCTGGTAAGCTAGAGTCAGTTAGAAGGGGGAGAAGGACCTCAACTCTCAGGGAAATTTTAGAAATTGCATAGGGGTAGAAGAAGGAGGGTGGGTAGGACTGGAAGGAGAGGGGGAAGGGGGCAGAAGAGGGGATAAAAAGTGAACACTTCTTAGTAAAAAATACATAAGAAAAACTGTGATCAAGTGATGAAGTATAGTGCTCTTTAGGACTGATGGCTTCTTTTGGGGGTGGGTCTATAGTGGGTCATTGATGAACTCAGTTTTCTTTAAGGGAATTGTCACTGAGACTCTGATCATGTTCCAATGAGTAGATGAGAAACTCATACTTCAATTGATTTATTTTAAAGAAAAAAAGAATTAGTTGGACACATTGTTAGAAATTTGAACCTCTGAGCAATGTAAAAGGAGTATAAAGTACATTATATGAAACTACTCCCACATAATCATAAAATAAACATGTTGACATCTTTTACAATGACTTTTAATATGGAGAAAAGATTCTGTTAAAGGAGGGCAGAGTTTGACACTATAAAGCCTGATTCCATGAACTCATTATGTAGCAGATAATCCTAGCCATGAACTAGTGGTTACCCAGCTACTTCAGATCCCATGAGCTTAGGTGGCACCAATAAACAAGCAGTCCTGTCACTAACACTACATTTAAAGGGTTTGTCTAGAGGACCACAGCAGGAAACACTGCTGCTCTTGTGTCCTAGACATATAACACGGACCCATTTCACTGTGCTGAAGACCCACTTTGAACTAGAAACCTGAGGTCAAGGAGGGTTCGTCACTGACCAAAGAGTAGAATACAGCTGCTTATCCAGGAAGGTCAATCAAGACAACCCTGCTCATAGGTGGTTGGCAACAGTAGTGTGGAGCAACATGACTTTTCAAATACTTTATTACCCTTAAGTTTTCCTTTTACACTCACTGATTTTTCTCTATTTCAGCCAAACCAGTCCCAGGAATTGTCTGGTTTCCTACTCTTTTCCCTTCTTTTAAAGACTCAATATCCCAGGAAACTGTAGACCTTGCCAGCCTATTATATCAATAAAAATGTAAAGGTACATTTAGTGAGTATGCCAGAAACCGCTCAGTTCAAAATCAGAACTTAGGAAATTTAAGATCCAAGACAACAGTATGAGACACCCTTGTCATTCTATACATCCCCTTAATCACACATTGCTTTGAAGCTTCCCTACTTTGGAAGCTGTCCAATTAACTAAATAATACAGTTTTATTTCTTACTTGACATTGTCGTAGCAGAAAACAGGAGTTCAAGTGTTGGAACAGATAAAGGGATGAGAAAAGGCTTGTTTGGTTTCACAAGTAAAAGACAAGAGTGCACAGGATCAGAGATACTGGACAGTGAGGAAAGATTGTTTACTCATGTCCATGGAAACCTCAAGATTCTCTCAATTGCTGACTGGCTGGGAGGCAGAATGATGTCATGAAATAGGTGAAAGTCAGTAAGAGTTTCAGGAGCCAGTTATTAAAAGGGATAAGTGGATAGCCTGCTTGAGAGAAAGGATGAGCATCCCTACATGCCTCAAACTGGGCAGCTTAAAGCACACAACCCAGAGATGACTGTTCCTGTGTCCAAGATAACTAGGTTAAGAAAAGTGTCACATATTGCTTTCAAGTGGTAATTTAAAAAGTTACTTGTCCTTGACATGTGATTTTCACATATCACAGATTCCATTATTAGATGGTAAATGCTCCGATATGTCCTCAGCAAGTGAATTACTTACTGGGGAAATGTTCCTTGACCAACTCAAATCTTTGAACAAAAAGTGTTTAATTGGAACCTTGCTTACATTTTTACAGAGACCATCCAGGATGTCACATCTGCAAATAGACATCTTGTTGTAGTCCTCAAGTAGAACTGCAAGCATTTCATACTGAAACACAAGTGTCAGGATAAAGGGGAAAGAACTAGAGAGATAGACAGATACAGAAAGAGAGAGACCTAGCAACAAAGATATAAAGTGACAGAGAACAACGACAGAAACTCCCTTCAGTCTGGTAAGTTTCATTGGCATAACAACCTCAAAGCACACCCTACTGTAATAAAATTCCAAGTGGAATTATGTTATGTAACAAGGTCATACCTCCTAACCCTTCTCAAACATTTCCTCACCTGGACTCAACAAGAAAATATAGTTATCTTGAAATTTGTCATTCAATACAATCATTAAATTCCCAGCAACTTTTAGTTTCTAAAGAACAGGACTGACAATCTCCTTAGGGGAAAATGTGGAATATTTCTATAATGAAATATTATTCAGCTAAGAAAATGGCATTATGATATTTTCAGGCAAATGGTTGGAACCAGGAAAAATCATCCTGGGCAAAGTAAATAAATGCAGACAGACACATATAGTATGCATTCACTTATTAGGATGTCTACTAACAGTGAGGGATAAAGTAAAAATAGGCCATCTATTGCACCCAAACCAGTCTTCCACTAGGGGAATTGGGTGTCAGTTACTTGAATTGTTGAGCCAGGGCACCCTATGGAAATTGTCAAGCAACCCAGGCTGTTGTTATTAAAATAGGTTTTTCTCTGCCCTCAACTGATAGATCAGTGCCATGTTCTTGGATCCACAAAGATGATTCCTTCTGTATCAAATGGGATTACATACAGAGACCTACAGTCTGATATTATTCAGAGAGAAAGCTGAAAAGACCCAGCTTTAAATGGGATTTCCCTATGAAATTCTCCCTTGACTCTGAGCTCTGGAAAGCCTGCAGGAGAGGAGGCAGGAAGAGTGTGATAATGAGAGGGATTTTAGGATACAAGGAGAATAAAACAATGAAAATCAGGCCACAGAGGTTGATGATGCAGCCAGACATGATGATACCTGATTAGCTAAGGTAGCTGGAAGGGGACAGAGGACCTCCCCTGTCAGGGAAATAGAGAAACATCCTAAGGATAGGAGAAGGACAGTGGATAGGACTGGGAGGAGAAAAATGAGAGGACAGTGGAGGGGATACAATGAAAAATATTGTAATAAATCAATACATAAAAAAAGTGATCAAGGTGATGAAGTATAAATCTCATCATGACTGATGGCTTCTTCTTGGGGGTGGTGTCAGGATACAGCAAGGATGAACTCAGTTTTTCTTAAGGGACTTGACACTGAGACTCTGATCATGTTCCAATGAGTAGATGAAAAACACATACTTGAATCGATGCATTAAATAATTAGTGAGACAATGGGTAGGAATTTGAAACTGGGAGCAATGGAAAAGGAGTGTAATGTATATTATAAGAAATTCCCACATAAACAATAAAAAATAATATGTTGACAATTTTTACAATGACTTTTAATATGGAGAAAAGATTCCTCTAAAGGAGGGCAGAGTTTGACTTTGTAAGGCATGCTTCCTGGAACTCATTATGTAGCAGAGAATCCTAGCCATCAAATAGTGATTACCCAACTCCTTCATACAACATGACTCACCTGGCACCTCAAATAAGCAGACCTGTCACTAATACTACATTTAGAGGTTTGAGCTGTTCTTTTGTCCTAAGCATATGACAGGGACTCATTTCTCTCTTCTGAATTACTAGTTTTAACTGTCAACCCCAAGACCTGGAGGGTTCCTCAGTGACCCAAAAGTACGTCCCAGCTGCCAATCAAACCAGGTCAGGCAAGGCAACCTTGCTCTTAGAAGATTGACAACACTACTGTGGAAAAACACCAGGTTTCAAACAGTTTATTGCCCCTCAGTTCTCCTTTCATGTACACCCATCGTTCTCTGTTTCCAAACAAGTCCCACAAATCATCTGGTTTCCTTTTCTTTTCCCTGCTCTTAAAGACTCAATAGCCTAGGGAACCCTAGAAACTGCCAGCCTATTATATCAATAAATCTGTGAAGGCAAATTTATTGAGTACATGAGTAACTGCTCATTTCAATGTCACAACTTAGGAAATTTCAGATCCAAGACCACAATAAGAGATCAAGTTGTCATTGAGAACATTCAACTTTATCCCACATCACTTTGAAGCTTTCCTACCTTGGAAGATGACCCATTAAACAAACATTAAATTTCATTTGCTCCCTGACATTGACACAGAGGCAAACAGGAGTAAAGGTGTGGGATCAGGATAAAGGGATGAGATAAAGGCTTGTTGGGTTTCAGAAAAAAAAATTCACTTCTGCATAGGATTAGAGATCCTAGACATTAAGGAAAGTTTGTTTACTTAACTCTATGGAAACCTCAAGATTTTCTCAGGTACTGATTGGCTTAGATGTAGAATGATGTCATGCAACAGGTGAAAGACAGTAAGAGTTTCAGGAGCCAGTTATTGAAAAGGCCAAGGGGACAGTGGGTTTGAAAGTAAAGCTGAACAGTCCTACATGGCTACTTCTGAAAAGCTAAAAGCACACAACCCATAGATGAAAGTTCCTCTGTCCAAGACTCTTAAGGTTCAGTAAAAGTGTCACATATTTCTGTTTTCTCTCTCTTTTTTGTTTTTTTTTATTTTAATTTTTATTAATTACAATTTATTCACTTTGTCTCTCCCCATAAACTCTTCCCTCCTCTCCTCTCAATCCCACTTTCCCTCCCTATCTCCATGCATGCCCCTCCTCAAGTTCACTGATAGGGGAGGACTTCCTCTCCTTCCTTCTATTGCTAGTCTATCAGATCTCAACAGTAGTGGCTGCATTGTCATCTTGTGTGTCCAGGTATGGCTGCTCCCCCCTCAAAGGGAGGTGATCAAAGATCAGACCAATTAGTTCAATTCAGAGTCAGTTCTTGTTCCCATTACCCTAACCCTCTTGGAGACTGAACTGCCATGGTCAACATCCATGCAGAGATCTAGGTTATCTCCATGCTTGGTACTTGGTTAGAATATGGGTCTCAGGAATGAAACCTGTACTCAATTTTTTTGGTTCTGTTGCTCTTCTTTTGGAGCTCCTGTCCTCTCTAGATCTTAGTATTTCCCATTTCTTTCATTAGTTTCCATGCACTCTGCTCAACAGTTGGCCATGTCTCAGCATCTGCTTTCATAGTCTGCAGGGCGGAGCCTTTCAGAGGTCCTCTGTGGCAGGCTTCTAACTTGTTCCATGATTTCTCCTTCTTCTGATGTCCATCCTCTTTGCCTTTCGAGATGGGAATTGAGCATTTTAGCCAAAGTTGTCCTCCCTCTTGTTTAATTTTTTTATGTGTATAGATTTTAGTAGGTTTATCCTACATAATACGTCTGTATGAGTGAATATATATCCTGTGTGTCTTTCTGCTTCTAGGATAGCTCACTCAGAATGATCTTTTCCAGTTTTCATCACTATCCTGCAAATTTCATGGTTTCCTTTTTTCTATTGTTGAGTAATATTCCATTGTTTAGATATACCACAATTTCTGTATCCATTCTCCATTTGAGGGGCATTCTGGGTTGTTTCCTGGTTCTGGCTATTACCAAAAAAGCTGCTACAAACATGGATGAGTAAATATCTTTATTGTGTACTTGAACCACTTTCGGATATATGCCTAGCAGTGCTATACCTAGATCTTCAGGAATCACTATTCCTAGTTGTCTGAGAAACCACCAGATTGATTTCCAAAGTGGTTGCACAAGTTTACATTCCCACCAGCAGTGGAGGATGGTTCCCCTTTCTCCAAAAGATTTATATACTGTTTTGTCACTTGAGTTTTTCATGTGGGCCATTCTGATGGGTGTAAGGTGAAATCTCAGGGGTCTTTTTTATTTGCATTTCCCTGATGGCAAATGACCTCGAGCATTTTTTTAAATGTTTCTCTGCCATTCAATATTCCTCTATTGAGAATTCTCTGCTTAGCTCTGTTCCCCATTTTTTAATTGGATTACATGATTGGTTGCTTTTCAACTTCATTAGTTCATCATATATACTGGATATTAGCCCCCTGTCACATAGAGACTTGGTGAAGATTCTTTCCCAATCTTAGGCATTCCTTTTGGTTTGTTGACAGTGTCCTTTGCTTTACAAAACCTTTCATTTTCATGAGGTCCCTTTGTTGCTGTTGGTGAGCTGTTGGTGTTCTCTTCAGGAAGTTGTCTCCATTCCAATGAGTTCAAGAAATGCAAATGAACAAATCAAAGTATCACTATTTGCTGATGATATAACAGTATGCCTCAGTGACCCACAAAATTCTACATGGGAAACTCTACAGCTGATAAACACCTTTGGCAAAGTTACTGGATACAAAATCAACTCGAAAAATCAGTAGTCCTTCTGTATACAACAGACAAAATGGCTGAACAAGAAATTAGGGAAACAAAAGAAATTATATTATCTAAGAAGGCCGTACCTCTCAACCCTTCCTACACATTTTTCTCAGTGGGGACTCACTATGTAAATAGATGGGCTTTGAGGGGAAATTGTACTTCAAATCACTAAGAAGTGGAAGAAGACAGAGGGACTTATAGGCTAAAGAAACATAGTTATCCTGATAGTGTGTCATTCAATACAATGATTAAAATCCCAACAACTTCCAAAAAGACTAAAGGACACGACTGAAAATCTCCTTTGGTGAAAACGTGGAGTATTTCCATAAACTCATGCTATTCAGCTAAGAAAATGACATCATGATATTTCAGGCAAGTGTTTGGAACTACGAAAAATCATCCTGGGTGAAGTTAGTAAAATACCAAAAGACAAATATCTTATGTATTCACTTATTAGGTGGTTTCCTAACAGTGTGGGGAAAAGTTCCAAAAGTCCATCTATTGTGAACAAATCAGGCTTCCACTAGGCGGATTGGATGGCAGCTAATTGAGTTGTTCAGCTAGGCCATCCTACAGAAATTTATTAAAATATGTTATTAAAATATGTTGCTCTCTGCCCTCACATGATAGTTCAGTGCCATATCTTTGTATCCACAGAGATGCTTACTTCTGCATCAAATGTGATTACAAACAGAAACCCACAGTACTATAATATGCAGACAGAGACCTTAAAACATCCAGTTCTAAATAGGATTTCCCAAAGGAATTCTCCCTCCCCTCATAGCTCTGAGAAGCCTGTTGGAGAGGAGGAAGGAACACTGTCCTAAGTAGAGGGAGTTGAGAACAAAAGGACAACAATGCCCTGAGAATCAGGCTACAGAGGAAGATGATGCAGCCAGCCTTGATGAGACCTGATAAGCTAGGGTCAGATAATAATGGGGAGGAGGACCTATACTATTAGGGAAATAGAGAAGGGGCATAGAGGTAGAAGAAGAAAGGTGAGTGGGACTGGAAGGAGAAGAGGGAGAAGGCAGCAAAGAAAATAAAATGTGAAAAAAAATCTTAATATATAAATACATAAAAAGTTGATCAAGGTGATGAAGTACAGAGCTCTTCATGGGTGATGTCTTTTTAGGGGAGGTGCCAGGGTCCAGCAAAGAAGAACTCAGTTTTCTTTAAGAGACTTGGTACTGAGACTCTGATCATGTCCCAACGATTAGATTAAGGAATATACTTCAACTGATTTATTTTAAAGAAAAAATAATTTAGAGTGGCACATGGGTTGGAATTTTAATCTGGGATCAATGGTAAAGGAGTGTAATATATATTACATGAAATTCCTACATAAGGAATAAAAATATGTTGACAACTTTTACAATGAATTTTAACATGGAGAAAAGATTCTGCAAAAGGAGGGCAGAGATTGATTTTGTAAGGCATGCTTTACAGGAACTAATTATGTAGCAGGGAATCCTAGCCATGAACTAATGGTTTCCAAGATATAACAGACCCTAGGAGCTCAGGTGGCAACTGAACTAACACCATGTTTAGAGGGTTTGTCTGGAGGACCATAGCAGTTAACACAGCTGCTCTTGTTTCCCAGGTGTATAACTTGGACATATTTCACTATCCTTAGGCCCAATTTTACATATAAACACCAGGATCAGGAGGATTCCTCAATGACCACTGAGTATGGCATAGCTGCCCATAGTTTACCAGGTCAGCCAAGGCAATTGTGCTCATAGAGGGTTGATAACACTAGTGTGGAACAGAACCAGCTCTCAAATAGTTTATTTCCCCTCCTTTCTCCTTTTAAGTTCACAAATTTTCTCTGTTCCAGCGAAACCAGTCCCATGAATTTCTGATGGAGTCTGGCAATTGGAATTCTGCCTCCTGGTCTTGCCAGATATGGGTCTGATCTAAGTTATATGTCTCAGAGACTGTCATTGATGGTCTCTGAAAGAGGGTGTTCTGAGAAGTGGATAGCAAGCTTCCTGCAACCTTGGTAATGAAACAGCAAACTTTGTGTAACCTTGAGTGAACTCCTGGATGTCTTGCCAGTTGACACAGATGTGTTGCTATTATGAAAAAACTTTTCTTTTACCCTTTGCTTTATAAGTGTTGTTTGTACGTTCAGTAAACTGAGACTTAATCAGGAATTTGTCTTGTCTGCATTCTTCAAGTCTCTGCCCCCATTTATACTCCATCTATCAGGTAGAATCTTTTTGAATAGCATAAAGGATGGGTCAGTTGGCTCCCCAAAAAGAGAACTTAAAAATGAGGGAAAACTTGAGAAACACTGGATTTGGAGGTCCATATGCCTAAGAAAAAAAAGTGCTTGGTGATGACCGCCTATCAAAGTGAGGAAGACTCATGAAGGGAAAAATCTACCAGAAATCCATCAGAATCATGACATCTATGCCCCAAATGCAAGGAAACCCAATTTGTAAAAGAAACTTTAATAAACTTAAAGCACACATAGATCCCCACACATTAATAGTGGGAGACTTCAATACTCTCAACAGAAAAATTTGAAACATGTCATACAAGCAACTGAATGTCCACATAAATGCCCTAGGGGGAAAAAAAAGAAGCAGACACAACAAAGAGAAGTAGACAGCAGGAAATAATCAAACTCAGGGCTGAAATCAATCAATTAGAAACAGGTAAAACAATTCAAAGAATCAATGAAACCAAGAGCTGGTTCTTTGAGAAAATCAACAAGATAGACAGACCCTTAGCCAAACTTACTAAAAGGCAGAGAGAAACGATCAAAATCAACAAAATCAGAAAAGAAAAGGGGGACATAACCACAGACACTGAGGAAATAGAAACAATAATTAGGTCTTACTTCCAAAGTCTATATGCCACAAAATTTGAAAATCTAAATGAAATGGACAGTTTTCTTGTCCGACTCTACATGCCAAAGCTGAATCAAGACCAGGTAAAAAAATTAAATAGTCCTATATCCCCTAAGGAAATAGGTGTCATCAAAAGTCTACCATTCAAAAAAAAGCCCAGGACCAGATGGTTTCAGTGCAGAATCCTACCAGACCTTCAAAGAAGATCTAACACCAATACTCTTCAAACTGTTCCACAAAATAGAAAGAGAAGGAACACTACCAAACTCATTTTATGAAACCACAGACTCCTTGGTACCTAAACCTCACAAAGACCCAACAGTAAAAGAGAATTTCAGGCCAATCTCCCTCATAATCATCGATGTAAAGATACTCAACAAAATACTTGCAAACCTAATAAAAGAACACATCAATGATATCATCCACTACGACCAAGTAAGCTTTATCCCAGGCATGCAGGGTTGGTTCAATATACAGAAATTCATCAGTGTGATCCACCACATAAACAACCTGAACCAAAAAACCACATGATCATCTCCTTAGTTGCTGAAAAGTCATTTGGCAAAATCCCACCTCCATTCATGTTTAAAGTCTTGGAGAGATAAGGGATATAAGACACATACCTGAACATAGTAAAGGCAATATAGAGCAAGCATATAGCCAATATTAAACTCAATGGAGATAAACTTAAATCATTCCCACTGAAATCAGGGACAAGGCAAGATTGTCCACTCTCTCCATATCTTTTCAACATTGTTCTTGAAGTCCTACCTAGAGCAATAAGACAATTGAAGGAGATCAAGAGGATACAAATTGGAAAAGAAGAAGTCAAAGTATCACTATTTGCAGATGATATGATAGTATACATGAGTGACCCCAAAAAACTCTATCAGGGAACTCCTACAGCTGATTAACACCTTCAGCAAAGTGGCTGGATACAAAATTAACTCAAAAAACATCAGTAGCCTTCCTGTATAAAAAGGACAAAAGGGCTGAGAAAGAAATTAGGGGGAAAAACATCCTTCACAATAGCTACAAAGGACATAAAGTACCTTGGTGTGAACATAACCAAGCAAGTCAAAGACTTGTATGAAAAAAAAATCAGTCTCAAAAGAAAGACTTGGAAGAAGATATCAGAAGATGGAAAGATCTCCCATGCTCATGGCTTGGCAGGATTAACATAGTAAAAATGGTCATCTTACCAAAAGCAATCTACAGATTCAATGCAATTCCCATGAAATTACCAACACAATTCTTTACAAACCTGGAAAGAAAATTCTCACCTTGATGTGTGTTGTAGGTGGTTCTTAATATTTACTATTGGTTTATCTTCTAGTAATGCTGCTGTTAATCCTCAGCAGCTATATAAACAGATAACCACACACAGACTGGGTTTTTAGTTAACCTAGAACACAATGCTGGACAATATTAACTTCCTCCTAAACTACCAAGCCCTCAGTTTCCTAACATTTAGATTTCTCACATTATACTTGCTTTTTGTGAAATATTAGCTCTGGTTCATGCTCCATGTCCTCCAAGATCTCTCCTCCAGCTCTACTCTCCTAGCTCTCCTCTCACCCCTTCTCCTCCTACTCATCTCCTGCTCTCTAGCTCCTCCCCTCTTTCTTGTCCTCTGGCTCCTCCCCTTGTACAACATTGTATCTAGTTGCTTTATTTTTGTCCTTTGAGAGTTGAGACAAGATGCTTAGAATGAGTATCACAATGCAATATCTGGATTGAAACCAGAGAGTTGGGGGTGGGGAAATCAGCATTTGAATTAACAAGGGTAAGGTACATATGTTTTAAAAGAATATTATACCTGCCACAAAGATAAATTAGAAAACACTTGTTTTGTACATTGTTAATGGAAGCATTAAATTCTTGTCTGACTGAAATGTATGTACCAGCTTTAGAAAGTAAACATGTCTCTGTAGTGGTAATACTTTACCACAGTCCCATAGACTATCTAACAAAAATCCCAGATGCTGAGGCTCATGGCCAAACTTTTGACAGAGTGCAGGAAATCTTATGAAGGAAGGAGGGATAGAAAGAGCTGGAGGGGACAGGAGCTCCACAAGGAGAGCAACAGAACCAACAATTCTGGGCCCAGGGGTCTTTTTCTGAGACTGATTCTCCAACCAAGGACCATGCTTGGAGATAACCTAGCACCCCTGCACAGATGTAGCACATGAAAGCTCAGTGTCCAAGTGGGTTCCTAGTAAGGGGAACAGGGACTGTCTCTGACATGAACTCAGTGGCTGGCTCTTTAGTCACCTCCCCTTGAGGGGGGAGCAAGCCTTACCAGGCCACAGAGGAAGACAATGCATCCAGTCCTGATGAGCCCTGATAGACTAGGGTCAGATGGAAGGGGAGGAGGAACTCCCCTATCAGTGGACTTGGAGAGGGACATGGGAGGGGGGAAGGGAGGGAGAGTGGGATTGGGAGGGAATGAGGGAGAAGCTACAGCTGGGATACAAAGTGAATAAACTATAATTAATATTAAAAAAATTTAAAAAGAAAAAAATTCCAGTGGTAGAAGAAGCGGAAATCTCACTACAAGTTGTTGTTCATAGTAGTTCAAGAGATTCCCCAGCAGTAAAGGCTGTTGTTTATGCATCAATAATAATAAATTGGCATTAAATTGATTCTCATTGTAACCTATTTTAAGTTTGATTATCTTCATTCCATTTGACAAATATGCATAAGTTGTGAAATAATGAGACTCTAAAAAGCATTTGTCTTTGTTGTATAGTATTCAAAATTAAAAATGTGTTTGTAGTTAAAGTAGTATGTTGAAATGAATAAAATCTTATAATTGAAAATGAAAAAAAAGAATATTATACCAACATTTCCCCCTTTAAGTCCAATAAAAGTCTCCTTTTCTTTCAATACAAAAATAATTATGAAATTATGAAAACTGTTAGGTAAAATCTACATGTGCAATGTCCAGTCCATAGGTATTTGGCACATGGAAAGGGTATGTTAGGAGAAAGTATGTGATTATCCTAGTTATCTTGACAAGTTTAAAGTTCAATATCTAAATTAACTTTTATCCTTATTGGTATTATGTATACCAAGATTTTTAAACTTCTAAACAACATAAGCTTAAATGTGATACTGTAACTATTTGGTCTTCAACCTCATCAGAGAGTTGAGAAGGAATAAAATTAGTTATGACAGTAAATAGGAAGTGCATGTTAGC
This sequence comes from Meriones unguiculatus, assembly GCF_030254825.1. Classification (NCBI taxonomy): domain Eukaryota; kingdom Metazoa; phylum Chordata; class Mammalia; order Rodentia; family Muridae; genus Meriones; species Meriones unguiculatus. The sequence continues at coordinate 26,953,266 of NW_026843710.1, read as the reverse complement.
AGCTTCCAAAAAAATAAAAATTGACAGCAACAGCTTGCTGCTGAACAGTCACACATTACTCTCTATAACATCAGAGCATCATCTTCAGCCTTCTGGCTCAGAATATTTTGACAGACATATACATGAAGCGTAGGACTTGCTTACCCTGTCTTGGCAGAGTTCTGCAGTCAACCTCTCCTAGATATATCTGACAAGGTTGGATAGATTAAAATATCTTTTTTTTTTTGGTTCTTACGTGCCTATTGTATTATGCCTAGTTGCTACCTATTTCCCTAGAGAAGCCTCCCATTAGAAAGACAAGCTGGTTGCCTTGAGCAATAGAAAAAAAATATATATATATATAGATATATGTACATACGTATATAAAGTTTACTTTATATAAAGTTTACATAAATAGCTTTATATAAATATATAAACTTATAAAAAACTTTATAGAAATAAAGTTTTATATAAATAAAAACTCTTTTTTAATTTAGAATATAAGCATACCATAGGTACCTTGTACCTGTTTTGAAGTTTAGCCCTAAATTTTTATATATGTAATAGCTATTTGTCCTATCCCCATTTATATATAGAATGGGTAGTTATGCCGTTATAGTCAAACTTTATTTCAACTCCCTCTTACCTTTAGCATTTAAGCATACCCTAGGCATCTTGTACCTGGGTTCTACAATGTTTGTGGCTATTTTTTGGATGTCCCTTATTTATACAGGATGGACAGTTATGCCTTTATAGCCAAACTTTATTTAAACTCCCTCTTACCTCTAGCATTTGTATAAACTCTCTTAGTATCATATAAGCTCTCTTAGCCTTACCATTTAAGCAAGCCATAGGCATCTTATACAACATTTTCCTCAAGGTTACCATGTAAACTTTTTTTTCTTAATAATTATATGATCTAAAGGTGGGATTCACATCATCTTTTGGTTTATGTAAAGAGAGATAATTTCATACTGCTCTGGAAACTACCTTATCCTTTTAAACATGAGATATTTTCACAGGGGAGGGGAAAAGTGTTGGTCATGCCTGATGTAAAAAAAGACACAAGAGGCTTACAGTTTAAAAAGTATATGCCAAACTAGTTTAGTCTTAAGAAATTAAAATTATATTCATTTATATTCATATGTTTAAAAAACAAAACTGTCCATCCCATATCAATCAAGGACAAGACAAAGAATAGCCACTATCAGGCATTTGTGAAGACACCAAGAAGACCACCCGCTGCCCAGCTGGAACAACCTGTGCATGCCCTGGTTGACCGTATAAGAGAACGCCTGGAGCCCCCCCTCTCTCTTTTTCACCTCGTCTCTCTGTAACCCCTTTACCCTTCCCCTAATAAACCTCCCATGTGAAACCGATCTCATGGTGTGATTTGTGAACCTGCCATGTAATCTTCACAGGTGCATATTTCCTAACATTGGTGCATTTTTTTCTGGGATAGGTCTCCTACAGTGGGCACACCAACTGGGGAGTGCCAGCACCCCGCTGAGGCTTCTGGAGACCTATTTTCTCCAAATCTGCCCGAGATCTCTTCTTTCTAGCTACCAGATCGCTACTGGGGCATCCAGCACCAGAGGATTGGTGAGTTTCCCTTTTGGTCAGCATAAACAATTCTCTGGGCAAGGGGAGAGTGACTGTTGAGAGTCCAGCACCTCCCCACTGTTCTTTGAAGAGGGGGAACCCCCAACCATGGTCTTTATTGGCTATGGTTGATCCCTATTGCTAGACCCCAGCTTTATTAGGGCCTCAGTTTCCCCTTGGAGTGCTTTCTCAGCTACACACTGTTTTCTTTCTCTCTCACTCACTAACTCTCTCTCTCTCTCTGGACTTGCTACCTGCTTGCTCATGGGAAGCCCTAGCTAGGCAAAATCATGTCCTCTAGGCATCTGTGCCTCGGTCCCTGGCCAAAATCTGATGAGATATTGGATCAGAAGGACCCCTCTTCTTAGAGTCATGCCTTTTTTTGAGACATCTCTCTCACCTCCCAATGGGGAATGCCCAGAGTACACCATCTGTCCCCTCAGCTTCTCCACTGGGATGTCTTCTGGAAAATTTTAAGACTTTGCATTTACAACCCCAGCTACAAACTTCCAAACTCATATGCCTCTGTAATAAAACTTGGTCTACATACTCTTTAGGCAAGGGTCCAAATTGGCCAATTAATGGCTTAACCATTGTCAGCAATCTGGCAAATGGAAGGAGGTCCCTTACATTCAGGCTTTCTTTCTTCTTCACTCTAAAGCTTCTCTCTGCTCCTCCTGTTCTTTCACTCAACTCCTCCTAACCAAAAAACCTCAATCTGAGGAGTTCTCTACCTTTGATCCAGTGGATGAAGCTCCACCATGCCACCCTCAACTTCCAGCCTCTACAAAATCTTCACAACCTCCAGAGTTTGCCCCAGCCCCTCCCCCTGCTGCTTCTCCAAAATCCTCACGACCTTTGGGCCCTTCCCCTCCCCTCCTACCCCTTCTTCTTCAGCTTCTCCAAAATCCTCACTCTTTTCTCTAGCAGCAGACCATCCTACTCACCTCACTCTGGCACCACTTTCACTCTACCCACAACCTGTTCCTACTCTGTAGCAAAGTCCGATTGCTCTACTCAACATAAGCCAGTCTCTATCCTTCCCTTGAGGGAAGTAGCAGGTATAGATGGCTTAATTAGGGTGCATGTTCCCTTCTCATTAACTGAACTTTCTCAAGTAGAAAAGAGACTAGGATCCTATAACCTCTAATCCTTCTACCTTCATTAAAGAATTTCAATATCTCACTCAATCTTATAGTCTCACTTTCCATGATATTTATATGATCCTTACCAATAACCTATTACCTGAAGAATGCAGGCAAGTTTGGGAACAGCCTAGGAGACATGCAGATAAAATTCACCAAACAAATACTTCACACCTGTTTGAGCTGGGGTGGTACCCGAACAGGACTTAAATTGGAATTATAATATCCCAGAAGGCATTCTAGCTAGGGATTGGTTTATAACCTGCCTTCTGGCTGGTCTCTGCAGGGCTACCCTTAAGCCTGTTAATTATGAAAAGCTCCAGGAGGTCATTCAGGACAAAAATGAAAACCTGTCCCAATTCCTAGAATGCCTTACAAAGGCTCTCTTACAACACACTAATCTAGACCCCGAAAGTATAGAGGGCAGACAACTCCTGATGACCTATTTCTTCTCCCAAGGTTACCCCAACATCAGGGCTAAGCTTAAATCCTTGGAGAGGGGACCTGTGACTCCACAGGCAGAAGTCTTACTGCTGGCTTTTAAGGTGTTCCATGGGAGAGATGAAAAAGCCCACAGACAAAAATACCAAATGCTAGCCCAGGCCATCTGACTGGCCTTGGTCACTACCCAAGCTCCCTTGCGCTCTAAGGCATTAGGACCATCCAGTCCCTGTTTCAAATGTTGTCAAAAAGGTCACTGGGACAGGGTTGCCCTAACCCCCAAAAGCCACCTGGGCCATGTCCAAAATGCCATCAAGAAGGACATTGGGGTGTTGATTACCACCGTTTCTCCCATGATATGGAGCATCACCCCCAAATCGCCCTTCGCCGGATATCCTTGGCCTGGCTACAGACAACTGAAGGTGCCCAGGTTCCCTTGACCTGACCACTGTCATCACAATCAGGGAGCCGCAGGTAATTATCATGGTATCAGGGCAAGCCATCTCCTTCCTGTGGACACTAGGGCCACTTACTCAGTTCTAATGGAGTACCAACCTCTCCTTGTAGTTCCTCTATTGTTGGGGTAGCGGTACAGCCTTGTCAGCCCTGCTGAACTCCACTGCTTAATTGTATTTTTAGGGGACTCCCCTTGACTCATTCCTTTTTAATATTGCCAGCCTGTCCAGTTCCCTTAATGGAAAGGGACATTTTAGCCAAAGTAGGGGCCTCTATTTCTTTTACTCCACCCATCCACTTGGCCCCTAGCTCACCAGCATCCATTCCCCTCCTCCTTCTAGCCACCTTACCTACCAGCTCTGACACTTCGCTTCCCTTACCAGCCTCTCAAGTGGACCCTCAAGTCTGGGATATCCAAAACCCCTCTGTGGCTAGTCACCATTCCCCTGCAGCCAATCGGCTACAGGACCCCACCCAGTATATTGTTCAGGCTTAATACCCTCTTCCTTTTAATAGCCTTAAGGGACTTAAGCCTTTTATCTCTGACCTTCTAAGAAAAAAAGTCCTCCGCCCCACCTCCTCTTCTTTTAACACCACTATCCTGGCAGTAAATAAGCCCAATAGAACCTTTTGCTTGGTTCAAGATCTCTGCCTACTAAATTCTGCAGTTGTTCCTCTCTACCTCATGGTAGCTAATCCTTATACCCTCCTCTCCACTATTCCCCCAGGCACTTCCCATTTCTCACCTCTAGATCTCAAGGATGCATTTTTCTTCATTCGCTTAAATGCCCAATCACAAAATATCTTTGCCTTCACCTGGACTGACCCTGACACCCTGGTCTCTACTCAGCTTACCTGGACTGTTTACCCCAGGGGTTCCAGGAAAGCTCAAATCTTTTTGGCCAGGCCCTATCCTCTGATCTACTCTCCCTAAATCTAAATTTATGCAGTTTGTAGATGACCTTCTCATTTGTAGCCCATCCCTACAAATTAGCCAAATTAACACTTCTGCTTTTCTAAATTTCCTATGCAGCAAGGGCTGTCAGGTCTCACACTCTAAGATCCAGCTATCCACTTCTGATGTCTAACTTATAGGACTAACAATAACCCCAAGACCTAATATGGTCGCTGGCAGTTCCCTCTAATAAAAAAGAAATATTATCATTTCTGGGAATGTCCAGTTTCTTACAGTCCTGGGTCCCCTCCTTTTCTCTTCTTGCCTGCCCCTTATATGAGGCAGCCTTAGTCCCTTTGCATGAACCCATTCTAAAACCTGTTACTAAGCCCTTTCATAGGCTCCAACAGGCTCTTCTTGAGTCCCAGGCCTTACATCTTCCAGACCTAACCCATCCCTTCTCCCTTTGTGGATCCTCTTTTGTACCTGTAGTTTATCTATCAAAAAAAATAGACTTGACAATCCAGGGATGGGAACCTTGTATTCATGCCCTAGCAGCTGCAGAGCTTTTTATTCGACAGTCAAAACAACTAACTTTCCGGTCACCTATTACTGTCTTCTATTCTCACAATGTCTCACCTTTTAACATACAAAGGCTTACAAACTTTACCTCATTCCAGGGTCCTTTCCCTCAGAAGACTCTACTCTCACTTTCCAACCATGACCACCTCTTAATATTTTAAGCCTTCTTCCTCGACCTAACTCTGACCATTCCCCATCTCACTTTTGCACTGAAACTTTAGAGGAGCTATTGCCCCACCCCTCACATATACAGGAGGGCACATTGCCTCAGGCTATACCTGGTACACAGATGGCAGCTGCTTTGTCCACAAGGGAGCTGGAAAAGCAGGTTATGCCATAGTTTTGGATACTGAGGTGGTTGAGGCACAAGCCCTCCCTGCCCACACTACTAATCAACACGTCAAACTAATAGCTCTTACCCGAGCTTTCCAATTAGCTCAGGTACAATCCCTTAATATCTATACAGACTCTAAATATGCTTTTCATATTCTTCTCTCCCATGCTGCCATCTGGATAGAGTGTAGGTTGCTTACAGGAAAGGGAGTATCAGTAAGCAATGCAGGCCAAATTATGGCCATGGTAGAAGCCTCCCACCTTCCCACAGCCATTGGAGTCCACTGCCTGTCCCACCGGATGGACAATTGCATAGTTTCCAAAGGGAATGGACAGGCTGATGAGGCAGCTAAGGCTGCAGCCCTAAAAGGCCTAGATTCCTCCCTTCCACCAAAAAACATCCTCACACTACAACCCACATCTCCCCCACCCACTCCTGATACCTGTCAGATCCTGTCCTATCTACACCAGCTCTTCCATCCTAACAGCCAAGCTTTGTCTAACTTTGTTAGAGCTCACCTGCAGCCTACCTCTGAGGACTTATACTTCCTAAAGACCATTACTGCTTCTTGTAAGATCTGCCAGACATCAGATCCTAACTCAGGATATCATAGCCCTCCTTTCCCTACACACCAGGCTAGGGGCTCTCTCACTGGGACTGACTGGCAACTTGATTTTACCCATATGCCAGCAGTCAAACATGTCTGGTATCTCCTGGTTTTGGTGGACACATTCTCTGGATGGTTGGAGGCTTTCCCCACCACTAACAAAAGAGCTCAGACAGTTTCTGATCTCCTTCTCTGTGAGACTATCCCACGTTTTGGAATTCCTACTTCCCTTCAGTCAGATAATGTCCCTGAGTTCACTTCTCAGATTTCCCAGACCTTATCTAAAGCCCTTAACATTCCTTGGTATTTTCAATCCCATACCATCACCAGTCCTCAGGAAAGATAGAATGAACTAATCGATCCCTAAAAAACACTCTTGTTAAACTATCACAAGAACTCCACCTCGATTGGGTAAAACTCCTCCCCCTGGCTCTTTTCAGGCTGTGAGCTCTCCCAAAAAAACTGTCTATTTCACCTTTTGAGCTCAAGTATGGGAGACCAGTCCTAACTCCTGGTCTTTCAGCTAAATCCTCTCCTCTTCGTGACCACCTACTTACTCCCTTACTCTGTCATCTCCATTCCCTTCTGTGGGTCTTTACTTACCACTATTTACCATGGTCATACACTAACCCCTGTACATCTCCTATTAACATTGGGGACCAGGTCCTTCTTTTCCCTCCAAACCAAAGTTCCCCAACTCCTTCTCCTAAATGGCAGGGTCCTTTCAAGGGGATTCTTGTGAATCCTAAAGCTGCTAAACTTGAGGGCTTCCCTCACTGGATTCATCTATCCCACCTTAAGCTTTTCACCCCCTCTCAAGACAATGCCCTTTCCTACATATCGACTCCAAAAGGACCTTGCTCCCTCAAGCTCCAAAAGACACCAGGATCAACCATCCTGTCTCCAGTTCCAGAAGAATGAGGCCTCACCACAGGAGCGGTATTCGAATCTACTGGACTGGATATGTATTTTTTCTCTTTTCTCTCTTGCCCATTTCTGTTAAAGAATTTTTGTTTGCTTTCCCTTTGATCAAACAAAGGATTATTGCAAAAACTGGCTGGACACTTATGGAGGCTGCCCATACTGGTCTTGCCAAATCCACTCACCAGCACAGAAGAAGCTCCTTCACCTGTATAAAAAGACCCTCTACTTATACATCTGAGAACCAAGGGATGCCAGATGGGAAGCATGCATCATTGAAAAACTCTACCGCTGCTACACACCCAATCTACAGATAAGTGCTATCTGTATCCAAAGAAAATATGTCCCAATTGCCCAAAATCTGGGAATGGGAAAAGTAGAAGAGATAATTAAACACTCCTCTAAGATTTTTACCTCTCTAACATCCCCTCTTATGAATGACACAAACCTACTTTAATTTAATCTCCTATTTCAGACTCTGACTTCTGCCTACAAGCTCCTTAATATGACCCAACTGCACCATTTTAAATCTTGCTGGCTGTGTGTACCACAGAGGACCAAGTCAGAGGTACTGCTGACAGCCTCTGCAGTGACTCTCTCAAGCAACCTCACCTCACCATTTACTAACTGCCCTGACTCTAATGTTGACCCCTACCTTTCTCATATCACTCTCTTTGGCTTGGCAAGTTGTTTCAAGACATCTGGGACACACTCTGTAGGAATGCTAAATTCTTTAAACTGTAATCCTTGAAACCTCATCTCGACCCCAATGCCCTACCAGCAATATTTTGATTCTTTGTGGCATTCAGGTCTACCATCGTCTGCCTGCTCATTGGTTAGGAGTTTGCACTCTGGTATTTCTCTTCCCTGAGCTGGAGGTGATAAACCACAGAGAGCTCCTACTGATCCCGGTTATGGACTCAAAAGCTGCCCAGCAGGAGAAGAGGGCAATTCAAATCCTACCCCTGCTGGCTGCTGCACGAATCATAGCAGCTGTGAGGACTGAAACACCAGGATTAGCCACCTCACTAACTTTGTATTATCAGCTTTCTTCCAAGTTCATCCAGGACCTTCAAAAAGTGGCTCAGACAATACTAACCACTGGCAGCAGTAGTACTTCAAAACCGACATGGATTAGATCTCCTCACAGCTGAAGAATGTGGCCTCTGCCTCTTCCTACAGGAGGAATGCTGTTTTTATGTCAATCAGTAGGGTATAGTAAAGGACAACTGTCCAGCAACTCCAGACAGATTTACAAAAATGAAAGGAAGAGCTGGAGGCGTCTAGCCCTTGGGCCTTTCAGAACCCCATATGGAAATGGATTCTGCCCCTTATCTCACCTCTCATGCTAGTTTTTCTGCTTTTGCTTTTTGCAACCTGCTCAATTAATTTCTTCTATACATTCTTCCAACTACAAATGCAAAAAATCTCTAACCAAACAATTAATCAGTTACTCTTACAGGATTATCACCATCACTGACTGTGATGGTGGGGACCTGCTGTACCCCAAGATGGAAAAATGCCCCTAATCAGCAGGAAGTAGCTTGAAGAGCAAAAGTCATTCCTGTGCCCTTCCCCCACCATCACCCCTTCCTGATTCCTCACTTTTTAGCAAAACAGAAAGGAAGGAATGTTGAGATCAGTAAGCAGGCACCTCTATGGCCAACCCTAAGGGACCTGACAAACTGGTTATCAGGCATTTGTGAAGACACCAAGAAGACCACCTGCTTTCCACCTGGAACCACCTTTCACATGCCTTGGGTCACCCTATAAGAGTACTCCTGGAGCCCCCCTCTCTTTTGCCTTATCTCTCTGCAACCCCTTACTCTTCCCCTAATAAACCTCCCACACAAAACCAATCTCGTGGTGAGATTTTTGAACCTGCCATGTAATCTTCACAGGCACACATTTCCTAACACCCCCCACCAAATTATGATAAAGTATGATTTAAAGGGTGTGGATACTTAGATTAGTTGGTTGCCATTTGTTGTAAACTGTTAATATTTACTATTGGTTTATCTTCTAATAAAGCTTGATGTTAATCTTAAACAGCTGTATAACCAAATCACCACACAGAGACTGGGTTTTTAGTTAACCTAGAACACAATGCTGGACAATATTTACTTCCTCCAAAACCACCAAGCCCTCAGTTTCCTAACATTTATATTTCCCACATTGTACTTGCTTTTTGTGAAATCTTAGGTCTGGTTCATGCTCCATGTCCTCCAAGATCTCTCCTCCAGCCCTGCTCTCCTAGCTCTCCTCTCACACCTTCTCCTCCTACTCATCTCCTGCTCTCTACCTCCTCCCCTTACCTGTCCTCTGGCTCCTCCCATTACACAACATTGTATCTAGTTGCTTTATTTTGTCCTGTTTACACAAGAGTTGAGACAGGATGCTTAGAATGAGTATCACAATGCAATATCCATATTGAAACCAGAGTTGAGGGTGGGGAAATCAGCATTTGAATTAACAAGGATAAGGATTATATATTTTAAAAGAATATTATACCAACAATGTGGAACAACAAGAAACCCAGAATTGCTAAAACAATTTTCAACTATAGAAGATCTTCAGGAGGTATTTCCATTTCTGATCTCAAGCTGTATTATAGAGCAACAATACTAAAAATTGCCTGGTACTGGCATAGAAACAGAATGGTGGATCAATGGAATGGAATCGAAGACAGTGACATAAATCCACACAATTATGGACACCTGATTTTTGACAAAGATGCCAAAATTATTGAATGGAAAAAAGACAGTATCTTCAACAAATGGTGATAGTCTAACTGGATATCTACATGTAGAAAAATGCAAATAGATGCATAATTATCACCGTGCACAAAAATAAAGTCCAAGTGGATCAAAGACCTCAATATAAAGCCAGACACACTAAACTGCTTTGAAAAAAAAAGTGGGTAAGAGCCTTGAACTCATTGGCACAGGAGACAACTTCCTGAACTGAACACCAACACCATAGGCTCTAAGAGCAACAATCAATAAATGGTACCTCATGAAACTGAAAAGCTTCTCTAAAGCAAAGGACACTGTCATCAGAACAAAACGAGAGCTCACAGATAGGGAAAGGATCTTCACCACCTGTATCTGACAGAGGACTACCATCTAGTATATATAAAGAACTAAAGAAGTTAAACAGCAAAAAATCAATTAATCCAATTAAAAAATGTAGTACAGTGTTGCGAGCCGCGTGGTTGTCTCGCCAGCAAGAACGCACGCGAACAACAGGATCCTTCTGCAGCAAGCTTTATTGCAGTCAAACGATGAAAGGAGAAAGACCCCGAGTCCCCGAAGTGGCGCTGTTTATATAAGCCCTGCTCGCACCAGAGTGGTGTGAGATGACGTATCATCCCCTGATTGGCTGCTCACCCATCACCCCGTATGATGCCCCGGTCTGGGCTCGTGACGACGGTTGTGAAAAGGTCATAACGGTCATGCGCTCTAGGACTTGTTTACCAGTTTAGAAGGGTGGAAGCCAGCTCCATGGCAACCAAACCCTGGCTCTCCACATCTCCCCCTTTTTTTGTTTTGTTTGAACAGTAAGCTTCCTACTGTCAATACAGCATTATGCCAGAAAGCCAATGTCTGAGCCTGGTGGAAGGCAATGCTTCAGTCGTTGCCCGTCATTGGAGCAACCTCCTCACTGTGAGGTGTCCTGTCTTAGGTCGGTGAAGACTTATTTGTACTCTTCCGTCACTGACTTTCCAGATCATTTGGCAAGAGAAAAATTGTGATTTACACCCATCCCCGTGCAATGGGAAACAGATCCCCAGGGAGTCCAAGGGCTGTAAATCCAGATTGTGGCATGTGCTTGCAAAGACAGAGGCAACCTTGTCAAACATTAATTTTTCAGCATGGATAAACAAATATCAGGGGAGGTGCCTTGCTCTAGAGCGGCTAGCGCCTGTACAATCACCACCTTGTCACATTTTTGTTGGGTTTTGAGTTTGCAGAACAACCAGAGGACAAATATTAAACCACAGCACAGGGCAGCGCCAAACATCCCAACGCCCACCCATTCCTTAAAATAAGAAAAGGCGGAAGAAGCCCAAGATAATAAGCCATCTGTGAGCAATAAATCCACTCGAGTAGAATGGTCGCCACCGTCGCCCTTAGCTCTTCGTTTCTTCAAATCCTTCTGACCAATTTCCTGCAAGACATAGGGACAATTTCCTGGAGAAATTAGTGGCTCGGGTAAGATTTTCATATTGTACACTGGTAATACAGAGTGCTCCTATTTTTCTTTCACACCCTAATTGAGCCAATTGAGATAAGATATCTATTCTTTCTTACACAAGATCCAGACGCTGGTTAAGAACCATCAATCCGCCTTTTAATTGTGCACTAGCAGATGCATGAAGGTTTATGGCTTCAGCCACACCTGCCGACAATTGATTTACTGTTGTGCTTGTTTGGACTGAATTTGCCATTGCCAAGCCGACTGCAGTCAGCGATGGCAGTAACAACAGCTGCGGTGATTCCAAAATCTCTCTTCTGTCTAAACAGGGAGAGGGTGGATGGAGTCTCCACAGGGATTGGGATCCACTGTGGGACTCTAACAACCAGGGCACGAGTGTAACACCTGGCATTCCAACATTGCGACATCCAACATGTCTCATTGGTACAATTTCTAAAAGAATTATTGGACAAAACAAGTAAAAAAGGGGAATAAACACAGACAGGACTAGGCGGAAAAACCGTCTGATTTGTATTGGATGAGAAAAATTTAGGAAAAACCAATGAATTATGTCTGACCGTCATAGGCTTTGGGAATGCAGACAAAATGGCCCAACGTTGTACCCCCACAATACTAGGAACCCGATTTAGAAGGATCCAAGCAAGAACTGGAATTAGTTGCAGGTATATTCGTTGAAAGATCATCTTCAGCTGCCACGAGCTTTCCTGTGAGGCGCTTCGGTACCCAGAATGGATTGTTTTCTTCCTGTGGGAAAACACAGACAGCTCCCCTGGATCTTATTAAGATAGGATCCTGGCCTTTGCATTGACCAGTCAAGACATCCTTCCATTTGACCATTTCCTTAGGCCTATCAGGCTCTAAGCAGTGGAGATCACCCGCCGAGTGGCCCTGACTGTCCAAATTTAAAAAATTGAGAGTAAAGAGTGCCAAGGAAACAGTCACTCGTGGCACTGAGGGCAGAGCCTCCTCAACTCCCCCTTTTTGTTTTATTAAGTAGGATTTTAGAGTGCGATGAGCACGTTCAATAATACCCTGTCCCTGAGGGTTATATGGGAGACCCGTTAGGTGGGTCACTCCCATTTGATGACAAAACTATCCAAATTTCTGAGAAGTATAGGCTGGCCCATTGTCAGTTTTTAGAATTTTGGGCTTTCCCCAGGCACTCCATGCCTCCAGGCAATGTTGAATGGGCTGCCTTTTCTCCAGTCAGGGGAGAAGCAAACATAACTCCAGAGCAAGTATCAACGGAAACATGTAAATATTGAAGTTTACCAAAAAATGAAATGTGAGTAACATCTATCTGCCACACTTGTAGTGGACAGATTCCTCTGGGATTAATCCCAACATGAGGCCTAGGTAAGAACTGTCAACAATTTTGACATTGGGTTACAATATCTCTAGCTTCCTTTCTAGTTATGTCAAATTGATGACACAGTGTTTCAGCTGTCACATGAAATTTCTTATGAAACTCTTTAGCCAATTCCAAATTTGAGAAGAGGGCAAATGCAATCATCTTTGTGGCTTGATCTGCCAGGTCATTTCCATGGGACATGGGTCCCGGTAGACCTGAGTGAGCCCTAATATGTGTAATAAAAACAGCGGATTTTCTGATAATTAAGGCAAACTGAATTCTTTGAAAAATTTTTGCAAGCTTGCTAGATCAATCCAGCAGCCTCTAAAATTTTGGTTTCATTTACCACATAACTAGAATCAGAAACAATATTTAAAGGACCTGGAAATTTTGTCAAAACTTCTAACACTACTAAACATTCCACAATTTGAGGTGAAGTCTCATGATATTGCTTAGAAACAACTTTATTATTAACCACATAAGCTCCTACTCCTGTTTTTGGCCCATCTGTATAAACTACCAGTCCATCCCGAAGTGGTTTCTGGGACGTTACATGCGGGAAGACTACCTCTTGAGTTAAAGCAAATTGCAAAACAGGGTGTCGAGGGTAATGATTATCAATCAAGCCACTAAAGGAGGTAACTAGCACCGCCCAAGTATCAGAGGTAGCAGTCAATACCTGAACCTCATGAGCTGTATAAGGCATTATTAAGAACTCTGGCTCCTTCCCAAAGTGTGTAATGGCGGCTTTTAACCCTCGTAGTGCAAGTTGAACAACTGCATACCATTTAATAATTTTTGCAGGAGAAGCATTAGGATGAACCCACAATAAGGGTCCATCTTGCCATAATACAGCAGTTGGTAAATGTTTAGTTTTAATAACACACAGGTCAAAGGTCTTAGTTTTATCTACACGTTTTAGTTGGGCATCTTGTAAAGCATTTTCTACCACTTGCAGGGCAGGACTTGCAGCCGGTGTTAAGGCTCTGGGTGAAAAAATATGAACATCCCCTTCTAAAATATCAAATAGGGGTTTTAATTCAGCAGAAGGAATCTTTAAAAATGGCCTAAGCCAATTTATATCACCTAATAATTTTTAAAAATCACTAGGGACAACAGAAGCAGCCGATCGAGAAAGTGCACGCTTCCTGTTTCTCAGTAGTGGCTGCTTATCCAGGTGGATCCATGTAGTATCGTTCTTCCTCATAGCGGGCGGCTTCCTCCTCTAAGTCCTCTTCCTCAGAGGGATTCAGCTGCTCAGATTCAGAGCTATTAAGCCCCAAAGCCTCCAATTCTTTTATCAGATAAAGAGGCTTCTTTTTTGATTTTTTCTTCTCCTTATCATGTTTCTCTCCCAGGGCGTTTTTTCCCTTATCTCTCGCTCCTGCGGCTTTAACATCTGCAGAAGGGCCTTTTTTCTTAGAGATGTCTTTATTTCTATCCATTGAGGCCCCTAATCTTTTGTCACGTTCTGTTTCTGACATGCTGTCTTGTATCTCCTCTAACACTCCCTTAGTGCCTACCCTTAGCTTTCCGTTAATCTCTTTCCTTTCAAGATCACCCTTAATCTTGTACAAAATCAAAAGAAAGAGGACGAGGGCAATGGTCACAACAGAGAAAGCAATAAAGGCTTCTGCTAGCTGAAGTGAAAGATGAGATAAATCAAGACCAAACATGCCTCTCAGAACTTATCTCGCTGCTGCAGTTCTGAATCCTCCCCACGAACGAGTGGTCTCCTCGGCACCGGCGATGGCAGGTTCCCTGGTTTCGGCACCAAATGTTGCGAGCCGTGTGGTCGTCTTGCCAGCAAGAACGCACGCGAACACCAGGATCCTTCTGCAGCAAGCTTTATTGCAGTCAAACGATGAAAGGAGGAAGACCCCGAGTCCCCGAAGTGGCGCTGTTTATATAAGCCCTGCTTGCACCAAAGTGGTGTGAGATGACGTATCATCCCCTGATTGGCTGTTCACCCATCACCCCATATGATGCCCCGGGCTGGGCTCGTGACGACGGTTGCCCAATGGTCATAACGGTCATAACAGTCATGTGCTCTAGGACTTGTTTACCAGTTTAGAAGGGCAGAAGCCAGCGTCATGGCAACCAAACCCCGGCTCTCCACAGTACAGAGCTAAACAGAGAATTCTCAATAGAGGAATATTGAATGGCAGAGAAACACTTAAAGAAATGCTCAACATCAGAAGGTATCAGGAAAATGTAAATAAAAATGACCCTATGATTTCACCGTACACCCATCAGAATGGCCAAGATCAAAAACTCATGTGACAACACATGCTGGAGAGGTTGTGGAGAAAGGAGAACCCTCCTCCACTGCTGGTGGGAATGTAAAGTTGTTCAACCACCCTGGAAAACAATCTGGCACTTTCTCAGACAATTAGGAATAGTGCTTCCTAAAGATCCAGCTATACTACTCCTAGGCATATACCCAAAAGAGTCTCAAGTACACAATAGGATATTTGCTCAACCATGTTTGTAGCAGCCTTATTTATAATAGCCAGAACCTGGAAACAGCTCAGATGCTCCTCAGTGTAGGAATTGATACACAAATTGTGGTATAACTACACAATGGAATATTACTCAGAAATTTAAAAAAAAAGGTAATCATAAAATTTGCAGGTAAATGTTGGGATCTTGAAAAGATCATCATGGGTGAGCTATCTCAGATGCAGAAAGATGCACACAGTATATATTCACTCATATAGACATATAATATAGGATAAACTTACTAAAATCTGTACACCTAAACAAACTATTCAACAGGGAGGACTCCTGCTAAAAATGCTCAATTTCTACCCAGAAAGGCAAAGAGGATGAACATCAGGAGAAGGAGAAAAGAATGAACAAGTCAGGAGCCTGACACAAAGGACCTATAAAGAGTCTTCCCTGCAGAATATCAATGCTGATACTGAGACTTATGGGCAACCTTTGGGCAGAGTGCAGGGAATCTTATGAAAGAAGCAGGAATCAGTAAGATCTGGAGAGGACAGGAGCTCCAAAAGGAGAGCAACAGAACCCAAAAATTTAAGCACAGGGATCTTCCTGAGAAGAGAGTGATACTCCAACCAAGGACTATGCATGGAGATAACCTAAGACCCTGCACAGATGTAGCCCATGGCAGTTCAGTATCCAAGTGGGTTCCATTGTGATAGGATCAGGGACTGCCTCTGACATGAACTGATTGGCCTGCTCTTTAATTACCTTCCCCTGATGGGGAAGCAGCATTACCAGACCAGAGAAGAAGACAATGCAGCCAGTCCTTATGAGACTGCATTGACTAGTATCAGAAGGAAGGAAAAGAAGATCTTCCCCATCAGTGGACATGGGGAGGGACATGCATGCAGAGGGTGAAGGGAGGGATTGTGACAGGAGAAGGTAAGGAACCACAGGGGGATACAAAGTGAATAAAGTGTAATTAAAAGAATTAAAAAAATTGATGTCATAATACAATTGTAATATCATAATGTAATTGAGAGGTCATAAAAGTTTTGTGATGTCACATAATTATGATGTCAGGATATTGTTGATATGTCATACCATTGTGATGTCATAATAACATTGTGATGTCATAATAACATTTTGAAATCATAATAGCATTTTGAGGTCATAATGCTATTGTGATATCTTACCAAAATCATGTCATAATAATGTTTCGATGTCATAGTATTATAATGTCATAATACAATTGTTATGCTATAATATTGTGGTACTGTGAAGTCATAATTGCATTGAGATGTCACATGAGCATTGTGAGGTCATAATACCATTGTGACATAATAATACAGTTGTGATGTCATACTATTGTGATGTCATTATATCATTATATCATTGTGATGTATAGCATTGTCATGTCATAATAGCATTGTGATGCCATATGAGCAATGTGATATCATAACAACATTTTTCATGTCCTAATGCCGTAGTGATGTCAAAGTTCCATTGTGGTGTCCCTCCACAATTATATCATAATAGTATTGTGATGTCATAATACCATTGTGGTGTCATATTATCATTGTCATGTCAAATGCCATTTTTATATCATAATAGCATTTTGTGGTCATAATGAAATTGTGATGTAAAAATTCCACTGTGATGTCAAAATGACAATGTGAAGTCATAATAGAATTGTGATGTCATAATACCATTATGATGTCATAATAAATTTGTGGTAGCATAATACAATTGTGATGGCATAATAAATTTTAGATGTCATAATACCATGATGATGTCATAATAGCACTGCGATGTCATGACAAATTTGTGACGTCATAACCCCATTGTGATGTCATAATTGCATTATGATGATTTCATAGCATTGTGATGTTGTCATACTATTTTTAGTATAATGTTTTTTTGAAATATATATGCCTTACCCTTGTAACCCTTGTTCATTCAAATGTATATTCCTAACCCCTACTCTCTGGTATTTATCCCAATATTGCATTGTGGTACTTTTCTAAGCATCCTGTCTCAATTCTGTGTAAAGAAGCCACATAATGCAATAATCACAATGTTGAGTGATGGGAGGAGGCAGAGGGCAAGAAGTAAGTGGGAGGAGTCAGAGAGCTTAAAATTAGTGGGAGGAGCCAGAGTGCAGGAAATGTGTGGGAGAAGAGAGGGCAAGAGATTAGAACTTGAAGAGCAAAGCTGGAGGAGAGTTCATGGAACAGTGCGGTGAGAATGAACCAGACCTAAGTTTTCAAAAAAGCAAGTATTCTGGGTAAAATATAAATGTAAGAAAATAGTTTGAAGTTTTAGGAGGGAGTAACTATTGACCAGCATTGTGTACTAAAGTTAACTAAATGAAACCAGTTTCTGTGTGGTATATATTGGTTATATAATTGTTTAGGATTAAGAGCAAGCATCAATAAAAGATGAACAAATAATAAATATTAATCATCACCTAAAATATATCATTGTGAAGCCATTATAGCATTGTGATGTCATAATATCATTACAATGCCATATCATTGTGAAGATACAATAGCATTGTGATGTTATAATAGCCTGGCGATGTTATACTAGCATTATGATGTCATACTATTTTGATGTCATGAAAGCATTGTGATGATATAATAGTATTTTGAGGTCATAGTGCTACTGTGAAGTCAAAATTCCATTGTGATGTCATACCACAATAATGTTGTAATAACATTGTGATGTCGTAATATGATTGTGATATGATAACAATAATGTGATGTCATGATAGCATTGTGATGTCATAATTCTGTTAATTTGTTATATTATTATTGTGAAGTCATAATTCCATTGTGATATCATACAATATGAGGTCATAATAGCATTGTGATATCATAATAGCATTGTGATGTCATAATTCCATTGTGATCTCATCAGATAAATATAATGTCATGATAGCATATGAGGTCAAAACCCTATTGTGATGTCATAATAGCATTGTGCTGTCATCATAGCATTGTGATAAAATAATATCATTGTAATGTCAAAATTCCAATCTGCTGTCATACCAGGTGATTTTATTAATAACTTCTTGAAAGAAATATGTGACACTCTTCCTGAACTAAGAGTCTTAGAAAGGAACTGTCATCTCTGGGTTGTGTGCTATCAGCTGCCCAGAGGCATGTGGGACTTCTCACCTTTTCTCTAAAGCAAGCTGTGTTCTAGATAGTAGTCAGTGAGGAAATCTCTTGGTCATGGGGTTTTCAGATAGACCTGAGCCTTCAGAACTGAGATATGGATCCATGCTATATGCCTAGGACACAAGAGCAGCTTTGTTTCCTTCAGTGGTGCTCCAGACAAAACCTCTAAACATAGTGTTAGTGCCAGTACTGCTTGTTCAGCAAAATCTTTTCTCCATTTTCACAGTCATTGTATAAATTGTCAACATATTAGTTTTAGTGATTATGTGGAAATTTCATATAATACACATTACACTTCTTTTCCATTACTCCCACGTTCAAATTCCTACACATGTGTCGCACTTTTGTTTTCTTTAAAATACACCAATTGAAGTATGCGTTGTTCATATACTCTTTGGAACATGATCAGAGGATCAGTGTCAAGTCCTTTAAAGAAAACTGAGTTCGTCATTGCTGCACCATGGCACCACCGCCAAGAAGAAACCATTAGTCCTGGATAACAGTTTTTGTAATGTATTTATTCATTGCAATTTTTTCAGTTTGTATCCCCTCTGCTGTTCCCTCCCTCTTCTTCTCCCAGTCCCATCCACCCTCCTTCTTCTACCCTTAGGCCCTTTCACTAGTTCCCTGATAAGAGAGGTCCTCCTCCCCCTTCTATCAGATCTGAGCTTATCAGGTCTCATCAAGGCTGGCTGCATCAACTTCCTCTGCAGCCTGATTCTCAGGGCATTGTTCTTATTGCATCCTCAGTTCTGTCCATTTATGACACTGGACAAGCCTACTCTCCTCCAAGATTCCCATGCTCTGAGGGGAGGAAATTTCATAGGGAAATCCCATTTAGAACTGGGTTTTTTAAAGTCTCTCTCTGCACAATATCGGACTGTGGGTCTCTGTTTGCAATCCTGTTTGATGAAGAACTAAGCATCTCCATGGATGGAAGAACATGGCACTAATAAAACATTTCAGGTCAAGGGGCAAAATATTTTTATAACAACAGCCTGCTTTGCTTGAATTGAATAAACTGCCACCCAATCCCCTAGTGGAAGACTGGTTTGGTCACAATAGATGTCCTAGTGGACCTTTGTCTCCCACTATTAGGATACCGCCTAATGAGTGAATATATACCATACTTGACTTTCTCTATTTTAGTTACTTAACCCAGGATAATTTTTCTGGTTTCATCTATTTGCCTGAAAATATCATGATGTCATTTTGTTAGCTGAATAATTCTCTGTTAAGGAAATATTCCACATTTTCACCAAAGGAGATTGTCAGTCCTGTTCTTTAGTACTTAAAAATTGCTGGGAATTTAATCGCTGTATCGAATGACAAACTATCAGGATAATTATAATCTTTTAGCATAAAAGTTCTTCAATTTTCTTCCACTGGTGACTTGAATTGCAATGTCCCCTTGAAGCTCATCTATTTACATGTGGAGTCCCCAGAGAGGAAATGTCTGGGAAGCATTAGGTGATATGGCCTTGTTAGTTATATTATGTAAAGTTGTGCTTTAAGGTTGATATGCCAATGAAAAGTGACCAGACGTAATGGAGACTCTGTCTCTCAGTCTCTGGCACTTTATATCTTTGTTTCTGTCAGTCTTGGGCTCTCTCTTTCTGATTCTGTCTCTCTAGCTCTTTCTCTCTCAGTCTTTCTCTGTTTCCCTCTCTCTGCATGCTGGTTGTGGTTCAGCCTGAAGAACTCTCAGTTCTGCTGAAGGACTTCAACAAGATGACTGCTTGCTCAGTCCTGAACATTACTCAGCAATATAAACACAAGAAAATTATGAAATTAGCAGATAACTTGTGGGAACTGGAAAGGATCATCCTGATTGAGCTATCACAGAAACAGAAATACACACACAGTATATACTCACTCATACAGACATATAATATAGGATAAACCTACTGAAATCTGTATACCTAAAGAAACTAATCAAGAGGGAGGATTCTGGCTAAAATGCTCAATCCCATCCTGAAAGACAAAGAGGATGGACATCAGAAAAAGGAGAAAACAGGTAACAAATTAGGAGCCTGCCACAGAGGACCTCAGAGAGGCTCTGCCCTGCACACTATTTAAGCAGATGCTGATACTTATGGCTAACTGTTGAGCAGGGTGCATGGAATCAAATGAAAGAATAGGAATTTGTGCTTAGAGGTTGATATGCTAATAAAAGTCACCAGGTAGAAGTGAGTTTCTGTCTCTGTCAATTTATATCTTTGTTTCTGTCAGACTCAGTCTCAATATTTCTGAATCTGTCTCTCTAGCTCTTTGACTCTCACTCTGTCTACCTCTCTCTGCCTGCCACTTGTGTCTCAATATGAAAAGCACTCAGTTCACCTGAAAGACTTCTACATGTTGATTGCTTGCTGACATGACATTAGGGCTGGTCTCTGTAAAAATATAAGCAAGGTCTTAATTAAATGCTTTTTGTTCAAATATTTATCTTGGCCAGCTATCATTTTCCCAGTAAGTAAGTCACTGACTGGGAACATATCTGTTCATTTAACAAATACTAATAGAATATGTGATAATGTGAAAGTCACCTGTCACAGACATGTGACTTTATTAGTGACCACTTGATAGAAATATGTGACACTTTTCCAGATCTAAGAGTCTTGAACACAGGAACTGTCATCTTTGGGTTGTGTTCTATCAACTGCCCAGAATGAGGCATGTAGGGCTACTCAGACTATCTCAAATATGCTGTCCACTTGGCCCTTTTAATAACTGGCTCCTGAAACTCTAACTGGCTTTCACCTTTTGCATGCCATCATTCTCCCTCTCAGCCAATCAGCACCTGAGAGAATCTTGAGATTTCCATGAAGATGAGAAAAAATCTTTACTCAGTGTCCAGTACCTGTGCTAGCACATGTGACATTTTCTTGTGAAACCTAACAATCATTTATCTCATTCCTTTATGCAGATCCCACATCTTTACTCCTGATTACCACTGTGACAATGTTAGATAGGAAATGAAAATTTAATGTTTACTTATTTGGACAGCTTCCTAAGTAGGGAAGCTTCAAAGTGATGTGGGATTAAGGGGAATGTGCCAAATGACAAGTGGTCATTTATTGTGGTCTTGGATCTGAAATTTCCTATTTTGTAACATTAAAGTGAGAAGTTACTCACATACTCAGTAAACATACAGTTACATTCTTATGGATATAATGGGCTGACATGGTCTAGGGTTCCCTGGGTATTGAGTCTTTAAGAGCAGGGAAAAGAGAAGGAAATCAGACAATTCCTGGGTCTGGTTTGACTGAAACAGAGAAAGATTGCTATATGTGAAAGGAGAACTGAGGGGCAATAAACAATTTGACAGCTGGTTTTGTTCCACACTAGTGTTGCCACCCCTCTAGGAGCAATGTTGCTTTGATTGATCTTCTTGGATAGGGTAACTGTGTCCTATCTACTCTTGGGTCAGGTAAGAACCCTTCTGGTCTTGGGGCTTACAGTTAAAACTAGTAATTCAGGACAGATAAATGGGTCTGTGTTGTATGACTATGACACAAAATCATCTGTGTTTCCTCCTGTGGTCCTCCAGAATAACATTCTAAACATAGTGTTAGTGCCAGGACTGCTTGTTCAGAGTTGCCATGTAAGCTTATAGGGTGTGTTACAGCTGAGAAACCATTAGTTCATGGCTAGGATTCTCTGCTACATAATGAGCTCCTGGTAAGAATGCCTTAGAAAATCAAACTCTGCCTTCCTTCAGCAGAATCTTTTCTCCATGTTGAAAGTCATTGCAAACTTGTCAATATATTATTTTAACTTATTATTTGATACTTTCATATAATATACATTACACTAATTTTCCATTTCTCCAAGTTTTAAATTCCCACCTATCTGTCAAATGAATTTGTTTTCTTTAAAATACATCAAATTATTTATGTGTTGTTCATATACTCATTGGAAGGTGATCAGAGTCTTAGTGCCAAGTCCCTTGAAAAAAACTGAGTTCATACATGCTGTAGCCTGGTACCATCACCAAGAAGACATCAGTCCTTAAGAGATCTATACTTCATCACCTTGTTCACCTTTTATTATATATTTATTTTTACAATTTGTTAACTTTGTTTCCTCTCTGATGCTCCCTCCCTCTTATCCTTCCAGTACCAACCACCCTCCTTCTTCTACTCCTATAATCTTTCTTGAGTTCCTCATTAGGGTAGGTCCTCCCCCGCCTTCTATCTGACCTTAGCTTATCAGGTCTCATCAAGGCTGGCTGCATCATCTTCCTCTGTGTCTTGATTCTCAGGGCATAGTTCTCCTTATTTCCTTAATTCCTACTACTTATAAAACTCTTCCTGCCTCCTCTCCTGCAGGCTTCACAGAGCTCTAAGGGAAAGGAGAATTTCATAGGGAAATCCAATTTAGAGCTGGATGATTTAAGGTCTCTCTCTTTCTTATATCATACTGTAGTTCTCTGTAGGCATTTCCATTTGATGCAGAAAGAAACATTTCCATGGATGCAAGAACATGGCACTGATCTATCAGTTGAGGGCAAGAGCAACATATATTTCAACAAAAGCCAGGGGTTTTTGAAAATTTCTGTAGCATGGCCTGGCCCAACTACTCAATTAACTGTCATCAATCCCCATGTTGTAAGAATGATTTGGTCACAATACATGGCCTATGGAAACTTTATCCACCATTATGAGGAGACCTCCTAAAAAATGAATACAAACCATATTTGTATTTCTACACTTATTCACTTCACCTAGGATGACTTTCCCTTGTTCCATCCATTTGCTTAAAAATATCATGATATCATTTTCTTACCTGAAAAGTACTCCATTTTTACACATTTTCCCCAAAGGAGATTGTTAGTCCTATTCTTTAGAACTTGGAATTTTCTGGGACTTTAATCATTTTATTGAATGACAATCTATCTAGGTTCTTTTAGCCTAGATGTCCACCCATCTTCTTCTACTTGCTTGGGATTTGAATTGCAATGTCCCTTTGAAGCTCTCTATTTCTGAATCTGTCACTCTAGCACTTTCTCTCTCTCTGTCTCTCTCAGTTTCCCTCACTCAGCCTGCTGATTGTGGTTCAGGATGAAAAGCTCGAAGTTCTGCTGAAGGATTGCAACAAGATGACTGCTTGATGAATTGACATTCTGGATGGTCTCTGTAAAAATATAAGAAAGGTCCCAATTAAATGCTTTTTGTTCAAAGAGTTGCCTTGACAAGGAAATATTTTCACAGTAAGTAATTCACTGACAGAGGACATATATGTGTACTATCAAATATTAATTGAATCTGTGATAAGGTGAAATTCACAGGTCAAAGACACATGATTTTTAATGATCACTTGAAAGGAATAAGTGACACTTTTCCAGAATTAAGAGTTTGGACAAAAGATCTTTCATCTCTTGGTTGTATGCTTTCATCTGCTCAAGGACACATGACTTTATTAGTGACTACTTGAAAGAAATATGTGATACTTTTTCTGAACTAAGAGTCTTGGAAACAGGAAGTGATATTTCTGGGTTGTGTGCTTTCAGCTGCACATATTGAGGCATGTAGGACTGCTCAGACTTTCTCTCAAGCAGGCTGTCCCCTTGGTCCTTTTAATAAATGGCTCCAGAAACTCTTATTGGCTTTCACCTGTTTCATGACATCCTTCTGCCTATAAGCCAGCCATCATGTGAGAGAATCTTGAGGATTTAATGGAGATGGGTAAACACACTTTCCTTAGTGTCCAGTATCTCTGATTGTGTGCACAATTGATTCCTTCTTGTGAAACCCAACAAGCTTTTATCTCCTCCCTTTATCCAGATCCTACTCCTTTACTCCTGTAACTCTATGACAGTATCAGGAAGCAAATGAATCTTTAATGTTTATTTATTTGGACAGCTTCTTAAGTAGGGAAGCTTCAAAGTGATGTGTTATTAAGGGCAATTTAGGAATGACAAAGTGGTTGCCTCCTGTTGTCTTGGATCTAAAATTTCCTAGGTTGTGACTTTGAACTGAGCAGTTTCTGGCACACTGACTAAATGTATCTTCACATTTGTATTGATGTAATAGGCTCGCAGAGTCTATGGTTCCCTGGAGTATTGAATCTTTAAGAGCAGGGAAAGGAGAAGGTAACCTGACAGCACTGTGGGCTAGTCTATCAAGGTCCACCTAAAAAAGGGAGTGTAAATAGGGGGATAGAGACACCAAGAATAGAGATAAGACAGATTTCTGTTTAAGTCTCAGCATATTAAATATGCAAACAACACTTATAAAGCAAAGGGTACAAGCAAATTTTTTTTTCACAGAAGCAACACATCTGTGACACATGGCAAGGCATCCAGGAATTCAGTCAAAGTTACACAAAGTTTGCTGTCTTGTTCCTAATGTTGCAAGGAGCTTGCTATCTATTTCTCCAGCTCAGAACTGCCAAGAACAGTCTCTGAGACGTGCAGCTTAGTTAAAATCCTCATCTGGCAAGGCCAGGAGGCAGAATTCCAATTAACAGACTCCTTCAGTCCACCCTTCTTTTTTTTTTTTTATGTAGAGGCCCTCTTACGTTGGAGAAATTTCCATGTTTTCTTACTAGTAATCAAGGTCTTGAATGTGATTTTTACAAGCCTCTATCTTAGGTTGGGAAAACCACAATTTTACTCTTACACATCATTGGCTTACCTCCATACCAAATGGGGTTGTTAGAGATCTTTAATTTAAATTCATGAAACTATACTTGCATGCATTGAAATTGTTGAAGAAGGAACTGTAACACACAAGGAAGGCAGGCACAATCCAACAAAACTATACCAGCCATGCCTGCAAGAGTCAGTCCCCACTTAAGTACAGAGTCAAAGGATGGAAAGTGTCTTCTGAGGCTTGGTAATATATACTAGACTGTATTGGCAAATTCTAACAAAGGTTTCTTGACATATTCTATCTCATGGATCTTTTTTTTCTCATCGTTAACATGTCCAATGAGAATGTTTTGCTAGACCAAATACCAGCAAGGTGATTCTGAACCAAAGTCCAATTAAATTCTGTTGGTCATACCAAGAATCCGAACAACTAACAGAAATTATAACAAAAGCAGGTTGCTTAAAAACTAATACGGAAAGAACATTATTGTCAGCACTAACACAATTAGTAAGATTGTAATATACACATTCAATTGAATAGGTATTATTGTTCTTAAAATGTCTTACAGATTGGAAAAGGAGCTGCACCAACCCAGTACCTGAAAGAGGACTAATATCCAGTATATATAAAGAACTAAAGAAATTGAAAAGCATCCAATCAAGAAATCCAATTAAAAAAGAGAACAGAGCTAAACAGAGAATTCTCAATAGAGGAATATCGAATGGCAGAGAAACACTTAAAGAAATGCTAGAGGTCATTAGTCATTAGGGAAATGCAAATCAAAACGACCCTGAGATTTCACCTTACACCCATCAGAATGGCCAAGATCAAAAACTCAAGTTACAAAACATGCTGGAAACGTTGAGAAGAAAGGGGAACCCTTTTCCACTGCTGGTGGGAATGTAAAATTGTGCAACCACTCTGGAACACAATCTGGTGCTTTCTCAGACAACTAGGAATAGTGCTTCCTGAAGATCTAGGTATAGCACTGCTAGGCTTATATCAAAAAGTGGCTCATACACAGTAAAGACTTTTGCTCATCCATGTTTGTAGCAGCTTTACTTGTAATAACCAGAACCTAGAAACAACCCAGTTGACCCCCCTCAACTGAAAAATTGATGCAGAAATTGTTGTACATATATACAATGGAATATTACTCAGAAATAAAAACCAAGGAAATCAAGAAATTTGCAGGTAAATGTTGGCAACTGGAAAACATCATCATGAGTGAGCTATCCCAGAAGCAGAAAACAGAAAGACACCCATGGTATATACTCACTTACATAGGCATATAATATAGGATAAACCTACTAAAATCTGTACACCTAAAGAAACTAATCCAGTAGAAGGACTCTGGCTAAAATGCTCAATTCTCATCCCAAAAGGCAAAGAGGATGGACATCAGAAGAAGGAGAAAAGAGGGAAAAAGTCAGGAGCCTGACACAGAGGTCCTCTGAAAGGCTCTGCCCTGCAGACTATCTAAGCAGAGTCTGAGAATTATGGTCAACTGTTGGGCAGAGTGCTCGGAATCTAATGAAAGAAGTGGGAAATAATTAGACCTGGAGAGGACAGGAGCTCCAGAAGGAGATCAACAGAACCCAAAAATCTGAGCACAGGCGTCCTTCCTGATATTCATACTCTAACAAAGTACCATGCATGGAGATAATCTAGAACCTATGATCAGATGTAGCCCATGGCATTTCAGTGTTCAAGGGGCTTCCATAGTAGTGTGAACAGGGACTGCCTCTGACATGAACTGATTGGCCCGTTCTTTGAACATCTCACCCTGCTAGGGGAGCAGCCTTACCAGGCCACAGAGGAAGACAATGCAGCCAGTCCTGATGAGATCTGATAACCTAGAATCAGAAGAAAGGAGAGGAAGCCCTCCCCTATCAGTGGACTTGGGGAGGTGTGTGCATGGAGAAGGGGGAGGAAAGGTGGAAAACCAAAGAGGTTTGGCTTTGTTAAATAATTAATGTTGGATTGATAATATAGGAGGCTGTGCTTTGAGGTTGATATGCCAATGAAGGTGAGGAAATAAAAGGAGGTTGATATGCCAATGAAAGGATGAAATGAAAAGAGGAACAATAAGTAAACAAACATCCTCAGTGTCTACTATCACTGATCCTGTGCACATGTGACTTTTTCTTGTGAAACCTAACAAGCCTTTTTCTCATCCCTTTATACAGATCCTAAACCTTTACTCCTGTTTATATCTGTGACAATATAAGGTAGGAAATAACACTTTGATATTATTTAACTGGATAGTTTCCTAAGTTGGGAAGTTTCAAAGTGATGTGGAATTAAGGGGAATGTAGCAAATGACAAGGAAGTCTCATAATGTGGTCTCTTAATCTGAAATTTCCTAGATTGTGGCTGTGAACTGAGAAATTACTCCTGTACTCAATAAATGTACCTTCACATTCTTATTGATATAATAGGCTGGCATTTTCTAGGGTTCCATGGGATATTGACTCTCTAAGAGCAGGAAAAGAGAAGGAAACCAGACAATGCCTATATTCTTTTGGATGAAACAGAGAAAGACTGGTGAGTATAAAAAAAAAGAACTGAGGCTCAATATACTCTTTGACAGCTGGTGCTGCTCCACACTAGAGTTGCCAACCCTATAGGAGTAGGGCTACCTTGTGTGACCTGGCTGGATCTGGATCAGAAGCTATGTCCTATTCAGTGATCAGTGGAGAAGCATGATGGTCCTGGTTTTTACAGTTCTAACTGGTCCTTCAGGACTTAGAAATGAATCAGTGTTATATGCCTAGAACAAAAGAGCAGCTGTGTTTCTTGCTGTGGTTTTCCAGACAAAATCTCTAAAGGTAGTGTTAGTGGCAGGACTACTTGTTCAGAAGTGCCACCTGAGCTCATGCAGTGTGAGGTAGCTGGGTAAGTACTAGTTCATGGCTAGGATTCTCTGCTTCATAATGAGTTCCTGGAAAGTATGCCTTACAAAGTCAATTCTGCCCTCAATTAGTGGAATCTTTTCCCCATGTTAAAAGTCATTGTAAAAGTTGTCAACATATTATTTTTATTGATTATGTGGAAATTTCATATAATATATATTACATTCCTTTTCCATTGATCCCAGGCTCAAATTCCTACCCATGTGTCACACTCATTTTTTTCCCTTTAAAATACATCAGTTCTAGTATGTGTTATTCAGCTATTCATTGGAACATGTTCAGAATCTCAGTGCTATGACCCTTAAAGAAAACTGAGTTCATTTTTACCTCAGCCTGGTACCACCCCCAAGAAGAAGGTATCACTCTTGAAGAGCTCTATACTTCATCACCTTGATCACGGTTTTTCTTATATATTTATTTATTATGATTTGTTCATTTTGTGTCCCCTCTGCATCCCACTCTCCTCCTTCCAGTCCTACCCAGCCTTCTTGATCTACCCCTCTACCCTTTCTTTAGTTCCATGATAGGGAAGCTCTATTTGAACCTAGGTTATCAGGTCTCATCTGGCTGGCTGCAACATTTTCCTCTGTGGCCTGATTCTCAGGGCATTGGTCTCCCTCAATTATCTTGATGTCATTTTCTTAGCTGAATAATACTTCTTTATGGAAATATTCCCCATTTTCCCCAAAGGATATTGTCAGTCCTTTTCTTTAGTCCTTGGAATTTGCTTGGATTTTAATCATTGTATTGAATGACAAACTATGAGGAAAACTATATTCCTTTGCCTTGAAGTTCCTCCATCTTCTTCCACTTCCTTGTGATTTGTATTTCAATGTGCACTTGAAGCTCATCTATTTACATGTTCAGTTTCCAGATAGTCAATGTCTGGGAAGTGTTCAGAGTTTTGCCTTTGTTAGTTAATATATTTCCTGTTGGAGTGATAATATAGGAGGGTGTGTTTTGAGGTTGATATGCCAATGAAAGTGACCAGACAAAATGAAGTATCTGTCTCTCAATCTCTCTCTCTCTCTTTCTCTCTCTATGTGTGTGTGTGTGTGTGTATGTGTTGGTTTTGGTCTATCTGAATATGATTTTCTAACTCTTTCTCACTCTCTCTTTCTCTCTTTGTCTACTTCTCTCTGCCTGATGCTTGTGGTACAGTATGAAATATTCTCAGTTCTCCTGAAGTACTAAAACAGGATGACTGCAGACATGTACCTAGATGAGCTCTGTAAAAATATACTCAAGGTGCCCAATTAAACACATTGTGTTCAAAATTTGCCTTTATCAGGGAGTGTTTTACCAGTAAGTAATTCACTTAATAAGGACATATCTGTGCATTTAACAAATAATATTAGAATCTTTGATAATGTGAAACTCACATGTCAAGGACACATGACTTTATTAATGACCACTTGAAAGAAATATGTGACAGCTTTCATGAACTAACAGTTTTGGACACTGGAAGTGTCATCTCTGTGGGATTTCAGCTGCCTAGATTGAGGCATGTAGGACTCCTCAGCGTTTCTCTCAAGCATGTTTTCCATTTGGCCTTTTATAACTGGCTCCTGAAACTCGTACTGGATTTCATCAGAGAGATTGACATCATTCTCTCTCTCAGCCAATCATCACCTGAGAGAATCTTGAGGGTTCTATGGATATGAGTAAACAAAATTCCCTCACTGTCCAGTATCTCTCATCCTATCCATATGTGGATTTTTCTTGTGAAAACCAACAAGTCTTTATCTCATCCCTTTATCCAGATCCCACACTTTTACTCCTGTTTACCACTGAGACAATGTCAGGTAAGAAATGAAAATTTAATCTTTACTTAATTAGACAGCATCTAAAGTAGAGAAGCATCAATGTGATGTGGGATTTTGAGAAATGTACTGAATGACAAGGTGGTCTTCTAATGTAGTCTTAGATCTGAAATTTCTTAGTTGTGACTTTGAACTGATCATTTACTTTTCTACTCACTAAATGTACCTTCACATTCTTACTGATATAATAGGCTGGAAGGGTCTAGGGTTTCCTGGGATGTTGAGTCTATAAGAGCAGGGAAAAGAGAAGGAAACCAGACAATTCCTGGGATTCGTTTGACTGAAACAAGAAAGATGGGTGAGTATAAAAGGCGAACTGAGGCTCAATTAACCATTTGACAGCTGGTGATTTTCCACACTAGGGTTGCCTATATGAGTAGGGCTACCTTGGTTGACCTGTCTTAATTGGAAGCTGTGTCATAGTCAGTGGTCAGGGAGCAATCCTTTCCTGGGGTTTACAGTTAAAACTGGTCATCCAGGACAGAGAAATATGTCCATATTATATGCCTAGAACATAAGAACAGCAGTATTTCCTGCTAAGGTCCTTTAGACAAACACTGTGAACATAGTGTTAGTGCAAGGACTGCTTTTTTAAGAGTGCCACTTGAGTTCATGGGGTCTGAGATAGCTTGGTAACTACTAGTTCATGGCTAGGATTCTCTGCTACATAATGAGTTACAGGAAGCATGCCTTACAAAGTCATACTTTGCCCTCCATTTGCGGAAATTTTCTCCATGTTAAGAGTCATTGTAAAACTTGTCAACATATTATTTTTATGTTTTATGTGGAATTTGGTATATTATATATTACACTCCTTTTCCATGGATCCCAGATTCAAATTCATACCCATGTGTCACACTAAAATAATTTTTACTTAAAATATATCAATTGAAGTATGTGTTGTTACTATATTCACTGGAACATGATCAGACCCTCAGTTCCCAGTCTCATAAAGAAAACTGAGTTCATCCTTGAGGATCCCTGGCAACAATTCCAAAAAGAAGAAGAGCTCTATACTTCATCATGACCTTGATCACAGTTTTTCTTAGGTATTAATGTATTAAGATTTGTTCATTTATATCCCCTTGCAGCCTACTCTCTCATTCCAGTCCAGTCCAACCCACTATCCTACTTCTACCCCATTCCCATTCTCTAGTACCCTGATAGGTGAGGTCTTCCACCCCATCTATCTGTCTCTAGCTTATGAAATCTCAACAAGGCTCTCTGCATCAGTGTCCTAGGGGCTTGATTCTCAGGGCATTGTTTTTGTCTCCTCAAATTGTCTATTTGTGACACTCTTCCCACCTCCTCTCTTGCAGGCTTCCCGGAGCTCTGAGGGAAGGGAGAATTTCATAGGAAAATGCCATTTAGAGCTGGGAGGTTTAGGGTCTCTCTCTGCAGAATAGTGGACTGTGGGTCTCTGTATACAATCCCATTTGATGCAGAAGGTAGCATTGTTGTGGATCCAAGAATATGCATTGATATATCTGTTGAGGGCAGAGAGCAAAATATTTTAATAACAACAGCCTAGGTTGCTTGACAACTTCCATAGGATGTTGTGGCACAAAAACTCAATTATCTGCCTCCCATTTTCCATAATGGAAGGCTGGTTTGGTCACAATAGATGGCCTACTGGAACTTAATTCCCCCACTATTAGCAGACATTCTAATAAGTGAATACATACCATATTTGCTTTCTGTATTTTGGTTAATTCACCAAGGATGATTTTTCCTGGTTACATCCATTGCCTTAAAAATATCATGATGTCATTTTCTTAGCTGAATAGTACTCTATTATGGAAATATTCCTCTTCTTCCCCAAAAGAGATTATCGGCCCAGTTCTTTAACTTCTGCAAATTGCTGGGTCTTTAATCATTGTATTGAATGACAATCTTTCTGGATAAAAATGTTCTTTTAGCCTAGAATTCCCTCCATTTTCTTCTAATTCCTGGTGATTTTAATTGCAATGTCCCCTGGAAGTGCATCTATTTACATGTGGAGTCTCCAGTGAGGAAATATCTGGTTAGGGTTGGGAAGTATGTCCTTTTTAGATAATATAATTCCTTTATATTCACTAATTTCTTTTTCAGCCCTTTTATCTTTTGTGTACATGAGGGTACTTATTATTTTTGAGTTAATTTTGTATTCAGGTAGTTTGCTGAAGGTGTTTATCAGCTGGAGGAATTCCCTGTTAGGATTTTGGGGGGGTCACTCAGGTATACTATCATATCATCTGCAAATAGTGATACTTTGATGTCTTCCTTTCTGTTTTCTATCTCCTTGATCTAATTAAATTGTCTTATTGCTATAGCAAGGCCGTCCAAACTTTGTTGAAGAGATAAGGAGTGGGCTGCCTTGCCCTGTCCCTGATTTCAGTGGGATTGATTTAAGTTTCTCTCTGTTTAGTTTGATGTTGGCTCTATGCTTTACTATCTTTAGAAATGTTGTTTCCCTGATCTCTCCAATATTTTAAACATGAATGGAGGTTGGATATTTTCAAATGCTTTTTCAGCATCTAAGGAGATTATCATATGATATTTTTCTTTCAGTTTGTTAAGATGGTGGATCACATTTATGGATTTCAATATATTGAACCACCACTGCATACCTGGGATGAATCCTACTTGGTCATATTGGATGATAGCTTTGATGTGTTCTTGTATTTGTTCAAAGATATAAAGTAACTTGATGTGACCCTAACCAAGCAAGACAAAGACCTGTATGAAAAAATTTTCGACACTTTGAAGAAAGAATTAGAAGATATCAGAAGATGTAAAGATCTCCCATTCTCGTGGCTTGGCAGAATTAACATAATAAAAATAGTCTTCGTACCTAAAACAATCTTCAGAATCAATGTAATTCCCAACTAATTGCAAGCAGAATTCTCTACAGACCTTGAAAAAAAATTCTCAACTTCATATAGAAAAACAGGAAGTCCAGGATTACTAAAACAATGTTTTACAATAAAAGGTGTTTTGGAGATAGCTCCATCCTTGATCTCAAGCTGTACTATACAGCAACAGTAATAAAAACTGCATGAAACTGGAATAGAAACTGAATGGTGGATCATGGAAGCGATTGGACAACCCAGAAATAAAACCACACCATTATAGATACTTGAGTTTTGACAAACATACCAAAATCATACAATGAAAAAAAGATAGCATCTTCAACAAATGGTGTTGTTCTAACTGGATGTCTACATGTAGAAAAATGCAAGTAGATCCATACTTATTACCCTGTACAAAACGAAAGTCCAAGTAGATCAAAGCCCTCAATATAAAACCAGGCACATTAAGTAGGTTAGAATAAAAAGTGGGGAAGAGCCTTGAACTCACTGACACAGGAGACAACTTCCTGAACAGAACACCAACAGCAGAGGCTCTAAGAGCAACAATCAATAAATGGGACCTCGTGAAACTGAATTGCTTCTGTAAAGCAAAGGACACTGTCATCAAAACAACAACAATGCCATAAGATTGGGAAAAACCCTTCACTAAGACTCTATGTGATAGAGTGCTAATATCTAATATATATAAAGAACTAAAGAAGTTGAAAAGTAACAAATCAAGTAATGTAGTTAAAAGATGGGCAACACATCTAAACAAAGAATTCTTAATAGAGGAATATTGAGTGGCAAAGAAACACTTAAAGAAATGCTCAACAGCATTAGTCATCAGGAAAACAGATCAAAATGACCCTGAGACTTCACCTCACACCGATCAAATGGCCAAGAACAAAAACTCTAGTGAAAACACAAGCTGGAGAGATTATGGAGAAAGGGGAACTTCCTTCCCCTTCTAGTAGGAATGTAAACTTGTAAAACCACTTTGCAAATCAATCTAGTGCTTTATGAGACAGCCAGGAATAGTGCTTCCTCAAGATCCAGCTCGTAGGCATATACACAAAAGAGGCTTAAGTATACAATAAGGACTTTTCCCCAACCATGTCTGTAGCAGCTTTATTTGTAATAAATAGAACCTGGAAGCAACCTAGATGCCCACCCCCCTCCAAATGAGATGGATATAGAAATTGTGGTACATCTACACAATGGAATATTACTCAGCAATAAAAAAAAATCTAATTTGCAGGTCAATGTTGTAAACTGGAAAACATCACCCTGAGTTAGCTATTCCAGAAGCAGAAAGACACACACAGTATGTAATCACTCAAATAGACATATAATATAGAATACACCTTCTAAATATATCCATGTAAAGAAACTAATCAAGAGGAAAGACTCTGGCTAAAATGCTCAATCCCCATCCCAAAAGGCCAAAAGAATGGAAATTGACAGAA
The DNA here is from genome assembly GCF_030254825.1 of Meriones unguiculatus. NCBI lineage: Eukaryota > Metazoa > Chordata > Mammalia > Rodentia > Muridae > Meriones > Meriones unguiculatus. The sequence goes on along the minus strand of NW_026843710.1, from coordinate 26,919,468 downwards.
AGAGAATACAGGGAACAAGTTATGAACCTGCCACAAATGGCCTCTAAAAGGCTCTGCCCTGAAGAGTGTCAAAACAGATGATGAGAATTATGGCCAAATATTGGTCCAAGTGCATGAAATCTAATGAAAGTAGTGGGAATTAATAAGATCTGGAGAGGACAGGAGCTCCACAAGGGGAGCAACTGAACCAAAAAATCTGAGCACAGGAGTCTTTCCTGAGACTCATACTCTAACCAAATACCATGCTTGGAGATAACCTAGAATTTCTGCACAGATGTAGCCCATGGCAGTTCAGTGTCCAAGTGGGTTCTATAGTATTGGGAACAGGGACTTCCTCAGATATGATCTGATTGCCCTGCTCTTTGATCTTCTCACCCTTATGGGGAAGCAGCCTTACCAGGCTACAGAGAAAGAGAATGCAGCCACTCCTGATTAGATCTGATAGACTAGGATTAGAAAGAAGGAGAGGAAGACTTCCCCTATCAGTGGACTTGGAGAAATGCATGCATGGAGACATGACCTTACACCCAAATATAAAATAATTTACATTTTTCTCAGCATCTCATGGAACCTTCTCCAAAATAGACCATATTGTTGGTCACAAAGCGAGCCTCAACAGATAAAAGAAGATTGAAATACTCCCTTGTATCTTATCTGATCACCAGGGAATAAAGCTGGACTTCAACATCAACAGAAATAGCAAAAAGCCTACACACACATGGAAACTGAACAACTTGTTACTAAATGACAGCTGGGTCAGAGAAGAAATAAAAAAAATTAAAGTCTTCCTAGAATTCAATGAAAATAAAGGCACAACATCCCCAAACTTGTGGGACACAATGAAAGCAGTGCTAAGATGAAAGTTCATAACACTAAGTTCATTCAAGAAGAAATTTGAGACATCACATTCAAGCAACTTAAGGGCTCACCTAAAAACCCTAGGGGAAAAAAAAGTAAGCAGACACAACAAAAAGAAGTAGACGGCTGGCAAAATCAAACTTAGTGCCGAAAACAATCAATTAGAAACAAATAAAACAATTCAAAGAATCAATGAAACCAAAAGCTGGTTCTTTGAGAAAATCAACAGGATAGACAAACCCTTAGCAAACTAACTAAAAGGCAGAGAGATACCATCCAAATCAACAAAATCATAAATGAATAGGGGGACATAACTACAGACACTGAGGAAACCCAAACAATGTTTAGGACTTATTTCAAAAGTTTATATGCCACAAAATTTGGAAATCTAATGAAATGGTCAATTTTCTTGATCAATTTCACTTACCAAAGCTGAACCAAGACAGTTTCAGTGCAGACTTATAACAGACCCTCAAAGAAGAGCTAACTCCAATTCTTTTCAAACTATTCCACAAAATAGAAACAGAAGAAACATTGCCAAATTCATTCTATGAAGCCACAGTCACCTTGGTACCTAAACCTCACAAAGATCCAACAAAGAAAAAGAATGTCAGGGCAATCTCCCTTATGAACATTGATGCAAAAATACTCATAAAATACTTTATTTGCAAACCAAATAAAAAAAAAAAACACATCAAAAATATCATCCACTATGACCAAGTAGGATTCATCCCAGGTATGCTGGGATGGAAATCCACAAAGGTGATCCACCATATTAAAAAACTGAAAGAAAAAGACCACATGATAATCACCTTAAAGGCTGAAAAAGCATTTGACACAATTCAACTTCCATTAATGATCAAAGTATTAGAAAGATCAGAGATACAAGGCATATATCTATACACAATAAATGCAATATTCAGGAAGCCTATAGCCAACATCAAACTGAAGGGAGAGAAACTTAAAGCAATCCCACTGAAATCAAGTACAGGGCAAGGCTGCACACTCTCTATCTCTTCCACTTAGATCTGGTAGTTCTAGCTAGAGCAATAAGACAATTGAAGGAGATCAAGCGGATAGAAAATAGAAAGGAAGAAGTCAAAGTATCACTATTTGCAGATGATATGATAGTATAACTGAATGACCCCAAAAATTCTACTAGGCAACTCCTATAGCTGATTAACACTTTCAGCATGGTGGCTGGATACAATATTAACTCAAAAAAAAAAAAATCAGTAGCCTTTCTGTATACAAAAGACAAATGGCCTGAGAAAGAAATTTGTGAAATAACACCCTTCACAAAATCCACAAAAGACATAAAGTACCATGGTGTAATCCTAACAAAGTAAGTCAAAGATTGTAAGTAAAAATTTAAATAATCTGAAGAGAGAATTAGAAGAAGATATTAGAAGATGGAAAGATCTCCCATGCTCTTGGCTTGGAGGGATTAACATAGTAAAAGTGGCCATCTTATCAAAAGCAATCTACAGAATCGATTCAATTCCCATCAAATTACCATTCCGTACAGAAAAATTCTGAACTTCAAAATGAAAAACAAGAAACCCAGAATTGCTAAAAAAATTCTCTACAATAAAAGATCTTCTGGAGGTATCTTTATCTCTGATCTCAAGCTGTATTGTAGGACAACAGGAATAAAAACTGCATGGTACTTTCATAGAAACAGAATGGTGGATCGATGGAAACAAATAAAAGACATAGAAATAAACCCACACACTTATGGACCCCTGAGCTTAGACAAAAATGCCAAAAGCATACATTGGGAAGAAAGATATCATCTTCAACAAATGGTACTGGTCTAACTAGATGTGTACATGTAGAAAAATACAAATAGATCCATACTTATAGCCTTGCACAAAACTAAAGTCCAAGTGGATCAAAGACCTCAATTTAAAACTAGACACATTAAATCTATTAGAAGAAAGAGTATGGAAAAGCCTTGAAATATTTGCCTAGGAGACAACTTCCTAAACAGAACACCAGCAGCTCAGGCTGTAAGGGCAACAATCAGTAAATGGGACCTCATGAAACTAAAAACTTTCTGTAAATCAAAGGACATTGTCATCAAAGCAAAACAAATGACTACACATTGGGAAAGAATTTTTACCAAAACTCTATGTGACAGAGGGCTAATATCCAGTATATATAAAGAACTAAAGAGGATGAAAAGCAACAAATCAAGTAATCCAATTAAAAAATGGGAGACAGAGCTAAACAGAAATTTCTTGATAGAGGAATATCGAATGACAGAGAAACACTGAAAGAAATGCTCAACCTCATTAGCCATCAGGGAAATGCTATTCAAAAAGACCCTGATATTTCACCTTTCACCCATCAGAATGGCCAAGTTCAAAAACTCAAGTGACAACACATGATGGAGAGGTTGTGGAGAAAGGGGAACACTCCTCTTCTGCTGTTGGGAATGAAGTTGTACAACCACTCTGGAAAACCATCTGGTGCTTTCTCAGACACCTAGGTATAGCGCTTCCTCAAGATCCAGCTAAACCACTACTAGGCATATATCCAAAAAGGCTCAAGTACACAATAAAGATTTTTACTCAACCATGTTTGTAGCAGCTTTATTTAAAATAGCCAGAATCTGGGAACAACCTAGATGTCCCTCAACTGAAGAATGGATACAGAAATTGTGGTAAATCTACACATTGGAATCTTCCTCACAATAAAAAAACAAGAAAAATCAAGAAATTTGCAGGTAAATGGTGGCAAATGCAAAAGATCATCCTGAGTGAGCTATCACAGAAGCAGAAAGACACACATCAAATATACTCACTCATATAGACATATAGGATAAACCTACTAAAATATCTATACCTAAAAAAGACTAATCAAGAGGGAGGATTCTAAAATGTTCAATCACCCTCCCAAAAGACAAAGAGGATGAATATCAGAAGAAGGAGAAAACAGGGAACAAGTTAGGAGCCTACCACAGAAGGCTTCTTTTAGGGTCTGCCCTGCAGATTATCAAAGCAGATGCTGAAACTTATGGTCAACTGTTAAGCAGAGTGCATGGAAACCAATGAAAGAAGTGGGAAATAGTAAGATCTGGAGACAACAGGAGCTCCAAAAGAAGATCAACAGAACCCAAAATTCTGAACACAGAGTTCATTCCTGAGGCCCATATTCCAACCAAGTACCATGCATGGAGATAACACAGAACAACTGCACACATGTAGCCCATGGCAGTTCAGTGTCAAATTTGGGTCCATAGTAGCAGAAACAGGGATTGCCTCTGACATGAACTGATTAGCCTGATATTGATCAGCTCACCCTGAGGAGGGGGAGCAACCTTAACAGCCACTCCTGTTGAGATCTGCTAGACTTGCATTAGAAGAAAAGAGAGAAAGACCTCCCATATCAGTGGACTTTAGGGGGGGTATGGGTGGAGATGGGAGAGTAAAGGTGGGATTGGGAGGGGAAGAAGGACGTGTTTATTGTGCTATCCCAATAAAAAGTGAATAAAGTGTAATTAACAAAAAATTAAAATAAAAATAAAAAAATTATGACAGTTTTCCCGAGCTGAGAGTATTAGACACAGGAAAAATCATCTCTGGGTTGTGTGATTTCAGTTGCTGATACTAAGGCATGTATGGCTGCTCAGCCTTTCTGTCAAGCAAGCTGTCCACTTGGCCCTTTAAATAAATGGCTCCTGAAACTCTGAATGGCTTTCAACTGTTACAAGATGTCATTCTACATGTAAGCAAATCAGCACCTGAGTGAATCTTGAGGTGTCCATGGAGATGAGTAAAGACACTCTCCTCAGTGTCCGTATCTCTGATCCTGTGCACAGTTGATTCTTTCTGAAATACAACAAGCTTTTTCCTCATCCCTTTATCCAGTTTACCTCTGTGAATATGTCTAGTAGGAAATGAAACTTTAATGTTTATTGAACTAGAAACCTTCCTATATAGGGAGGCTTCAAAGTGATGTGGGATTAAAGGAAACATTTCTAATGACAAGGTGATTTCATAATGTGGCTTGGATCTGAAATTTTCTAGGTTGTGACTTTGAAATGAGTATTTACTTGCTTACTCACTAAATGTACCTTCACATTCTAATAGTTACAATAGGCTGGCAGGGTTTAGGTTTCTTGGCTTATTGATTGCTGATAGGGGAAGTCCTTCACCCTCTTCTATCTGACACTACCTCATCAGGTCTCACCAAGGCTGGCTGCATCAACTTCTCTGCAGCCCAGTTCTCAGGCATTGTTCTCCTTCTGTCCTCAATTTTCTCTCCTTATGACAATCTTCCTCCCTCCTCTCCTGCAGGCCTCCCAGAGCTCTAGGGGGAGGGAGAATTTCATATGGAAATCCAATTTAGAGCTTGGTGTTTTAAGGTCTCTTTGTGCATAGTATCGGATTGTGGGTCTCTGTATGCAAACACATTTGATGCAGAAGAAAGCATCACTATGGATAAAAGAACATAGCACTGATCTGTCAGTTGAGGGCAGAGAGCAACATATTTTAATAACAATAGCCTGGGTTACTTGAAATTTTCTGTAGGATACCTTGGACCGAAAACTCAATTAACTGCCACCCAGTTTCCCTAGTAGAATACTTGTTTGGTCACAATAGATGCCGTATTGGAACTTTATCACCCACCATTATGAGACCTCCTAATAAGTGAATACATACCATATTTGTCTTTCTGCATTTAGTTACTTTATCCAGGGTGATTTTTCCTGGTTCCATCCATTTGCCTGAAAACAAGATATCATTTTCTTACCTGAAGAATACTCCATTATGGGATTATTCCATATTTTCTCCAATGGAGATGTTCAGTCTTTTTCTTTGAACTTGGAAGTTTCTGGGACTTTAAGTATTGTATTGAATTACAAACTATCAGGATAACTAAATTCTTTTAGCCTAGAAACCCCTCCATCTTCTACTACTTCCTGATTATTTGAAATGCAATGTCCACTTGAAGCTCATCTCTTTATATGTGGAATCCCCATTCAAGAAAGGTCTAGGAATTTTTAGGAGATATGGACTTGGGGGATAATATAATTCCTATTGTAGTTATATTGGAGAAGGTTGTGCTTTGAGTTTCATATGCCAATGAAATTAACCAGACAAAATAGGTCTCTGTCTCTCAGACTCTGCCACTTCAAATCTTTGTTTCTATAGGCCTCTGTATAGTTTTGAATCTGCCTCTCTATTTCTTTCTCTCCCAGTCTCCCTCTCTCTGCCTGCTGCTTGTGGTTGAGTATGAAAATCTCTCCATTCTGCTGAAGGACTACTACAAGTTGTCTGCTTGGTGACATGATATCCTGGATAGTCTCTGTAAATATATAGGTAAGGTCCAAATTAAACGCTTTTTGTTCAATGAGTTGCCTTGGTCAGTGAGCATTTTCCCAGTTAGTAATTCACTGACTGAGGACATATCTGTGCATTCAATTAATAATATTGGAATTTATGATAATATGAAAGTAACATGTCAAGGACATGGGATTTTATTATTGTCTACTTGAAAGAAATATGTGACAGATTAACTGAACTAAGAGTCTTGGACACAGGAACTGTCATCTCTGGGTTGTGTGCTTTCAGATGTCCAGATTAAGAAACGTAGGGCTGCTCAGCCTTTCTCTCAAGCACACTGTCCATATGGCCCTTTTAATAAATGGCTCTGGAATCACTTACTGTCTTTTATCATTTTCCTGACAACATTCTCCATCCCAACCAATCAGCACCTGAGAGAATCTTGAGGTTTCAATGGAGACAGGTAAACAAACTTTTAAATCCAGTATCTCTGATCCTATGCCTATGTGACTTTCTTCTTGTGAAACCCAACAAGCCTTTATCTCATTCCTTTATCCAGGAGTCATACCTTTACTCATGTTGACCTCTCGACAAAGTCAGGTAGGAAATCAAACTTTTGTGTTTATTTAATTGGACAGCTTCTGAAGTAGGGAAGCTTCAAAGTGATGTGGGATTAAGGGGAATATACCAAATAACAGGTGGTCTCCTATTGTGGTCTTGGAACTCATATTTCCTAGGTTGTAACTTTGATTTGAGCAGTTATTCATGTACTCACTAAATGTAACTTTACATTCTTATTGATATATTAGGCAGGCAATGTCTAGTATTCTCTGGGATATTGAGTCTTTAAACGAAGTGAAAAGACAAGCAAACCAGACAATTCGTGGAACAGTTTGGGTGAAACAGAGAAAGATCTATGTATGTAAAAGGATAAGTGAGGGGCAATAAACTCTTTGACAGCTGGTTTTGTTCCACAATAGTGTTGTCAACCTCTTTTGAGCAGATTCTGTGTCATGGATCTTATTTCTCATCATTAACATGTCCAATGACAAGTTTTTGCTAGACCAAATACAAGTAAGGTAATTCTGTTTCATTATAACAAGAATCAGAAACCTTAACAGGAATCATAACAAGAGCAGGTTGCTTAACAACTAATACTGAAAGAGCATTATTATCAGAATTAACACATTTAGTAAGATTGTAATATACACATTCAATTGAATAGGTATCATTGTTCTTAAAATGACTTACTACAATATTTACAATTAACAGTCAATAAATGGATTAACACATGCCCAAAGAGAAGTATACTTGATGAACTTAGCAAAGCTACTCTCCCAGAGAGAATGCCTATATATCCCAATGCAGCCTCCAATTTCCATACAAAGGCTTGCCAGTTTTTATTTGAAGTCCTCCAAAGTCCAGATTTTACAAGAGCTTTTCTAAAACAAAGGAAATCTAACTGCCTTTACCAAAACCCATGTTCTTAATACCCTTAAGGAGAGCCCCGTCCAGTCCATGTTTGTAACTGCAGCGTAATTGTCCCAGGAGTAGATGGTGGGTGTTTCTTCAATGCATCTTGTCCAAGGAACCATCAGATGAGGACAAGTGCATTGATTCTCTTTCTCACAGGGTGGGTAACTCATTGGAGATGTAAGACTCTCATTCTTAACTCCTATAGGAATGGACAATAATATCCCTCCAATGTTACACTTTGTCTGGTTGCAAAGGAAAGTTTGAACTGCCTCCCCAACTTTAGAATAGTAGGCATTTTGACCTATGACTTGGACAGAGGAGACTGGTAAGCAGTCCTGATGAATAGTTACTCTGCTAAAGCATAGAGGATGACCTCTTCCTATTTCTGAAACGTTAAGAGTCTGTTTACTTGTGTTCCTTCAAAAGCAGGGAAACCCAGCAACCCAGTGTTATTGACATAAACAAGGACTTCTGGATCATCATGTGAAGCTGGATGTAGTAGAGGTAGATTAGGAACCTACACCCAATAAAAAGTCATCTTGACTGGAGGGGTCTTTGTTGACATCTTTATCATTGTCCGGGGAAAACTCCTCATTAATTTGTTGCACCAGATATTTCAACAGCCATCGAGCTGCATAATTTTCCTATGGAAAAACAGAGATAGATCCTCATCCACACATGTGTACAGGGTCAGGTCCATATATTGATTTGTTAAAGGATCCGTCCATTTTACTTTAGCAAAAGTTTTCTTGGTATCTGTATGCCAAAATCTGTCTGCTGCAAATTTACCATACTCATCCAAATTTAAAAAGTTCAAAATGAAAAAGAACATGATTAAGTGGATTCTTAGGTGTCCAGGGGAGCATCTGCCCCATCTTTGTTTTTTGCAAATGAATATTAATTGTTTAGTGGGCATGCTCTACCATGCATTGTCCTTGAGGATTGCAACGTTTTTTAGTTATATGAGAAATTTGAAACTGTCGACAAAAATCTTTTAAAAGATTTGCTAGTGTATCCTGTTTTATTTTCAGTTTTATTTTGCTTAGAAACTCCTAAAATATTAAACGTCTCTAGAAAAAGAGCAATAACATTCTTTGCAGCTTTTCCTGGTTGAGGAGTGGCAAAAATAAATCCAGAAAAGTTTCAATGGAAACATGTACATATTGTAATTGTTTAAATTCAGGTATATAAAAATCTTATTTGGAGCCAATCATTTAGAATTGACTACCAAATAAGGAATAGGATAAAATTTAGGAGAAGTAGTGCAAGCCTTGACTATACTACGGTCCTGTTTCTATTAAGATTATTCATATTATGGGCATCTTTGGCTCTTTTTAACAGTGAATAATAAAATGCCAATGCATTTCCTTTATACAGGTGTACTGGCAAATTAGATTGAACACTCAAATGTCCTATAAAAAAGTGAAAGTTATTTTATGTATCAAATTTTGAGTTTGTAAATATAAAATTTCAGTAGGAGAAGATGTAAAAATGTTCATACGTTGCTTATTAAAACTTTGAAACACTGCAGAAAACTCTGATATTTGCACAGATATGTTAGACACCTGAAAAATATTGATTTTCTTTTGCATAGGCAGCAACACCAGATAATGAACCTTCAGTAAATACTGTTAAAGTATCAGCAATTGGGCTAAATTTTGTTTTAAGCAGAAAAACTATAGGTTGTATCTATAAAAACTAAATTAACTGTGTGTGTGTTTGTCTCAACAGGTTGGACTCTGTCATAAAAACTTATATATGCTAAAATGCCATATTTATCAGATATCTGACAAGTCTGAGGGCCAACATATTTGAGTTACTCGTTCTCTACCTTTAACATCTACTTTAAACTTCATCCTATAAAACAGGATATTATAATCTCGATTTTGGCATATTTTTTCAAATGTAAGATTTAGAGCCAAATTTTAGGTATATCTACATAGGCAAACTTTATGATTATACATTTAAAATTTAACCTTAAAAAATCTTAGACAGTAGGCAAAACTCAATCTTGTACTTAGCTATAATCTTTAGCATAATTTTAAATCTGATCTTTTAAAACTAAAATCAAAGCAAAACTTTTAATTAAACATAAGTTATAAAGGGGCTAGCAAATCTTATTATTCCTATCATATTGTATTAAAACTTAACATCAAAAAGATTAAAGGACAAAACCTTTATTTAACATTAAACAAAGAACTAAACTTAGACTGTAGCCTTCAGCAAAAATGGACTATTCTGGCCTTCCCAAATATAGGCCAGAATGAAACAGCATTAAATCATTTATTTAGGTACTGGCAGTGAGGTATACATTTTAAGTAATGGTTAACAAGGATCTGAATATAACCCTGAATACCCCTTGACTAACATGGAACTGTAGTCCTTTTTTCCTGTAAAAGAGCATAAGCAAATATTTTGTATTGAATAATCTCCAGCCTTTTTAAATGAAGAACAACATATTTTATAGTTTTTTTTACTTGAATATATTGTAATAACTGCAGTTTTGATTTAATTGGCTTAAACAGCATGGCTTGGTTTTACTTTGCAAACTTAATAAAATATATACCAAGGTTTTTTATTTCCCCCAAAGGATTGAGAAGCCATATTAAGTTCTTTTTAGTCTGCCCAAAGGTCACTATTTTAAAATACCTGATATACTATAAAATGTTTTTCAGAATTTAACTCAGATGATCCAGGAACAAACTCAGAGATATTGACTCAAATTGTGTTATGTCTAAAAATATCCAGGTCTGCAGATAAACATAAACAGAGAGAGATACATAAGGAACATAGAAATGTGACATTGTCACCTTGGATTAACCAGAATACCCAAATACCAGGACTTGAACAGCTCCTAACAGTCACAAGTTCAACAGATTCCAGAAGAAGTGGAGTCCTTCCTGGGTCCCCCCAACACACATAGATCCGAGAAGTAGCAGAGCACCCATGGCCCTTTCCACAGCTTCCAGATGGAGAGTGGGCACCAGCAGCACTCTTAGCACATAGAATAGGGTCCCAGCGACACTCTCCTGGTTCCAAATGGAGATTAACAATTAGGGGCCTCTTCTTCAAGAATTGAAATGTCCTCCAGAGTCCCTCAACAGATTGGAAACTCTATTTTTCCCAAACCTTGCTATCAAACAAAAAACAGAAACCAAAAAAGAAGCCAGCAGACGACAACAACAACAACAACAACAAAAAACATAGAGACAAAGACAAAAAAAGTAGGTACCTTGATACCTACTTTTTAAACATATAAATATTTTTAACCTGTTTTTTTAATATTAAAACAAAGCATACCTTTTAGAAAAGAGTGAAATCACAAAGCACATTTATAATATTAAAAGTGAACATTAGACTTAAAAACCCAGAATAACAGACTGAATTTCCCTATTGGGAGAAAACCCCACAGCTAGGGAATCATCAGGTTCTGCAAGAGGACTTTACCTGGAAAACTGTAACAACAGCAGCAGCTCACTAAATTTATAAGGAGAAACCCAGCAGTGGGACAGCTGTCTTGAGAATTTCTATGTGTAAGAGGAGAGGCCCTCCTGCATAACAAAGACCACAGCTACTACTCAGGGCTATACACCTGAGGTGAGCAGTTGCAATTCCTGAAAAACACTGGCCATACACTGACCATAACCAAAAAGCAGAGAAAGACTCCTTCAGGAAAAATCATCTTCTGGCCAAGGGGATTCTCCCTACCTCAGGACTCCAGGAAGCACAGAAACTAACAACAAGCACCTAAAACAGCCCAATGGGTAGAGGTTAGTGTAAAAGCTCAACCAACAAAACACAGAGCAATATGGCATCTCCAGAACCCAGCCATCCAGGGACAAACTGCCCTGGACAAAGCAGCATAATAGAAAATCAAGAAGATGACCTTACATCTATGCTGATGAAGAGGAAAATAGAGGAAACAAATAAAATAAAATAAGTGAAGAATAAGAGGAAGATAAAACCAAACAGATCATGGCTATCTGTAAAGAAATGGAGGAAGGTAAAGACAAGCAGATTATGGCCATCCATGAAGAAATAAGGGAAGATGCAGCCAAATAGTTTTCAGCCTTCAGAGAAGAAATAATTAAATCACTGAAAGAAGTAAAAGAAACAAAGTTGAAGAAACTAAAAAAAAAAAAAAGGAAAATACAATCAGAGAGGTGAAGGAAGTAAACAAAACAAATCGAGACCTGAAAATAGAACTGGAAAAATTAAAGAAAACACAAATGGAAGAAAAATGGAGAGTAAGAATTTAGGGAAGAAAACAGGAACTACAGAGCTAAGCATAACCAAAACACTACAAGAGATGGAAGAAAGAATCTCAGGTGTAGAAGATACAATGGAAGAAACCCATGTATCTGTCAAAGAAAATGTTAAATCCAAAAAATTCCTGACACAGACCGTCCAAGAAATCCAAGACTATATGAAAAGACAAAACCGAAGAATAATAGGTATAGAGGAAAAAGAAGACTCCCTTCTCAAAAGCCCAGAAAATATTTTCAACAATATCATTGAAGAAAATTTTCCCAAGTTAATGGAGAGGACAATAAGAATACATGAGGCCTACAGAACACCCAACAAATTTGACCAGAATAGGAAATCCTCTTGCCATATAACAATCAAAATAGTAAGTGTACAGAACAAAGAAAAAATACTAAAAGCTGCAAGGGACAAAGGCCAAGTGACATATAGTGGCAAACCCATTAGAATCACACCTGACTTTTCAACAGAGACTAGGAAAGCAAGAAGGGCCTGGATGGATATCATGCAGACCCTAAGAGAACACAGATGTCAGCCCAGGCTACTATACCCTGCAAAACTCTCAGTCCTCATAGACAAAGAAAACAAGATATTCAATGACAAAAACAAATTTCAACAATACCTACAAACAAATCCAGCATTTCAGAAGACACTGGAAGGAAAAATACAACCCAAGAAAGCTAGCTACATTCAAGAAAACACAGGAAATAATTAACCTTACTACAGTAAAACAAAAAGCAACCAAGCACACAACCTTATGACCACAGCCAACATCAAAATCAAGGGATCTAACAGCCACTGGTCATTAATCTCTCTCAACATCAATGGACTTAACTCTCCATTAAAAAAACACAGATTAACAGTATGGATACATAAACAAAACCCAGCCATCTGTTGCATACAAGAAACACAGCTAAGGCACAAGGTAGACATTACCTGAGGGCAAAAGGTTGGAAGACGACTTTCCAAGCAAATGGACCCAAGAAACAAGCAGGAGTAGACATTCTAATAATCTGATAAAATAGACTTTCAACCAAAATTAATAAAAAGAGATGGGGAAGGACACTTCATACTCATTAAGGGAAAATTCCACCAAGAAGACATCACAATCCTGAACATCTATGCCCCAAATACAAGAGCACCCACATTTGTTAAAGAAACATTGATAAAATTTAAAGCACATATAGATCCCCACACATTAATAGTGGGAGACTTCAACACCCCACTCTCAACAAAGGGCAGGTCAACAAAACAGAAATTAAACAAAGAAACAATAGCTCTTACAGAGGTCGTGAATAAAATGGACCTCACAGACATTTGCAGAACCTTACACCCAAACACAAAAGAATTTACCTTCTTCTCAGCACCTCATGGAACCTTCTCCAAAATAGACCATATAGTTGGTCACAAAGCAAGCCTCAACAGATGCAAGAAGATTGAAATAATCCCTTGAATCTTGTCTGATCACCATGGAATAAAGCTGGACTTCAACAACAGAAATAGCAAAAAGCCTAAACACACATAGAAACTGAGCAACTTGTTACTAAATGATAGCTGGGTCAGGGAAGAAATAAAGAAAGAAATTTAAAGTCTTCCTAGAACTCAATGAAAATGAAGACACAACATAACCAAACTTGTGGGACACAATGAAAGCAGTACTAAGAGGAAAGTTCATAGCACTAAGTGCCTTCAAGAAGAAATTTGAGACAGCTCATTCAAGCAACTTAATGGCCCACGTAAAAACCTTAGAAAAAGAAGAAGCTGACACACCAAAATGAGTAGACAGCTGGAAATTATCAAACTCAGGGCTGAAGTCAATCAATTGAAAACAAATAAAACAATTCAAAAAATCAACGAAACCAAGAGCTCATTCTTTGAGAAAATCAACAAGATAGACAAACCCTTAACCAAGCTAACTAAAAGGTAGAGAGACACCACTCAAATCAACAAAATCAGAAATGAAAAGGGGGACATAAGTACAGACACTGAGGAAACCCAAACAATCATTAGGACTTACTTCAAAATCTATATGTCACAAAATTTGAAAATCTAAATAAAATAGACAATTTTCTTGATCGATTTGACTTACCAAATCTGAATCAGGACCAGGTAAATCAATTAAATAGTCCTATATCCTGCAAGGAAATAGAAGCGGTCATCAAAATTCTCCCATCCAAAAAAAAATCCCCAAGACCAGATGGCTATAGCTTAGAATTTTACCAGATATTCAAAGAAGAGCTAACTCAAATTCTCTTCAACTATTCCACAAAATAGAAACAGAAGGAACATTACCAAACTCATTCTATGAAGCCATAGTCACCTTGGTACCTAAACCTCATAAAGACTCAACAAAGAAAGAATTTCAGGCCAATCTCCCTTATGAACATTGATGCAAAAATACTTAACAAAATACTCACAAACAGAATACAAGAACACATCAAAGATATTATCCACTATGACCAAGTAGGCTTCATCCCAGGGAGGGGCATACATGCAGAAAGGGAGGGGAAAAAGGGGTTGACCGGGAGGGGAGGAGGGAGAGGCTTATGGGGGGATACAAATTAATAAAGTGTAATTAATAAAAGTTAAATTAAAAATTAAAAAAAAGAAATGCTCAACCTAATTAGCCATTAGGGAAATGCAAATCAAATGACCCTGAGTTTTCACCTTCCACCCATCAGAATGGCCAAGAAGAAAAACTGAAGTGACTACACATGCTGGAGAGGTAGTGAAGAAAGGGGAATCCACATCCTTTGCTGGAGGGAATGTAAACTGGTAAAGCTACTTTGGAAATCAGTCTGCTGCTTTCTCAAATAGGAATAGCGCTGCCTCTAGGCCCAGCTATACCACTGCTAGGTATATACCCAAAATTTGCTCAAGTACACAAGAAGGACATTTGCCCAACCATGTTTTTAGCAGCTTTATTTGTAATAGCCAGAACCTGGAAACAACCCAGATGTCCATCAACAGAGGAATGGATACAGAAATTGTGGTATTTTTACATAATGGCATACTACTCAGCAATCAAAAAAGAGGAAATCATGAAATTTGCAGGCAAATGGTAGATCTAGAAAAGATCATTCTGAGTGAAGTATCCTAGAAGGAGAAAGATAAACATGATATATACTCGCTTATATAGACTTACAAGATATGATAAACATAATAAAATCTATACACCTAAAGAAGATAATCAAGAAAGTGGACATGGGGTAAGATGATCAATCCTCATTTAGAATGACAAATGGGAAGTGCATTGAATGTATGACTGAAGTCTACTGCAGAAGGCATCTGAAAGACTCTACCTCGCAGTGTTTCATATCAGATACTAAGACTCATAACCAAACCTTCAGCAGAGTACAGGGAATCATAGGAAAGAAGGGGAGTTAGTATGATGTGGAAAGGATAGGAGCTCCAAAAGGACCAAATATATATGGGCACAGGGTCCTTTCTGAGACTGACACTCAAACAAAGACCATGAATGGATATAACATAGAACCTCTGCTCAGATGTGGCCCGTGGTAGCTCAATAACCAATTGGTTTCCCAGGACTATTTCTAATAGGAACTCAATGGCAGACTCTCTGACCTCCCCTCACCTCAAGGGAGGAGCTAGGAGTTAGGCCACAGAGGAGGACTTTGCAGCCAGTCCTGAAGATACCTGATAAAACAGGGTCAAATGAAAGGTGTGGAGGTCCTCGCCTATCAGTGGACTTGGAACAGGGCAGGGAGGAGATGAGGGAGGGTGGTGGGATTGGGGAGGGAATGAGGGAGCCGGATACAGCTGGGATACGGAGTTAACAAAATGTAACTAATAAAAAAATAAAATTAAAAAAAATATATATATACAATTACTGACTCCCCAAGAACTACATATCTGATAGTTTCTCAATATGCCTTCAACAGAAATATTTTTGAATAGCTACAAACCATCTTTCAGAAACTATAAGTTATGGCTGTTTGTAATAACATTTCATAATCATTCAATATTTTATTCTATATCTCAACTTTTTCTTATATTATCTGGTACCCTAATAAACAAAAATGAGGAAACAGGAAAAAAAATACTTAACAGTGCAAACAATCCAATATTATTATTATTATTATTATTATTATTATTATTTTGTTTTTATTTTAATTTCTGTAATTCCCTTAATACCTGAACTTGTTCCCTTTCAGATTGGACTTTCTCTCAGAGAACAGTAATTTCCTCCTGCAGTGTTCCCATATCTCCTGCACATGTGGCAAGTAAAGCCATGGGGGCAGAGGCTGCAGGAGGATAGTCTGAATAATGAGAGTAAGTGTTTCTTCCTGTTACTCTGTTTCATCCTCACTATCTAGCTCCTAAATTGTTTTCTGCTCTCAAATTACACAAACCTGTTTGAGCTCCTTTATGAATATTTGAAATAACTTCAGGAGTACGTTTTTTTCTGCCTGTTTGACTGCTCTAATTTCCCCAAGTAACTCTTTAGCTTGTGGTGTTCCTTTTCTCAAGTTTCCAGATTGATGGTACCTTCAACTGGGAACCAGGAACAAACTTAATTTACAAACTAAAGGGGATAAGGAACTTTCTTTCAATTCCTCAATTTTATTAGCATTGACTTTTAAGTCCTCATTAACATCTCCCTGTATTTCTCTGCCCCATGATTTTGCTTCCTGCCTACTTTGTCTTCCTCCCTGGTATGGACGGTCATCACTAAGCACATATGTGCTTCTATCTCTGATCTCTCTAATAATTTAAACATGAATGGATGTTGCATTTTGTCAAATGCTTTTTCAGCATCTAAGGAGATTATCATGTTTTTTTTTTCATTTTTTAATATGGTGGATCACATTGATGAATATCTGTATATTGAACTACCCCTACATACCTGGGATGAAGCCTACCTGGTCATGGTGGATGATATCTTTAATGTGTTCTTGTATTTGGACAAAGACATAAAGTACCTTGGTAATACTCTATCCAAAAATTCTCAACTTCATATGGACAAAAAAGACACCCAGAATTGCTAAAACAATGCTCTACAATAAAAGATCTTTTGAAATTATCTCTATCCCTGATCTCAAGTTGTACTATAGATAAACAGTAAAATAGAACACACAGAAATAAACCCACACACTTACAACACCTGATTTTGGAAAAAGATGACAAAGCCATGTAATGCAAAAAAGATAGCATGTTCAACAAGTGGTTCTGGTCTAACTGGATGTCTACATGTAAAAAAAAAAAAATACAAATAGATCCATACTTATAACCCTGCACAAAACTAAATTCCAAGTGGTTAAAAGACCTAAATATTAAACCAGACATATTAAGTCAGTTAGAATAAAAATTGGGGAAGTGCCTTGAACTCATTAGCACAGGAGACAACTTCCTGAACAGAAAACCACCAGCACAGGTTCTAAGAGCAACAATCAATAAATGGGACCTCATGAAACTGGAAACCTTCTCTAAAGCAAAGTACACAGTCATCAACACAAAATGAATGCCAACAGATTGGAAAATAATCTTTACCAAGCCTCATTGTGACAGAGAGATAATATCCAGTATATATACAAAACTAAAGAATTTGAAAAGCAACAAATCAAATAATCCAATTAAAAATGGGGAACAGAGCTAATCAGAATTCTCAATAGAGGAATATTGAATGGTAGAAAAATACTTAAAGAAATGCTCAATCAATGTTGTTAGCCATCAGGGAAACACAAATCAAAAAGACCCAGAGATTTCATCTTACATGCATCAGAAAGGACAAGATAAAAAACTGAAGTGACAACACATGCTAGAGAAATTGTGGATGAAGGGAAACCCTCCTCCACTGTTAGGAATGTAAACTTGTACAAGCATTCCTAAAAACAATCTGGTGCTTTTTCAGACAACTAGGAATAGTGCTTCCTCAAGATTTAGCTATCCACCCCTAGGCATATATCGAAAAGAAGTTCAAGTACACAATAAGGACATTTGCTCAACCATGTTTGTAGCAGCATGTTTGTAATAGCCAGAACTTGGAAGCAACCCAATGCCCCCCAACTGAATAATGGTAACAGAAATTGTGATACACCTACACAATGGAATATTACTCAGCAATAAAAAACAGGAAATCAAGAAATTTACAAGGCAATTGTAGGAATTGAAAAGATCATCCTAAGTGAGCTATTCCAGAAGCAGAAAGACACACGGTATATTCTCACTAACAGATATATAATATTAGATAAACCTACTAAAATCTGTACACCTAAAGAAAGTAATCAAAAGGGAGAACTCTGGCTAAAATGCTCAATTCTCCTCCCAAAAGGCAAAGAGGATGGACATCAGAAGAAGAAGAAACCAGGGAACAAGTTAGGAACCTGCCACAAAGGGCCTCTGAAAGGCTCTGCCCTGCTGACTATGAAAGCCGCTGCTGATTCTTCTGGCCAACTGTTGGGCAGAGTGCATGGAATATAATGAAAGAAGTGGGAAAGAGTAAGATCAGGAGAGGGCAGGAGCTCCACAAGGAGAGCAGCAGAACCAAAATATCTGAGCACTGGATTCTTTCCTGAGACTCATTCTCCAACCAGGTACCATTCATGGAGATCACCTAGAAACCCTGCAGAGATGTAGCCCATGGCATTTCAGTGTCCAAATAGGTTTCATATTAATGGGAACAGAGACTGCCTCTGACATAAACTGATTGGCCTTCTCTTTGAAAACCATATCCTGATGGGGGAGCAGCCTTAACAGGCCACAGAGGAAGACAATGCAGCCATTCCTGATGAGTTCTGATAGGCTAGGATCAGAAGGAATAAGAGGAAAACCTACCTTATTTGGGGAGGGGCATGCATGGAGAAGGGGGATGGGAGGTGGGATTGGGAAAGTAGGGGGGTTATGTGGCGATAGGAAGTGAATGTAGTGTAATTATTAAAAATTAAAATGAAAAAAAAAACTATAGGCTTTTTGCTTCTTCTGTTGTTTTTGAAGTCCAGCTTTATTTCATTGTGATTTGATAGTATACAATGAATTATATCAATATTCTTATATCCATTGAGGTTAGCTTTGTGGCCAACCATATGGTCTATTTTGGAGAAGGTTTTTGTTTCTCTAGGTTTCGGTCTCTATGTCTGAATCTGTCTCTCTAGCTTTTTCTCTCTGTGTCTCTTTAAGTTTCCCTCTTTCTTCACTGACTCTTGTGGTTTCTCAATTCTGCTGAAGGACTAGAAGAAGATGACTCTTTTCTGACGTGACATCATGGATTGTCTCTGTAATAATATAAGCAAGGTCCCAATAAAAAATTTTTGTTCATAGAGTTGCCTTGGTCAAGGAGCATTTTTTACAGTAAGTAATTCACTTACTGAAGACATATCTGTGCATTTAACAAATAATAATGGAATCTGTGATAATGTGAAAATCACATGCCAAGGAAATCTGATCTTATTAGTGAACACTTGAAAGAAATATGTGACACTTTTTCTGAACTAAGTGTCTTGGACACAGGAATTGTCATCTCTAGTTTCTGTACTTTCAGCTTGCCAGATGGAAGCATATAGGGCTGCTCAGGCTTTCTCTCAAGCAGGCTGTCCACTTGGCCCTTTTAATAAATGGCTCCTGAAAGTCTTACAGGCTTTCACCTATTTCAAGCTATAATCCTCCCCTTTAATCAATCAGCACCTGAGAAAATATTGAGGTTTCCATGAAGATGAGTAAACAATCTTTCCTCAGTGTCCAGTAGGTCCAATTCTGTGCACATGTGACTTTTTCTTGTGAAACCCAACAAACCCTATGTCATCCCTCTATCCAGATCCTACCTCTTACTTCCTGTTTACCTCTTTGACATTGTCAAGTAGGAAATGAAACTTTAGTGTTTATTGAAATTTACAGCTTCCTAAGTAGGAAAGCTTCAATGTGATGTTGGATTAAGGGGAATGTACCAAATGACAAGCTAGTCTCATACTGTGGTCGTGGATCTGAAATTTCGTAGCCTGTGTTGCTTGAAAATTTTCTTTGGATGTTCTGGCCCACAACTCAATTAACTTCCACCCCATCTCCCTAGTGGAAGACAGTTTTGGTCACAATAGATGTCTTATTGCCACTTTAACCCCCACAAGTAGGAGACCTCTTAATAAGTGAATACATACCATATTTGTCTTTCTGAATTTTAGTTACTTCACCATGATGATTTTTCCTGGTTCTATAAATATGCCTGACTATCAATGTAATTTCTTAGCTGAATAATTCTCAGTTGTGGAAGTATATCACATTTTCCCCAATGGAGATTGTCATTCCTGCTCTGTAGAACTTAGAAGTTGCAGGACTTTAGTCATTGTATTCAATGACTATCAGCATAACTATTTTCTTTTAGCCTAGAAAAAAGAAAATGGAAGGACTAGCCTACAAGTCCCTGTATTTTCTTTTTTCTGGTAATTTGATTTGTAATATCTCCTTGAATCTATTTACATACTGAGTCCCCAAAGAGGAACATTCTGGGAAGTGTTAGGAGGTATAGCCTTGTTAGATAAAACTTTTCCTTTTGGAATATATTATGGGGAGGTTGTTCTTTATGGTTGATATGCCAATGAAAGTGACCAGACTGAATGGAGTCTCTGTCTATTGGTCTCTGTCACTTTCTTTGTTCCTGCCAGTCTTAGTCTCTCTATTTTTGAACCTGTTTCTCTAGCTCTTTCTCTTTCTCTCTCTCTGCCTCCTCTTCTCTAACTGCAGCTTGTGGTTCATTATGAAATGTCTTCAGTTTTTCTGAAGGGCTATAACAAAATGACTACATGCTGAGCTGACATTATGAACTGTCTCTAAAAATATAAGCAAGGTCCAAATTAATCACTTTTTGTTCAGAGATTTGCCTTGATCAGAGAGCATTTTCTCACTAAGTAATTGACTGACTGAGGACATATCTGTGCATTTAACAATTACTAGTGGAATCTGTGATAATGTGATAGTCACATGTCAAGGACACGTGACATTATTAATGATCATTTGAAAGAAATATGTGACCCTTTTAGTAAACAGTTATTGTACACAGACACTGACATCTCTGGTTTGTGTGCTTTCACCTGCCAAGATTGAGGCATGTAGGACTACTCAGGCTATCTCTCAAGCAGGCTGTCTAGTTGGCCCTTTTAGTAAGTGGCTCCTGAAACTTTTAGTGGCTTTCACTTACTTCATGACATCATTATATCTCTCAACCAACCAGCACCTGAGAGAATCTTGAATATTCCATGGAGATGAGTAGATAAAGTTACCTAGTATTTCTGATCTTGTGCAAATGTGACTTTTTCTTATGAAACTCAAAAAGCCTTTACCTCATCCTGATCTTGCACCTTTACTTCTGTTTACCCCTCTGACAATGTCAGGTAAAAAAGGAAACTTTAATATTTATTAAATCGGACACCTTCCTAAGTAGGGAAGCTTTAAAGTGATGTGGGATTAAGGGGAATGTACAGAATGACAAGGTGGTCTTCTACTTGGGTCTCAATTAAACACTTTTTGTTCAAAGAGTGGGCCTCGTCAGTGAGCATTTTCACAATAAGTAAATCACTGACTGAGGACATATCTGTGCATATAACAAATAATAATGGAATCTGTGTTAGTGTGAAACACATATGTCAAGGACTAGTGACTTTATTAATGACCAGTTGAAAGAAATATGTGATTCTTTTCCTTAACTAAGAGTCATCTCTGGTTTGTGTGCTTTCAGCTGTCCAGATTGAGGCATGTAGGGCTGCTCAGCCTTTCTCTCAAGCTATCCACCTGGCCTTTATAATAACTTGCTCCTGAAACTCTTCCAGACTATCACCTGTTTCATGACATTATTCTCCCACACAGCCCAAAACACCTAACTCTTGTGACATAATAATTGCACTTTGTAGTCATAATACCATTGTGAATTCATAATACCATTGTGATGTCATACTACCATTATGATCTCATACCACAATCATGTCATAATAGCATTGTGCTGTCATAATAGCATTGGGATGTCATGAAGAATTTTGATTTCATAATGCCATTGTGATATCATTATAGTTTTGTGATGTTATCATAGCATTTTGATGTCATAATAGCATTGTGATATCAAATAGCACTTGAAGTCATACCACCGTTGTGATAGCATAATACCATTGCAATGTCATATCACAATCATGTCTTAATAGAATTGTGCTGGCTAATAGCATGGGGATGTCATGATGAATTTTGATGTCATGATGCCATTGTGAAGTTAATAGCATTGTGATGTCATAATACAATTGTGAGATATAAAACCATTGTGATAGCATAATAGTATTGTGATGTCATCATAGCATTGAGATATCCTAATATGATTGTAAAGTCATAATAGCATTGTGATGTCAAAATTCCACTGTGATGTCATAAAACAATCATGTTGTAAGAGCATTGTGATGTCATAATAGCATTATGATGTCATAAAAGCATTCTGTTGTCATAAAAGCATTGTTATGTCAAAATAGCATTGTGAAGTCATAATAACATTGTGAAATCATCATACCATCTGAATGTTATAACATTGTGATATCATAGTAGCATTTGGATGTCAAAATATCTTTGCGTTGTCATAATAGCAATGTGACTTAATATTATTGTGATATCATAATAGCATTGAGATATGATAATAGCACTGTGATATCACAATAGCACTATGATATCATACCATAATTATTTTGTAAGTGCTTTATGATGTCATAATATCATTGGGATGTATTAATGAATTTTGATATCATGATGCCATTGTGATATCATCATAGCATTGTGATGTCATCATAGCATTGTGATTTTATTATAGCATTGCTTTGTCATAATACCATTGGTATGTCATCACATCATTTTGATGTCATCATAGCATTGTGATATCTTAACACTGCTGTGATGTCATAATACATTTGTGGTGTCATA
This sequence comes from Meriones unguiculatus, assembly GCF_030254825.1. NCBI lineage: Eukaryota > Metazoa > Chordata > Mammalia > Rodentia > Muridae > Meriones > Meriones unguiculatus. The sequence continues at coordinate 26,896,681 of NW_026843710.1, read as the reverse complement.
ATAGCATTCTAATGCCATCATAGCATTGTGATGTCGTATCATTCTGATATCCTTAAACCATTGTGAACTCATACAGTTATGAAGTCATAATAGCATTGTGATGTCATAATAAAATCATGATGTCATAATACCATTGTAATGTCAAAATACCCTTTTGCATTCTGAGGCTGACATAGCATTGTGATGTCATAACATCATTGTAATGTCATATCATTGTGATATCAAAATAACATTGTGATGTTCTAATGGCATTGTGATATCTTGATTTCATTCTGATGTCAAAATGCCATTGTGATGTCATAATAGCATTTTCAGGTCATAATGTCATTGATTGTTGTCAAAATGGCATTGCGATGTGATACCACAATCATGTTGTAACAGCATCTTAATGTTATAATAACATTTTGATGTCATAATAGAATTTTGATAGAATAGCATTGTGATGTCACATCCTTGTGCTGGAATTATAGCATTTTGATGCCACAGTACCATTTTGATGTCATAATTCCATTTGATGTCATAATAGCATTGGGATGTCCTATCATTGTGAAGTCATAAAACCATTGTGATATCATAACATTGTGATGTCATAATAGCACTGAGGTGACATACCAATGTGATATCATTATAGGATTTTAATGACATGATACCACTGAGATATTATAATATTATTGTGATGTCAAAACAGCATTGTAATGTCATAACGCCATTGTGATATGATAATACTCATGTGCTGTCAGGATATGATTGTGATGTCATAATTGCATTGTGAAATCATAATACCATTGGAATGTCATACCGTTGTGAAGACATGAGACAATTGTGATGTCATAATACCATTGTAATGTCATACCACAATCATGTCATAATAGCATTTGATGTAATGCTATTGTGATGTCTAATAGCATTGTTATGTCATAATAACATTGTGATGCCATGAGAATTGTGAAGTGATAATACCATTGTGATGTCATAATAACACTGTGAAAATATACCTTGGTGATGTCATACCATTGTCCTGTCATTATGTCATTGTGATGTCATTCTCACTTTAAGTTGTCACATTAGTATTATGATGTCATAATACCATTGTGAAATAATAATACCTTTCTTATGTAATACCATTGTGATGTCATTATATCTTTGTAATGTCATGATAGCATTTTTTCAGGTCATAATATTATTGTTATGTCACTGCACAATCATATCATAAAAGCATTGTGATGTCATAATATAATTTGATGTCATAGTATCATTGTGAAGTCAAAATACTATTGTGATATCATAATTGCATTTTGAAGTCATAATGAAATGGTGATGTCAAAATTCCACTGTGATGTCATAATGAGAATAGGAGGTCATAACAGAGTGTTATCTCATAATAGCACTGAGATGTCATGACACCATTGTGATGATATGATACAACTGAGATGTAATAATAAAGTTGTAATGTCATAATACAATTGTGATATCATAATTTCATTGAGATGTCATGGTAGCATTATGATGTCATAATATTTATGTGATGTCATAATAGCATTTTGAGGTGATTATCCCATTGTAATTTCATAATAGCATTGTGATATCATCATAGCATTGTATTGGCATAATGTTCTTTTAAAATGTATACATCTTACCCTTGTTCATTCAAATGCTGATTTCTAGCCCCCACTCTGGTTTCAATCCAGATGTTGCATTGTGATACTTATTCTAAGTATCTTGTCTCAACTTTATGTAAACAGACCAAAATAAGCTACAAGCAACAATGTTGAGCAATTGGAGGAGCCAGGGTGCAGGAAAAGAGTGGGAGGAGCCAGAGTGCAGGAAATGAATGTGAGGAGAGAGGGTGAGGGAGCAGAGCTTGGAGAGTATAGCTGGAGGAGAGATCTTAGAACAGAGTGGAGAGAATAAAGCAGACCTAACACTTCACAAAAAAAACATCATGGGTAAAATCTAAATGTTAGGAAACTATGAGGGCTTGAAGGTTGAGGAGGCAGGAACTATTGACCAGCATTGTGCTCTAAGTTAACCAAAGAAACCCAGTCTCTGTGTGGTGAAATGGTTATACAGCTGTCTATGAGTAACAGCAAGCATTAATAAAAGATGAACCAATAGTAAATATTAATCATCACCTACAACATACCATTGTGAAGCCATTATACAATTGTGATGTCATTGCACCATTGTGATGTCATATCATTGTGAACATATAAAATAGCATTGTGATGTCATAATAGCATTATGATGACATAATAGCATTGGGATATTATAATTACATTGGGATGTCATAATACCATTGGGGTATCATGACAAAACTATTATGTCATCATACCATGGTGATGTCCTAATACCATTGGGAGGTCATCATAGCATTGTGATGTCATAATATTGTGATGCCATAAAACCATTGTGATATTATGATATCAATGTGCTGACATAAAAACATTGTAATGATATAATAGTACTTTGTGGTCATAATGCCACTATGAATTAAAAATTCCATTGTGATGTCCAACAACAATGATGTTGTAATAGCATTGTGATATCATAATATGATTGTGATATGATAACAATAACATGATGTCATGATAGCATTGTGATATCAAAATTGCATTGTTATCTTATATTATTATTGTGATGTTATAATTCCATTGTGATATCATACCATGAGATCATAACATTGTGATATCATAATAGCATTGTGATGTCATAAAAACATACTAAATTCATAACTTCATTGTGATGTCATAATAGCAGTGTGATATCATTGCAGCATCATGATAATACCACTGTGACATCAAAATTCAATTTTGCTGTTATACCAGGTGATTTATTAATGACCTCTTGAAAGAAATATGTGACACTCTTCCTGAACTGAGAGTTTTGGACCCAATAACTTCTAATTTCTAAGTTGTGTGCTTTCAGCTCCCCACATCGAGGTATGTAGGGCTGCTCAGCCTTTCTCTCAAACAGGCTGTCCACTTGGCCTTTTAATAACTGGTTCCTGAACCTCTTTCTGGCTTTAACCTATTTCATGACATCATTCTCCCTCTCAGCCAATCAGCACCTGATTCTCAGAGCATTGTTCTCCTTGTGTCCTCAAATCCCTCAACATATGACACTCTTCCTGCCTCCTCTCCTGCAGGCTTTCAAAGCTCTGAGGGGAGGGAGAATTTCATAGGGAAATCATATTTTAAGCTGGGTGTTTTAAGGTATTTCTGTCTATAGTATTGGACTGTGTGTCTCTATATGCAATCCCATTTGAGGCAGAAGTAAGCATCTCTGTGGATACAAGAACATGACACTGATCTATGAGATGAGGGCAGAGAGCAACATATCCTAATAACAAAAGCTGGGTTTGATTGAAAATTTCTGTAGGATTCCCTGGCCCCACAACTCAATTAACTGCCAGCCAATGCCCTTAGTTTAAGACTTGTTTGTTCACAATAGATAGCCTATTGGAACTTTATCCCCCACTATTAGACCTCCCAATAAGTGAAGACATACCATATTTGTCTTTCTGCATTTTAGTTACTTCATCCTGGATGATTTTTCTTGGTACCATCCATTTGCCTGAAAGTAACATGATGTCATTTTCTTAGCTGAAAAATACTCTGTTATGAAAATATTCCACATTTTCCCAAAAGGGGATTGTCAGTGCTGTTTTTTAGAACTTGGAAGTTTCTGGGACTTTAATCATTGTATTGAATGACAAACTATGTTCATTTAGCCTAGAAGTCCCTCCATTTTCTTCCACTTCCTGGTGAATTGAATTGCAATGTCCTCCTGAGGCTTATCTATTTACATGTTTGATTCCTGGTGAGGAAAATCAGGGAAGGGTTAGGAGTTATGGCCTTGTTAGGTAATATAATTCCTATTGGAGTTATATTATGGGAGTGTGTGCTTTGAGGTTGATATGCCAACTTGAAAGAAATATGTGACACTTTTCCTTAAATAAGAGTCTTGGACCCAGGAACTTTCCTTTCTAAGTTGTGTGCTTTCAGCTACCCAGATGGAGGCATGTATGTCAGCTCAGCCCTTCTCTCATATAGGCTGTCCATTTGGCCATTTTAATAACTGGCTCCTGAAAATTTTACTGACTTTCATGTGTCTCATGACATCATTCTGCCTCTCAGCCAATCAGTACCAGAGAGCATCTTGAGGTTTCCATGGAGATGAGAAAACAAACATTTCCTCAGTGTCCAGTATCTCTGATCCTGTGAACAAGTGATTTTTTTCTTGTGAAACCCAATAAGGCTTTTTCTCATCCCCTAATCCAGTTCCCATACCATTACTCCTGTTTACCTCTGAGACAATGTCATGTAGAAAATGAAACTTTAATGTTTATTTAACTGGAGAGCTTACAAAGTAGGGATGATTCAATGTGATATGCATTTAAGGGGAATGTACTGAATGACAAAGTGGTCTTCTACCATAATCTTGGATCTGAAATTGCCTAGATTGTGACTTTGAACTGAGCATTTACTTGTGTAATCACTACATGTACCTTTACATTCTTATTGATATAATAGGCTGGCATGGTATAGGTTTTCTGGGGTATTGAGTCTGTAAGAACAGGGAAAAGAGAATGAAACCAGAAAGTTCCTGAGACTTGTTTGGCTGAAATAGTAAAAGAATGAGTGTATGTAAAAAGAGAACTGAGAGGCAATTAATTATTTGACAGCTGGTGCTCTACACTAGTGTTGCTAAACCTCTTTGAGCAGGGTTGCCAAGGTTCATCTGGCTGGATCAGTAGCTGTGTTCTTACTCAGTGGTCAGTGAGGAACCCACCTGGTTCTGAGGCCTTCCAGACAGAGAAATGGATCCATGCTATATGCCTAGGATAAAAGAGCAGTTGTGTTTCATTTAGTGGTGCTCCAGACAAAATCTCTACATGTAGTGTTAGTTCTAGGAGTGCTTGTTCAGAGGTGCCACATGAGCCCATGGAGTCTGAAGTAGCTGGTCAACCACTAGTTCATGGCTAGGATTCTCTGCTACATAATGAGATCCTGGAGAGCATGCCTTACAAAGTAAAACTCTGCCCTCCTTTGGAGAATCTTTTCTCCATGTTAAAAATCATTGTAAAAGTTGTCAACATAATATTTTTATTGAATATTTGGAAATTTCATATAATATACATTACGATGTTCTTCCATTGATCCCATGGTCAAATTCCTACTCATGTGTCAAAATAAACATTTTTTTCTTTAAAATGCATCAATTGAAGTATGTGTTGTTCATTTACTCATTAGAACATAGTCAGAATCTAAGTGCCAAGTCCCTTGAAAAAACCTGAGTTCATCCTTGTCCCATCCTGGCACCACCCCTGCCCCAATCCGCGGGACCTAGTTATTCGTGGGGGCGAAGGGGGTCAATCCTGGAAAAGATGGGCGAGAGAGAGAAAGGACACAAGCAGACGGTTGCTGGTCAAGTGTCAGCTTTATTGAGATTTGGTATTTCTTTTAAAGCACAGCTCTGGCAGGGCGGGGGAGAGGGGCGAGAAAAGGGGAGTAGTAGTGGAAAAATACCAACGCCCTTGGTGGGGAGATGGGAAGTTCCCAAGGCTAAGAAGGTGGGTTAAAGAGTTACAAAGCCCTAAGATAATATCTGTGGTCACGGATGTGTCCCAAAGCAAACCGTTTCGGGACCAATGGGTCGTAATAAACTATGGCCTGCTGGCGTCCAGTGCTTATCTGGCAGGCCAGGCTCTTAGGGAGGGTCCGAGGGCTTAGTTCCCAACATCTCCTCCCTTTTTATCTCTTTAAAATGAAGGGACCCTTTAAGATTCTCAATGAGCATAAAAAAGGCATTTTGCAAGAGCCATTTTGTATAGCCTACTCGGGGTTATCCACACAAGCAAGTTTTGGAGGCCGTGTTCCCCAAAGCAGGACATCACCACCATTGTCGACAGTCTATGCCACTTCTGGTGCAATGGGACAAAACCCTCAGAGTGCTAGGGCTATAGACAGTGCATATCAACAAGTATGGCGGCATAAGTCCTCATTATGATCAGGGGCACAAATGGGGTCTGAGCCTGGTGGAAGGCAATGCTTGGCTGTTACCTGTCATTGGAGCAACCTCCTCTTATTGCGAGGCTGTCCTGTCTTAGGTGGGTGAAGACTGACTTGCACACAACCATCACTGACTTACCAGACCGCGCAGTTTGTGAAACTGTAACGCATTAACTCTCCTCAGAAAGAATGAGGGCCAACCCCGAGTTAAGAGCTACAAGACATTTGTTAAATATGTTTGAATTAATTTTAACGAAATTGGTCAGCCAATTGTGAGAATCATAAAGGGTCCAGATCTAGTTGAGAGAGCGGCTCCAGAACTTCCATCTTGGGCCAGGGGATATTAGGGTGGAGAAATCGAGGGGGCGGGAAGCTGGGGCATCAGGTGGAAGCTCTATGGCATATTCTTCTTCTCCAGCCAGGCGATGGTAATGGACTCCAATGGGCTTGATTGCAGAGCTTACCTGGTTCTTAACAAAGTTTGTGAGATGATTAAAGGCCTAAGGGCCAAAAGAGAGGAGCAAGAATAGACCCATGAGGGGGCCCAAGAGACTGGGAAGGAGGGTGGAAAGTGATGGAGAGGTGGCGAACCAATTTTGTTACCAGGATTCTTGTTCTCGAGCCTTTTTGCGTTCTTCTAGGCTCTTTTTGACCTTATCTAAGCTGTTTTGTACCAATCCAGTCTTATCAGAATAAAAACAGCATTCCTCTTCAAGGGCCGCACAAAGGCCTCCCTCTTTTAGAAAAACTAAGTCAAGGCCTAGCCGGTTTTGAAGAACTACTTTGGAAAGGGAAGCCACAGAATCTTTAAGATTTTGTACTCCCTCTTGGAGTTCACTCAAGTCTTTGTCGATAGTCGATTGGAGCTGGGAGAAATGTTGTTGAGAGGTGACCATAGAGGCAATACCAGTTCCAGCTCCTGCAGTACTCTCAAACCCAGAAGTACCGTAAGGGTAACAGCAGTTAGGGGCTCTCTTTTTTTTATATAGGTATGCCATTATCATAGAAAAATAAAAAATTATCGGGGTCATGGACAAAAAATCGGGGAAGAATAACAACAACAACACAATAGTCTTTACTATCTATAAAAGCCTTATTAATTATATAGGTAGTAAGTCCCGTGGCGCAAACAAGGTAAGTATTATTTGGGGCTTTTGTATAAGAAAATGTTTGATTGACAACAATTGTCTGATTACAGACCGATTGTCATGGTCTTGGGGGGAGCATGTTGGGCCCAAAAAGGCAGTAGCCAAATCCCGTAACCGAACTAAGGGTAAGGCCTCCCTCAGGGGGGCATGCCAAAGTAAGTCAGCAGTTTCATTGGTGGGGACGGGGCCACTCATCATGGCTATCCCCTCATAGAATAGTGGAGCTTACAAGATTAGGAGTAAGACCAGTGGAGCAGACAAAATAAGTGCCATTAGGTGCAGCAATATATGTAAAGCTTGAATTTACAAGAGTAATATTGCAAATTTCTTGTGAAGCCATCAGGGGTAGCATAGAAGGTCCCACCAGGCACGTTCCAATCTCGGACACCTGTGTGACTGTAAGGCTGACTCTCTCTGGGTGCTGCCACCATAAGGCATTAGAATTATTAGTTGTAATTACTTCTAAGGGTAAGGCTATGCCCTCGTAGAAGGGTGGCCGTGGTGAGTAACACACCCAGCATTCCTGAAAATCAGTGGTGTTAATTTGATGTATGGCCTCTTTGTTGATGGGCAGAGGCAGAAGGAATGTAATTGCCTTTGGCAGGGTTACTAAGTGACTAGAAATCACAGGATGGCCCACCAAGATGTGTTAATAATGGTAATTTGGAAAGTTCCTCAGAAGAGTTACTTAGGAAGCCCTGAGGGAGATTAGGATTTAAGGTATTTCAGGAAGATGATCTTATCTAAAGCTCCAGGTCAGCCAGGAATGCACTATTGTATCCGGGCAGTAGTCCGGTCAAGCCAGATGCCAAAATTTAGGGGGCAGCAAGGTGCCAGAAGGTCCCCCTTTATTTTATTTTTACAAGGTCATAATCCCAAGGGAACCGTGCCTGTCTTAGGTGGGAATCTGGGGAATTCAACCCTTGCTAAACTCGTCACCGGATACATCAGCAGCAATTGGCTGAGATCCTGTCTTACGTGGCAAAAAAAAGGGGGGGGGGACAGAAGACCACTGAGGATTCTCTTACCCATCACTGTCTAACCAGTTCAGCTCACTGGGATGATTAGCATTAGGCTTATTCATAGTCTTGGCTGACCATCTCTAGCCTTTGATAGTGCACCTGGATGGGGTGTACCTTTAGGGCCTCAATCTGCTGTTTAATAAAAGCCATAATTTTGTTAAAGAGAACTGGTCCTATTGAAAGAATTATCAATAAGATAAGCAGGGGACTAAGGAAAGGACGGAGATAGGGAAGGAGCCCATTCCTGTGCTGCTTAAGTCCACCATGAACATATATCAGCTGGAGGCAAAGGATCACAGTCCATGGAAACAGTTGTTTTTCTTCCATCATTTCTGTAAAGAGATATAAAAGGAATATGGTCTCAGGGTAATTTTTTTACCCTGGACTGATGAGTGTTATTATTATTATCTATATGCTTTACATATAATGGCAACCATCTGGCTGCATCTATCTCTTTAGAATTGATGCAAACTGATTCTCTGCCCCGTATCAGGACAGGACCTGGACCATACCATTTGTTGTCCAAAGGATCTTTCCATAGGACAGTAGCAAACTGTCTTTCTGTGTCCATATGCCAGAAACATTCCACAGCTGAATGTCCATATTTTCGAGTTTCAGGACCTTGTTAATTAAAGTGTTAATTAAAGCCTCACCGTACTTTTCCAGAGTATGGAAGAATGTAACTGCCCCGGACTCTGGTCCTCTGCTTGGGCAGAGATAAGGAAGTGAGCAAGCAAAGACCTCCACTCTGCAAAGAAGAATGACCAGGTCTATGCTTGAGAGATAATATCACGTAGCAATCAACCCAAATGGACTCAATTCTTCTTCTGAAGAGCCCCGGACCTTCTCTCAGGCTCGCTCCTCAGAGAAGACACAGGTAGAAGCTAATTGCTCTTCATCTTTGGCTGTAGCCACATCTCCACTAGCAGGAGATTCTGAATGTGAATTAAAGATCAGATATTCCTCAGGTGTCTGGCCAGGTCTGACCAGACCTGAAAGTCAGCTGCCTAATCCCTCATCCAATTATGAGTAGCCAGGATGGCAACCCCTGAACTTCCCTGTGCCTCATCCCCTAACAACCTGAGGCTTATGTGTCTGGGGGCCTGCCCTTAAAATTTTGAAAACATATTTTTAACATAGCCAGAGCCATTATCTGTTTTAAGTTGTGTTGGAAGTTTTAATATAGCAATTGCTGACAACGTATGAGCAATAACATTTTTTTAAGCTTTACCAGTTTGGAGTGTGGAAAATATAACCCACTATAAGTGTCAATGAAAACATGAACATATTTTAAATTACCAAATTTAGGAATATGTGTAACATCCACTTGCCAAATAACATTAGGTACAAGGCCACAGGGATTGACCCCAAGATGGGAAGTAGGCAAAAGGACAACACAAGAAGGACATTATTTAAACAAGTCAGCTTTACAATTACCTCAGTTAAAGGTCCTGGAAGGTTAGAATGAGCTTGTAAATGTCCAATGTAAAAGGAAAAGTTTTTTTTTGTATCAAATTTTGAATTTGTAAATTTTTTTTTTTTTTTACAAATTCAAAATTTGAAGATGTCTAAATTTAATTTGCAGTCTCTAACCTAGGCAAAGACTAAGCTACATAGGCACTATCTGTAAAAATGTTTAAAGACTGTTTATTAAAACTTTAAAACACAGCCAATACTGCAGGTAACTCTGTTATTTACACAGATATGCTAGACACTTGAAAAGATGCATCAACAGGTTGGACTTTGTCATAATAAGCTTACATATGTTAAATGCCATATTTATTAGATCTCTGACAAGCTTAAGGGCCAGCGTATCTGAGTTACTGTTTTTATCATCTGTTCTAAACTATGTCCTATAAAAGAGAATGCTACCTAGAACTATATTTTAAATAGATTTATAAAGGCAACTTTAGTTACCCATCCTAGGCTTAATCTTAAAAAACTGAACAAAGACACTAGGTATAGCTCAACATCTTAACCAACTGTAGTTGTTAGTATAACTTTAAATCTGCTCTTTCTGAACTAAAATTAAAGCAAACCTTTTAATCAGATACAGTTTATAGAGAGGCTAGTAAATCTTGCTGCTCCTACCACTTGTATTGAAATTGAACAGTAAAAGTTTGGCATTTAGCACTAATCAGATGACTGAACATAACTCAGACCTAAATAAAAATGATCGCAAACTCCTGGCTCCACCCTGTCTATCTCTGGACCAGCATGGTGGCTGGCCATGTGTAACTGAACTCAGCTGTAAGCCCCGAACAAATATGGCGGCAAAACTACAGCTCCACACACTCTATCCCTGAATGATCATGGCGGCTAGCCACGTGTACAATCCCCCATAACCACAAGTTCAGGGTCATCTTTGGCTATATATGGAGCTCAAATAAGTTTTAGAATCAACTGCATAACAGAACAGTACAGAACAATCTTAAACTGTATAAATTATTTTAGCCATACCAAACCTATTATCCAGAATTTTTTCCCCTTAAATGAGCATAAAAATACATTTTGAATGAGGAATCGCCAGCCTTTTAAATGAAATATAGCAATAGAGTTTTTGTCCTCTGGTTACATACATTTATTAACCTTTTGCAATGTTCTATATACTTTCAGGTTCCTAGCTTTCTTTCTGGCTTAACCAGACATGCTTGCTTTTTTGCTGTCTCTTGCTTTTTTAGAAAACATAAAACTCTCATCAAATTCCTTTCCATCCTAACATGATCCTGCTGGAGCCCAGCGTCTACAATTTGCTTTTTAAAGGCAAAGCAAACACAAGTTACATTATTACAAAAAGTTCTGAAACTGCCAAATTCTTTTAAAAATAACTTCCCTGTAGCAGACAAGATGGTCCAAGGTCACATAAACTATAAGGAACTTAGAACAAATTTAAGGAACTTGGTGAAACTTTTTCTTTTCTTTGTCTCAAGGTAAAGAACAGGGTGGAAATGTTCTTCCATAAAGCAGCTTAACAAACAGCTCTCCATACGAACATTTTAAAAACTGCAATTTTCTCAATTAGCACAAACAATACGGCAGGGTTTCATTTAGTAAAATTGATAAAATAAATACCTAAAATTATTGTCATACCCAAATGCCTGATAAACTTTAAACATTTTATTATAGCCTTAAATATTTAAACAATTTTTTAAAAACCCTTTTTTGCAATATCAAAACAAAGTATCCCTTTTGTAGGAGAGAAGTCACAAGGCATAACGATAATTTTAAAAGTCAAAACCAGATTTTAAAACCAGAATTTACCAGTACAAACAATTTAATTTTTAAAACCAATACCAATTTAAAATAACTCATCCTTTTAACCTAGAAGGAAATGAAAATTATCTGACTAAGGTTTCCTTTTTTTTTTTTTCATACCAAGATGGTGGTTACATTATAAACCATATGGTAAAGTCAAGATGGCGGCGAGGCACTGAGGCACCTCATACACCACGTGACAACCCACACACATGCATTCATAGACCCCACAAACATGTAGGCACACATGTCATGAGGCCTTTTAGAACAGAAAACAGAAGGTAGACATGAAAAAATACTGCACAGAGACATTCAGATATGAAAAACATTAACCAGCTGGCCAAATTTATTGAAAATACTGATGAAGTTAGGGGCGTCCCCCTGAACTTTGGCAGCTGTGACCACTTTGATCACGTCTTGCTACCCAGATACAGACACCTCAAGCTCAGGAATTTTTAGAACAGAGAACAGAAAATACTATACACACAAACATTGCACAGAAACATTTAGACACTTACGGCCGACACACAAAAACTAAACACAGAGACAAAGACAAAAAACAACCGCGGTACCTGCTTTTTAAATATATAGAGAGAGCATAGCCATGATTTTCACTCAGAACTACAAAAATTCAGAATTTATCAGTGAACACAATTTAATCTTTAAAACTAGAAGTGGCTCCATCTTTCTGGTTTCTGTTCGAGACCTGAAGCTGACACTGGCTGAAGCTTGTGGGAGGGGGTGGAGTAAATTGCAGTCCTGCTAAGCTCTGCAGCTGGCAGAGGCAGGTCTTAGGCCTCTGAGGGTTTGGGCTTTCTCATCCACCCAGTTCTCCACAAGCCTGGCCCTCGGTGGGGGAGTGGGAAGGAGACAAGTAGAGTCCCCATTCCTCCTTTCCTGCTCACCTTGTTACGGCTCCGATCCATGCCCTTTGCCCCAGCCCACCTAGGGGCCTCTTTTTGTTTTGGGCAGAAGGGAAGCAGTGCAAAGGAAGTAGGCTATGAGACTTAGCAGTTTCTTCCCCTGACTCTGTTTCATCCTCACTTTGTAATGAGATGAGGTCTATCTCTTCTTTAGGAGGCTTTTTGGTACCAGCTCTTTTTTATGTACTATCTCTTAACATTTGCTAGCACTGCCAGGTGTAGGCGGACAGTCAGGGTTATGGTACCTGGAAGCCTCTTCTTTCAAATCACTCTCCTCTGAGGGGTCTAATTGGTCAGGGCCTTCTTTGGGAAAAACGGGGAAAGGTAGGGAATTAACAGTAATGACGGGGGGATAATTATTATCTTTATCTCGACCTCTTTCTCTAAGGTCCTCGGGAGGGCAGGCTCCAACCTGATCCCACTTTTCGGCCTATCTCTAGCCCATCAACAGCAAACCATAGACAAATGTCTGACACAAAAACAAAGAACTTAATTAAACCCTTTTTCTTTTAACCCGTATTCCTCTCTCTCTAAGGGAGGCCTTTAATTCCTTAACGAATGATGCCTCCTTAGACAAAGAATGGCCCATCTCGATAGGATGGAAATGTAAAGCTTACCAGGTCATGTAGTCTCTCCGGGTCAGGGTCAGAGGGAGATGATCACACTTGTGTGGTTTCGAAGGCCTTCTTCCTCGCTTCAGGGTCAGTCCAGAGAGACCCATACTTCGAGCCCCACGTTGGGCACCACTCTGCCCCGACCCGCGGGACCTAGTTATTCATGGGGGCGAAGGGGGTCAATCCTGGAAAAGATGGGCGAGAGAGAGAAAGGACACAAGCAGATGGTTGCCGGTCGAGTGTCAGCTTTATTGAGATTTGGTATTTCTTTTAAAGCATGGCTCTGGCAGGGCAGGGGAGAGGGGCGAGAAAAGGGGAGTAGTAGTGGAAAAATATCAAGGCCCTTGGTGGGGAGGTGGGAAGTTCCCAAGGCTAAGAAGGTGGGTTAAAGAGTTACAAGGCCCTAAGATAATATCTGTGGTCACGGATGTGTCCCAAAGCAAACCGTTTCGGGACCAATGGGTCGTAATAAACTATGGCCTGCTGGCGTCCAGTGCTTATCTGGCAGGCCAGGCTCTTAGGGAGGGTCCGAGGGCTTAGTTCCCAACATACCCCTAAGAAGAAGCCCTTAGGCCTGAAGAGCTCTATATTTCATTGCCTTGATAACAGTTTTTCTTATGCATTTATTTATTATGATTTGTTCACTTTGTTTCTCATAAGCTGCTCCCTCCCTTTTCTCCTTCATGTCCCACCCACCCTCCTTCTTCTACCCTTTTGCACTTTCAATAGGTCTCTGTGAGTGTAGGTCCCCCTCCCCCTTGTATCTGACCCTAAATTATCAGGTCTTATCAAGGCCTGCTGCATGATCTTCCTCTGTGGCCTGAATCTCCTGGCATTTTTCACAAACTGTCTGCAATTTCTTCTGTTTATGACACTCTTCCTGCCTCCCCTCCTGCAGACTTCCCAGAGCTCTGCATGGAGGGACAATTTCATAGGGAAATCCCATATAATGCTGGGTGTTTTAAGGTCTGTCTCTCTGAATAATAACAGACTGTGGGTCTCTGTATGCAATTCCATTTGATGCAGAAGGATGCATCTTTGTGGATCCAAGATATGACATTGTTCTGTCATTTGAGGTCAGAGTGCGACATATTTTAATATCAACCGCCTGGGTGGCTGGAAAATTTTTGTAGGATGGCTTGGCCCAACAAATCAATTAACTGCCACACAATTGCCATAGTAGAACACTGGTTTGATCACAATTGATGGCCTATTGGAACTTTATCACCCACTCTTAGGAGACCTCCTAATAAGTGAATACATACCATATTTTTCTTTCTGCATTATAGTTACTTCAACAAGGATGCTTTTTCCTGGTTCCATCCATCTGCTTGAAAATATCATGATGTCATTTTGTTAGCTGAATAATACTCTGTTATAGAAATATTCCACAGTTTCCTCAAAGGAGATTGTCAGTTCTGTTCTTTACTCCTTGGAAGTTGCTGGGACTTTAATCATTGCATTGAATGACAAAATATCAGGAAAAATATATTCTTTTAGACTATAAGTTCTTCCATCTTCTTCCACTTGTTTGTGATTTGAATTGCAATGTCCCCTTGAAGATCATCCATTTACATGTTGAGTCCCCAGGGAGGAAATGTCTGGGAAGGTATGGCCTTGTTAGATAATAAAATTCCTGTTGGAGTTATAATATAGGAGGGTGTGCTTTGAGGTTGATATGCCAATGTAAGTGACCAGACAGACTAGAATCTCTGTGTTTCAGTCTCATTCACTTTATATATTTGTTTTAGTTGGTCTTTGTTTATCTTAATCTGTCTTCATACTCTTTCTTTCTCTCTCTGTCTTTCTCTGTCTGTCTACCTCTCTCTGTCTGCTGATTGTGGTACAGTATGGAAAGCTTTCCATTTTCCTGAAGTACTACAACAAGATGACTGCTTGCAGACGTGTACCTAGATGTTCTCTTTAAAAATATGTGCAAAGTCCCAATTCAGCACTTAAAACAATAAAAAGATTTGCCTTTGTCAGGGAGCATTCTCCCACTAATTCAATGACTTAGGGCATATCTGTGCTTTTAACAAATTATAACAGAATCTGTGATAATGTAAAACACACATGTCAAGGTCACATGACTTTAAAAATGGCCACGGAAAGAAATATTTGACAGTGTTCCTGAACTAAGAATCTTAACTGTCATCTCTGAGTTGTGTGCTTTCAGCTGCCCAGATTGAGGCATGTAGGGCTGCTCAGCCTTTCTCTGAAGCACACTGTGCACTTGGCCCTTTTAATAACTGGCTCCTGAAACACTTACTGACTTTAACCTGTTTCATGTCATCATTCTCCCTCTCAGCCAATCAGCACCTAAGAGAACCTTGAAGTTTCCATGGACATAAAAAAAAAAACAAAAAAAAAAAAACAAAACTTTCCTCAGTATCTAGTATCTCTGATCCTGTGCACATGACATTTTCTTGTGAAATCCAACAAGCCTTTTTCTCATCAGTTTATCCAGATCCCACACCTTTATTCCTATTTACCTCTGTGACAATGTCAGGGAGGAAATGAAACTTTAATATTTATTTAATTGGACAGCTTCCTAAGTAGGGAAGATTCAAAGTTTACAATTAAAACTAGTCATTTAGAACAGAGAAATGTGTCCAAGTTATATGCCTAGGACACAAGAGCAGATGTTTTTCTTGATGTTGTCCTTCAGACAAACCATTCAAACATAATATTACTCCCAGAACTTTTTGTTCTGTAGTGCCACCTGAGCTCATGGGTAAAATCTAGTTCATGCCTAGGATACTCTGCTATATAATGAGTTCCTGTAAAGCATGCCTTGCATGTTCAAACTCTGCCCTCCTTTAGTGCAATCTTTTCTCCTTGTTTAAAGTCATTGTAAAAGTTGTCAACATTAATTTTTTGTTTATGTGGGAATTTCATATAATATATGTTATACTGCTTTTACATTGCTCCCAGGTTCAAATTCCTATCCATGATACACACTGTCTTTTTTTCTTTAAAATATATCAATTCTAATGTGTGTTGTTCATATACTCATTGGAACATGATCAGAATTTCAGTTCCAAGTCTCTTAAAGAAAACTGAGTTCATCCTTGCCTTGCTCTGGCACCACCCTCAAGAAGAAGCAATCAATCCTGAAGAGCTTTATACTTAGTCACCTTGATGACAGTTTTTCTTTTGTATTTATTTATTATGATTTGGTCACTTTGTATCCCTGCTGCTGCCCCCCCCCTTAACTTTCCAGTGCCACCAACAATCCTTCTTCAACCCTTATGTCCTCTCTCTATTTCCCTGATCGTCAAGGTCCACCTCCCCCTTATAACTTACCCTACATTATCACATCTCAACAAGACTGGCTGTATCTTCTTTTTCTGAGGCCTGATTCTCAGGGCATTTTTCTCCTTGTGTCCTCAACTCCCTCTACTTATGACACTCTTCCTGCCTCTTTTCCTGCAGCATTCCCAAAGCTCTGAAAAGGCTGGGATTTTCATAGGTAAATCCCATTTAGAGCTGGGTGTTTTATGGTATCTCTCTGTATAATACTGGACTGTATGTCTCTGTATGAAATTCCATTTGATGCATAAGGATGCATCTCAGTGGATCCAACATATGACATTGATCTATCAGTTGAGGACAGAGAGCAACATATTTTAATAATAACAACCAGGGTTGCTTTAAAATTTCTGGAGGATGGCCTGGCCCAAAAAAAAAATCAATTAATTGCCACCCAATACCTCTAGTGAAAGACTAGTGTGGTCATAAACACTAGCCAAATGGAACTTTATCCCCTAATATTAGGATACTCCTAATAATTGAATACATATCAAATTTCTTTCTGCATTTTAGTTACTTCACACAGAATGTTTTTTCCTGGTTCCATCCATTTACATGAAAATATAATGATGTCATTTTCTTAGCTGAATAATGCTTTGTTATGGAAATATTCCACATTTTCCCCAAAGGAGGTTGTCGGTACTATTCTTTAGAACTTGAAAGTAATTGGATCTTTAAACATTGTATTGAATGCAAACTATCAAGATAACTATGTCTTTTTAGCCTAGATTTCCCTCCATCTTATTCTACTTCCTGGTGATTTGAATTGCAATGTCCCCTGTGAGCTGATCTACTTACATGTTTAGTCCCCAGGGAGGAAATGTCTGGGAAGGATTAGATGGTATGACCTTGTTAGACAATATAATTTCTTTAGGAGTGATAATATAGGATGGTGTGCTCCGATGTTGATATACCAATGAAAGTGACCAGACAGAATGGAGTCTCTGTCTCTAGATCTCTGTCACTTTATATCTTTGTTTCTGTCAGTCTTCTTTTCTCTATTTCTGAATTTGTCTCTCTAGCACTTTCTCTCTCTCTTTCTCTCTGTCTCCCTCTTTCTGTTTGCCACTTGAGGATCAGTATGAAAAGCTCTCACTTCTTCTGAAGGACGATAACAAGATGAAAGCTTGCTGACATGACATCTGTAAATGACCTATACATTTACATGGTACCTGTAAAAATATAAGCAAGGTCTTATTAACACTTTTTGTTCAAAGAGTTGCCTTGTTCAAGTAGTATTTCCACAGTAAGTAATTCACTGACTGAAGACATATCTGTGCATTTAACAAAAAATAATGGAATCTGTCATAATGTGAAAGACACGTGTCTTTATTAACAATATCTTGAAAGAAATATGTGACACTTTTCCTGAACTAAGACACAGGAACTGACATCTCTGGGTTGGGGGTTGGGTGCTTTCAGCAGCCCACATTGAGGCATGTAGGGCTGTTCAACCTTTCGATCAAGCACGGTGTCACTTGTCCCTTTTAATAACTGGCTCTTGAAACTCTTACTGGCTTTTACCTGTTTCATGACATCATTCTCCATCTCAACCAATTGGCACCTGAGAGAATCTTGAGGTTTTCATTGAGATGAGTAGACAAAAATTGCTCAGTGTCCAGTATCTCTGGTCATGTGCACATGTGACCTTTTCTTTTGAAATCCAACAAGCCTTTATTACATCCCTTTTGCCAGATACCACAACTTTACTACTATTTGCCTCTGTGACATTGTCAGGTACGAAATTAAAAATTAACGTTTATTTGCTTGGACAGCTTCCTATGTAGGGAAGCTTCAAAGTGATGTGGGATTAAGGGGAATGAACTGAAAGACAAGATGGTCTCTTACTATGATCTTGGATCTGAAATTTCCTAAGTTGTGCCTTTGAACTGAGCAGTTACTGATGTACTCAATAAATGTACCTTCACATTCTTATTGATATAATAGGTTGTAAGGATCTATGGTTCTCTGTTTCACTGAGTCTTTAAGAGCATCGAAAACAGTAGGAAACCAGACAATTCCTGGGACTGGTTGGGCTGAAATAGAGAAAGATGTGTCAGTGGAAATGGAGAACTGAAGTGCAGTAAATTATATGACAGGCAGGGCTGTTCTACAATAGGGTTTTCAAGGCTGTATGAGAGGGTGGCCTTGACTGACCTGTCCAGCTCAGCAGTTGTGTCCTTCTCTATGGTCAGGGAGCAATCCTCCTGGTTCTGGGATTTACAGTTAAAACTGGACCTTTGGGAAAGAATAATTCTTCCATGTTATATGTCTAGAACAGAAGAACTGCGGTTTCAGAGTACCATTGAACTCATGGGGTCTTAGGTACCTGGATAAACACTAGTTCATGTCTTGGATTCTCTGCTACATATTGAGTTTCTGGAAAACATGCATTATAAAGTCACTTTCTTAGCTAAATAATATTCCTTTATGGAAATATTCCACAGGAGATTGTCAGTCCTGTTCTTTAGAAATTGGAAGTTGCTGGGACATAATCATTGTATTGCATGAAAAACTCTGCCCTCCTTTAGCGGAATCTTTTCTCCATGTTAAAAGTCTTCAACATATTATTTTTATTGTTTATGTGGGAATTTCATATAATATACATTACACTCCTTTTCCATTGCTCCCAGGTTCAAATTCCTACCCATGAATCACATTAAATTTTTTTTCTTTAAAATACATCAATTGAAGTATATGCTGTTCATATACTCACTGGAACATGATCAGAATCTCCGTGTCAAGTCACTTAAAGAAAATTTAGTTCATCCTTGCTGCAACCTGGCCAAGACCCAAAAATAAACCATCAGTGTTGAAGAGCTCTATACTTCATCACCTTGATCAGTTTTTCTTATGTATTTATTCATTATGATTTGTTCATTTTGTATCCCCTTAGCTGCACCCTCCTTCTACTTCCATTCACACCCACACTCCTTTCTCTACCCCTATGACCTTTCTCTAGTTCCGTTATAGGGGAGGTCATTCTCTTTCTATCTGATCCTAGCTTATCAGGTCTCATCTAGGCAGGGTGAGTCATCTACCTCTGTGGCCTGAATCTTTGGGCATGTTCTACTGTGTCCTCAATTCCCTCTACTTACAACAATCTTCCTCCCTCCTCTCCTGCAGGCTTCCCTGAAGGAATGGGGAACTCTATGGGGAGGAAGTATTTCATAGGGAAACCCCATTGTGAATTGTGTGATTGGTTTCCTGTATGCCATTCCATTTGATGCAGAAGGAAGCAGCTTTGGTTGCAAGAACATTGTACTGATATCTCAGTTGAGGGCAGAGAACAACATATTTTAATAACAACAGTGTGGGTTGCTTGTCCATATGACCCCACAACTCAATTAACTGCCACACAATTCCCCAGACGGAAGACTGGTTTGCTCACAATAGATGGTATATTAGAACTTTATTCCCCACTATTAGGAGACCCAGGATGATTTTTCCTGGTCCCATCAATTTTTCTGAAAATATCATGATGTCTTTTTCTTAGCTGAATAATACTCCTTTATGGAAATTTTCCACATTTTCCCCAAAGGAGATTGTCAGTCCAGTTCTTTAGAAATTGAAAGTTGCTGAGACATACAAGGTATTGCATGACAAACTATCAGGATAACTATGTCCTTTTAGCCTAAAAGTCCCTCCATCTTCTTCCACTTCCGGGTAATTTGAATTGCAATATCCACTTGAAGCTCTATGAGCAGGGTTGCCTTGGCTGATCTCACTGGATCTGAAACTGTGCCATATTTAGGGGTCAGTGAGGAACGTCCTAGTCCTGAGGTTTACAGTTAAAACAGGGCCTTCAGGACAGAACAATATGTCCATGTTATATGACTAGCACATATAGTCAAATTCCACTTTTGTGGAAACTTTTCTCCATGTTAAAAGATATTATGGTACCTCTACACAAACAAATATTACTCATCAATAAAAAACAAGGAAATCATGAAATTTGAAGATAAATGATGGGAACTCGAAGTGAGCTATCATAGAAGCAGAGAGACACACATAGTATATACTCACTCATATAGACATATAATATAGGATAAACCTAATAAAATCTGTGCACCTAAAGAAAGTAATCAAGAGGGAGGAATCTGGCTAAAATGCATAATCCCCATCTATAAGGGGAAAGAAGATGGACATCAGATGAAGAAGAAAACAGGGAACATGTTAGGAACTGCCACAGAAGGCACCCTGGTACCACCCAAAAGAAGAAGCCATCAGTCCTGATGAGTTCTAAACTTCATCATCTTGATCACAGTTTTTCTTCTGTATTTATTTATTTTGATTTGTTCACTTTGTTTCCTCACTGCTGCCTCTTCTCTCTTCTCTCCCTATTCCCACCCAACATCCTCTCCTACCCTTAGGCCCTTTCTCTAATTTTGAGGTAGGGAGGGCCTCCTTCCCCTTCTATCTGACCCTAGCTCATCAGGTGTTATCAAAGCTAGCTAAATCATCTTCCACTGAGGTCTGATTCTCAGGGTTTTGTTCTCCTTGTGTTCTTGTGTCCTTAATTCCTTTACTTATGACACTCTTCCTGCCTCCTTTCCTGCAGGCTTCCCAGAGATCTGAGGGGGGGAGAATTTCATAGGGAAATACCATTTAGAGTGGTTGTTTTATCCCTGCACAATATCAGACTGTGGGTCTCTGTATGCAGTCACATTTGATGCCTGAGGAAGCATCTCTGTGGATTCCAGAACATTGCACTGATCTATCATTCGAGGGCATATTTTATAAATAATAGCCTGTGTTGCTTGAAATTTTCCATAGGATTCCCTAGGCTCAGAACTCAATTAAGTGACACCCAATCTCCCTAGTTAAACACTAGTTTGGTCACAATAGATGGCCTATTGAAACTATTAAGTAAACAGCCTGATAAGTGAATACATACAATATTTGTCTTTCTGCATTTTAGTTACTTCATACAAGGTGATTTTTCCAGGTTCCATCCATTTTCCCAAAAATATCATGATGTCATTTTCTTACCTAAATAATATTCCATTGTGGAAATGTTCCACCTTTTCCCCAAAGGAGATTGCCAGTCCTGTTCTTTAGTCCTTGGAAGTTGCTGAGACTTTAATCCTTGTATTGAATAAAAAAACTATCAGGATAACTATGTTTTCGTAGCCTAGAAGTTCCTGCATCT
This sequence comes from Meriones unguiculatus, assembly GCF_030254825.1. NCBI lineage: Eukaryota > Metazoa > Chordata > Mammalia > Rodentia > Muridae > Meriones > Meriones unguiculatus. The sequence continues at coordinate 26,875,244 of NW_026843710.1, read as the reverse complement.
TCTTCCATTTTTGGTGATTTGAATTGTAATGTCCCATTGAAGCTCATCTATTTACATGTTTTGTCCCCAGAGAGAAAGTGTCTGGGGAGTGTTATATGGTATAGCCTTGTTAGATAATTTAATTACTACTGGAGTTATATTATACGAGAGTGGGCTTTGAGGTTGATATGCCAAATAAAGTGACCAGACAGAATAGGTCTGTGTCTCTCTGTCTCAGTCACTTTGTATCTTTGGTTCTGTAGGTGTCGGTCTCTCTATTTTTGAATCTATCTCTCTTTCTCTCTGTCTTTCTCAATCTCCCTCCCTCTGCCTGCCCCTTGTGTTTAAGTATGAAAAGCTCTCAGTTCTGATTGCTGATGTGACATCATGGAGAGTCACTGTAAAATTATAAACAATGTCCCAATTAAACACTTTTTGTTCAAAAAGTTGCCTTGGTCAGGAGTGTTTTCCCACTAAGTAATTCACTGCCTGAGGACATATCTGTACCTTTAATAAATAATATTAGAATCTGTGATAATATGAAAGTCCACTTAAAAGAAATGACCACTTAATGACCACTTAAAAGAAATGTGTGACATATTAACTGAACTAAGAGTCTTGGACACAGGAAATGTCACGTCTGAGTTGTGTATTTTCAGATGCCTATATTGAGGGATGTAGGGCTGCTCAGCCTTTCTCTCAAGCAGGCTGTCCACTTGGACCTCTTAAAAACTAGCTCCAGAAACTTTTATTGGTTTTCACCTGTTTCATGACATCATTCTCCCTCTCAGCCATAGAGCACTTAACCATTGTGATGTCATATTACCATTGTGATGTTATACCAGATTATGTCATAATAGCATTGTACTGTCATAATAGCATTGAGATGTCATGATGAATTTGGATGTCATGATGCCATTTTGATATCACAAAAGCAATGAGATGTCATCATAGCATTGGATGTCCTAATACCTTTGTGAAGTCTTACTGTTGTGAAGGCATAACAGCTTTTTTATTTCAAAATTCCATTGTGATATCATAACACAATAATTTTGAAATACCATTGTGAAGTCATAATAGAATTATGATGTCATAATAACATTGTGAAATCACAATACCATTGGGAAGTCATATTGTAATGTCATAATAGAGTTGTGATGTCAAAATACTTTTGTGATGTCATAATAGCATTATGATTTCCTATCATTGTCATGTCATAATAGCATTGAAATATAATTGCATTGTGATGTCATAAGAGCATTGTAATATCATAATAGCACTGAGATGTCTTAATATCATTGGAAAGTCATACTGTTGTGAAGTCATAATAGCATTGTAATGTCATAATTCCATTGGGATATCATAACACAATTTTGTTTTGATTAAACTTTATTCAGTTTGTATCCCCCCATAAGCCCTTCCCATCCTTTTATCCTGTTCCACCCTCATTTCTTCTTCATGCTTGCCCCTCCCCATGTCCACTGATTGGGGAGGTCCTCCTCTCCTTCCTTCTGATCTTAATTTATCAAATCTCATCACGAGTGGCTTCATTGTCATCTTCTGGGGCCTAGTAAGTCTGCTTCCCCCTCAGGTGGAGGTGATCAAAGAGCAGGCCAATCAGATTAGGCCAGAGGCAGTCCCTTTCCCATTACTATGTTTTCCATTTGGACACTGAACTGCCATGGGCTACTTCTGTGAAAGGGTTCTAGGTTATCTCCATGCATGGTACTTGGTTGGAGCATCAGTCTCTGGGAAAACCCCTGTGTTCAAAATCTGGTTCTGTTGCTCTCCTTGTGGAGTTCCTGTCCTATCCAGATCTTACTATTTCTCACTTCTTTCATGAGATTCCATGCACTCTGCCCAACAGTTGGCCATAGGCCTCAGCATCTGCTTTGATAGTCTGCAGGGCAGAGACTTTCAGAGGCCCTTCATGGCTGGTTTCTAGCTTGTTTCCTATTTTCTTCTTTTTCTGATGTCTTTCCTCTTTGCCTTTCAGGATGGGGATTGAGCATTTTAGTCAGGGTCCTCTCACTTGATTAATTTCTTTTTAGATGTACAGATTTTAGTAGGTTTAACCCATATGACATGTCTATATGAGTGAGTATATACCATGTGTGTCTTTCTGCTTCTGGGACAGTTCACTCAGAATTATCCTTTCCAGGTCCAATCATTTACCTGAAAATTTCATAATTTCCTCATTTTTCATTGCTGAGTAATATTACATTGTGTAGATGTACCACAATTTCTGCCTATATTCTTCAGTTGAGGAGCATCTCAGCCATTTCCTGCTTCTGGCTATTACAAATAAAGCTGCTACAAACATGGTTGTTAAAATGTCCTTATTGGATAAATGCCAAAGTGTGGTATGGCTGGATCTTGAGGAAGTAGTATTCCTAGTTTTCTGAGAAAGCACAAGAGTGATTTCCAGAATGGTTGTACAAGTTTACATTCCAACCAGCAGTGGTTCTCCACACCCTCTCCAGCATGTGTGGTCACTTGAGATTTTCATCTTGGCCATTCTGATGGGTGTAAGGTGAAATCTCAGGGTCATTTTGATTTGCATTTCCCTGATTGGCTAAGACTTTGAGCATTTTTTAAGTGTTTCTCTGCCATTCTGTATTCTTCTACAGAAAATTCTCTGTTTAGCTATGTTCCCCATTTTTTATTTGGATTACTTGGTTTGCTACTTTTCAGATTCTTTTCTTTTTCTAATTTTTTTAAAATTTTTCATCAATTACACTTTATTCATTCTGCATCCCCCCATAAGCCCCTCTCTCCTCCCCTCCTGATCCCACCCTCCCTCCTCCCTCTGCATGCGTGCCACTCCCCAAGTCCACTGATAGGGGAGGTTCTCCTCTCCTTTCTGATCTTATTCTATAAGTTCACATCAAAAGTGGCTGCATTGTCTTCTACTATAGCCTGATAAGGCTGCTCCCCCCTAGGGGGAGGAGATCAAAGAGCAGGCCAATCAGATTATGTCAGAGGCAGTCCCTCTTCACATTACTATGTAACCCAATTGGACTCTGAACTGCCCTGGGCTACATCTATGCAGGGGTTCTGGGTTATCTCTATGAATACTCCTTGGTTGGAGTATGAGTCTCTGGGAAGTTCCCTGTGTTCAAATTTTCTTGTTCTGTTGCTCTCCTTGTGGAGACCTTGTCCTCTCCAGCTCTTAATATTTCCGAGTTCTTACTTAAAATTCCATTCACTCTACCCAACAGTTGCCCATCAGGCTCAGCATCTGCTTTGATAGTCTGTAGGGCAGATGCATTCAGAGGACCTCTGTGGTAGGTTCCTAGGTTTTTTCCTGTTTTCTTCTTCTTCTGATGTCCATCCTCTTTGCCTTTCTGGATGGGGATTGGACATTTTAGTTAGGGTCCTCTCTCTTGCTTAGTTTCTTTAGATGCACAGGTTTTAGTGGGTTTGTCCTATGTCGTATTTCTATATGAGTGAGTATATACCATGTGTGTCTTTTTACTTCTGGGACAACTCACTCAGGATGATCCTTTCCAGATCCCACCATTTACCTGCAAATTTCATGATTTCCTTATTTTTCATTGCTGAGTAATACTCCATTGTGTAGATGTACCACAATTTCTGCATCCATTCTTCAGTTGAGGGGCATCTGGGTTGTTTCCAGCTTCTGGCTATTACAAATAAAGCTGCTACAAACATGGTTGAGCAAATTTACTTTTTGTGTATTTGAGCCTCTTTTGATATATGCCCAGGAGTGGTATGGCTGGATTTGAGGAACCGCTATTCCTAGTTGTCTGAGAAAGCGCCAGATTGATTTCCAGAGTGGTTGTACAAGTTTACATTCCCACCAGCAGTGGAGAAGGGTTCCCCTTTCTCCACACCTCTCCAGCATATGTTGTCACTTGAGTTTTTGATCTTGGCCATTCTCATGGGTGTAAGGTGAAATCTCAGAGTTGTTTTGATTTGCATTTCCCTAATGGCTAGTGAGGTTGAGCATTTCTTTAAGTGCTTCTCTGCCATTCGGTATTCCTCTACAGAGAATTCTCTGTTTAGCTCTGTTCCCCATTTTTTAAGTGGGTTGCTTGGTTTGCTGCTTTTCAGCTACTTTAGTTCTTTATATATACTGGATATGAGTCCTTTATCAGATAAAGGGTTGGTGAAGATTTTTACCCAATCTGTAGGCAGTCACTTTGTTTTGATGACGGTGTCCTTTGATTTGTAGAAGGTTTTCAGTTTCATAAGGTCCCATTTATTGATTGTGCTCTTGGTGTTAGAGCCTGTGCTGTTGGTGTTCTGTTCAGGAAGTTTTCTCCTGTACCAATGAGTTCTAGGGTATTTCCCACTTTTTTTCAAGCCGATTTAATGTGTCTGTTTTTATGTTGAGGTCTTTGGTCCACTTGGACTTCAGTTTTGTGCAGGGTGATAAGTATGGATCTATTTTCATTTTTCTACTTGAAGGCACTTAGTGCTATGAACTTTCCTCTTAGCACTGCTTTCATTGTGTCCCACAAGTTTGGGTATGTTGTGTCTTCATTTTCATTGAGTTCTAGGAAGATTTTAATGTCTTTCTTTATTTCTTCCCTGACCCTCTGTCTTTTAGTAGCAAGTTGTTCAGTTTTCATATATGTGTAGGCTTTTTGCTATTTTTGTTGTTACTGAGGTCCAGCTTTATTCCATGGTGGTCAAGCAATATACAAGGGATTATTTCTTCTTGTATCTGTTAAGGATTGCTTTGTGACCAACTATGTGGTCTATTTTGGAGAAGCTTCCATGAGGTGCTGAGAAGAAGGTAAATTCTTTTGTGTTTGGGTGTAAGGTTCTGTAAATGTCTGTTAGGTCCATTTGATTCATGACCTCTGTCAGAGACATTGTTTCTTTCTTTAATTTCTGTTTTGTTGCCCTGTCCTTTGTTGAGAGTGGGCTGTTGAAGTCTCCCACTATCAATGTTTGGGGATTTATATGTGCTTTAAATTTTGTCAATGATTCTTTAACAAATGTGGGTGCTCTTGTATTTGGGGCATAGATGTTCAGGATTGTGATGTCTTCCTGGTGGAATTTTCCCTTGATGAGTATGAAGTGTCCTTCCCCATCTCTTTTTATTAATTTTGGTTGAAAGTCTATTTTATCAGATATTAGAATGGCTACTCCTGCTTGCTTCTTGGGTCCATTTGTTTGGAAAGTCGTCTTCCAACCCTTTACCCTCAGGTAATGTCTATCTTTGTGTCTTAGGTGTGTTTCTTATATGCAACAGATTGCTGGGTTTAGTTTACGTATCCATTTTGTTAATCTCTGTCTTTTAATTAGAGAATTAAGTACATTGATATTGAGAGAGATTAATGACCAGTGGCTGTTAGATCCTTTGAATTTGATGTTGGCTGTGGTCATCAGGTTGTGTGCTTGGTTGCTTTTTGTTTTAACTGAAGTGAGGTTATTTATTTCCTGTGTTTTCTTGAATGTAGCTAGCTTTCTTGGGTTGTATTTTCCCTTCCAGTGTCTTCTGTAATGCTGGATTTGTTTGTAGGTATTGTTGAAATTTGTTTTTGTCATTGAATATCTTGTTTTCTCCATTTCAAGAGGACTGAGAGTTTTGTGGGTTATAGTAGCCTGGGCTTACATCTGTGTTCTCTTAGGGTCTGCATGATATCCATCCAGGCCCTTCTGGCTTTCATAGTCTCTGTTGAAAAGTCAGGTGTGATTCTAATGGGTTTGCCATTATATGTTACTTGGCCTTTTTCCCTTGCAGCTTTTAGTATTTTTTCTTTGTTCTGTATACTTACTGTTTTGATTATTATGTGGCGGGAGGATGTTCTCTTCTTGTCAAATTCGTTGGGTGTTCTGTAGGCCTCTTGTATTCTTATTGGTCTCTCCTTTAAGTTGGGGAAATTTTCTTCAATATTTTTGTTGAAAATATTTTCTGGGCCTTGGTGCAGGGAATCTTCTTTTTCCTCTATTCCTATTATTCTTAGGTTTTGTCTTTTTATGTTTTCTTGAATTTCTTGGAAGGTCTGTATCAGGAATTTTTTAGATTTAACATTTTCTTTGAGTGACACATCTATTTCTTCCATTGTATCTTCCACACCTGATATTCTTTCTTCCATTTCTTGTAGCCTATTGGTTATGCTAACCTCTGTAGTTCCTGCTTTGTTCCTTAAGTTCCTTCTCTCCACAATTTCTTCCATTTGTGTGGGTTTTATTTTTAATTTTTCCAATTCTATCTTCAGGTCATGAGCTATTTTGTTGGTTTCCTTCCCCTGTCTGACTGTATTTTCATGTTTTTCCATCCATTCCTTCAGCTGCTTGTTTGAACAATCCACTGTTTCTTTTATTTCTTTTATTGTATTTCTTGGACATCAGAAGAAGTGAAAACAGTGAACAAGAGAGGTGCCTGCCACAGAGGGCCTCTGAAAGTCTCTGTCCTAAAACTATCAAAGCAGATGCTGAGACTTATGTCCAAATGTTAGGCAAAGTGCATGTAATCTAATGAAAGAAATGAGAAATAGTAAGATATCTGATAGACTAGGATCAGAAGGAAGAGAGGAATGCCTTCTATATCAGTGTGCTTGGGGCAGGGCCTGTGTGGACAAGAGGGAGGAAGGGTGAAATTGGGAGGGAGGTGGAAGAGTTTATGGGGGTATACAAAGTGTTGTATTATAGGAGGGTGTGTTTGGAGGTTATTATGCCAATAAAAGTGACTAGACAGAATGGAATCTATGTCTCTTTGGGCCTGTCAATTTATATCTTTGTTTTGTTATGTCTGGGTCTTAATATTTCTGAATATGTTTCTCTAGTTCTCTCTGTCACTCTTAATCTGCCTGACACTTTTGGTTAAGTATGAAAAACTTTAAGTTCTGCTGAAGGACAACAACAAGATGACTGCTTCTGATGTGACATCTTGGATGGTCTCTGTAAAAATATAAGCAAAGTCCAATTATCCCCTTTTTGTTCAAAGAGTTGCCTTGGTCAGAGAGCATTTTTAAAACATTTTCACTGACTGAGGACATGTCTGTGCAGTTAACAAATAATAATGGAATTCTCTATAATATGAAATTCCCATGTCAAGGTTAGTGACTGTATTAATGACTACTTAAAAGAAATATGTGACACTTTTCCTGAACTAGAGTTTTGGACAAAGGAACTGACATCTCTGTGTTGTGTGCTTGCAGCAGCCCAGATTGAGTCATGTAGGGCTGCTAAGCCTTTCACACAGGCAGGCTCTCCACCTGGCCCTTTTAATAACTGACTCCTGATACTCTTACTGTCTCTCATCTGTTTCATGACATCATCCTCCCTCTCAGCCAATCATCACCTGAGAGAATCTTGAGGTTTCCATGGAGATGAGTAAACAAAATTTCCTCAGTGTCCAGTACCTCTGGTCCTGTGTACATGTGACTTTTTCTTGTGAAACCTAAATAGCCTTTTTTTTTTCCAACTCTCACACCTTTACTATTGTTTACTTCTGCTACAATGTCAGGTAGGAAATTAAACTTTAATATTTATTTAATTGGATAGCTTCCTAAGAAGGGAAGTTTCAAAGTAATGTTGGAATAAGTGGAGTGTACTGGATGACAATGTGGTCTCATAATGTGGCCTTGGATCTGAAATTTCCTAGACTATGACTTTGAAATGAGCAGTTACTCGAGTCATCATTAAATGTATGTTCATATCCTTACTGATTTAATAGGTAGGCCAGGCCTAGAGTTCCCTGGAATATTGAGTCTTTAAGAACAGGGAAAATAGAAGCAAGCCAGACATTTCCTGGGACTGTTATGGCTGAAAGTGAGAAAGATCAGTGAGTGTAAAAGGAGAACTAAGGGAAAAAGCTTTTTTGACAGCTGTTACTATTATACAATAATGTTGCCAGCCCTCCATCAGCAGGATTCCCTTGGCTGATGTGGTTGAATCAGCAGCTGTGTTCTAGCAGTGGTCAGTGAAGAACCCTCATGGTATTGGTGTTTAGAGTTAAAACTGAGCTTTCAGGACAGAGAAATGGGTCCATGTTATAGGCCTAGGACACAAGAGCAGCTGTGTCCTCCAGACAACCCTTAAAATGTATTTTTAGTGACCGGACTACTTGTTCAGAGGTGCCACTTGATCTCATGAGGTCTGAGGTAGTTGGTAACTACTAGCTAGGATTTTCTGCTACATAATGAGTTCCTGGAAAGTATGTACTAGGTCTCTAATTCTGAGTATGTCTCTCTAGGTCTTTCTCTGCCTTTCTCAGTCTCCTTCTCTATGCCTGCTGCTTGTGTTTCAGTATGAAAAGCTAGCAGTTCTGCTGATGGACTACAACCAGATGAGTGCTTGCTGGCATGATATCCTGGATGATCTTGTAAATAATTTGAGAAAGGTCCCAATTAAATGCTTTTTGTTCAAAAGGTTGTCTTTGTCAGGGAGCATTCTCCCATCAAGTAATTCACTGACTGAGGACATATCTGTGCATTCAACAACTAATAATGTAATCTGTGATAATGTTAAACTCACATGTCAAGGAAACATGACTTTATTAATGACCACTTGAAAGGCATTTGTGTCATTTTCCCTAAGAGTCTTGGACACAGGAACTGACATCTCTGTGTTGTGTGCTTGAGCTCAGACTAAGGCATGTAGGGCTGCTCAGCCTTTCACTCCAGCAGGCTGTCCTCTTGGCCATTTTAGTAACTGGCTCCTGAAACTATTACTGGCTTTTCCCTGTTTCATGTCATCATTCTCCCTTTCAGTAAATCAGCACCTGAGAGAATCTTGAGGTTTCCATGGAGAGGAGTAAACAACCTTTCCTCAGTACCCAGTATTTCTGATCCTGTGAACATGGATTTCTCTTGTGAAACCCAACAAGCCTTTATCTCATCCCTTTATCCAAATCCCACACCTTTATTCTTCTTTACCTCTGTGACAATGTCAGGTTAGAAATGAAACTTTAATGTTTATTCATTGAACAGCATCCTTAGTAGGGAAGTGTCAAAAAATGTGGGATTAAGGGAAAATGTACCAAATGACAAAGTGCTCTCCTACTGTGGTCTTGGTTCTGACATTTCCTAGGTTTGACTTAGAACTGAGCAGTTACTCATATACTCACTAAATGTACCTTCACATTTTTATTGATATTAATAGGCAAACCAACCCTAGGGTTATTTGGAATATTGAGTCTTCAAAAACAGGGGAATGAGAAGCAAACCTGACATTTCCTAGGAATGGTCAGGCTGAAACCGAGAAAGATTGGTGAGTGTAAAACAAGAATTGAGGGCAAGATATTTTTTGACAGCTGGTGCTGTTAAATAGTAGTATTGCCAACCCTCTGTTAGCAGGGTTGCCTTGGCTGACCTGGCTGAATTAGCAACTGTTTCATAACAGTGGTCAGTGAAGAAAGCACTTGGTACTAAGTTATATATTTAAAACTAAGTGTTCAGGACAGAGAAATGGTTCCATGTTAAATGCCTCAGACACAAGAACAGCTGTGTTTTCCAGACAAATATTCCAAACGTAGCATTAGTGCCAGGACTGATCATCCAGAGGTGCCACCTGAGCTCATGGAATCTGAGCTAGTTGGGAAAACACTAATTCATGGTTAGGATTCTCTGCTACATAATATGTTCCTGGACAGCAGGCCTTACAAAGTCAAAGTCTGCCCAACTTTTGTGGAATCTTTTCTCCAGATTAAATTTCATTGTAAAAGTTGTCAACATCTCATTTTTATTGATTATGTGGAAAATTAATATAATATACATTACACTCCTTTTCCATTGCTCCCAGGTTCTAATTCCTACCTTTGTGTCACACTAATTTTTTTCACTTTAAAATAAATCTATACAAGTATGTGTTGTTCATATACACATTAGAACATAATCAGGGCATAAGTGCCAAGTCCCTTAAAGAAAACTGAGTTCATCCTTGCCACTTCCTGACAGTACCCACAAGAAGAATACCTTAGTCCTGTAGAGCTCTATGCTTCTGACCTTGAACACAGTTTTTCTTATGAAATTATTATTACAATTTTTTCACATTGTATCCTCTCTTCTGCTCCCTCCCTCCTTTCCTTCCTGTCTACCTAGCCTCCTTCTTCTACCCCTATGAACTATTACTTCCATAATAGGGGAGTTACTCCTCCCCCTTCTTCCTGACCATAGTTTATGACGCTGTATGCATCATCTTCCTCTGTGGCCTGATTCTCAGGGCATTGTTCTACTTGTGTCCTCAATTCCCTCTATTTATGACACTCTTCCTGCCTTCTCTCCTGCAGGCTTAGCAGAGCTCTGAGGAGAGGGAGAATTTCATTAGGAAATCGCATTCAGTGCAGTATGTTTTAAGTTTTCTCTCTGCCTAATATCAGACTGTCTCTGTATGCAATCCCATTTGATGCAGAAGGAAGAATATCTGTGGATCCAAGAACATGACACTGATCTATCAGTTGAGGGCAGAGAGCAATATATTTTAAAAACAACAGCCTGTATGGCTTGAAAAAATAATTAGGATACCCTGAACTCAAAACTCAGTTAACTGCCACTCAAAACCCCTAGTGGAAACCTGGTTTGGTCTCAATAGATGGCCTATTAGAACTTTATCCGCCAGTATTAGAAGAACTCCTAATAAGTGAATACATACCATATTAGCCTTTTGGCATTTAGTTACTTTACACAGGATGATTTTTTCTGGTTATATCTATTTGCCTGAAAATGTCTTGTTGTCATTTTCTTAGCTGAATAATACTCCATTAAAGACATTTTCCATGTTTTCCCTGAAGGAGATTGTCAGTCCTGTTCTTTAATCTTTGTAAGTTGCTGGGACTATAATCATTGTAGTGAATGACAAATTTTCAGAATAAGAATGTTCTTTTAGCCTAGAATTTTCTTCTGATTTCTGGTTATATGATTTGCAAGTCAGCAAAGGCAACACTGCTTAAAGAGATTTGGCATCAGTAGTGAGGAACATCATTAGCTCTCAAATAGTTTATTGCCACTCAGTTCTCCTTTTACACTCAACGATTTTTCTCTGTTTCAGCCAAACAAGTCCCATGTATTGTCTGGTCTCCGCTTTTCACTGCTCTTAAAGACTCAATAGCCCAGGGAACCCAAGGCCCTGCCAGTCTATTATATCAATAAGAATGTGAAGGTATATTTAGTGAATACCCAGTAATTGCTAAGGTCGAAATCACAACCGAGGAAATTTCTGATCCAAAATCACAGTAGGAGACCACATTGTCATTGGCTACATTCCCCTTAATTCCAATTCGCTTTATGTTCCCTACTTAGGAAGTTGTCTAATTAAACAATAAATTTTCAATTCCTACCTGATATTGTAACAGAGATAAACAAGAGTAAAGGTGAGGGATCTGGATAAAAGGATTAAATAAAGGTTTGCTTGTTTTCACAGTAAAAGTCACATGTGCACAGGATCAGAGCTACAGGACACTGAGGAATGTTTATTTTCTCATCCGTATGGAATCCTCAAGATTCACTCACGTGTTGATTGGGTGAGAGGAAGAATGATGTCATGAAACAGGTGAAAACCAGTAACAGTTTCATGAGCTAGTTATTAAAAGGGCCAAGTGGACAGCCTGCTGGAGTTAAAGGGTGCTGATTCCTACGTGCCTCTATCTGGGCAGCCGAAAGCACACAACGAAGAGATGACATTTCCTGTGTCCAATACTTTTAGTTCAGGAAAAATGTCACATATGTTTCAATTAATAAACTCATGTGTCCTTGACATGTGACATTCACATTATTACAGGTTCCATTGTTAAATGAACAGATATGTTCTCAGTCAGTGAACAACTTTCTGTGAAAATGCACCTGACCAAGCAATTCTTTGTACAAAAAGCTTTTAAATTGGACTTGTATTTTGACTGAGACCATCCATGTTGTTATGTCAGCAAGCAGTTATTTTATTTTAGTCCTTCAGCAGAACTGAAAGCATTTTGTACTGAACATAAATGGCAGGCAGAGAGAGAAATAGCTAAAGAGAGAGATTCAGAAATAGAGAGACCAATACCCAGCATCCTATAATATAACTCCAATAGAAATTACATTATCTAACAAGGCCATACCATCTAACCATCTAACCAGACATTTCCTCACTGTGGACTAATCTTATAAATACATGAGCTTCATGGAGACATTGAAATTCAAATTACAAGGAAGTAGAAGAAAATGAAGAGACTTCTAGGATAAACAAACATAGTTATCCAGATAGTTTGTTATTCAATAAAATATTTAAACTCCCAGCAAATTCAAAGTTCTAAAGAACAGGACTGTCAATCTCCTTTGGGAAAAATGTGGATTATTCCCATAATGGAGTATTAGTCAGCTAAGAAAACGACATCATTATATTTCCTGGAAAATGGATGGAACCAGAAAAAGTTATCCTTGGTGAAGTAACTAAATGTAGAAAGCCTAATAAGGTACGTATTTATTTATTAGGAGGTCTTCTAATAGTGGGGAATAAAGTTCCAATAGGAAATCTACTATGACCAAGCCAGTCTTCCATTATGGAGATTGGGTGTCACTTAATTGAGTTGTTAGACCAGGGCATGCTACAGAAATTTTCAAGCACCCCAGGCTGTTGTTATTAAAATATGTTTTTCTCTGCCCTCAACTGATAGATTAGTGGCATGTTCTTGTACACACAGAATTGTTTCCTTCTGCATCAAATGAGAAAGCATAGAGACCCACAGTCTGATATTATGCAGAGAAACCTTAAAACACCCAGCTCTAAACGGGATTTCATTATGAAATTCACCCTCTTCTCATAGCTCTGGATATCTGCAGGAGAGGAGGCAGAAAGAGTGCCATAAGCAGAGGGAATTGAGGACACAAGGAGAACAATACCCTCAGAATCACACTGCAGAGGAAGATCATACAGCCACCCTTGTTGAGACCTGATAAACTAAGGCCAGATAGAAGTGGGAAGAGGTCCTTCTGAATCAGGTAACTACAGAAAGAGCGTAAGTGTAGAAGGAGAATGGTTGGTGGGACTTAAAGAAAAAGATGGAGGGGGATAGGGGAAACAAAGTAAACAAAATATAATAAATAAATACATAAGAAAAACTATGGTCAAGGTGATGCAATATAGAGCTCATCAGGAGTGATGCTTCTTCTTGGGGGTTGTTCCAGGGGCATGGATGAACTCAGTTTTCTTGAAGGGACTTGTCAGTGAGACTCTGATCACGGTCCAAAGAGTTTATGAACAACACATAATTCAATTGAGGCATTCTAAAGAAAAAAAATTGTGGCACATGGGTAGGAATTTGAACCTAGTAGGATCCTTGCAAAAAGACTGTAATGTATATTATATGAAATTCTCACATAAGCTATAAAAATAATATGTTGACCACTTTTATAATGACTTTTAACATAGAGAAAAGATTCCATATAAGAAGGGCAGAGTTAGACTGTGTAAGGCATGCTTTCCAGGAATTCATTATGTAGCAAAGAATCCTTGCCATGAACTAGTGGTAACCCAGGTATGTCAGACCCTAGGAGCTCAGGTGGCATCTCTGAACAAGCAGTCCTGGCACTAAGTTTATAGGGTTTGTCTGAAGGACCACAGAAGGAAAAACAGCTGCTTTTGTGTCCTAGTCATATACCAATTGCTCTTTCCTGAAGGCCCAGTTTTAACTGTAAACCTCAGAATCAGGAGCATTCTTCACTGACTACTAAATAGGACACAGCTTCAAGTACATACAGTCAGAACTGTACTTTGGGTGTCAAAAGACCCCTGCTCTTAGAGGGCTGCCAACATTAGTGTGGAACAAAACCAGATGTCAAGTAGTTTGTGTTCCCTCAGTTATCCTTTTACACTAACTGATCTTTCTCTGTTTCAGCCAAAACAGTCCCAGGAATTACCCAGTTTCCTTCTCTTTTTCCTGCTCATAAAGACTCAATAGTCCAGGGAACCGAAAGCCCTACAAGCTTATTATATCAATAAGGATGTGAAGATACATTTAGTGAGTATGCCCGTAAATGATCAGTTTAAGGTCAGAACATAGGAAATTTCAGTTCCAAGTCCAAAGTAGGAGAGTAGCTTGTCATTTGGTACATTCCCTTTAATCCGACTTCACTTTGAAACTACCCTACTTAGGAAGCTGTCTCTGCCCTCAAATGATTGATCAGTGCCATGTTCTTGGATCCACAGAGATGCTTCATTCTGTATCAAATGGGATTGCTAACAGAGACCCATAATCTGATATTATGTAGAGACCTTAAAAAAAAAAAAACAGCTCTAAATGAGATTTCCCTATGAAATTCTCCCTACCCAAAGAACTCTGGGAAGCCTGCAGAATAAGAGTCAGGAAGAGTATTTTAAGTAGAGGGAATTGAAGCCAAAAGGAGAACAATGTCCCGAGAATCAGGCCCCAGAGAAAGATGATGGAGCCTGCCTTGTTCATACCTCATGAGCTAGGGACAGATAGAAGGCGGAGGAGTTCCTGCCCTATCAGGGAACTAGAGAACATAGGGATAGAAGAAGGAGTCTGAGTGAAACTGGAAGGAGAAGAGGGAGGGGGTAGAAGAGGAAATACAAAGGGAACAAATCGTAATAAGTAAATACATAAGAAAATCTGTGGTCAAGATGATGAAGCATAGAGCTCCTCAGGACTGATGGCTTCTTCTAGGGGTGGTGCCAGGGTGGGGCATGGATGAACTCAGTTTTCTTTAAAGTTTTTGGCACTGAGGCTCTGATCATGATTCAATGTGAAGATGAAAAATGCATACTTCAATTGATGTATTTTAAAGAAAAAATTAACGTTACACATTGGTAGGAATTTGAAGCTGGGAGCAATGGAAAAGGAGTGTAATGCATGTTATTAGAAATATCCACATAATCAATAACAGTTATATGTTGAAAACTTTTACTAAGGACACATCTGTGCATTTAACAAATAACAATGGAATCTGTGTTAGTGTGAAACACACATGTCAAGGACTAGTGCCTTTATTAATAACCAGTTGAAAGAAATATGTGACTCTTTTCCATAACTAAGAGTCATCTCTTGTTTTTGTGCTTTCAGCTGCCCAGATTGAGGCATGTAGGGCTGCTCAGCCTTTTTCTCAATCTGTCCACCTGGCCCTTATAATAACTCGCTCCTGAAACTCTTCCTGGCTATCACCTGTTTCATTATTCTCCCACACAGCCCCAAAACACCTAACTCTTGTGACATAATAATTGCACTTTGATGTCATAATACTATTGTGAATTCATAATACCATTGTGATGTCATACTACCATTGTGATATCATACCACAATCATGTCATAATGGCATTGGGCTGTCATAATAGCATTGGTATGTCATGATGAATTTTGATTTCATAATGCCATTGTGATATCATTATAGTTTTTTGATGTTATCATAGCATTTTGATGTCATAATAGCATTGTGGTGAAATATCTTTATGATGTCATAATAGCATTGTGTTGTCAAAATAGCACTGTGAAGTCATACCACCATTGTGATAGCATAATACTATTGTGATATCAAAATTCCATTGTGATGTCATATCACAATCATGTCTTAATAGAATTGTGCTGGCATAATAGCATGGGGATGTCATGATGAATTTTGATGTCATGATGCCATTATGAAGTTAATAGCATTTTGATGTCATAATACAATTGTGAGATATAAAACCTTTGTGATAGCATAATAGCATTGTGATTTCATCATAATATTGTATATCCTAATATAATTGTAAAGTCATAATAGCATTGTTAGGTCAAAATTCATTGTGATGTCCTAACACAATCATGTTGTAAGAGCATGTGATGTCATCATAATTAGCTGGTGTCATAATAGCATTATTATGTCATAAAAGCATTCGATTGTCATAAAAGCATTGTAATGTCAAAATAGCATTGTGAAGTCATAATAACATTATGAAATCATCATACCATCTGGATGTTATAACATTGTGATATCATAGTAGCATTTGGATGTCAAAATACCTTTGTGATGTCATAATAGCAATGTGACTTAATATAATTGTGATATCATAATAGCATTGAGATATGATAACAGCATTGTGATATCATAATAGCACTATGATATCATACCATAATCATTTTGTAAATGCTTTGTGATGTCATAATATCATTGGGATGTATTGATGAATTTTGATATCATGATGCATTGTGATATCATCATAGCATTGTGATGTCATCATAGCATTGTGATGTCCTCATAGGTTTGTGATATCATCACAGCATTGTGGTGTAGTAATACCGTTGTGATGTCCTAATACCATTGTGAAGTCTCTGTGAGTCATAATTGCACTGCGATGTCATAATAGTATTATAATGTCTTAATATAATTGTTATATCATAATACTATTGTGAAGTCATACTAACATTGTGATGACATAGTAGCGTTGTGAAGTCATAACACCATTGTAATGACATATAAACATTGTGATGTCATCATAACATTGAGGTGTCATAATAGCTTTAGGATGTCATAACATTGATATATCATCATAGCATTAAGATGTCATACCTTTGGCTGACTACAACAAGGCACACTAAGCAAGTCCTAAATAGTTCTTCCTTCACAGATATGTCTGTCAAATATACTGAGCCAGAAGGCTGAAGATTGTGCTCCAATGTGACAGAGAGTTATAGGTGACTGTTCAGGTAACAAATTGTTTCTGTCATTTTCTTATTTTTTGGAATCTGCTAACATGCACTTCCTCTTTCCTCTAGTAACTAATTTTATTCCTTCTCAAGTCTCTGATGGGGTTGAAGAGCAACTATTTATTCTGCCACAATTAAGGTTAAGTTGTTTAGAATTTAAAAATTGTTTTCATATAGGTAATACCAATAAGGATAAAAATTAGTTTAGGTATAGAAATCTAAACGTGTCAAGATAGATAGGATAATCAGATACTTTCTCTTATGTTGCTAAATACACATGGACTAGACATTACACATGAAGAATTTACTTAATAGTTTTCATAATTATTATTTTATTGAAAGAAAAGGAGCCTTTTATTGGACTTAAAGGGGGAAATGTTGGTAAAATGTTCTTTTGAAATGTATATAACTTACCCTTATTCATTCAAATGTAGATTTCTTATCCCCCACTCCCTGGTTTCAATATGGATATTGTATATCGATACTTATTCTATGCATCCTGTCTCAACTTTGTATGAACAGGCTGAAATAAAGCAACTAGCCACAATATTGAGCAAGGAGAGCAGAGGAGCCAAAGAACAGGAGAGAAGGGAGGAGCCAGAGTGCAAGAAATGAGTGGGAGGAAAAAAGGGTTAGGGCAGAGCTAGGAGAGTCTCAAGTTAGGAGTAGTACAAGAAACTATGTGGAGAATGAACCATTGGGATGAGATATGACTGTCATATACTAGCATTGTGATGTCATATCTTTATTAAGACATGAATGTATTGTGATGTCACACTACAATTGTGATGTCATAATACCATTGTGAAGTCATCCTTTTGTGAATTCATAAAAGCGTTGTGATGTTATAATAGCATTGCTTTGTCATAATACCATTGGGATGTCATCAAACCATTTTGATGTCATCATAGCATTATGATATCTTAACACATCACTACTGTGTTGTCATAAAACATTTGTGGTGCCATAATAGCATTCTGATGTCATCATAGCATTGTGATGTCATATCATTCTGATGTCCTTATACTATTGTGAACTCATACAGTTATGCATAATAGCACTGTGATGTCATAATAAAAATCATGATGTCATAATACCATTGTAATGTCAAAATACCTTTTTGCATTCTGATGCTGACATAGCATTGTGATGTCATAACACCATTGTAATGTCATATCATTATGATGTCAAAATAACATTGTGATGTTCTAATAGCATTGTGAAGTCTTGATTTCATTCTGATGTCAAAATGCCATTGTGATGTCATAATAGCATTTTCAGGTCATAATGCCATTGATTGTTGTCAAAATGGCATTGTGATGTGATACCACAATCATGTTGTAATAGCATTTTAATGTCATAATAACATTTTGATGTCATAATAGAATTTTGATAGAATAGTATTGTGATGTCATATCCTTGTGATGTAATTATAGCATTTTGATGCCACAGTAATATTTTTATGTCATAATTCCATTTAATGTCATAATAACATTGGGATTTCCTATCATTGTGAAGTTATAAAACCATTGTGATATCATAACATTGTGATGTCATAATATCACTGAGGTGACATACCAATGTGATGTCATTATAGGATTTTAATGTCATGATAGCACTGGGATATTATAATATTATTGTGATGTCAAAACAGCATTGTAATGTCATAACACCATTGTAATATGATAATACTCATGTGCTGTCAGGATATCATTGTGATGTCATAATTGCATTGTGAAATCATAATATCATTGGAATGTCATATTGTTTTGAAGACATAGACAATTGTGATATCATAATACCATTGTGATGTCATACCACAATCATGTTGTAATAGCATTGGGATGTTATAATACCTTGTGATATCATAATAGCGTTGTGAGTTTAATGCCATTGTGATCTCATACCACAATCATGCCAAAATAGCATTTTGATATAATAGTATTGTGATGTCTAATAGCGTTGTTATGTCATAATAACATTGTGATGTCATTACAGAATTGTGAAGTTATAATACCATTGTGATGTCATAATAACACTGTGAAATTATACCTGGGTGATGTCATACCATTGTCCTGTCATTATATCATTGTGATGTCATTCTCACTTTACAACATCACATAAGCATTATGATGTCATAATACCATTGTGAAATAATACCTTTCTTATGTAATACCATTGTGATGTCATTATATCTTTGTGATATCATGAAAGCCTTTTTTTCAGGTCATAATGCCATTGTGATGTAAAAGTTCTATTGTGATGTCAGTGCACAATCATATCATAGCAGCATTGTGATGTCATAATACAATTGTGATCTCATACTCTCACTGTGATGTCAAAATACTATTGTGATATCATAATAACATTTTGAGGTCATAATGAAATGGTGATGTCAAAATTCCACTGTGATATCATAATGAGAATAGGAGGTCATAATAGAAGTGTAATCTCATAATAGCACTGGGATATCATGACACAATTATGATGACACGATACAACTGATATGTAATAATAAAGTTGTCATGTCATAATACAATTATGATAGCATAATTTCATTGAGATGTCATGGTAGTATTATGATGTCATAATATCTATGTGATGTCATAATAGCATTTTTATGTCATTACTCCATTTTAATTTCATAATAGAATGTGATATCATCACAATTCTGATGATGTGATATCATCATCATAGCATTATGATGTTTTCATACCATTATTGGCATAATGTTCTTTTAAAATGTATACATCTTACCCTTGTTCATTCTGG
Source organism: Meriones unguiculatus (assembly GCF_030254825.1). Classification (NCBI taxonomy): domain Eukaryota; kingdom Metazoa; phylum Chordata; class Mammalia; order Rodentia; family Muridae; genus Meriones; species Meriones unguiculatus. Next base: position 26,855,902 of record NW_026843710.1, on the reverse strand, counting down.
TTTCAATCTGGATATTGCATTGTGATACTTAGTCTATAAGTATCTTGTCTCAACTTTGTGTAAACAGACCAGAATAAGCTACAAGCAACAATGTTGAGCATTTGGAGGAGCCAGAGGGCAGAAAAAGAGTGGGAGGGGCCAGAGTGCAGGAAATGAATGTGAGGAGAGAGGGTGAGGGAGCAGAGCTTGAAGAGCACAGCTGGAGGAGAGATCTTAGAACAGAGTGGAGAGAATAAACCAGACCTAACACTTCACAAAAAATAGTAATGGGTAAAATCTAAATTTTAGGAAACTATGAGGGCTTTAAGGTTGAGGAGGCAGTAACTATTGATGAGCATTTTGTTCTAAGTTAAGCAAATCCAGTCTCTGTGTGGTGAAATGGTTATACAGATGTTTAGGATTAACAGCAAGCATTAATAAAAGATGAACCAATAGTAAATATTGATCATCACCTACAACATACCATTGTGAAGCCATTATACAGTTATGATGTGATTACACCATTGTGATGTCATATAATTGTGAACATATATAATAGCATTGTGATGTCATAATAGCATTATAATGTCATAATAGCATTGGGATATTATAATTACATTGGGATGTCATAATACCATTGGGGTATCATGACAAAACTATTATGTCATCATACCATGGTGAAGTCCTAATACCATTGGGAGGTCATCATAGCATTGTGATGTCATACTATTGTGATGCCATAAAACCATTGTGATATTATGATATCATTGTGATGATATAAAAACATTGTAATGATATAATAGTACTTTGTGGTCATAATGCCACTATGAATTAAAAATTTCATTGTGATGTCCAACAACAATGATGTTGTACTAGCATTGTGATATCATAATATGATTGTGATATGATAACAATAACATGATGTCATGATAGCATTGTGATATCAAAATTGCATTGTTATCTTATATTATTATTGTGATGTTATAATTCCATTGTGATATCATACAATAGAGATCATAATAACATTGTGATATCATAATAACATTGTGATGTCATAATAGCATATTAAATTCATAACCTCATTGTGATGTCATAATAGCAGTGTGATATAATTGTAGCATTATAATACCACTGTGACATCAAAATTCCATTTTGCTGTCATACCAGGTGATTTATTAATGGCCTCTTGAAAGAAATATGTGACATTCTTCCTCAATTGAGAGTCTTGGACCCAGGACCTGTCATTTCTAAGTTGTGTGCTTTCAGCTCTCCACATCGAGGCATGTAGGGCTGCTCAGCCTTTCTCTCAAGCAGGCTGTTCACTTGGCCTTTTAATAACTGGTTCCTGACCTCTTTCTGGCTTTAACATATTTCATGACATCATTCTCCCTCTCAGCAAATCAGCACCTGATTCTCAGAGCATTGTTTTCCTTGTCTCCTCAAATCCCTCAACATATGACACTCTTACTGCCTCCTCTCCTGCAGACTTTTCAAAGCTCTGAGGAGAGGGAGAATTTCATAGAGAAATCATGTTTTGAGTTGGGTGTTTTTAGGTCTCTCTGCCTATAGTATTTGACTGTGTGTCTCTATATACAATCCCATTATGCAGAAGTAAGCATCTCTGTGGATAGAAGAACATGACACTGACATATGAGATGAGGGCAGAGAGCAAGAAATCTTAATAACAAAAGCTGGGTTTTCTTGAAAATTTCCATAGGATGGCCTGGCCCCACAACTCAATTAACTGCCAACCAATGACCCTAGTTTAAGACTTGTTTGTTCACAATAGATAGCCTATTGGAACTTTATCTCCCACTATTAGGAGACCTCCCAATAAGTGAAGACATACCATATTTGTCTTTCTGCATTTCACTTACTTCACCCAGGATGATTTTTCCTGGTACCGTCCATTTGCCTGAAAGTAACATGACATCATTTTCTTAGGTGAAAAATACTCTTTTTATGGAAATATTCCACATTTTCTCAAAAGGAGATTGTCAGTGCTGTTCTTTAGAACTTGGAAGTTTCTGGGACTTTAATCATTGTATTGAATGACAAACTATGTTCATTTAGCCTAGAAGTCCCTCCATTTTCTTCCACTTCCTGGTGACTTGAATTGCAATGTCCTCTTGAGGCTTATCTATTTACATGTTTAATTCCCGGTGAGGAAAATCAGGAAAGGGTTAGGAGTTATGGCCTTGTTAGGTAATATAATTTCTATTGGAGTTATATTATGGGAGTGTGTGCTTTGAGGATGATATGCCAACTTGAAAGAAATATGTGACACTTTTCCTTAAATAAGAGTCTTGGACCCAGGAACTGTTCTTTCTAAGTTGTGTGCTTTCAGCTACCCAGATGGAGGCATGTATGTCAGCTCAGCCCTTCTCTCATGCAGGCTGTCCATTTGGCCCTTTAAATAACAGGCTCCTGAAAATTTCACTGGCTTTCACCTGTTTCATGACATCATTCTGCCTCTCAGCCAATGAGTACCTGAGAGAATCTTGAGGTTTCCATGGACATGAGTAAACAAACTTTTCTCAGTGTCCAGTATCTCTGATCCTGTGAACAAGTGATTTTTTTTCTTGTGAAACCCAACCAGCCTTTTTCTCATCCCTTAATCCAGATCCCACACCATTATTCTTATTTACCTCTGTGACAATGTTAGGTAGGAAATGAAACTTTAATGTTTATTTAACTGGAGAGCTTACTAAGTAGGGATGCTTCAATGTGATATGCATTTAAGGGGAATGTACCGGGAATTTAAGGGGTCTCCTACTGTGATCTTTGATCTGAAATTGCCTAGATTGTGACTTTGAACTGAGCATTTACTTGTGTAATCACTACATGTACCTTCACATTCTTATTGATATAATAGGATGGCATAGTCTAGGGTTTTCTGGGGTATTGAGTCTGTAAGAACAGGGAAAAGAGCAGGACACCAGATAATTCCTGGGACTTGTTTGGCTAAAACAGTAAAAGAATGAGTGTATGTAAAAAGAGAACTGAGAGGCAATTAATTATTTGACAGCTGGTGCTCTTCTACACTAGTGTTGCTAACCCTCTTTGAGCAGGGTTGCCAAGGTTCATCTGGCTGGATCAGGAGCTATGTTCTCTACTCAGTGGTCAGTGAGGAACCCACCTGGTTCTGAGGCCTTCCAGAAAGAGAAATGGATCCATGCTATATGCCTAGGATAAAAGAGCAGTTGTGTTTCATTTAGTGGTGCTCCAGACAAACTCTCTACGTGTAGTGTTAGTTCTAGGAGTGCTTGTTCAGAGGTGCCACATGAGCTCATGGAGTCTGAAGTAGCTGGGCAACCAGTAGTTCTTGGCTAGGATTCTCTGCTACATAATGAGATCCTGGAAAGCAAGCCTTAAGAAGTAAAACTCTGCCCTCCTTTGGGGAATCTTTTCTCCATGTTAAAAAATCATTGTAAAAATTGTCAACATAATATTTTTATCGAATATTTGGAAATTTCATATAATATACATTACAATGTTCTTCCATTGATCTTAGGTGAAAAATACTCTTTTATGGAAATATTCCACATTTTCCCAAAAGGAGATTATCAGTGCTGTTCTTTAGAACTTGGAAGTTTCTGGGACTTTAATCATTGTATTGAATGACAAACTATGTTCATTTAGCCTAGAAGTCCCTCCATTTTCTTCCACTTCCTGGTGACTTGAATTGCAATGTCCTCTTGAGGCTTATCTATTTACATGTTTAATTCCCGGTGAGGAACATCAGGAAAGGGTTAGGAGTTACGGCCTTGTTAGGTAATATAATTCCTATTGGAGGTATATTATGGGAGGTCAAATTCCTACTCATGTGTCAAAATAAACATTTTTTTTTCTTTAAAATACATCAATTGAAGTATGTGCTCTTCATTTACTCATGAGAACATGATCAGAATCTAAGTGCCAAGTCCCGTGAAAAAACCTGAGTTCATCCTTTTCACACTCTGGCACCATCCCTAAGAAGAAGCCATTGGTCCTGAAGAGCTCTATATTTGCCTTGATGACAATTTTTCTTATATATTTATTTATTATGATTTGTTCACTTTCTTTCTCATGATCTGCTCCCTCCCTTTTCTCCTCCCTGTCCCACCCACCCTCCTTCTTCTACACTTTTGCACTTTCAATATGTCTCTGTGAGTGTAGGTCCCCCTCCATCTTATATCTGACCCTAACTTATCAGGTCTTATCAAGGCTGGCTGCATGATCTTCCTCTGTGGCCTGAATCTCATGACATTTTTCTCAAAATGTCTGCAATTTCTTTTGTTTATGACACTCCTCCTGCCTCCATTCCTGCAGACTTCCAAGAGCTTGTCAGGGATGGACAATTTCATAGGGCAGGGATGGACAATTTCATAGGGAAATTCCATTTTGAGCTGGGTGCTTTAAGGTCTGTCTCTCTCCATATTGGACTGTGGGTCGCTGTATTCAATTCCATTTGATGCAGAAGGATGCATCTCTGTAGATCCAAGATATGATGCAGTTCTATCATTTGAGGGTAGAGAGCAACATATTCAATAAGAACAGCCTGGGTGGCTTGAAAATTTCTGTAGGATGGCTTGGCCCAACAAATCAATTAACTGCCACCCAATTGCCATGGTGGAACACTGGTCTGATCACAATTGATGGCCTATTGGAACTTTATCACCCACTCTTAGGAGACCTCCTAATATGTGAATACATACCATATTTGTCTTTCTGCATTATAGTTACTTCAGCAAGGATGATTTTTCCTGGTCCCATCCATCTGCCTGAAAACATCATGATGTCATTTTGTTAGCTGAATAATACTCTGTTATGGAAATATTCCACATTTTCCCCAAAGAAGATTATCAGTTCTTTTCTTTACTCCTTGGAAGTTGCTGGGATGTTAATCATTGTATAGAATGACAAACTATCAGGAAAAATATGTTCTTTTAGACTAGAAGTTCTTCCATCTTCTTCCACTTGTTTGTGATTTGAATTGCAATGTCCCCTTGAAGATCATCTATTTAGATGTTGAGTCCCCAGGGAGGAGGAAATGTCTGGGAAGTGTTCAGAGGTATGGCCTTGTTAGATAATAAAATTTCTGTTAGAGTTATGATATAGAAGGGTGCACTTTGAGGTTGATATGCCAATGTAAGTGACCATACAGATTAGAATCTCTATCTCTCAGTCTCATTCACTTTATATAGTTGTTCTGTTGGTCTCAGTTTATCTTAATCTGTCTTCATACTCTTTCTTTATCTCTCTGTCTTTCTCTGTCTGTCTACCTCTCTCTGTCTGCTGCTTGTGGTACAGTATGGAAAGCTTTCCATTTTCCTGAAGTACTACAACAAGATGACTGCTTGCAGATGTGTACCTAGATGTTCTCTTTAAAAATATGTGCAAGGTCCCAATTAAAAACTTAAAACAATAAAAAGATTTGCCTTTGTCAGGGAGCATTCTCCCACTGATTCACTGACACATATCTGTGCATTTAGCAAATAATAACAGAATCTGTGATGATGTAAAACACATATGTCAAGGTCATGTGACTTTAAAAATGGCCACTGAAAGAAATATTTGACAGCATTCCTGAGCTAAGAATCTTAACTGTCATATCTGAGTTGTGTGCTTTCAGCTGCCCAGACTGAGGCATGTAGGGCTGCTCAGCTTTTCTCTCAAGCACAGTGTCCACTTGGCCCTTTTAATAACTGGCTCCTGAAACACTGAATTTAACCTGTTCGATATCATCATTCTCCCTCTCAGCCAATCAGTGCCTAAAAGAATCTTGAAGTTTCCATGGATATAAGTAAAAAAAGAAAAATTTTCCTCAGTGTCTAGTATCTCTGATCCTGTCCACAGGTGACAATTTCTTGTGAAACCCAACCAGCCTTTTTCTCATCCATTTATCCAGATCCCACACCTTTATTCCTCTTCACCTCTGTGACAATGTCAGGGAGGAAATGAAACTTTAATGTTTACTTAATTGGGCAGCTTCCTAAGTAGGGAAGGTTCAAAGTCATGTGGAATTAAGGAAAATGTACCAAAAGAAAAGGTGGTCTCCTACTGTGGTATTGGATCTGAAATTTCCTAGGTTTTGACTTTGAACTGAGCAGTAACTGGTGTACTGACTAAATAGACCTTCACATTCTTATTGATATAATAGGCTTGCAGGTTCTAGGTTCCCTAGATTATTGAGGCCTTACAAGCAGGGAAAAGATAAGGAATCCAGACAATTTATGGGACTGGTTTGGGTGAAACAGAGAAAGATCTGTGTATGTAAAAGGAGAACTGAGGGAAAATAAACACTTTGACAGCTGGTGATTTTCTACACTATTGTTGGCATCCCTCTATGAGCAATGTTGTCTTGGCTGACTGGCTGCATCTTCAGCTGTGTCCTATTCAGACACATTGAGAAATCCTCAAGTTCCTGGGGATAACAATTAAAACTAGCCATTTAGGACAGAGAAATGAGTCCATGTTATATGCCCAGGACACAAGAGCAGAAGTTTTTCTTGATGTTGTCCTTCAGACAAACCATCCAAACATAATGTTAGTCCCAGAACTGCTTGTTCAGTAGTGCCACTTGAGCTCATGTGTAAAAACTAATTCATGCCTAGAATTCTTGGCTACATAATGAGTTCCTGGAAAGCATGCCTTGCATGTTCAAACTCTGCCCTCCTTTAGTGCAATCTTTTCTCCTTGTTTAAAGTCATTGTAAAAGTTGTCAACATATTACTTCTTTGATTATGTGGGATTTTCATGTAATATACTTTATACTGCTTTTACATTGCTCCCAGGTTCAAATTCCTATCCATGATACACACTATCTTTTTTTCTTTAAAATACATCAATTCTAATATGTGTTTTTCATATACTCATTGGAACATGATCAGAATTTCAGTTCCAAGTTCTCTTAAGGAAAACTGAGTTCATCCGTGCCTTGCTCTGGCACCACCCTCAAGAAAAAGCAATCAATCCTGAAGAGCTTTAAACTTAGTCACCTTGATGACAGTTTTTCTTATGTATTTATTTATTATGATTTGGTCACTTTGTATCCCTGCTGCTGCCCCATCCCTCTTAACTTTCCAGTGTCACTGACCATCCTTCTTCATCCCTTATGCCCTCTATTTCCCTGATTGGCAATATCTTCCTCTCCCTTATAACTTACCCAACCTTATCACATCTCACAAGACTGGCTGTATCTTCTTTTTCTGAGGCCTGATTTTCAGGGCATTTTTCTCCTGTGTCCTCAACTCCTTCTACTTATGACACTCTTCCTGCCTCTTTTCTTGCAGCATTCCCAAAGCTTTGAAAGGCTGAGATTTACATAGGTAAATCCCCTTTAGAGAGGGGTGTTTTAAGGTATCTCTCTGTATAATACTGGACTGTATGTCTCTGTATGCAATTCCATTTGATGCATAAGGATGCATCTCAGTGGATTCAACATATGACACTGATCTATCAGTTGAGGACAGAGAGCAACATATTTTAATAATAACAGCCTGGGTTGCTATAAAATTTCTGGAGGATGGCCTGGCCCAAAATATCAATTAATTGCCACCCAATAGCCCTAGTGAAAGACTAGTGTGGTCATAAATGATGGTGAAATGGAACTTTATCCCCTAATATTAGGATACCTCCTAATAATTGAATACATACCAAATTTTTTTCTGCATTTTAGTTACTTCACACAATGATTTTTCCTGGTTCCATCCATTTACCTGAAAATATAATGATGTCATTTTCTTAGCTGAATAATGCTTCTTTATGAAAATATTCCACATTTCCCCAAAGGAGGTTGTCAGTAATATTCTTTAGAACTTGAAAGTAATTGGAACTTTAAACATTGTATTGAATGCAAACTATCAGTATAACTATGTCCTTTTAGCCTAGCATTCCGTCCATCTTCTACTTCCTGGTGATTTGAATTGCAATGTTCTCCAAGGAAGAAATGTTTGGGAAGGATTAGATGGTATGACCTTGTTAGATAATATAATTCCTATTGCAGTTATATTATAGAATTGTTTTCTCTGAGGTTGATATACCAATGAAAGTGACCAGATAGAATGGAGTCTCTGTCTCTCAGTCTCTGTCACTTTATATCTTTGTTTCTGTCAGTCTTCTTTTCTCTATATATGTATTTGTCTCACTAGCACTTTCTCTCTCTTTCTCTCTCAGTCTCCCTCTTTCTGTCTGCCACTTGAAGATCAGTATGAAAAGCTCTCAGTTCTTTTAAAGGACGACAACAAGATGATAGTTTGCTGACATGACATCCTGCATGATATCTGTAAAAATATAAGCAAGGTCCTAATGTAATGCTTTTTCTTGAAAGATTTGCCTTGTTCAAGTAGTATTTTCACAGTAAGTAATTCACTGACTGAAGACATATCTGTGCATTTAACAAATAATAGAATCTGTCATAATGTGAAAGTCACGTGACTTCATTAATGATCACTTAAAAGAAATATGTGACACTTTTCCTGAACTAAGAATCTTGGACACAGGAACTGACATCTCTGGGTTGGGTACTTTCAGCAGCCAAGTTTGAGGCATGTAGGGCTGTTCAGCCTTTCTATCAAACAGTGTCTACTTGGCCCTTTTAATAACTGGCTCTTGAAACTCTTACTGGCTTTCACCTGTTTCATGACATCATTCTCCATCTCAGCCAATCAGCACCTGAGAGAATCTTGAGGTTTCCATTGAGATGAGTGGACAAAAATTCCTCAGTGTCCAGCACCTCTGGTCCTGTGCACATGTGATTTTTTCTTTTGAAATCCAACAAGTCTTTATTGCATCCCTTTTGCCAGATACCACAACTTTACTCCTATTTGCCTTTGTGACATGTCAGGTAGGAAATTAATCCTTAATTTTTACTTAATTGGACAGCTTCCTATGTAGGGAAGCATCAAAGAGATGTGAGATTAAGTGGAATTTACCGAATGACAAGGTGGTCTCCTACTGTGTTCATGGATCTGAAATTTCCTAGGTTGTGACTTAAAACTCATCAGTTACTGGTGTACTCACTAAATATACCTTCACATTGGTATAATAGGTTGTAAGGATTTATGGTTCTCTGTTTCACTGAGTCTTTAAGACCATTGAAAACAGTACGAAACCAGTCAATTCCTGAGACTGGTTGGGCTGAAATAGAGAAAGATGTGTCAGTGGAAATGGAGAACTGAAGTGCAGTAAATTATATGACAGGTGGGGCTGTTCCACAATAGAGTTTTCAACCCTGTATGAGAGAGTTGCCTTGACTGACCTGTCCAGCTAGGGAGTTGTGTCCTTCTCTATGGTCAGTGCGCAATCCTCCTGGTCCTGGGGTTTACAGTTAAAACTGGACCTTCACGAAAGAATAATTCTTTCATGATATATGTCTAGGATCTCAGAAGAACTGCTTTTTCAGAGTGCCATAGAGTTCATGGGGTCTTAGGTACCTGGATAAACACTAGTTCATGTCTGGGATTCTCTGCTACATATTGAGTTTCTGGAAAATTTGTATTATAAAGTCACTTTCTTAGCTAAATAATACTCCTTTATGGAAATATTCCACATTTTCCCCAAAGGAGATTGTCAGTCCTGTTCTTTAGAAATTGGAAGTTGCTGGGACATAATCATTGTATTGCATGATAAACTCTGCCCTCCTTTAGCGGAATTTTTCTCCATGTTAAAAGTTGTCATCAGGGAGGATCAGAAAATGGCAGAGGCTAGTGTGCAGCTTAGCTAAAGGGGAGAGGACCTGCAATGCAGAAATTGGTGAGCGAAGGGGCTGATCAACCCAGAAGAGAGTTATCTAGACTTCCAAGAAGAAAGAGACTAACTATGATCTGAGTCCATCTAGAATCAGGTCACTGCAGAATCCTCCGGGAGGAGACACCCTGAGAGGTGATCCCCAAGCACTTCCCCGTACCCAACACCCTACTCCATCTTGGAGAAGGAAGGAGGTGTACAGCAGAATCTGCCACAGACCACACTGTCTGTGCCCCAGCCCCAGCAAGAGCTGCAGCTCCCACCAAAAAAAAAAAAAAAAAAAAAAAAAAAAAAAAAAAACAGAGGTCAAGGCTGAGAAAACCCAATCCCTTTGGACACTCCCCCAAGAACGAGAACACCTCTATAACCCTGCCTCACTGGAGCTAAAGGATAGAGAAGACCACAGCGGCTTCACAGTGCCCAGACCCTAGTGCTGCCGGCTGCTCCTAGAAAACAAACTTCAGCTCAGGATCTGGGACTGTTTTCATTCAACACAGCCTGAGACTCTCCCAGGTCCAGTACAATAAAGTCTAGCACCAAGTTCTAGCACCAGTGGCCCCCCCCCCCACCTGGCGGAGAAACCCTGTCTCATGATTGGGACTGAGAAGTCCCAACGCCTCCTGGCACTCCCCTGAGAATGCCACCATAAGCTTGCCCTAGCAGATGGGAAGGTCAGAAGGAAAGGACAGAGAGGCAGCCTGCCACAGGACAAAACACCCCCTTTCCAGCTCACGCAGTTGCCCCTGGCAGATAAACCTGAGTCCTGGATCTGAGGACACTCAACCATAACTGGTACTCTCCCATAATCAGCAAACATAGTTTCTACTACCAGGCTGCTTCTGGCAGAGAGATCTGGGCCTGAGATCTGGGATTGAGAACACTCAACCCAACTCTTTCCCACACTACCCTGGGACCAGGCAACATATCCCCTCCTAACAGAGGGAAAGGACAGAGAAGCAGCACACAGGAAAGGTGGACACTGAGTCCTGCTGCCACAGTGCCACAGAGGTGACTGTTAATATACCCGCACATTTTGCATAGCAGGACCAAATCGGAGAGTAAAGAGCAAGGGGAAACCCTGTGCATTCCAACTGGTCCTGCAAGGGAGTGAGTGAGCCTTCTAGGGAGAGTATGCCCCAGATCAAGGGCTCTCCACACAAGCAACCAGATGAGATCCCTGCCAACCAAAACCCTAGTGTGGGCATCATAGGGATTCTTAGGATAGTGACCCCAACACTTAAGCCTCTGCCTTGTGGGTCCACCAGTGTAATCCAGGCAAACAATCCCTGGATCTGAGACAGAACTGCATACTAGTTTGGCCTGTAGGCCACTGCAATAATTAGAGAATCCACACATGCACACTGCACCCACTAAAAGTGCGTGCTATTAGCACCAGCATCACATTCCTTACTTAGGCAAAAGTGAAACCACAGTGCACACTCCCAAACCCGTGAACCTCTCTCACCTTCCTGAAAAAACAGTCCAGAAAACAGAAAGAGATGATCATAGCCTGAACTACAAACTCGAGGAACAAACAGTGAAGCTTATAAATAACCAGATGGATAGAGGCAGACGTAAGAACACACCCAACAAAAATCAGGACATAATGACCTCACCAGCAACTCCACAAACCAATGGATACTTTAATTCACTAGATATATAAGAAAACGAAATCAAAACTATGTTTCTCCAGCTATTAGAGGACCATAAAGATGAAATGAATAAAGCCCTCAGAGAAATAGCCAAGGAAATTGAGACAAACAAGGAGGAAATAAATAAATCTCTCAGAGAAATGACCACGAAAATTGAGGCAAACAAAAAGGAAATGAACAGAGCCCTCAAAAAAAATGTCCACATAAATGAAGGCAAAAAAAAAAGAAGAAATAAACAAAGCTCTCATAGAAATACAGGCAAATACAGGCAAAGAAATAGAGGCACAATTAGTGTTATATAGAGAGGAAATGGACAAAAAAACAGAAGCCATCATTGAAAAGCAGGAATCCACAGTCAAACAGATGAAGGAAATGGTGCAAGACATGAAAAAGAATTAGAATTAATAAAGAAAACACAAATAGAGAAAAACCTGGAGCTGGAGGACAAAGAGAAAAGATCAGGAACTACAAAGGTAAACATCACCAACAGAATACAAGAGATGGAAGAAAGAATCTCAGGAGCAGAAGATCCACTTGCAGAAATTGACACATCTCTCAAAGAAAAAAATAAAATCAGAAAATTTTCAAATACAAAACATCCAAGAAATCAAGGACACCATGAAAAGACAAAATCTAAGAATAATAGGAGTAGAAGAAAAAGAAGACATCAGGCTCAAAGGTCCGAGAAATAATTTCAAGAAAATTATAGAAGAAAATTTCCCAACTCAAAGAAAGAGATGTCCATAAACATACAAGAGGTCTACAGAACACCAAGTAAACTAGACAAGAAAATAAATTCTTCACGTCACATCATATTCAAAACACTGAACCTGCAGAACAAAGAAAAAATTCTTAAAACAGCAAGGGAAAAAGGCCAAGTAACATAAGAAGGTAGACCTATTAGAATCACACCAGATTTCTTAACAAAAACTATGAAAGCTAGAAGAGCCTGGACAGAAATCATGCAGTCCTTAAGGGACCACAGATTCCAACCCAGACTACTATAACCAGCAAAACTTTCAATCAATGTACAGGGAGAATTCAAAATATGCCATGACAAAACCAAATTTAAACAATATCTACATAGTAACCCAACTCTACAGAAGTTACTAGAAAGGAAACTCCAAACCAAAGGAAAAAAAAAAAAAAAACTACAAAGAAAACAGAGGAAATAGATAACTACACAACAAAAAACCAAAACAATACAAACAATTAAACTCAGTGACACCACCAACCCCACATCAAAAGTAAGTAACAATTGTTGGTCACTAGTAGCTATCAACAACAACAGACTCAATTCCTCAATAAAAAGATACAGACTAACATAATGGTTGCAGAAACAGGATCCAACATTCTGTTGCATCCAAGAAACACACCTATGCAACAAAGATAAACACTACCTCATAGTATAGGGCTGAAAAAATATTTTCCAGCAAATGGTTCCAGAAAACAAGCTGGCATAGCCAACCTAACAACTAATAAAATAAACTTTCAACCCAAGTTAATAAAAAAAGATGAGGAGGGCCACTATATTCCCATCAAAGGAAAAATCCACTAAGAGGAAATCACAATTTTGAATATCTATGCCCCAAAGAGCACCTCCATTCGTAAATGAAACAATATTAAAGCTTAAATCACACATTGATCCTAATATCTTAATAGTAGGAGAATTCACCACTCCAGTCTCACCAAGGGACAGGTCAACTAGACAGAAAACAAAAAGGGAAATAAAAGCACTTACATAGTCCCTAAATCAAATGGACCTAATAGATGTCTACAGATTTTTTCACCCAAACTCAAAAGAGTATACCTTCTTTTCAGTACTGCATGGAACTTTCTGCAAAACAGACCATATAGTTGGTCATAAAGCAAGTCTCAACATATACAAAAAGATTGAAATAATCTCTTGTATTCTACCTGACCACCATGGACTAAAGCTGGACCTCAACAACAACAGAAATAAACAAAAGCCAACACACACATGGAAACTGAACAGCTTGCTACTCAATGACAGCTGGGTTAAGGAAGAAATAAAGAAAGAAATTAAAGACTTCCTAGAATTCAATGAAAATGAAGGCACAACATACCCAAATTTATGGGACACATTAAAAGCAGTGCTCAGAGGAAAATTCATAGCACTAAATGCCTTCAAGAAGAAAATCGTAACATCACATACAAGCACCTTAATGGCCCAACTGAAAACCCTAGGAAAAAAAAAAGAAGAAGCAGATACACTCAAGAGGAGCATACAGCTAGAAATAATGAAACTCAGGGTTGAAATCAATCAATGAGAAACAAATAAAACTATTCAAAGACTCAATAAAACAAAAAGCTGGTTCATTGAGAAAATCAACAAGATAAACAAACCCTTAGCCAAAGTAACTAAAAAGCAGAGAGAATCTATCCAAATCAGCAAAATCAGAAATGAAAAGGGTGGCATAACTACAGACACTGAGGAAATTCAAACAATCATTAGGTCATACTACAAAAGCTTATATGCCAAAAAAAATTGAAAATCTAAATGAAATGGACAATTTTCTTGATACATTCCATCTTCCAACATTAAGTCAAGATCAGGTAAAAAGACTGAATAGCCCTATATCCCCCAAGGAAATTGAAGCAGTCATTAACAGTCTCCCCTCCAAAAAAAGCACTGAGCCAGATGGTTTCAGTGCAGAATTCTACCAGACCTTCAAAGAAGTGCTAATACCAATTCTCCTCAAACAATTCCACAAAATAGAAACAGAAGGAACATTACCAAACTCATTCAATGAAGCGAAAGTCACCTTGATACCTAAGCCACACAAAGATCCAACAAAAAAAGAGAACTTCAAACCTATCTGTCTTATGAACATTAACACAAAAATACTCAATAAAATATTTGCAAACTGAATCCAAGAACACATAAAAGATTTCATCCACCATGACCAAGTGGGCTTTATCTCAGGTATGCAAGGGTGGTTCAATATACGGAAATCTATCAACATAATCCACCACATAAACAAACTGAAGGAAAAAAACCACATGATCATCTCCTTAGATGCTGAAAAAGCATTTGACAAAGTCCAACACCCATTCATGTTTAAAGTCTTGGAGAGATCAGGGATACAAGGCACATACTTAAACATAATAAAGGCAATATACAATAAGTCTATAGCCAACATCAAACTTAATGGAGAGAAACTTAAATCAATCTCACTGAAATCAGGGACAAGACAGACAAGGCTGCCTACTTTCTCCATATCTCTTCAACATTGTACCTGAAGTCCTAGCCAGAGCAGAAAGACAACTAAAGGAGATCAAGTGGATACAAATCGGAAAGGAACAGGTCAAAGTGTCACTATTCGAAGATGATATGATAGTATACGTAAGTGACGCCCAAAATGCAACCAGAGAACTCATTCAGCTGATAAACACTTTCAGCAAAGTGGCAGGATATAAAATCAACTAAAAACAAAAAACAAAAAAACAAAAACAAAAACAAAAAAAAAACAGAAGCCCTCCTGTATACCAAAGACAAAAGGGCTGAGAAAGAAATTAGGGAAACAACACCCTTCACAATAGCCATTCATAATATAAAGTAGCTTGGGGTGACACTAAGCAAGCAAGTGAAAGACCTGTTTGAGAAAAATTTCAAATCTTTGAAGAAAGAAATTGAAGAAGATATCAGAAGATGGAATGATATCCCATGGATTGGTAGGATTAACAATGGGAAAATGGCCATCCTGCCAAAAGCAATCTACATATTCAACACAAATCCCATCAAAATACCAACTCAATTCTTTACAGACCTTGAAAAAAAAAAGAATCTCAGTTTCATAAGGAGAATAAAAAAACCCAGGAACTCCAAAACAATCCTGTACAACAACATGATCATCTGGAGGTATCTCCATCCCCAATCTCAAACTGTACTACAGAGCAATAGTAATAAAAACTGCATGGTGTTGGCATAAAAACAGAAAGGAGGATCAATGGAACCAAATAGAAGACCCAGAAATAAACCCATACACCTATGAATACTCTATTTTTTACAAAGAAGCCAAAACCACACAAGGAAAAAAAGACAGCATCTTCAACAAATGGTGCTGATCCCACTAGATGTCTACAAGCAAAAAAAAAAAAAAAAAAAAAGAAAGAAAAGAAAATAGATCCATATTTATCACCCTGCACAAAACTAAAGTCCAAGTGGATCAAAGACCTCAACATAAAACCAGATCCTCTAAATCTGTTAGAAGAAAAAGTGGGGAACAGCCCAAAACTCATTGGCACAGGAGACAAGTTTCTGAAGAGAACACCAACAGCACAGGCTCTAAGAGCAACAATCAATAAATGGGACCTCATGAATCTGAAAAGCTACTGCAAAGCAAAGGACACCGTCATCAAAACAAAATGACTGCCTACAGATTGGGCAAGAATCTTCATCAACACTTTATCTGACAGAGTGATAATAGCCAGTATATACAAAGAACTAAAGAAGCTGAAAAGCAGCAAACCAAGGAATCCAATTAAAAAATGGGGAACAAGACTAAACAGAGAATTCTCGACAGAGGAATATCGAATGGCAGAGAAACCCTTAAAGAAATGCTCAACCTCATTAGCCATTAGGGAAATGCAAATCAAAACAAACTTGAGATTTCACCTTACACCCATCAGAATGGCCAAGATGAAAAACTCAAGCAACAACACATGCTGGAGAGGTTGTAGAGAAAGGGGAACCCTCCTCCACTTCTGGTGGGAATGTAAACTGGTACAACCACTTTGGAATTCTATCTGGTGCTTTCTCAGACAGTTAGGAACAGTGCTTTATCAAGACCCAGCTATAACACTCCTAGGTAGATACCCAAAATTTGCTCAAGTACACAACAGGGATATTTGCTCAGCCATGTTTATAGCAGCTTTATTTGTAATAGCCAGAACATGGAAACAACCCAGATGTCCATCACATCAGTGGAGTAGTGGATACAGAAAGTGTGGTATTTTTACACAATAGAATACTACTCAGCAATGAAAACCAAGAAAATCATAGAATTTGTAGGCAAATGGTGGAATCTAGAAAAGAACATTCTGAGTGAAATATCCCAGAAGTAGAAAGACAAATACGGTGTATATAGACCTATAAGATATGATAAACATAATGAAATTTATACAACTAAAAAAGATAATCAAGAGAGTGGACATGGGGTCTGATGATCAATCCTCATTTAGAAAGACAGTTGGGATGTGCATTGAATGTATGACAGGATTATACCACAGAAGACATCTGAAAGACTCTACCTAGCAGTGTTTCAAAGCAGACACTAAGACTCATAACCAAACCTTCGGCAGAGTACAGGGAATCATATGAAAGAAGCGGAATTAGTATGATGGAGATAAGATAGGATCTCCACAAGGACGAAATAGATCTGGGCACAGGGTCTTTTTTGAGACTGATGTTAATCCAAGGACCATGTATGGATAGAACCTAGAACCTCTGTCTGATGTAGCCTGTAGTAGCTCAGTAACCATTTGGTTTCCCATAGTAAGGGGAACAGGACTATTTCTAACAAGAACTCTATGACTGGCTTTTTGGCATCCCCATCTCCCAAGGGAGGAGCAGTAGTGTTAGGCCACAGAGGAGGACTTTGCAGCCAGTCCTGAATATACCTGATAAAACAGGGTCAGATGAATGGGGAGGAGGTCCCCCCCATCAGTGGACTTGGAAAGGGGCAGGGTGGAGATGAGGGAGGGAGGGTGAGATTGGGAGGGAATGAGGGAGTGGTATACAGCTGGGATACAGAGTTAATAAAATGTAACTAATAAGAAAAAATAAAATGAAAAAAGTCGTCAACATATTATTTTTATTGTTTATGTGGGAATTTTATATAATATACTTTACACTCCTTTTCCATTGCTCCCAAGTTCAAATTCATAGCCATAAGTCATATTAATTTTTTAAATAAATCAATTGAAGAATATGCTGTTTATATCCTCATTGGAACATGATCAGAGTCTCAGTGCCAAGTCCTTAAAGAAAATTTAGTTCATCCTTGCTGCAACCTGGCCAAGACCCAAAAATAAACCATCAGTACTGAAGAGCTCTATACTTCACCACCTTTATCACAGTTTTTCTTATCTATTCATTAATTATTATTTGTTCACTTTGTATCCCCTCAGCTGCACCCTCCTTCTTCTAATTGCATTCACACCCACACTCCTTTCTCTACCCATATGACCTTTCTCTAGTTCCTTTATAGGGGAGGTTATTCTGCTTCTATCTGACCCTAGCTTATCTGGTCTCATCTAGGCTAGCTGAGTCATCTAATTCTGCAGCCTGATTCTTTGGGCATTGTTCTCCTGTATCCTCAATTTTCTCTACTTACAACAATCTTCCTCCCTCCTATCCTGTAGGCTTCCCTGAAGGAATGGGGAACTCTATGGGAAGGAAGAATTTCATAGGGAAATCCCTTTGTGAGCTGGGTGATTTAAGGTCTCTTCTCTCTGCATAATATGTGAGTGTGGTTTCCTGTATGCAATTCCATTTGATTCAGAAAGAAGCAGCTCTGTGGTTGCAAGAACATTGCACTGATCTCTCAGTTGAGGGCAGAGAACAACATATTTTAATAACAGCAGCCTGGGTTGCTTGAAATTTTCCATATGATGCCCTGACCCCACAATTCAATTAGCTTCGACTCAATCCCCCTAGTGGAAGACTGGTTTGCTCACAATAGATGGTATATTAGAACTTTATCCCCCACTATTAGGAGACCCAGGATGATTTTTCCTGGTTCCATCCATTTTTCTAAAAATATAATGATATCTTTTTCTTAGCTGAATAATACTCCTTTTTGGAAATATTCCACATTTTCCCCAAAAGAGATTGTCATTCCAGTTCTTTAGAAATTGGAAGTTGCTGAGACATAATCATTGTATTGTGACAAACTATCAGGATAACTATGTCCTTTTAGCTTAGAAGTCCCTCCATCTTTGTCCACTTCCTGGTGATTTGAATTGCAATATCCACTTGAAGCTCTATGAGCAGGGATGCCTTGGCTGAAATCACTGGATCTGAAGCTGAGCCATATTTAGGGGTCAGTGAGGAACCCTTCTGGTCCTGAGGTTTACAGTTAAAACAGGCCTTAAGGACAAAACAATGGGTATATGTTATATGAATAGCACATATAATCAAATTCTTCCCCACTTTTACAGAAACTTTTCTCCATGTTAAAGACATTATGCTACCTCTACACAAACAAATATTACTCAGCAATAAAAAAATAAGGAAATCATGAAATTTGAAGGTAAATGGTGGGAACTTGAAGTGAGCTATCATAGAAGCAGAAAGACACACACAGTATATACTCCTTCACATAGACATATAAAATAGGATAAACCTAATAAAATCTGTACACCTAAAGAAAGTAATCAAGAGGGAGGAATATGGCTAAAATTCATAATCCCAATCCAAGAAGGGGAAAGAGGATGGACATCAGAAGAAGGAAAAAACAGGGAACATGTTAGGAACTGCCACAGAAGGCACCCTGGTACCACCCCAAGGAAGCCATCAGTCCTGAAGAGTTCTAAACTTCAACATCTTGATCACAGTTTTTCTTCTGTATTTATTTATTTTGATTTGTTCACTTTGTTTCCTCTCTGCTGCCCCTTCTCTCTTCTCTTCCTATTCCCACCCACCATCCTTCTCCTACCCTTAGGCCCTTTCTCTAGTTTTGTGGTAGGGAGGGCCTCCTTCCCCTTCCATCTGACTCTAGCTCATCAGGTATTATCAAAGCTAGCTGCATCATCTTCCACTGAGGTCTGATTTTCAGGGTTTTATTCTCCTTGTGTCCTTAATTTCCTCTACTTATGACACTCTTTCTGCTTCCTCTCCTGCAGGCTTCCCAGAGATCTGAGGGGAGGGAGAATTTCATAGGGAAATCCAATTTAGAGTGGTTGTTTTAAGGTCTCTCCCTACACAATATCAGACTGTGGGTCTCTGTATGCAATAGCATTTGATGCCTAAGGAAGTATCTCTGTGGATTCAAGGACATTGCACTGATCTATCATTTGAGGACAGAGAGCAGCATACTTTATAAAAAACAGCCTGTGTTGCTTGAAATTTTCCATAGGATTCCCTGGTCCCACAACTCAATTAACTGACACTCAATCTATTGGTCACAATTGTTGGCCTATTGAAACTATTAAGTAGACAGCCTGATAAATGAATACATACAATATTTGTCTTTCTGCATTTTAGCTACTTCATACAAGGTGATTTTTCCAGGTTCCATCCATTTACCAAAAAATATCATGATGTCATTTTCTTACATGAATAATACTCCATTATGGAAATGTTCCACATTTTTCCCAAAGGAGATTGTCAGTCCTGTTTTTTAGTCCTTGAAAGTTGCTGAGAACATTGTATTGAATAAAAAACTATCAAGATACTAATGTTCTTTTAACTTAGAAGTTCCTCCATCTTCTTCCACTTCTTGGGTTTATGAATTGTAATGTCCCATTGAAGCTAGTCTATTTACATTTGGTGTCTCCAGAGAGGAAGTGTCTGGATATTGTTACACAGTATAGCCTTCTTAGATAATTTAATTCTTATTGGAGTTACATTATAGGAGAGTGGGCTTTGAAGTTGATATTCCAAATAAAGTGACCAGAGAGAATACGTCTGTGTCTCTCTGTCTCAGTCACTTTGTATCTTTGTTTCTGTAGGTGCTGGTCTCTATTTTTTAATCTGTCTCTCTAGCTCTTTTTCTCTCTGTCTTTCTCAGTCTTCCTCCCTCTGCCTGCCCCTTGTGTTTTAGTATGAAAAGCTCTCAGTTCTGCTTGCTGATGTGACATCATGTAGAGTCACTGTAAAATTATAGCAAGGTCCCAATTAATCACTTTTTGTTCAAAAAGTTGCCTTGGTCAGGAGTGTTTTCCCACTAAGTAATTCACTGCCTGAGGACATTTCTGTGCATTTAATAAATAATATTGGAATCTGTGATAATATGACATGTGACTTTACTAATGACCACTTAAAAGAAATGTGTGACATATTAACTGAACTAAGAGTCTTGGACACAGGAAAGGTCACCTCTTAGTTGTGTGCTTTCAGATGCCCATATTGAGGCATGTAGGGCTGATCAGCCTTTCTCTCAAGTAGGCTTTCCACTTGGAGCTTTTAAAAACTAGCTCCGGAAACTCTTACTGGTTTTCACCTGTTTCATGACATCATTCTTCCTCTCAGCCAAACAGCACTTAACCATTGTGATGTCATATTACCATTGTGATGTTATACCAGATCATGTCATAATAGCATTGTACTGTCATAATAACATTGGAATGTCATGATGAATTTGGATGTCATGATGCCATTTTGATCTCATAAAAGTAATGTGATATCATCATAGCATTGGATGTCCAATACCATTTTGAAGTCTTACTGTTGTGAAGTTATAACAGCTTTTTTATTTCAAAATTCCATTGTGATATCATAACAAAATCATGTTGAAATACCATTGGGAAGTCATAATAGAATTATGATGTCATAATAACATTGTGAAATCATAATTCTATTGGGAAGTCATAATATTGTAATGTCATAATAGAATTGTGATGTCAAAATACTTTTGTGATGTCATAATAGCATTGTGATTTCCTATCATTGTCATGTCATAACAGCAATGAAATATAATTGCATTGTGATGTCATAAGGGCATTGTAATATCATAAGAGCACTGAGATGTCTTACTATCATTAGAAAGTCATACTGTTGTGAAGTCATAATAGCACTGTAATGTTATAATTCCATTGGGATATCATAACACAATCTTTTTTATATTAATTAAACATTATTCAGTTTGTATCCCCCCATAAGCCCCTCCATCCTTTTATCCTGATCCACCCTCACTTCCCCTTCTTCACGATTGCCACTCCCCAAGTCCACTGATAGGGGAGGTCCTCCTCTCCTTCCTTCTGATCTTAATTTATCAAATCTCATCAGGAGTGGCTTCATTGTCATCTTCTGTGGCCTAGTAAGGCTGTTCCTTCTTCAGGGGGAGGTGATCAAAGAGCAGGCCAATCAGATTTTGCCAGAGGCAGTCCCTTTCTCATTACTCTGTAACCCACTTGGATACTAAACTGCCATGGGCTACATCTTTGAAGGGGTTCTAGGTTATCTCCATGCATGGTACTTGGTTGGAGCATCAGTCTCTGGGAAGACCCCTGTGTTCAAAATCTGGTTTGGTTGCTCTCCCTGTGGAGTTCATGTCTTCTCCAGCTCTTACTATTTCCCACGTATTTCATGAGATTCCATGAACTCTGCCCAATAGTTGGCCATAGGCCTCAGCATCTGTTTTGATAGTCTGCAGGGCAGAGCCTCACAGAGGCCCTTCATGGCTGGTTTGTAGCTTGTTTCCTATTTTCTTCTGATGTCTTTCCTCCTTGCCTTTTAGGATGGGGATTGAACATTTTAGTCAGGGTCCTCTCACTTGATTAGTTTCTTTTTAGATGTACACATTTTAACAGGTTTATCCTATATGACATGTCTATATGAGTGAGTATATACCATGTTTGTCTTTCTGCTTCTGGGACAGCTCACTCAGGATGATCCTTTCCAAGTAAAACCATTTACCTGAAAATTTCATGATTTCCTTATTTTTCATTGTAGAGTAATATTCCATTGTGTAGATGTATCACAATTTCTGCCTCCATTCTTCAGTTGAGGAGCATTTCAGCCATTTCCTGCTTCTGGATATTACAAATAAAGCTGCTACAAAAATGGTTGGCAAAATGTCCTAATTATTGTTTGCTACTAAATGTCAGCTGGGTCAGAGAAGAAAGAAAGAAAAGAAATTAAAGTCTTTCTAGAATTCAATGAAAATGAAGGCACATTATACTCAAACTCATGGGGCACAATGAAAGCAGTGATAAGAAGAAAGTTCATAACAGTAAGTGCTTTCAAGAAAAAATTCTAGACAACTCATTCAATCAACTTAATGGCTCACCTAACTACCCTAGAGAAAGAAGAAGCATACACACCACGAAAAAGGAGTAGATGGCTAGAAATAATCAAACTCAGGGCTGAAATCAATCAATTAGAAACAAATAAAACAATTCAAAGAATTAATGAAACCAAGAGCTGGTTCTTTGAGAAAATAAAAAAGATAGACAAACCTTTAGCCAAGCTAACTAAAAGGCAGGGAGACACCATCCAAATCAACAAAATCAGAAATGAAAAAGGGGACATAGCTACAGACAGTGAGGAAATCCATACAATCATTAGGACTTACCTGAAAATCTATATGCCACAAAATTTGAAAATCTAAATGAAATGGACACATTTCTTGATCAATTCCACTTACTGAAACTGAATCAAGACCAGGTAAATCAATTAAATAGTCCTATATCTCCAAAGGAAATAGAATCAGTCAAACCACAATCTTATTGTAGAGGATTGTGATAATATTAAGCATTGTGATGTCATAATGTCATTGTGATGTCATAATAACATTGTAATGTCCTAATAGTATTGAGATATTATAATAGCATTGTGAAGCCATAATAGCATTGTGATGTCATATCATTTTGATATCATAGTAACATCTTGGTGTAATATAGCATTGCCATGTTATTAGAAAATTGTGATGTCATAATAGCCGTGTGCTATCATAATAACTTTGTGATGTCATAATATCATTGTGATTGTCAAATTTCCTTTGTGATGTCATAAACAATCATGTTTAATAGCGTTTTGACATCAGAATAGCATCAAGATGTCATGATGAATTTTGATGTCATAATGCCATTGTGATAGCATAATAGTATTGTGATGTCATCAGAGCATTGAGATGTCATAATACTATTGTGAGGTCATCATAGCATTGTGAAGTCACACTGCTTTGAAGTTATCATAGTATTTGATGTCTAAATTTCATTATGATGTCATAGCACAATCTTGATGTAATTCCCCTGTATTAATAGCATGGTGATGTCATAATACAATTATGAAGTCATAATACCATTTTGATATCTACCTAGCTTTGTGATGTCAAAATGAAATTACGATGTCATAACACAATCATGTCTTAATATTATTGTGCTGTCATAAGAGCATTAGAGTGTTATGATGAATTTTGATGTCATAATGACATTGTGATATTATAATGGCATTTTGATATCATAGCACTGTGTTGTCAACACAACATTCTGATTTCTTAATCACATTGTGATATCATACCATTATGATGTCATAATAGCATTGTGATGGCTTTAATATCATTGTGATGTGAAAATTCCACTGTGATGTCATACCACAATAATGTCATAATAGCATTGTGATGTCATAATAGCATTGTGATGTCATGATGAATTTAGTTGTTATGAGGACATTAAGATGCCATAATACCATTGAGATGTCATCATATCATTTGGATGTCCGAATATCATTGTGAAGTCATGCCATTTTGAAGTCATAATAGAATTTTGATGTCAAAATTCCATTGTGATGTCATGCCACAATCATGTTGTAATACCATTGTGATTTCATAATAGCATGGTGATGTTATACCATTTTGAAGTCATAACACGATTATGATGTAATACAATTGTGATGTAAAAATTTCATTCTGATGTCCTACCACAATCATTTCTTAATAGCATTGTTCTGTCATAATAGTAATGGATGTCAAAATTAATTCTGATAACATAATGCCATTTTGATATCATAATGACATTGTGATGTCATCATAGAATTGTGGTGTCATCATAACCTTGTGAATTCAAATAGCATTGTCATGTCATAATAGCATTGTTCTGTTATATTAAAATGTCATAATAGCACTTTGATGTCATAATAGTATTGTGATGTCAAAATTTGTGATGTCATACAATAATCATGTTGTAATAGCATCGTGGTGTCATAATAGCATTGGTATGCCATGATAAATTTTGATGTCATGATGCCATGGTGATATCATAATAGCAGTGTGATGTCATAATAACATTGATATGTCAGACCATTGTGATGTCATAATAACCATTTTAGATGTTAATGTCATTGTGATATCATAATATACTCATGAAGTTATAAGAGCAATAGTATTCTTAGGTCATAATGCCATTGTGATGTCAAAATTCTATTGTGATGTCATAACACAATTTTGTTCGAATATCCTTGTGATGTCATCATAGCATTGTGATGTTCTAATACCGTTGTAAAGTCATACTATCATTGTGATATTAAAAGTCATAGTGATATCATAATAGCATTTTGAGGGTATAATGTCATTGTGATGTCAAAATTCCATTGTGATGTCTTAATTGCTTTTTGATGTCAACATTCCTTTGTGATGTCATAATAGAATTTTTAAGCCATTATACCATTGTCTTATCAGGATAGTATAGAATTAGTGTTAGTGTTAGTGTTAGTGTTAGTGTTAGTGTTAGGGTTAGGGTTAGGGTTAGGGTTAAGCATCTTGTACCTTGGTTTTGATATTTCCTTTGGCTATCCTTTGCTTGTGCCTTTTTTTACATGGGATAGACAGTTTTACCTTTTAAACATATGAAGTATAATTTTTGATTTTTTAGTACTTAACTAGTCTGGTGTGTACTTTGCCAGCTGTAAGCCTCCTTCCTGTGTCTGTCTTGCATTAGATATGCCCAATATTTATCCCCATTGAAAATATCTCATGTTGAAAGGATAAGGCAGCTTCCAGGACAGTGTGACATGTTAATATAGTCAGCATTTAAAAGTTTTTTGACATGGCAGGTGTGCAGTTTGCATGTTTGTCTCCCAGCCTAATTTTATTTTCTTAAATTGACCACTAGAACATACTTCTTAATCCAAAATGCCCTTTGGCCCAAGTTCTGTGGAAGTCCTACCTTCTGAGATTGGCTGGTGGTTTTAGAGCATTGTGACATCATATTTCCTCATATGAATCTAAAATTAATGTGAATTCAATCTTTAAAACAGTAAGGACATAACATCTATCATTATTTAAAAAAAAACCTTACATGATAACTTTAAGGAAAATTTTGTCATTTTGAATCTTAGACTATCTCAGCAAGTGGCTAAAAATCAGGAGTTGCCATCCTGGCTTTTATTATGTAAATTAGGCTAATCAGGGACTCAGAGATCTGCCTGTTCCTTTTTACTTTGTGTTAGGATTAAAGGCATGTGCCTTCATCAACTTGTTCAAATATTTTTTCTCAAATAAATATAATAGTAACTCAAAGCTTTTAAATGAAAATTAAGCAGGGAGACAAGAAAATTTTAAGTTTTGGGTCAGTTGTTATGCTGTAACAAGCTAAGTCTAGTTGGTTGTTTTTTGGAATTCAGTTGATGTTTTAGTGAATTGGTGGACCCTTACCAGAAAGCACTGACAACTATCTTTCAGCCGGAGAGCCTTTAACTTTAGCCATTATTAATCTAATTTTTATTAGGCAGAGTGCCTTTCTATTGTCTGTAACTTAGTATACCATTCCTTGGTTGTTTTTCCCATTTTCTTCTTGCACTTTCTTGGAGAAGTCCTCCAGAAGAGCCACCACCATTAAATAAATTGCAACCAGATCTATGACTATGGCAAGCAAAACAAAGACAAAGTGGATTAAAACACCCTCTGCCATGGTATTTTTTTGTTTTGTATTGTTTTAATTTTAGTTGTAGTTTTAGGCCAAACTCTGTCCTGAGGTTTGTGTGCCTCTATTTCCTTTCTTTCCAGACATGGCTGCTGAGTTTAGCTGAGCTGAGCCAGCCACATTATAAGGGAGCCATGCTTGTGTATTCTCTTGTTACTCTATAGCAGCAGCCAATTTTGTTGGTAAGACTCAGGTCTCTCTACAATAGGCTGTCTTTTATCCTTGGGCCTTTTTAAGAGTATCTCTTAAAGAGACAGTAATTGATTTGGAAGAACTTAGGTTTTAAATTTGGGTTACTGACCTTTGACAAAGATGCCAAAACCATACAATGGACAAAAGATAGCATCTTCAACAATATTACTGGTCTAATTGGATGTCTACATGTAGAAAAATGCAAATATATCCATACCCTGCACAAAATTAAGTCCAAGTGGATCAAAGGCCTATATAAAACCAGACACACTAAACCATTTAGTAGAAAAAATGGGTAAAGAGTCTGGAACTCATTGGCACAGAAGAAAATTTCTTGAAAAGAACACCAAACAGCACAGACTCTAAGAGCAACAATCAATAAATGGGACTACATGAAGCTGAAAAGCTTCTGTAAAGCAAAGGACACTTTCATCAGAACAAAACCAATGCCTACAAATTGGGAAAGTATCTTCACAAAACCTATATCTGACAGAGGGCTAATATCCAGTATATATAAATAACTCAAGAAGTAAACAGCAACAAATCAAATAATCCAATTAAAAATGAGGACCACAGCTAAACAGAGAATTGTCAATAGAGAAATATGGAACATTTAATGAAATGTTCAACAGCCTTCATATTCAGGGAATTGCAAATCAAAACGACCCTGAGAGTTCACCTTATACCAATCAAAATGGCCAAGATAAAAAACTCAAGCAAGAACACATGCAGGAGAGGTTGTGGAGAAATGGGAACCCTCTTCCACTGCTGGTGGGAATGTAAACTTGTATAACCACATGGAAATCAATCTGGCACTTCCTCAGACAACTAGGAATACCACTTCCTCATGAACAAGCTATACTACTCTATAGGCATATATCCAAAATAGACTCAAGTACACAATAAGGACATTTGTGTAACCATGTTTGTAGCAGCTTTATTTGTAAAAGCCAGAACAAGGGAACAACCTAGATTTCCCACAACAGAGAAATGGATACAGAAATTGTGGTACACAATGGAAAATTACTCAGCAATAAAAACCAAGGAAATCATGATTTTTGCAGTAAAATGGTGGGAACTGGAAAATACCATCCTGAATGAGCTATCCCAGAAGCAGAAATACAACATGGTATATACTCTATCATATGGACATATGATATAGGATAAACATACTAAAAATCTGTACTACTAACGAAACTAATCAAGAGGGAGGACTCTGGCTAAATCCTCATCATGAAAGGTAAAGAGGATGTACACCAGAAAGAAGGAGAAAACAGGGATCAGGGCAGTAGCCTGACACAGAGGACCTCTGAAAGATTCTGCCATCCAGACTCTCAAAGCAGATGCTAACACTTTTTTTGAGAGACTGTTGGGCAGTCATGGAATCTAATGAATGAAGTGGGAAACAGTAAGATTTGGAGAGGACAGGAACTCCACAAGAGAGCCAAAGAACCAAATAATCTGAGCAAATTGGTCTTTCCTGAGACTGATACTCCAACCAAGGACCATGCTTGGAGATAACCTAGGAACCTTGCACAGATGTAGCCCATGGCAGTTCAGTGTCCAAGTGGGTTTCATAGTAATAGGAACAGGAACTGTCTCTGACATGAACTGATTAGCCTGCTATTTAATCACCTCCCCCTGAGGGGTGAGCATCCTAAACAGGGCACAGAAGACAACAATGCATGCACTCATGATGAGACCTAACTGACTAGGATCAGAAGAAAGGAAGAGAAGACCTCGCCTATCAGTGATCTTGGGGTGGGACATGCATGCAGAGGGGGGGAAAGAGAGGGATTGGGATGAGAGAAGGGAGGGAACCACAGGGGGAGATACAAAGTGAATAAAGTGTAATTAATTAAGAATTTTAAAAAAATGGAGTACAGAGCTAAACAGAGAATTCTTACTAGAGTAATTTCAAATGGCAGAGAAACACTTAAAGAAATGTTCATTGTTCTTAGTCATAGGGAAATCCAAATCAAAACGACCCTAAGATTTCACCTTACACCAATCAGAATGGCTAAGATCAAACACTAAAGTGGCAACACATTCTGGAGAGGTTCCCCTTTCTAAGGGAACCATCCTCCACTGCTGGTGGGTGTGTAGACTAGTGCAACCACTATGGAAAGCAATCTGGTGCTTTCTCAGACAACTAGGAATACCACTTCCTCATGAACAAGCTATACTACTCCTAAGCATATATCCAAAATAGACTCAAGTACACAATAAGGACATTTGCTCAGCCATGTTTGTAGCACCTTTATTTGTAATAGCCAGAATCTGGAAACAACCCACATGCCCCTCAACTGAAGAAAGGATACAGAAATTGTAGTACATATACACTATGGAATATTAGGTCAATGGTGGGAACTGGAAAAGATCATCCTGAGTGAGCTATCCCAGAAGCAGAAAGATACATATGGTATATACTCACTCATATAGACATATAATATAGTATAAACCTTCTGAAATCTGTAGACCTACAGAAACTAATTAAGAGGGAGTACTCTGCTAAAATTTTTCTTTTTTTCCCTATATCTTCATACTCTATTTTATTTTATTTTTTTTTCTTATCAGTTACATTTTATTAACTCTGTATCCGAGCCGTGTCCCGCTCCCTCATTCTCTCCCAATCCTACCCTCCTTCATCTCCACCGTGCCCCTTTCCAAGTCCACTGATGGGGGGGATTTCCTCCCCATTCATCCGATCCTGTTTTATCAGGTGCCACGGACCGGCCTAGTCAGGCTCCCATCGTCCATGGAAGAACAAGGCTTTAGACAGGAAGACACGGTTTCGGCGAAGAATTGACAGACAGAGACACCTTGATGGTTTTGACTCTGCTGCAACTTTATTGAAATCAAGCTAGTATTTTTATAATGATTTCACAAAAGGCACCTTAAAATTGGCATACTTCCCAGAACATTCAGACTTTTACCAAGAATACAAAGTTTACATTTTAACTTAAAATGCAGTCAAACATAAAGCAGTACCCATGAATAATCTTGGCCTAAAAACTTTTTGATCAGAGCAAACAAAGGAAAAGAAACCTCAAATATAGTTTCATTATTGCTAACCAATGAAGAGGAAAGTCAGGAGCTAAGTCAGATGCCTGCCAAAGTCCCTCTCTATATCAAAATCTAACTACACCTTTGTTAACCTCCTTGCATATGTCCTGCCCAAGATTTATGATCTTCTCTAGGAACAAGGCACTGAAGGGAGGGGGAAACTCCCGCCAGCTGCACCTCTCATGCTATTATTTCTTAAGAAGGAGCTTATTATTATTTTACTATTCTTAATGCCTATTAATACTAAATCTAATTCATTACTTTCCTTAAACTTATTTTTATTAAAACCTTTAACTAATGATAAATTTCTTTATAAAGTTACTTGTGCTGTTTCAGGTGTCACAGAGAAAGATCAAAGAATTCATTATTCCAGCCCCAGAGCCACAACTGAAGAAGCATAGAAATCTCAGAACACATCTCTTTTCCAAGTGGGATGATTTTGCCAGGGACCTTCCAGGGGGCGTATTTCCGGGGAAATCATATCCCCCGCCCTGTAGCTAATGCTACTATGGTGACACTGGCATGGGTGTGGCAATCAGGTATCTTTAGGACTGGCTGTGAAGCCCTCCTCTGTGGCCGAACAGGACTGCTAAAATTCTTAATCTGCATCCCAAAAGAGAAAGATGATGGATATAGGAAGAAGGAGAAAACGGAACAGGTTCGGAGCCTGCCACAGAGAAAGGTTTTGGGATTAAAGGAAGGAGGAAACCACAGGGGGAATACAAAGTGAAAAAAAAAAAGTGTAGTAAATACAGAATTAAAAAAAAAGTTGTCAGGGGGGAGCCAAGATGGCGGGGCTGGGAAAACAGCGCATCTGAGCAGCAGGACAGCACTTTTCATGCAGAGACCAGGAGACTGAACTCGGGACCCTGAAACTACATCGATCATGTTTCCCAGGTGAGGGGAGGCTCCCACAGCATGGGAATCAGTCAGGTCCACTCACAGCTACCCAGTCAGAACCCAGAAGAAATCCCGGCTAACGCGGGCTTTGGGTGTCCATGCTGGAGCCGCAAGTGGGCGGGTCCCAGCCAATTTCCCAGGCTGATCCGTGGGCACAAGGGTACCTGAGACTGGGAGCCTCAGTCGCGGGGGTCCCCACGGGAAAACAGGGTTGCGGGTCTGATCACAGGTCACCCAGTCTCTCCCTGGAAGGTCTCTGCCGCCATCACAGCCGAGCTCCTGCTGCACACAGAGAGCTTTGCGCTCAGCTCAGCAGAACAGACAAGCTGTGTGCCCCAGTATGACAGGGACTGGGAAACCCTGTCCGGAGAGGACCCCACAGAAAAGGAAGAAACCGTGCTGCTGGGGTCACCTAGGGAAAGTCTAGCAGACTGCAGATTGCAAACAGACAGAACTGAGTGCTCCAAGACACCAGAGCAGTACTCACCCACCACAGATTACCGCAGCTGATCACTAAATTTACAGCAAGAAACCCAGAAGGAAGGCAGCTGCCACCAGGACTTCTCCTGGTGAGAGGAGAGCCCTCTTGACTAATCAGGACCACAGTTACCACCCAGGTCTCTAGGCCTGAGGTGAGCTGTAGCAACTCCTGAAAAACACCTGACATCCAAGGACTATACCCAAAAAGCTGGGAAGGCTTCCTTCAGGAAAAAACATCTTCCTGCGAAAGAGATTCTCTCCACTACAAGAGTCCAGGAACAACCAGAAACTAAATTCAAACAACTAAGATAGCCCAATGGGTAGAGGACAGCATAAAAGTTCAACCAACAAAAACCAGAGCAATATGGCATCTCCAGAAAACAGTTATCCAGGGGCAAATAGACCTAGACACCCCAGCATAAATGAAATTCAAGGAGACGACCTAACATCTATGCTCAAGAAGATGATAACAGAGGAAACTAATAAAATACGAAAAGAAATAGAAGAAGCTGAAGCCAAAAAGTATGAGGCCTTTAGAGAAGAAATGCTTAAATCACTGAATGAAATAAAAGAAACAGTGGATTGTTCAAACAAACAGCTGAAGGAATTGATGGAAAAACATGAAAATACAGTCAGACAGGGTAAGCAAACCAACAAAATAGCTCAAGACCTGAAGATAGAATTAGAAAAATTAAAAAAAAACACACAAATGGAAGAAATTGTGGAGAGAAAGAACTTAGGGAAGAAAGCATGAACTACAGAGGTTAGCATAACCAATAGGCTACAAGAAATGGAAGAAAGAATCTCAGGTGTGCAAGATACAATGGAAGAAATAGATGTATCTGTCAAAGAAAATGATAAATCTAAAAAATTCCTGACACAGACCGTCCAAGAAATTCAAGACAACATAAAAAGACAAAACCTAAGAATAATAGGAATAGAGGAAAAGGAAGATTCCCTGCACCAAGGCCCAGAAAATATTTTCAACAAAATCATTGAAGAAAATTTCCCCAACTTAAAGGAGAGGTCAATAAGAATACAAGAGGCCTATAGAACACCCAATAAATTAGACCAGAAAAGAAAATCCTCCCGCCACATAATAATCAAAACAGTAAGTATACAGAACAAAGAAAAAATACTAAAAGCTGCAAGAGAAAAAGGCCAAGTAACATACAATGGCAAACCCATTAGAATCACACCTGACTTTTCAACAGAGACTATGAAAGCCAGAAGGGCCTGGACAGATATCATGCAGACACTAAGAGAACACAGATGTCAGCCCAGGCTACTATACCCTGCAAAACTCTCAGTCCTCTTGAAATGGAGAAAACAAGATATTCAATGACAAAAACAAATTTCAACAATACCTACAAACAAATCCAGCATTGCAGAAGACACTGGAAGGGAAAATACAACCCAAGAAAGCTAGCTACATTCAAGAAAACACAGGAAATAAATAACCTCACTTCAGTAAAACAAAAAGCAACCAAGCACACAACCGTATGACCACAGCCAACATCAAAGTCAAAGGATTTAACAGCCACTGGTCATTACTCTCTCTCAATATCAATGAACTTAATTCTCCAATAAAAAGACACAGACTAACAGAATGGATGCATAAACAAAACCCAGCAATCTGTTGTATACAAGAAACACACCTAAGTCACAAAGATAGACATTACCTGAGGGTAAAGGGTTGGAAGACGACTTTCCAAGCAAACAGACCCAAGAAGCAAGCAGGAGTAGCCATTCTAATATCTGATAAAATAGTCTTTCAACCAAAATTAATCAAAAGAGACGGGAAGGACACTTCATACTCATCAAGGGAAAATTCCACCAAGAAGACATCACAATCCTGAACATCTATGCCCCAAATACAAGGGCACCCACATTTGTGAAAGAAACATTGATAAAATTTAAAGCACATATAGATCTACACACATTAATAGTGGGAGACTTCAACACCCCACACTCAACAAAGGACATTTCAACAAAACAGAAATTAAACAAAGAAACAATATCTGTAACAGGTCATGAATCAAATGGACCTAACAGACATTTACAGAACCTTACACCCAAACACAAAAGAATTTACCTTCTCAGGACCTCATGGTACCTTCTCCAAAATAGACCACATAGTTGGTCACAAAACAAGCCTCAACAAATACAGGAAGATTGAAATAATCCCTTGTATCCTGTGGGATCACCATGGAATAAAGCTGGACCTCAGTAACAACAGAAATAGCAAAAAGCCTACACATATATGAAAACTGAACAACTTGTTACTAAAAGACAGCTGGGTCAGGGAAGAAATAAAGAAAGAAAATCTTCCTAGGACTCAATGAAAATGAAGACACAACATACCCAAACTTGTGGGAAACAATGAAAGCAGTGCTAAGAGGAAAGTTCATATCACTAAGTGCCTTCAAGAAGAAATTTGAGACAGCGCATTCAAGTAACTTAATGGCTCACTCAAAAACCCTAGAAAAAGAAGAAGCAGACACACCAAGAAGGAGCAGACGGCTGGAAATAATCAAACTCAGGGCTGAAATCAATCAATAAGAAACAAATAAAACAATTCAAAGAATCAATGAAACCAAGAGCTGGTTCTTTGAGAAAATCAACAAGATAGACAAACCCTTAGCCAACCTAACTAAAAGGCAGCGAGACACCATCCAAATCAACAAAATCAGAAATGAAAAGGGGGACATAACTACAGACACTGAGGAAATCCAAGCAATCATTAGGACTTAACTTCAAAAGTCTATACGAAACAAAATTTGAAAATTTAAATGAAATGGACAATTTTCTTGATCGATTCCACTTACCAAAGCTAAATCAGGACCAGGTAAATCAATTAAATAGTCCTATATCCCCCAAGGAAATACAAGCAGTGATCGAAAGTCTCCCATCCAAAAAAAGCCCAGGACCTGATGGTTTCAGCGCAGAATTCTACCAGACCTTCAAAGAAGAGCTAACACCAATTCTCTTCAAACTATTCCACAAAATAGAAACAGAAGGAACATTACCAAATTCATTCTATGAAGCCACAGTCACCTTGGTACCTAAACCTCACAAAGACTCAACAAAGAAAGAGAATTTCAGGCCAATCTCCCTTATGAACATTGATGCAAAAATACTCAACAAAATACTCGCAAACTGAATACAAGAACACATCAAAGATATCATGCACCATGACCAAGTAGGCTTCATCCCAGGTATGCAGGGATGGTTCAATATAAGGAAATCCATCAATGTGATCCACCATATTAACAAACTGAAAGAAAAAAACCACATGATAATCTCCCTAGATGCTGAAAAAGCATTTGACAAAATCGAACATCCATTCATGTTCAAAGTATTGGAGAGATCAGGGATACAAGGCACATATCTAAACATAGTAAAGGCGATATGCAGCAAGCCTATAGCCAACATCAAACTGATCGGAGAGAAACTTAAAGCAATCCCACTGAAATCAGGGACAAGACAAGGCTGCCCTCTCTCTCCCTATCTCTTCAACATAGTGCTGGAAGTCCTTGCTAGAGCAATAAGACAGTTGAAGGAGAACAAGGGGATACAAGTTGGAAAGGAAGAAGTCAATTTATCACTATTTGCAGATGATATGATAGTATACATGAGTGACCCCAAAAACTCTACCAGGTACTCCTACAGCTGATAAACACCTTCAGCAAAGTGGCCGGATACAAAATTAACTCAAAAAAAACAGTAGCCCTCCTGTATACAAAAGACAAAAGGGCTGAGAAAGAAATTAGGGAAACAACACCCTTCACAATAGCCACAAATGACATAAGGTACCTCGGAGTAACCCTAACCAAGGAAGTCAAAGACTTGTATGAAAAAAATTTCAAACCTCTGAAGAAAGAACTAGAAGAAGATATAAGAAGATGGAAAGATCTCCCATGCTCATGGGTTGGCAGGATTAACATAGTAAAAATGGCCATCTTACCAAAAGCAATCTACAGATTCAATGCAATGCACATCAAATTACCAACACAATTCTTTACAGACCTGGAAAGAAAAATTCTCAACTTCATATGGAATAACAAGAAACCCAGAATTGCTAAAACAATCCTCTACAATAAAAGATCTTCTGGAGGTATCTCCATCCCTGATCTTATGTTGTACTATAGAACAACAGTTTTAAAAACTGCATGGTACTGGCATAGAAACAGAATGGTGGATCAATGGAACCGAACAGAGGACCCAGAAATAAACTCACACATTTATGGACACCTGATTTTGACAAAGACGCCAAGACCATACAATGGAATAAAGATAGCATCTTCAACAAATGGTGGTGGTCCAACTGGATGTCTACATGTAGAAAAACGAAAATAGATCCATTCTTATCACCCTGCACAAAACTGAAGTCCAAGTGGATCAAAGACCTCAACATAAAACCAGACTCATTAAATTGGCTTGAAATAAAAGTGGGGAATAGCCTAGAACTCATTGGTACAGGGGAAAACTTCCTGAACAGAACTCCAACAGCACAGGCTCTAAGAGCAACAATCAATAAATGGGACCTCATGAAACTGAAAAGCTTCTGCAAAGCAAAGGACACCATCATCAAAACAAAGCGACCTCCTACAGATTTGGAAAGAATCTTCACCAACCCTTTTTCTGACAGAGGACTCATATCAAGTATATATAAAGAACTAAAGAAGCTGAAAAGCAGCAAACCAAGTAACCCACTTAAAAAATGGGGAACAGAGCTAAACAGAGAATTCTATGTAGAGGAATACCGAATGGCAGAGAAGCACTTAAAGAAATGCTCAACCTCACTAGCCATTAGGGAAATGCAAATCAAAACAACCCTGAGATTTCACCTTACACCCATGAGAATGGCCAACATAAAAAACTCAAGTGACAGCACATATTGGAGAGGTTGTGGAGAAGAGATTGCTGGAATGCTGGAATGCTAGTAAATTTACTAGCTGGTTACTCGCATGCCTCGCTGGGTGCCTGTGCCCTTTGATGCCCTCACATTATGACTGTCTTCAGACAGAAAAGGGATCTTGGAATTGCAGCTGCCATTGTTACTGCCATCCCATTGGTGGCTGTTGGAGCTACCACCACGGCATTAGCCATGAGTCATACTGGGCAGACTGCTCAGACCCTGAATAACCTTTTAGCCAATGTAGCTCATGCCTTAGATGTACAAAAAGGAATTAATGCTCAACTAAAAGGAGGTTTGATGGTGTTCAAGCAGAGGATTGACCTCGTGCAGGAGCAAATTGATACCCTATGGCAAATTGCTCAAATTGGCTGTCAATGAAAGTATGCTGGACTTTGAGTCACTAGCATACAACATGAGAATTTTCCCTGTGCTGCAAATTAGGTAATTGGACTGAGAATTTGATACTACGATGGAGCAGCTGAGAGTGGCCATTGTCACGGTAAATTCTACCAGAGTGGACGCAGGACTAGCCACAGGATTATCATCATGGATTGCTGCAGCCATGAATCATCTGAAGAAATGGGCGGGCATGGGAGCATTAGCAGGCCTTCTGGTGTTGGTCACCTTGGTTTGCCTGTGGTATATATGCAAGATTAGAGTCTCACAACAGCGTAATGCAGTCATGACCATTCAGGCCTTTACAGCCATTGAAGCAGGACAGTCTCCCCAAACATGGTTGGCTACCATAAAAAGCCAAAATGTTACGCTCAGGATGCGAGGCTAAGCACTGCACTCAGGGTCAGCCTCTTTGGACCCAGAGAAGAGCATGTCTGATTGCATGTGGGTTGATGCCCCAGGTCCCGCCTCTGAAAAAATGGTATCGGACGGGTCTGATGCTCTTTGCATGGAGGACACCTAAATGAACATCAGTACAAAGTCCCAATTTCTTTCTTTTTTATTTTTTATTTTTTTATCAGTTACATTTTATTAACTCTGTATCCCAGCCGTGTCCCGATCCCTCATTCCCTCCCAGTCCCTCCCTCCCTCCCTCATCTCCACCATGCCAGTTTCCAAGTCCACTGATAGGGGGGACCTCCTCCCCATTCATCTGATCCTGTTTTATCAGGTATCTTCAGGACTGGCTGCAAAGCCCTTCTCTGTGGCCTAACACGACTGCTCCTCCCTTCGGGGGTGGGGAGACCAAAGAGCCAGTCATTGAGTTCCTGTTAGAAATAGTCCCTGTTCCCCTCACTTTGGGAAACCAATTGGTTACTGAGCTACCACAGGCTACATCTGAGTGGAGGTTCTAGGTTATATCCATACATGGTCCTTGGTTGAATGTCAGTCGCAGAAAAGACCCTGTGCCCAGATATATTTGGTCCTTGTGGAGCTCCTATCCTTTCCCCATCAGACTAACTCCCCTACTTTCTTATGATTCCCTGTACTCTGCCAAAGGTTTGGTCATGAGTCTTTGCTTTGAAAACACTGCTAGTTAGAGTCTTTCAGATGTGCTCAGTAGACTCCTCTCATACATTCAATGCACATCCCTTCTGTCTTTCTAAATGAGGATTGATCATCTTACCCCATGTCCGCTCAATTGATTATCTTTTTTAGGTGTATAGATTTCATTATGTTTATCATATCTTATAGGTCTATATAAGTGAGTATATCCCATGTTTGTCTTTCTCCTTCTGGGATATTTCACTCAGAATGATCTTTCTAGATCCCACCATTTGCCTGCAAATGTCATGATTTCCTCCTTTTTGATTGCTGAGTAGTATTCCATTGTATAAAAATACCACAATTTCTGTACCCATTCCACCTTTGATGGACATCTGGGTTGTTTCCAGGTTCTGGCTATTACAAATAGAGCTGCTATAAACATGGTTGAGCAAGTGTCCTTTTTGTGTACTTGAACAAACTTTGGGTATATACCTAGCAGTGGTATAGCTGGGTCTGGAGGAAGCACTATTCCTATTTGTCTTAGAAAGCGCCAGATAGCTTTCCAGAGTGGTTGTACCAGTTTACATTCCCACCAGCAGTGGAGGAGGGTTCCCCTTTCTCCACAACCTCTCCAGCATGTGTTATCGCTTGAGTTTTTCATCTTGGCCATTCTGATGGGTGCAAGGTGATATCTCAGGTTCATTTTGATTTGCATTTCCCTGATGGCTAATGAGGATGAGCATTTCTTTAAGTGTTTTTCTGCCATTCGATATTCCTCTGTCAAGAATTCTCTGTTTAGCTCTGTTCCCCATTTTTCAATTGGATTACTTGGATTGCTGCTTTTCAGCTTCTTCAGTTCTTTGTATATACTTGATATGAGTCCTCTGTCAGATAAAGGGTTAGTGAAGATTCTTTCCCAATCTGTAGGCAGTCGTTTTGTTTTGATGACGGTATCCTTTGCTTTACAGAAACTTTTCAGTTTCATGAGGTCCCATTTATTGATTGTTGCTCTTAGAGCCTGTGCTGTTGGTGTTCTGTTCAGGAAGTTGTCTCCTGTGCCAATGAGTTCTAGGCTGTTCCCCACTTTTTTTCCAATTGATTTAGGGTATCTGGTTTTATGTTGAGGTCCTCGATCCACTTTGACTTTAGTTTTGTGCAGGGTGATAAATATGGATCTATTTTCATTTTTCTGCATGTAGACATCCAGTTGGTCCAGCACCATTTGTTGAAGATGCTGTCTTTTTTCCATTGAATGGAATTGGCTTCTTTGACGAATATCGAGTATTCATAGGTGTGTGGATGTATTTCTGGGTCTTCTATGTGGTTCCATTGATCCTCCTTTCTGTTTCTATGCCAATACCATGCTGTTTTAATATCAGAGATCAGACCTCTACTCTTGCCTGATGCGTATAAAACAAAAAGGGGGAACTGTAGAGAGCTGCGTAATGCCGCGCCTGAAAGATGGAGCTGGTTTCCACCTTCCACCTTCCTGATGGTGATTGCTCTCTGTCACAAACAACTCCACATTTGGCTATGGCTGAGGATCTGGCTTGCTTCCATGTATGTGGACCTATCTGCATTGCCCACATGGCATGCTGAGGTTGGCTACCCAGAGGCTATTTAAAGTGGGCTGGCTTTACCCAGGGTCAGATGATTGTTCAAGGTTCCTGAATAAACTGCATTGAAAAAAAAAAGAATATAGATGGAACTTGATATACTATGGTCAGATGAGAAGAGGAGGAGGACCTCCCCTATCAGTGGACTGGGAGAGAGGCATAGAAGAGGAAGGGAAGTTGGGATTGGAAGGGGATGAGGAAGGGGGCTACAGCTGGGATACAAAGTGAATAAACTGTAATTAATAAAAATAATCATTAAAAACTTAAAAGAAAAAATGAAAACCTTT
Source organism: Meriones unguiculatus (assembly GCF_030254825.1). Taxonomy (NCBI): domain Eukaryota; kingdom Metazoa; phylum Chordata; class Mammalia; order Rodentia; family Muridae; genus Meriones; species Meriones unguiculatus. The sequence continues at coordinate 26,817,030 of NW_026843710.1, read as the reverse complement.
AATACTGATAGGGAGAAATCAACGATCAATTAAAAAAATACAGACCACCTCTCAAAGACTCTACTTATCGAGGTATCAAAGCAGAAGCTGAGACTCATAGCCAAATTTTGGGCAGAATGCATGGAATTTTATGAAAAGGGGGGGATAAAAAGACCTGGAGGGGCTGGACCTCCACAAGGAGTGCAACAGAGTCAAAATAAACTGGGCCTGGGGGACCTACAGAGACTGATACCCCAGCTAAGTACCATGCATGGAGAGGACCTAAAACTCCTGCTCAGATGTAGCCCAAAGACCCAGTCTCCAAGTGGGTTCCCTAGTAAGTGGAGCAGGGGCTATCTCTGGCACATACTCTGATCACCTCTCCCTGAGGGGTGGAGCAGCCTTGCCAGTCCATAGAGTAAAGCAATGCAGCCAGTCCTGATGAGAGCTGACAGGCTAGAGTCAGACAGAATGTGAGGATATCCTCCACTATCAGTGAACTGGGAGAGGGACATAGAGGGAGAACAGGGAGGGTAGGATTAGGAGGAGATAAAGGAGGGGGCCACAGCCAGGATACAATGTGAATAAATTGTAATAAATAATAATAATTCAAAATTTTAAATAAAAAAAAAACACCTTACCTATATCTAGCATTATTTGAGCGCAAAAGCTGAATGAATGAAAGGATTATATCAACAGTACTTGACACCAGACTGTAATGGCTAAATTTCATTTTTTTAAATAAAATGTGGTATACACTTCAAAAAAATGAACAAAAATGTTAACTAGGTATATACATTTACATACACACATGGGTCTACATATTTTCCTAAAGGAATGTATCCATGACCTTTCAACAACCTCAGTAGATACAGGTGTCATTAACTGGTGTGGTGGAACCTGTGATCCTAGCATACAAAATGACCAGGAGTTTTCGGTCAGCCTCAGCTGCATAGAAAATTCCTATTTCTATTTCATTTAGATTTTCAAACTTTGTGGCATATAGGCTTTTGTAGTAAGATGTAATGATGTCCCTCACCTGAGGAATGGATGCAGAAATTGTGGTACATTTACACAATGGAATACTGCACAGCAATTAAAAGCAAGGAAATCATGAAATTTGCAAGCAAATGGATGGATCTAGAAAAGATCATCCTGAATGTGGTAACTCAGAAGCAGAAAGACACACATGGTATATATTCACTTAAAAGTGGATATTAGACGTGTAATATAGGATGAACATACTAAAATCTATATACCTAAAGAAGCTAAGCAAGAAGGTAGACCTTTGGGAAGTCACTCAATCCTCACAAGAGAAAGTCAAATGGGATAGACATCAGAAGAGGTAGAAAACAGGGAATAGGACAGGAGCCTACCACAGAGGGCTTCTGAAAGACTCTACCAAGTAGGGTATCAAAGCAGATGCTGAGATTCATAACCAAACTTTGGGCAGAGTATAGGGAATACTGAAAAAGGGGGAGATAGAAAGACCTGGAGGGGACAGGAGCATTACAAGAAGACCAAGAGAACCAAAAATTCTGGGCCCAGGGATCTTTTCTGAGACTGATACTCCAACCAAGGACCATGAATGGTGATAACCTAGAAGCCCTGCTCAGATGTAGCCCATGGCAGCTCAGTCTCCAAGTGGGTTTCCCTGGTAAGGGGAGCAGGGGTTGTCTCTGACATGAATTTAATTGTTGGCTCATGGATCACCTCCCCCTGTGGCAGGGAGGGGACAGCCTTACCAAGGCACAGAGGAAAACAGTGCAGCCAGTCCTGATTAGACTTGACAGACTAGGGTTGGAAAGAATGGGAGGAGGACTTCCCCTATCAGTGGACTAGGAGAGGGGCATAGGAGAAGAAGAGAGGGAGAATGGGACTGGTAGGAGATGAGGGAGGGTACTACAGCTGGGATACAAAATGAATAAATTGTAATAAATAAAAAATTTAAAACATTAATTCCCTATCTCAAAAATCAATGAAAACAAAACAAAACAACAGCAATTAAATATTTCAGTTATTTAATAAAAAAGAAAAGTGGATACAGGAGGGAACATGAGTGGAAGACATCTTCCTTCCATTCTTATTTCCTTATTTTCCCTCACACTCCTGGTGAACTCACACTCTCACTGAACATTCAGCTTTAGAATCACCACTTCCTGAAAGACTTTTGTCAATCTTCTTTGCCAAGGTTTTGCTGTTGAAAATTACTGCTTATAGCATCATCAACTACATTCTCAATACATATTATGATTTTTACCATATATCTTTCATCTTACTATTGCAAACAAGCTTCATATGTGATGAATTTTGAATATTTATGGGTAGTGATAAATGGCAAATGAGTGGTACCTTCAAAAGACTGGATAACCTACTTTCCCATACTAGGTACTTGGCTTGACTTGACCTGTCAGAGGATCCACATGACATAGAGGACCAAACATGAAGACTTAGTTATACCCATTTTGTATAACTTATGTACTTATAAATTTTGTGTTAATATAAGGAGCTTTAAAGTTTCAGATGAAAAAGGGAATTCAAAACTACTAAAGCAGGATAATTTCATGAACTTAGTAGATGTTAGCAAATATTTTGTGATAGTCTTAAATAGTCATGACAATTTATATCAATAATAAATTAATGTACACTTCAGATGAACTGATTATTTGCAGGACTCGTTCATTTAGATAAGCTATGTTTGTGATGGTCAATTTTATTTTTATCACATTTACATCCTTTGTAGGAATCCCTATGCTTGGTGGAGAGACAAATTCAAAGCTTCCTTGGTAATTTTGCAATAAATAATGAACACAACAAAGCAAAAAAAAGTTGTCAACATATTATTTTTATTGTTTATGTGGGAATTTCATATAATATGTATTGCATTTCTTTTCCATTGTTCCCAGGTTCAAATACTTAACCATTTTACACACTATATTTTTTCTAATTAAATACATCAATTAAATATTTGTTGCATATATGCATATTAGAATATGATCATAGTCTCAATGCCAAATCCCTTAAAGAAACCTGAGTTCATCCTGCTGCACCCTGGCACCACCCCTAAGAAGAAGTCATCAGTCCTGAAGAGTTCTATACTTCAGCACCTTGATCACAAATTTTGTATATATTAATTTATTACAATTTGTTTCCCCTCTGCTGCACCCTCCCTCTTCAACTCCCAGTCCCACCCACTGACCTTCTCCTACACTTGGGCCCTTTCTCTAGTTACCTGATAGGGTAGGTCTTCCTCCCCTTTCTATCTAACCCTAACTTATCAGATGTCATCAAGGCTAGCTGCATCATCTTCCTCTGCAGTCTGATTCTCAGGTTATTGTTCCCCTTCTGTCCTCAATTCCCTGTACTTATGACACTCTTCCTGCCTTCTCTATTTCAGGCTCCCTGGAGATCTCAAGAGAGCGAGAATTTCATAGGAAAATCTCATTTAGAACTTAGTGTTTTAAGGACTCTCTCTGCATAATATCACATGTCAAGTAATTATAACTTTATTAATGACCACTTGAAAAAATATGTGACGCTTTTCCTAAAATAAGAGCCTTGTTCACAGGGACTGTCATATCTGGGTGGTATGCTTTCAGCTGCCAATATTGAGGTATGTAGGGATGCTTTTCTCTCAAGCAGGCTGTCCACTTGGCCCTTTTAATAACTGGCTCCTGAAACTCCTACTTCCTTTCACCTATTGTATGACATCTCTCAGCTAATCAGCACCTGAGAGAATTTTGAGGTTTCCATAGAGATGAGTAAACAAACTTTCCTCAGTGTCCAATATGTCTGATCCTATGCACATGTGACTTTTTCTTGTGAAACCCAACAAGCCATTATCTCAATCCTTTATCCAGATCCCACACCTTTACTCTGTTTACCTCTGTGACAATGTCAGGTAGAAAATGAAAATTAAATTTTACTTAATTTAATTGTACAAATTCCTAAGTAGGGAAGCTTCAAAGTGATATTGGGATTAAGGGGAATATACTCAATGACAAAGTGGTCTTCTACTTTTGCCTTGGATCTGAAATTTCCTAGGTTGTGACTTTGAACTGAGCATTTGCTGGTGTAATCACTAAATGGACTGTCACAATCTTATTGATAGACTAGACTGGCAGGGTCTGGGGTTTCCTGTGGTATAGATTCTAAAAGATCAGGGAAAAGAGAAGGAAACCAATTAATTACTGGGACTGGTTTGGCTTAAACAAAGCAAGATCAGTGTCTATAAAAGGAGAACTGAAGGGCAGATTATATATGACAGCTGGTGCAATTCCACACTAGTGTTGGCAACCCTCTATGAGCAGGGTTGATTTGGCTGATTTGGCTGGATTGCCAGCTATATCCTATTCAGTGATCAGTGAACATGTTTCCTGGTCCTGGTGTTTACAGTTAAAACTGGGACATCAGTACAGATAAATTAGTCAGTGTTATAGACCTAGGATATAAAAGTAGCTGTGTTAAGTGCTGTATTCCTCCAGACAAAACCTATAAATGTACTGGTAGCACCAGGGCTGCTTGTTCAGAGGTGCCACCTGAGCTCCTGGAGTCTGACACAGCTGGGTAAATACTTGTACATGGCAAGGATTCTCCACTACATAATGAACTCCTGAAAAGCATGCATTACAAAGTTAAAGTCTTCCCTTCTTTAGTGGACAATTTTCTTCCTATTAAAAGTCACTGAAGCCCAGGACCTCGTGGTTTCAGGGCAGAATTCTACCAGACCTTCAAAGAAGAGCTAACACCAATACTCAAAACACATGATAATCTTCTTCGATGCTGAAAAGCATTTGACAAAATCCAACAACCATTCAGGTTTGAAGTCTTGGAGAGATTAGGAATACAAGGCACATATATAAACAGTAAAGACAATATACAGCAAGCCTATAGCCAACATCAAAATAAACGGGGAGTAACTTAAAGAAATCCCACTGAAATCAGGGACAAGTCAAGGCTGCGTAAACTCTCCAAATCTTTTCAACACAGTCCTGGAAGTCCTTGCTAGAGCAATAAGACAGTTGAAGGAGATCAAGGGGATGCATATTGGAAAGGAAGAAGTCAAATAATCACTATTTTCAGATGATAAAATAGTATGCCTGAGTGACCCCAAAAATTCTACCAGTGACTCCTACAGCTGATAAACATCTTCAGCAAAGTAGCTGGATACAAATTTAACTAAAAAATTCAGTAGCCCTCCAGTGTACAAAAGACAAATGGGCCAAGAAAGAAAATAGCCACAAAAGACATAAAGTTCTTTGGTGTAACCCTAACCAAGCAAGTCAAAAACTTGTATTTGACTTTTCACATCTGTCAAGAAAGAGTTAGAAGAAGATATCAGAAGTTGGAAAGATCTCCCATGTTCATGGTTCAGCAGGATTAATATAGTAAAAATAGACATTTTACCAAAAGCAATCTACAGATTCATTGCAATTCAAATCAAATTACCAACACAATTCTTTACAGACCTGCAAAGAAAAATTCTCAACTTCCTATGGAATAACAAGAAACCTACTATTGCTAAAACAATCTTCTACAATAAAAGATCTTCTGAAGGAATCTCCATCCCTGATCTTTTTTTTTTAAGTGTTCATCTTTTTTTTTAAATTTTTCATCAATTACACTTTATTCATTCTGCATCCCCCCCATAAGCCCCTCCTTCCTCCCCTCCCAATCCCACCCTACCTCCTCCCTCTGCTTGCATGCCACTCCCCAAGGTCCACTGATAGGGGAGGTTCTCCTCTCCTTTCTGATCTTAGTCTATCAGTTCACATCAAAAGTGGCTGCATTGTCCTCTACTATGACCTGGTAAGGCTGCTCCCCCCCCCAGGGAGAGGTGATCAAAGAGCAGGCCAATCAGATTATGTCAGAGGCAGTCCCTCTTCCCATTACTATGTAACCCAATTGGACTCTGAACTGCCCTGGGCTACATCTGTGCAGGGGTTCTGGGTTATCTCCATGAATAGTCCTTGGTTGGAGTATGAGTCTCTGGGAAGTTCCTGTGTTCAAATTTTCTGGTTCTGTTGCTCTCCTTGTGGAGACCCTGTCCTCTCCAGCTCTTACTATTTCCCAGTTCTTACATAAAATTCCATTCACTCTGCCCAACAGTTGCCCATCAGGCTCAGCATCTGCTTTGATAGTCTGAAGGGCAGAGGCTTTCAGAGGCCCTCGGTGGTAGGTTCCTAGGTTGTTTCCTGTTTTCTTCTTCTTCTGATGTCCATCCTCTTCGCCTTTCCGGATGGGGATTGGACATTTCAGTTAGGGTCCTCTCTCTTGCTTAGTTTCTTTAGATGCACAGGTTTTAGTGGGTTTGTCCTATGTTGTATGTCTCTATGAGTGAGTATATACCATGTGTGTCTTTTTGCTTCTGGGACAACTCGCTCAGGATGATCCTTTCCAGATCCCACCATTTACCTGCAAATTTCATGATTTCCTTATTTTTCATTGCTGAGTAATATTCCATTGTGTAGATGTACCACAATTTCTGCATCCATTCTTCAGTTGAGGAGCATCTGGGTTGTTTCCAGCTTCTGGCTATTACAAATGAAGCTGCTACAAACATGGTTGAGCAAATGTCCTTTTTGTGTACTTGAGCTTCTTTTGGATATATGCCCAGTAGTGGTATGGCTGGATCTTGAGGAAGAGCTATTCCTAGTTGTCTGAGAAAGCACCAGATTGATTTCCAGAGTGGTTGTACAAGTTTACATTCCCACCAGCAGTGGAGAAGGTTTCCCCTTTCTCCACAACCTCTCCAGCATGTGTTGTCACTTGAGTTTTTGATCTTGGCCATTCTCGTGGGTGTAAGGTGAAATCTCAGGGTTGTTTTGATTTGCATTTCCCTAATGGCTAGTGAGGTTGAGCATTTCTTTAAGTGCTTCTCTGCCATTCGGTATTCCTCTACATAGAATTCTCTGTTTAGCTCTGTTCCCCATTTTTTAAGTGGATTACTTGGTTTGCTGCTTTTCAGCTTCTTTATTTCTTTATATATACTGGATATGAGTCCTCTGTCAGATAAAGGGTTGGTGAAGATTCTTTCCCAATCTGTAGGCGGTCGCTTTGTTTTGATGACGGGGTCCTTTGCTTTACAGAAGCTTTTCAGTTTCATGAGGTCCCATTTATTGATTGTTGCTCTTAGAGCCTGTGCTGTTGGTGTTCTGTTTAGGAAGTTTTCCCCTGTACCAAGGAGTTCTAGGGTATTTCCTGCCACACCCATGCCAGTGTCGCCATAGTAGCATAAGCTACAGGGCAGGGGATATGATTTCCTCGGAAATAATGCCCCCTGGAAGGTCCCTGGCAAACTCATCCCACTTGGAAAAGAGACGTGTTCTGAGATTTCTACGCTTCTTCAGTTGTGGCTCTGGGGCTGGAATAATGAATTCTTTGATCTTTCCTTGTGACACCTGAAACAGCACAACTAACTTTATAAAGAAATTTATTATTAGTAGATTGTTAAAGGCTTTAATAAAAATAAGTTTAAAGAAAGTAATGAATTAGATTTAGTATTAATAGGCATTAAGAATAGTAAAATAATAATAGGCTCCTTCTTAAGAAATAATAGCATGAGAGGTGCAGCTGGCAGGAGTTTCCCCCTCCCTTCAGTGCCTTGTTCCTAGAGAAGATCATAAATCTTGGGCAGGACACATGCCAGGAGGGTTAACAAAGGTGTACTTAGATTTTGATATAGAGAAGGACTTTGGCAGGCATCTGACTTAGCTCCTGACTTTCCTCTTCATTGGTTAGCAATAATAAAACTATATTTGAGGTTTCTTTTCCTTTGTTTGCTCTGATCAAAAAGTTTTTAGGCCAAGATTATTTGTGGGTACTGCTTTATGTTTGATTGCATTTTGAGTTAAAATGTAAACTTTATATTCTTGGTAAAAGGCTAAATGTTCTGGGAAGTATGCCAATTTTAAGGTGCCTTTTGTGAAATCATTATAAAAATACTAGCTTGATTTCAGTAAAGTTGCAGCAGAGTCAAAACCATCAAGGTGTCTCTGTCTGTCAATTCTTCACCAAAACCGTGTCTTCCTGTCTAAAGCCTTGTTCTCCCGAGGACAACTGGAGCCTGACTGGGCCGGTCCGTGGCAATTTCCTACTTTTTTTTCAAGCCGATTTAATGTGTCTGGTTTTATGTTGAGGTCTTTGATCCACTTGGACTTCAGTTTTGTGCAGGGTGATAAGTATGGATCTATTTTTATTTTTCTACATGTAGACATCCAGTTGGACCGGCACCATTTGTTGAAGATGCTATCTTTTTTCCATTGTATGGTTTTGGCGTCTTTGTCAAAGATCAGGTGTCCATAAGCGTGTGGGTTTATTTCTGGGTCCTCTGTTTGGTTCCATTGATCCACCATTCTGTTTCTATGCCAGTACCATGCAGTTTTTAAAACTGTTGCTCTATAGTACAACTTAAGATCAGGGATGGAGATACCTCCCGAAGATCTTTTATTGTAGAGGATTGTTTTAGGAATTCTGGGTTTCTTGTTATTCCATATAAAGTTGAGAATTTTTCTTTCCAGGTCTGTAAAGAATTGTGTTGGTAATTTGATGGGCATTGCATTGAATCTGTAGATTGCTTTTGGTAAGATGGCCATTTTTACTATGTTAATCCTGCCAACCCATGAGCATGGGAGATCTTTCCATCTTCTCATATCTTCTTCTAGTTCTTTCTTCAGAGATTTGAAATTTTTTTCATACAAGTCTTTGACTTCCTTGGTTAGGGTTACTCCGAGGTTCCTTATGTCATTTGTGGCTATTGTGAAGGGTGTTGTTTCCTTAATTTCTTTCTCAGCCCTTTTGTCTTTTGTATACAGGAGGGCTACTGATTTTTTTGAGTTAATTTTGTATCCGGCCACTTTGCTGAAGATGTTTATCAGCTGTAAGAGTTCCCTGGTAGAGTTTTTGGGGTCACTCATGTATACTATCATATCATCTGCAAATAGTGATAATTTGACTTCTTCCTTTCCAATTTGTATCCCCTTGTTCTCCTTCAACAGTCTTATTGCTCTAGCAAGGACTTCCAGCACTATGTTGAAGAGATAGGGAGAGAGAGGGCAGCCTTGTCTTGTCCCTGATTTCAGTGGGATTGCTTTAAGTTTCTCTCCGATCAGTTTAATGTTGGCTATAGGCTTGCTATATATCGCCTTTACTATGTTTAGATATGTGCCTTGTATCCCTGATCTCTCCAATACTTTGAACATGAATGGATGTTGGATTTTGTCAAAAGCTTTTTCAGCATCTAGGGAGATTATCATGTGTTTTTTTTCTTTCAGTTTGTTAATATGGTGGATCACATTGATGGATTTCCTTATATTGAACCACCCCTACATACCTGGGATGAAGCTTACTTAGTCATAGTGGATAATATCTTTGATGTGTTCTTGGATTCGGTTTGCAAGTATTTTATTAAGTATTTTTGCATCAATGTTCATAAGGGAGATTGGCCGGAAATTCTCTTTCTTTGTTGAGTCTTTGTGAGGTTTAGGTACCAAGGTGACAGTGGCTTCATAGAATGAGTTTGGTAATATTCCTTCTGTTTCTATTTTGTGGAATAGTTTGAAGAGAAATGGTGTTAGCTCTTCTTTGAAGGTCTGGTAGAATTCTGCGCTGAAGCCATGTGGTCCTGGGCTTTTTTTGGATGGGAGACTTTTGATGACCACTTCTATTTCTTTGAGGGATATAGGACTATTTAATTGATTTACCTGGTCCTGATTTAGCTTTGGTAAGTGGAATCGATCAAGAAAATTGTCCATTTCATTTAAATTTTCAAATTTTGTGGCATATAGACTTTTGAAGTAAGTCCTAATGATTGTTTGGATTTCCTCAGTGTCTGTAGTTATATCCCCCTTTTCATTTCTGATAGTGTTGATTTGGGTGGTGTCTCTCTACCTTTTAGTTAGCCTGGCTATGGGTTTGTCGATCTTGTTGATTTTCTCAAAGAACCACCGCTTGATTTCATTGATTCTTTGAATTGTTTTATTTTTTTCCAATTGATTGATTTCAGCCCTGAGTTTATTTCCAGCTGTCTACTCCTTCTTGGTGTGTCTGCTTCTTCTTTTTCTAGGGTTTTTAAGTGAGTCATTAAGTTGCTTGAATGAGCTGCCTCAAATTTCTTCTTGAAGGCAGTTAGTGCTATGAACTTTCCTCTTAGCACTGCTTTCATTGTGTCCCAAAAGTTCGGGTATGTTGTGTCTTCATTTTCATTGATTTCTAGAAAGACTTTAATTTCTTTCTTTATTTCTTCCCTGACCCAGCTGTCATTTAGTAACAAGTTGTTCAGTTTCCATGTGTGTGTAGGCTTTTTGTCATTTCTGTTGTTATTGAGGTCCAGCTTTATTCCATGGTGATCAGACAAGATACTTGGGATTATTTCAATCTTCCTGTATTTGTTGAGGCTTGCTTTGTGACTCACTATTTGGTCTATTTTGGAGAAGGTTCCATGAGGTGCTGAGAAGAAGGTAAATTCTTTTGTGTTTGGGTGTAAAGTTCTGTAAATGTCTGTTAGGTCCATTTGATTCATGACCTCTGTCAGAAAATTGTTTCTTTTTTTTAATTTCTGTTTTGTTGAACTGTCCTTTGTTGAGAGTGGGGTGTTGAAGTCTCCCACTAGTAATGTGTGGGGATCTATAGGTGCTTTAAATTTTATCAATGTTTCTTTCACAAATGTGGGTGCCCTTGTATTTGGGGCATAGATGTTCAGGATTGTGATGTCTTCCTGGTGGAATTGTCCCTTGATGAGTATAAAGTGTCCTTCCCCATCTTTTTTTATTAATTTTGTTTGAAAGTCTATTTTATCAGATATTAGAATGGCTACTCCTGCTTGCTTCTTGGGTCTGTTTGCTTGGAAAGTCGTCTTCCAATCCTTTACCCTCAGGTAATGCCTATCTTTGTGTCTTAGGTGTGTTTTTTGCATGCAACAGATTGCTGGGTTTTGTTTATGTATCCATTCTGTTAATCTGTGTCTTTTTATTGGAAAGTTGAGTCCATTGATGTTGAGAGAGATTAATGACCAGTGGCTGTTAGATCTCTTGATTTTGATGTTGGCTGTGGTCATCAGGTTGTGTGCTTGGTTGCTTTTTGTTTTACTGAAGTGAGGTTATTTATTTCCTGTGTTTTCTTGAATGTAGCTAGCTAGCTTTCTTGGGTTGTATTTTCCCTTCCAGTGTCTTCTGTAATGCTGGATTTGTTTGTAGGTATTGTTGAAATTTGTTTTTGTCACTGAATATCTTGTTTTCTCCATTTCAAGAGGACTGAGAGTTTTGCAGGGTATAGTAGCCTGGGCTGACATCTGTGTTCTCTTAGGGTCTGCATGATATCTGTCCAGGCCCTTCTGGCTTTCATAGTCTCTGTTGAAAAGTCAGGTGTGATTCTAATGAGTTTGCCATTATATGTTACTTGGCCTTTTTCCCTTGCAGCTTTTAGTATTTTTTCTTTGTTCTGTATACTTACTGTTTTGATTATTATGTGGCAGGAAGATTTTCTTTTCTGGTCAAATTTATTGGGTGTTCTGTTAGCCTCATGTATTCTAATTGGCCTCTCGTTTAGCTTGGGGAAATTTTCTTCAATGATTTTGTTGAAAATATTTTCTGGGCCTTGGAGAAGGGAGTCTTCTTTTCCTCTATACCTATTATTCTTAGGTTTTTGTCTTTTCATATTGTCTTGCATTTCTTGGACGGTCTGTGTCAGGAATTTTTTGGATTTAACATTTTATTTGACAGATACATCGATTTCTTCCATTGTATCTTCTACACCTGAGATTCTTCCTTCCATCTCTTGTAGTCTGTTGTTTATGCTTACCTCTGTAGTTACTGTTTTCTTCCCTATTTCTTCCTTTCCATTATTTCTTCCATTTGTGTTTTCTTTAATTTTTCCAATTCTATTTTTAGGCCTTGAGTTGTTTTGTTTACTTCCTTCACCTGTCTGATTGTACTTTCCTGTTTTTCCTTTAGTTCCTTCAACTCTGTTTCTATCATTTCATTCAGTGTTTTAAGCATTTCCTTTCTAAAGGCCATAAAGCTGTTTGGCTGCAGCTTCCTCTATCTCTTTACGGATGGCAATATTCTGTTTGAGTTTATCTTCCTCTATGTCTTTACGTATCTTATTTGTTTCCTCTGTTATCATCTTCATGAGCATACTTGTTAGGTCATCTTCTTAGATTTCAGTTATGGTGGGGTGTCCAGGGCTACTTGCCCCTGGGTAACTGGGTTCTGGAGATGACATATTGCTCTGTCTTTTGTTGCTTGAGCTTTTATGCTGGCCTCTACCCATTGTGTTATCTTAGGTGTTTGGGATTATTTTCTGGTGGTTCCTGGGGATCCTGTGGTGGAGAGAATACCCTTTGCAGAAAGCTGGTTTTTCCTGAAGGATGTCTTCTCAGCTTTTTGGGTATCATCCCTGGATGGCTGGTGTTTTTTCAGGAGTTGCTCACCTCAGGGATATAGACCTGAGTGGTAACTGTGGTCTTTGTTAGTCGAGAGGGTTCTCCTCTCACCCAGGGAAGTCCTGAGGGCAGCTGCCCTGTTTCTGTTTTTCTTGTTGTAAATTTAATGATCACCTGCTGTGACCCAGTTGGACATCAGGTGTGCATCAACTGTTTGTGCCTGTCTGGAGCACAGCTGAGTGCTGGCGCCTCGGCCCCACTAGTCTGCTAGACTTTTTCTAGGGAAGCATTGGGTGATTTAGGTCAGTACAGTTTCCTTCCTTCCCTGTGGATTCTCTGGAGACACGGACTCCCAGTGTCTTTTTGCCCTGGTGCACACTGCTCAGTGTTCGCCAGCTGGCTGGCCACAGAAACTGCCTGTGCCTGGAGCACAGCTGTGTGATGGCGGCTCAGTCTCTGCCAGCAGTCTGGTGCGCAGAAACTGCCTGTGTCTGCCTTTGTGGCCTTTGGGAATCTGGGTGCCTCCCTAAGCTGGGTAATTTTCCAGGGACCTTTTCAGGTTGGGGGTGTCAGCTGAGTGCTGTGAGATCAGACCAGCTGTTTCCCTCCCTGTGTGTTTGCACTGGACAGTGAAACTCTTTCGCTGGTGCCCTGGTGCCCACAGTTCTATCTCAGGCCGCGAGTCAGGTGCGCAGGCAGGCAGAGCTCTGTGGTGCTGGAGCCTGGGTCCCCGGCTCTGACTCCGGGCTGGTTCCTGGGGTGCCTGTGGACCCCGAATCTTTTGCAGGGGATGTCTGGATGACCTAAGGCCAGTCCCAGTCATTTCCTGTACCCTGGGGTTATCTCTCGACTGAAAATTCCAGTCTCTGATAGTGTGGTGTACATGGTTCAGTATGGGACCATGACAAGAGACACTGGCTTGTGGCTCTGGGCTGGGGCTGGGGCTAGCGGCCGGCAGCCAAGCGTCTGGTGGAACCGGAATCTCTTCTGTGGTTTAGCTGGGTGAGTTAAAAGCTGATTGAATCCCCCACTGTAGGGTATCCCCTCACCTGGGAAACACAATGACTGTGTTTTATGGCCGCGAGTTCTGATTACTGGTCACTGTGCTGATCCGGCTGCTGCTGCTCAGAATGAGAGTCCTCCCGGTGCCGCCATCTTGCCCCTCCCTCCATCTCTGATCTTAAGCTGTACAGTAGAGCCACAGTAATAAAAACTGCATGATACTGGCATAGAAACAGAATGGAGGATCACTGTACCTGAATAGAAGACCCAGAAATAAACCCATACACTTATGGACACCTGATCTTTGACGAAGATGCCGAAACCTTACAATGGAAAAAAGATAGCATCTTCAACACATGGTGCTGGTCTAACTGGATATTGACATGTATAAAAATGCAAATAGATCCATACTTATCATCCTGCACAAAACTAAAGTACAAGTGGATCAAAGACCTCAAAATAAAACCAGACACACTAAACCTGTTGGAAGAAAAAGTGGGGAAGAGCCTTGAACTAATTGGCACAGGAGACAACTTCCTGAAGAGAACACCAACAGCACAGGCTCTAAGAGCAACAATCAATAAATGGGACCTCATGAAACTGAAAATCTTCTGTAAAGCAAAGGACACTGTCATCAAAACAAAATGAATGCCTACAGATTGGAAAACACTCTTCAGCACTCCTTTATCTGACAGAGAGCTAATATCCAGTATAGATAAAGAACTAAAGCTGAAATGCAACATAACAACTAATCCAATTACAAATGGGAAAACAGAGCTAAACAGAGAATTCTCGAGAGAGGAATATTGAATGACAAAGCAACACTTAAAGAAATGCTCAATATTATTAACCATTAGGGAAATGCGAATCAAAATGACCCTGAGAGTTCACCTTACACCCATTAGAATGGCCAACATCAAAAACTCAAGTGACAACACATACTGGAGAGATTGTGGAGAAATGGGAACCCTCCTCCACTCCTGGTGGGAATGTAAAGGTGTATAACCACACTTGAAATCAATCTGGTACTCTCTTGGACAACTAGGAATGATACTTCCTCAAGATACAGTCATACCACTCCTAGGCATATATCCAAAGGAGGCTCAAGTACACAATAAGAACCTTTCCTCAACCAGGTTTGTGGCAGCCTTATTTGTAATAGCCAGAAGCTGGAAACAGCCCAGATGCCCCTCAACTGTAGAATGGATGCAGAAATTGTGGAACATCTACATAATGGACTCTTACTCAGCAATGAAAAACAAGCAAATCATGAAATTTGAAGGTAAATGGTGGGAACTGCAAAGAATCATCCTGAGTGAGCTCCCCCAGTAGCAGAAAGACACATATGGTACATAATCACTCATATAGACATATAATACAGGATAAACCTACTAAAATCTGTACATCTAAAGAAACTAATTAAGAGAGAGGATCCTGACTAAAATGCTCAATCCCCTTCCTGAAAGGTAAAGAGGATGGACATCAGGAGAAGAGGAAAACAGGGAACAAGTTAGGAACTTGCCACAGAGGGCCTCTGAAAGGCTCTGCCCTGCTGACTATCAAAGCAGATGCTGAGATTTATGGCCAACTATTTATGAAATAGTGGGAAATAAAAAGATCTGGAGAGAATAGGAAGTCCACAAGGGGAGCAACAGAACCATAAATTTTGAATACAGGTGTCTTTCCAGAGACTCATACTCGAACCGAGTATCATACCTGGAGATAACCTAGAGCCACTTCACAGAGGTAGCCCATGGCAGTTCAGAGTCCAAGTGGATTACATGGTAATATACTTTACATTTTTTTCCCATTGCTACCAGGTTCAAATTCTTACCCATGTTTCACACCAAAGTCTTTATTCTTTTGAATATATCGCTTCTAGTATTCATTGTTCATCTACTCATTGGAACATGATCAGAATCTCAGTGCTAAGTCCCTTAAAGAAAACTGAGTTCATCCTTGCTACACCCTGACAGCACCCTTAAGAGGAAGCTACCTGTCCTGAAGAACTTTTAACTTCATTGCCTTGATCACAGTTTTCGTTATGTATTTATTTATTATGATTTGTTTAGTTTGTATCCCCTCTGTTGCTCCCTCCCTCTTCTCTTGCCAGTCCCACCCAGCCTTCTTCTTCTAGCCCTATGCCCTCTCTCTATTTCCCTTTTAAGTGCAGTTATCCTCCACCTTCTATCTGACTACTATTAGGAGATCTCCTAATAAGTGAATACATACCATAATTCTTTCTGCATTTTATTTGCTTCACCCAGAAAGTTTTCTTGATTCTATCCATTTGCCTGAAAAATACCATGATGTCATATTCTTAGCTGAATAATAGTTTGTAATAGAAATATCCCACATTTTCCCCAAAGGAGGTTGTCAGGCCTGTCCTTTGGAACTTTGAAATAATTGGGTCTTTAAACATTGTATTGAATGACAAATTATCAGGATAACTATGTTATTTTAACTTAACATTCCCCCTATTTTCTTTTACTTCCTGGTGATTTGGATTGCAATGTCCCCTTAAAGCTCATCTATTTACATGTTTAGTTCCCAGTGAAGAAATGTCTGTGAAAGGTTAAGAGGTATGGCCTTGTTAGATAATATAATTCCTTTAAAAGTGATAATATAGGAAGGTGTGTTTCGAGGTTAATATGCCAATGAGGGTGACCAGACACAATGGAGTCTCTGTTTCTCAGTCTCTGTCACTTTATAACTTTGTTTCTGTATGTCTTGTTCTCTCTATTTCTCAGTCTTTCTCACTAGCACTAGAGATACCAAAACAGACAAAAACAAAATACAAAGTAACAGAGTCCAAGAGAAAGAGACTCTATCTCTTTGGTCACTTTCATTGGCATATCAACCTCAAAGTATGCCCTCCAATAATATAACACCAAAGGAATTACATTTTTTTATTATTTTCATTTTAATTTTTATCAATTATGCTTTATTCACTTTGTAAACCCTCATTGTCCCTCTCCCTTCCAATGCCACCCTTGCTCCCCCTTATCAATACATGCCTCTCCCCAAGTCCACTAATATAGAAGGCCTTCACTTTCCTTCTCATCCTAATTTATCAGATCTCATTAGAAGTGGCTGCATTGTCTTCCTCTGTAACCTTCTAAGGCTGCTCCCCCACCACTGTGTGGTTTTCAAAGAGCAGGACAATCAGTTCATGTCAGAGGTAGTCCCTGTTCTCATTACTATGGAATTCATGTGGACATTGAACTGCCTTGATCTACATCTGTGCATGGGGTGCTATCTCCATGCATGGTACTTGGTTAGAGTTAGAGTATTAATCTCAGGAAAGATCCCTGTGCTCAGATTTTTCAGTTCTGTTGTTCTTTTTGTGGAGCTCTTGTCCTCTCCAGATCTTACTATTTCCCACATCTTTTATTAGATTGCACGTACTCTGCCCAATATTTGGCCATAAGTCTAAGTATCTGCTTTGACAGTCTGCAGGCCTTTTACAGGCCCTCTGTGGAAAGCTCCTAACTTGTTCTCTGTTTTCTCCATCTTCTGGTATCCATCTTCTTTGCCTTTTGTGATGTGGATTGAGAATTTTAGCCAGAGTCCTCCCTCTTGATAAGTTTCGTTAGGTGTACAGATTTTAGTAAGTTTATCTTACATCTTATGTCAGTTAGTGAATATATACAGTTCTAAAATTATAAATGTAAGAGATGTGCAGATGAAACTAAAATGTAAGCCGATTTAATCTATATCAATTAAAGGTTAGCATAATACATTTTGAGGATATTATAGGCAAGGATTTATTGACCAAGTATTCTTGAAGTTTTGGCTGGAGACACATTTTTATGTCTCAGTCAGTTTTAGAGTTGTTCCCATGTAAAGGGATTAGCAATATAAGTTACCATTGTTATTGAACATACAATCATTATCTTCAAAACAAGACTGCATAGATTAAAATATCTTTTTGTACTCTTACATGCCTGTGGTATTAGGCTAAGTTGCTACCTATTTCCCTAGAGAAACTTCCCATTAGAGAGACAAGATGGTTGAGTTGAGGAATAGAAAATGCATGTTTTAAGTAAACTTTATATAAACTCCTTTTTAATTTAGAACATAAGCATACTATAGGTACCTATCTATGTATCTATGTATCTTTGTATCTATCTATCTATCTATCTATCTATCTATCTATCTATCTATCTATCTGTCTGTCTGTCTGTCTATATATGGAGAGAAAGAATGAGTAGTCATGCCTTCATAGCCAAACTTCTTTATATAAACTCCTTCTTCCTTTAGCATTTAAGCATACCCTAGCCATCTTGTACCTGGGCTTTATTTGATAGTGGCTATTTTTTGGCTTGCCATTTTTTATTATACAGGATGGGCATTTATGCAGTTATAGCCAAATTTTATATAAACTCTCTTAGCATTAGAATATAAATTCTTTTACACTTAGCATTTAAGTATATCCTAGGCATCTTGCACCTGGATTTTTACATTGGCTTTGGCTATTCTTTGGCTTACCCCCTTTTTGATATGGGAAAGAGTTTTGTTTTCTAAATATATGAACATAATTTTTGAATTTTTAGGACTAAACTAAGTTGGCATGTACTTTGCCATCTTTAAGACTTTTATCTAGGCAGGACCAAAATTTTTCACCTGTGAAAATGTCTTATGTTTAAAAGGATAAGGCAGTATTCAGAGAAGTGTGACATTATCTCTCTTTACATAAACCTAAAATATATGTGAATCCAACCATTAGAACAGTAAGGACATAATATCTATTACTAAGAAAAAAGGAGGGGAGCCAAGATGGCGGCTCTGGGAGAGCACCCCGTTTGAGAAGCAGGACAGCACTTGCCGTGCAGAGACCGGGAGACTGAACTCTGGGCCCTGAAACTACATCAATCGTGTTTCCCAGGTGAGGGGAGGTTCCCACTGTGTGGGAATCGGTCGGGTCCACTCAAGGCTACCTAGCCAGAACCCGGAAGAAATCCCGGGTAAAGCAAGCCTGTGTCTCCGGGCTGGAGCCGCAAGCATGAGTGTACCAATCACTTTCCCAGGCTGATCCGTGGGCACAAGGGTGCGTGAGAGTGGGAGTCCCAGTTGCAAGAAAACTCCATGGGGAAGCAAAGTTGCCAGACTGATCAGGGGTCACCCGTCTTTCCCCAGAAGGTCTCTAGGATGGCGGGTACCAACCCCCAACACAACTGAGCTCCTGCCATGCAGAGAGCTGTGCACTCAGCTCTGTGGTACAGACAAGCTGCACGCCCCAGTACAACAGCGACTGGGAACACCTGTCCAGAGAGGACCCCAAAGGGAAGGAAGAAATCTTGCTGCTGGGGTCACCTAAAAAAGTCTAGCAGCCTGCACATCGCAAACAGGTGAGTACGCCCAGCCATCACAGATCTGGGCCCAAACAGGGAGCACAGAGTGATTGGAAACCCAGCTCCCAAGGACTAGCAGGTGGGCACACGCTCCACCAGCCCAGAGGCTGGCTTTGTACCAAATACACCTTACAGGCAGAACTGTGCACCCGAAGACACCAGAGCAGTACTCACCCCAACCTCAGACCTACAAAAGACTGGGAACCCTGAGATCAACCACCAGATACTGTTCCAAGGGGCAACCAGTTATCCCTAACAAAACCGACCAAACTACAGGACACACAGTTTACAGCAGTTGATCACTAATTTTATAGCAAGAAACCCAGAAGGAGGGCAGCTGTCTCCAGGACTTCTCCCAGTGAGAGGAGAGCCCTCTAGACTAATCAGGACCACAGTTACTACCCAGGTCTCTATGCCTGAGATAGCTGTAGCAACTCCTGATAAACACCAGACATCCAGTGACTATATCCAAAAAGCTGGGAAGGCTTCTTTCAGGAAAAACCACCTTCCTGCCAAAGGGATTCTCTCCACTACAAGAGTCCAGGAACAACCAGAATCTAAATTCAAACAACTAAGAGCCGAATGGGTAGAGGACAGCGTAAAAGTTCAACCAACAAAAGCCAGAGCAATATGGCATCTCCAGAAAACAGTTATCCAGGGGCAAATAGCCCTAGACACCCCAGCATAAATGAAATTCAAGAAGACGACCTAACATCTATGTTCATGAAGAAGATAACAGAGGAAACAAATAAAATACAAAAAGAATTAGAGGAAGATAAAAACAAACAGATCATGGCTATCCCTAAAGAAATGGAGGAAATTAAAGACAAGGAGATTATGGCCATCCCTGAAGAATTACGGGAAGCTGCAGCCAAACAGTTTGTGGCCTTAGAGAGGAAATGCTTAAATCACTGAATGAAATAAAAGAAACAGTGGATTGTTCAAACAAACAGCTGAAGGAATGGACGGAAAAACATGAAAATACAGTCAGACAGGGGAAGGAAACCAACAAAATAGCTCATGACCTGAAGATAGAATTAGAAAAATTAAAAAAAAAAAACACACAAATGGAAGAAATTGTGGAGAGAAAGAACTTAGGGAAGAAAGCAGGAACTACAGAGGTTAGCATAACCAATAGGCTACAAGAAATGGAAGAAAGAATCTCAGGTATGGAAGATACAATGGAAGAAATAGATGTATCTGTCAAAGAAAATGATAAATCTAAAAAATTCCTGACACAGACCGTCCAAGAAATTCAAGACAACATAAAAAGACAAAACCTAAGAATAATAGGAATAGAGGAAAAGGAAGATTCGTTGCACCAAGGCCCAGAAAATATTTTCAACAAAATCATTGAAGAAAATTTTCCCAACTTAAAGGAGAGGTCAATAAGAATACAAGAGGCCTATAGAACACCCAATAAATTAGACCAGAAAAGAAAATCCTCCCACCACATAATAATCAAAACAGTAAGTATACAGAACAAAGAAAAAATACTAAAAGCTGCAAGAGAAAAAGGCCAAGTAACATACAATGGCAAACCCATTAGAATCACACCTGACTTTTCAACAGAGACTATGAAAGCCAGAAGGGCCTGGACAGATATCATGCAGACACTAAGAGAAGACAGATGTCAGCCCAGGCTACTATACCCTGCAAAACTCTCAGGCCTCTTGAAATAGAGAAAACAAGATATTCAATGACAAAAACAAATTTCAACAATACCCACAAACAAATCCAGCATACAGAAGACACTGGAAGGGAAAATACAACCCAAGAAAACTAGCTACATTCAAGAAAACACAGGAAATAAGTAACCCCACTACATTAAAACAAAAAGCAACCAAGCACACAACCGTATGACCACAGCCAACATCAAATTCAAAGGATCTAACAGCCACTGGTCATTAATCTCTCTCTCTATCAATGTACTTAATTCTCCAATAAAAAGACACAGACTAACAGAATGGATGTGTAAACAAAACCCAGCAATCTGTTGTCTACAAGAAACACACCTAAGTCACAAAGATAGACATTACCTGAGGATAAAGGGATGGAAGATGGCTTTTCAAGCAAATGGACCCAAGAAGCAAGCAGGAGTAGCCATTCTAATATCTGATAAAATAGTCTTTCAACCAAAATTAATCAAAAGAGAAGGGGAAGGACACTTCATACTCATCAAGGGAAAATTCCACCAAGAAGACATCAAAATCCTGAACATCTATGTCCCAAATACAAGGGCACACACATTTTTGAAAGAAACATTAATAAAACTTAAACTACACATAGATCCACACACACTAATAGTGGGAGACTTCAACACCACACTCTCAACAAAGGACAGGGCAACCAAACAGAAATTAAACAAAGAAACAATATCTCTAACAGAGGTCATGAATCAAATGGACCTAACAGATATTTACAGAACCTTACACCCAAACACAAAAGAATTTACCTTCTTCTCAGCACCTCATGGAACCTTCTCCAAAATAGACCACATAGTTGGTCACAAAGCAATCCTTAACAGATACAAGAAGATTGAAATAATCCCTTGTATATTGTCAGACCACCATTAAATAAACCTGGACCTCAGTAACAACAGAAATAGCAAAAAGCCTACACATATATGGAAACTGAACAACTTGCTACTAAAAGACAGCTGGATCAGGGAAGAAATAAAGAAATTAAAATCTTCCTAGAACTCAATGAAAATGAAGACACAACATACCCAAACTTGTGGGACACAATGAAAGCAGTGCTAAGAGGAAAGTTCATATTACTAAGTGCCTTCAAGAAGAAATTTGAGGCAGAGCATTCAAGCAACTTAATGGCTCACTTAAAAACCCTAGAAAGAAGGGGCAGAAGGCTGGAAATAATCAAACTCAGGGCTGAAATCAATCAATTAGAAACAAATAAAACAATTCAAAGAATCAATGAAACCAAGAGCTGGTTCTTTGAGAAACTCAACAAGATAGACAAACCCTTAGCCAAGCTAACTAAAAGGCAGCGAGACAGCATCCAAATCAACAAAATCAGAAATGAAAAGGGGGACATAACTACAGACATTGAGGAATTCAAAGAAATCATTAGGACTTACTTCAAAAGTCTATATGCAACAAAATTTGAAAATCTAAATGAAATGGACAATTTTCTTGATCAATTCCACTTACCAAAGATAAATCAGGACCAGGTAAATCAATTAAATAGTCCTATATCCCACAAGGAAATAGAAGCAGTCATCGAAAGTCTCCCATTCAAAAAAAGCCCAGGACCTGATGGTTTCAGCACAGAATTCTACCAAACATTCAAAAAAGAGCTAACTCCAGTTCTCTTCAAGCTATTCCCCAAATCGAAACAGAAGCAACCTTACCAAACTCATTCTATGAAGCCACTGTCACCTTGGTACCTAAACCTCACAAAGACTCAACAAAGAAAGAGAATTTCCGGCCAATCTCCCTTATGAACATTGATGCAAAAATACTTAATAAAATACTTGCAAACCGAATCCAAGAACACATCAAAGATATTATCCACTATGACTAAGTAAGCTTCATCCCAGGTATGTAGGGGTGGTTCAATATAAGGAAATCCATCAATGTGATCCACCATATTAACAAACTGAAAGAAAAAAAACACATGATAATCTCCCTAGATGCTGAAAAAGCTTTTGACAAAATCCAATATCCATTCATGTTTAAAGTATTGGAGAGATCAGGCATACAAGGCACATATCTAAACATAGTAAAGGCAATATACAGCAAACCTATAGCCAACATCAAACTGAACAAAGAGAAACTTAAAGCAATCCCACTGAAATCAGGGACAAGACAAGGCTGCCCACTCTCTCCATTTCTCTTCAACATACTTCTGCAAGTCCTTGGTAGAGCAATAAGACAGTTGAAGGAGATCAAGGGGATACACATTGGAAAGGAAGAAGTCAAATTATCACTATTTGCAGAGGATATGATAGCATACGTGAGTGACCCCAATAACTCTACCAGGGAGCTCCTACTGATAAACACCTTCAGCAAAGTGGTCAGATACAAAATTAACTCAAAAAAATCAGTAGCCCTCCTGTATACAAAAGACAAAAGGGCTGAGAAAGAAATTAAGGAAACAATACCCTTCACAATAGCCACAAATGACATAAGGAACCTCGGAGTAACCCTAACCAAGGAAGTCAAAGACTTGTATAAAAAAAATTTCAAATCTCTGAAGAAAGAATTAGAAGAAGATTTGAGAAGATGGAAAGATCTCCCATGTTCACGGCTTGGCAGGGTTAACATAGTAAAAATGGCCATTTTACCAAAAGCAATCTATAGATTCAATGCAATGCCCATCAAATTACCAACACAATTCTTTACAGACCTGGAAAGAAAAATTCTCAATTTCATGTGGAATAACTAGAAACACAGACTTGCTAAAACAATTCTCTACAATAAAAGATCTTCTGGAGGTATCTCTATCCTTGATCTTAAGTTGTACTATAGAGCAACAGTTTTAAAAACTGCATGGTACTGGCATAATAACAGAATAATGGATTAATGGAACTGAACAGAGGACCCAGAAATAAACTCACACATTTATGGACACCTGATCTTTGACAAAGGTGCCAAAACCATACAATGGAAAAAAAGATAGCATCTTCAACAAATGGTGTTGGTTCAACTGGATGTCTACATGAAGAAAAATAAAAATAGACCCATACTTATCACCCTGCACAAAACTGAAGTCCAAGTGGATCAAAGACATCAACATAAAACCTGGCACATTAAATCGGCTAGAAAAAAAGTGGGGAATACCCTAGAACTCATTGATACAGGAGAAAACTTCCTGAACAAAACTCCAACAGCACAGGCTCTAAGAGCAAAAATCAATAAATGGGACCTCATGAAACTGAAAAGCTTCTGCAAAGCTAAGGAGACCATCACGAAATCAAAGCAACTGCCTACAGATTGGGAAAGAATCATCACCAAACCTTTATCTGACAGAGGACTCATATCCAGTATATATAAAAAACTAAAGAAGCTGAAAAGCAGCAAGCCAAGTAATCCACTTAAAAAAATGGGGATAGAGCTAAACAGAGAATTCTATGCAGAGGAATAATGAATGGCAGAGAAGCACTTAAAGAAATGCTCAACCTCACTAGCCATTAGGGAAATGCAAATCAAAACAACCCTGAGATTTAACCATACACCCATGAGAATGGCCAAGATCAAAAACTCAAGTGACAACACATGCTGGAAAGGTTGTGGAGAAAGGGGAACCCTTCTCCACTGCTGGTGGGAATGTAAACTTGTACAACCACTCTGGAAATCAATCTGGCGCTTTCTCAGACAACTAAGAATAGTGCTTCCCCAAGATACAGCCATACCACTCCTAGGCATATATCCAAAAGAGGTTTAAGTACACTAAAAGGACATTTGCTCAACCATGTTTATAGCAGCTTTATTTGTAATAGCCAGAAGCTGGAAACAACCCAGATGTCCCTCAACTGAAGAATGGATGCAGAAACTGTGGTACATCTACACAATGGAATATTACTCAGCAATGAAAAATAAGGAAATCATGAAAATTGCAGGTAAATGGTGGGATCTGGAAAGGATTATCCTGAGTGAGTTGTCCCAGAAGCTAAAAGACACACATGGTATATACTCACTCATATAGACATACAACATAGGACAAACCCACTAAAACCTGTGCATCTAAAGAAACTAAGCAAGAGAGAGGACCCTAACTAAAATGTCCAATCCCTATCCGGAAAAGCAAAGAGGATGGTCATCAGAAGAAGAAAACAGGAAACAATCTAGGAACTTACCACAGAAGGCCTCTGAATGCCTCTACCATACAGACTATCAAAGCAGATGCTGAGCCTGATGGGCAACTCTTGGGCAGAGTGAATGGAATATTATATAAGAACTGGAAATAGTAAGAACTGGAGAGGACAGGATCTCCACAAGGAGAGCAACAGAACAAGAAAATTTGAACATAGGGAACTTCCCAGAGACTCATACTCCAACCAAGGACTATTCTTGGAGATAACCCAGAACCCCTGCACAGATGTAGCCCAGGGCAGTTCAGAGTCCAATTGGGTTACATAGTAATATGAAGAGGGACTGCCTCTGACATAATCTGATTGGCCTGCTCTTTGATCTCCTCCCCCTTGGGGGGAACAGCCTTACCAGGCCACAGTAGGGGACGATGCAGCCACTTTTGATGTGAAGAGGAGAACCTCCCCTATCAGTGGACTTTGGGAGTGGCATGCATGCAGAGGGAGGAGGGAGGGTGGGATTGGGAGGGGAGGAGGGAGGGGCTTATTGGGGGATGCAGATTGAATAAACTGTAATTGATGAAATTTTTTTAAAAAAAGGGGAAAAATAATTTAAGAATATCAAATGACTTCCAGAAGTGGAGGAAAACATGGAGTTAGTCAATTTACATGGAGCATGTCTCACCCCTGGGGACAATCATCTCCTGAACCTACTCAGACCTCGGACACCACCACTGCTAGTTCTAGAACTGATACAGGATGTTCCATCGAGGGGGTTAAGGCTTCCCATAATATTTCCTATAAGCCCACACCTGTTTGTTTATATCCCCCATTTTCATTTATTACTAGCCAGATAGAGCCAAGTAATTGTGGTAATGATATTTGCTTTTTTGCCCAATGCTGGAATGCTAGTAAATTTAGGTACGCCCTGTTTACTCGCATGCCTTGCTGGGTGCCTCTGCCCGTTGATGCCCCTCACGCTATGACTCTCTTCAGACAGAAAAGGGATCTTGGAATTACAGCCGCCATTGTTACAGCCATCTCATTGGGGGCTATTGGAGCTACCACCACGGCATTAGCCATGAGTCATACTGGGCAGACTGCTCAGACCCTGAATAACCTTTTAGCCAATGTAGCTCATGCCTTAGATGTACAAAAAGGAATTAATGCTCAACCAAAAGGAGGTGTAATGGTGTTCAAGCAGAGGATTGACCTCGTGCAGGAGCAAATTGATACCCTATCAATTTGTTTACAATAGATACTCTGCTGATTTCCTATGGCAAATTGCTCAACTTGGCTGTCAATGAAAGTATGCTGGACTTTGAGTCACTAGCATACAACATGAGAATTTTTCCTGTGCTGCAAATCTGTGTAAACAATTGTCTAGCTATATTTTAGGTAATTGGACTGGAGAATTCGATACTATGATGGAGCAGCTGAGAGTGGCCATTGTCATGGTAAATTCTATCAGAGTGGATGCAGGACTAGCCACAGGATTATCATCATGGTTTGCTGCAGCCATGAATCATCTGAAGGAATGGGCGGGCATGGGAGCGTTAGCAGGCCTTCTGGTGTTGGTCTCCTTGGTTTGCCTGTGGTGTATATGCAAGATTAGAGTCTCACAACAGCGTAATGCAGCCATAACCATTCAGGCCTTTACAGCCATTGAAGCAGGACAGTCTCCCCAAGCATGGTTGGCTACCATAGAAAGCCAAAATGTTACGCTCAGGATGCGAGGCTAAGCACTGCACTCAGGGTCAGCCGCTTTCGACCCAGAGAAGAGCATGTCTGATTGCATGCAGGTTGATGCACCAGGTCCCGCCTCTGAGAAAAAGGTATCAGACGGGTCTGATGCTCTTTGGGTGGATGACACCTAAATGAACATCAGTACAAAATCCCAATTTATTTCTAATATCAGAGATCAGACCTCTACTCTTGCCTGATGGGTCTAAAACAAAAAGGGGAACTGTAGAGAGCTGCGTAATGCCGCGCCTTAAATATGGAGCTGGTTTCTGCCTTCCACCTTCCCGATGGTGAGTGCTCTCTGTCACGAACAACTCCACATTTGGCAAAGGCCAAGGATCTGGCTTGCTTTCATGTATGTGGACCTACCTGCATTGCCCACATGGCACACTGGGGTTGGCTACCCAGAGGCTATTTAAGCTGTGGGCTGACTTTCCCCAAGGTCAGATGATTTTTCAAGGTTCCTGAATAAATTGCATTAAAAAAAAAAAAAAAGAATTTACATAGGAACATTAAAGAAAATTTTGTCATTTAGAATCTTAGACTATCTCTGTAAGTGGCTAAACATTAGGAGTTGCCATCCTGGCTTTATTATGTATATAAGCTTGATCCAGATATCAGAGATCTGCTTTTGACTTTGTATTGGGAAGAAAGGCATGTGCCTTCACCAACTTCTTCAGATAAAGAGACAAGAATATTTTAAGTTTGGGGTCAGTTGTGCCAATTTAACCTGTAACAACCAATGCTCAGTCAGTTATTTTTTAGAAATTAGTTGATGTTTCAGTAAATTGGTGGACCCCTTCCAGAAAGAGCTGAGAAGTATCTTGCAGCCAGAAAGTTTTGAATTTTAGCCGATATTAATCTAATTTTTAGGAAGAATGCCCTTTTTCTTATCTGTAACTCAGGATCCAAATGCTTGGCTTTTTCCCATTATCTCCTTGAACTTTCTTGGAGAAGGAATGGAGAAGGACCAACACCATTGAACATATTCCAACCTGATCCATGAATATGGAAGACAAAATGAAGCCAAAAGGGATTAAAACACCCTTCATAATGCTATTATGATATCTCAATGTTATTAAGACATTACAATGATATGAAACCACAATGTTATTACAATATTACAAAGGTATTATGACATCATAATACTATTATGACATCACAATGTTATGACATTGCAATGGTATTAAGATTTCATAATTTTGTTATCATATCACATTGCTTGATCACATCACCATAGTCTTACAACATGATTGTGTTATAAAAACAAAATAGAATGATGACAATGCTATTATGACTTCACAACAGTATGACTTTACAATGATATTAAGTCATATCAATGTTATTATGACATTACAATGCTCTTATGACATCACAATGCTATTATAATGTCTCAATACTGTTAGGATATCATAATGAGAGGAAATCACAATGCTATTATGACATCACAAAGGTATTTAGAAATTACAATGCTATTATGACATTAAAATATTATAACATCCTAATGGTACTAAGATTTCACAATGTTATTTTGACATCACAGTGCTGTTAATACTTCACAACGATATTTTGAGATGGGTGTGTTATGACATCACAATGGAATTTTAAAATCAAAAAGGTATTATGACTTCATAACAGTAAGACCTCACAATGATATTAGGAAATCCAATGCTATGAGGATATCACAATGCTACTATGACATCACAATGGCATCATGACATCAAAATTCATCATGACATCCCAATGCAATTATAATATCAAGAAGGTTTGTTGCTGATTGGCTGAGAGGGAGAATGAAGTCATGAAATAGGGGAAAGCCAGTAAGTTTCCAGAGCCAGTTATTAAAAGGGCCAAGTAGACAGCCTGCTTGAGAGAAAGGTTGAGCAGCCCTACATGCATCAATCTGGGCAGCTTAAAGCATACAATTCAAAGATGAAAGTTCCTGTGTCCAAGACTCTTAGTTCAGGAAAGGTACCACATTTCTTTCAAGTTGTCATTAATAAAGTCCCACGTCCTTGACATGTAACTTCATATTATCATAGATTCCAATATTATTTATTAAGTACACAGATATGTCCTCAGTCAGTAATTTACTGGGAAAATGTTCCCTGACCAAGGCAACTTTTTGAACTAAAAGCATCTAATTGGGACTTTGCATATATTTTTACAGAGACATTCCATGATGTCACATCAGCAGAACTGAGAACTTTTCATACTGAATCACAATAAGCAGGCACAGAGAGGAAGACTGAGAGACAGAAAGAGAAAGAGCTAGAGGGAGAGATTCATAAATAGAGTGATGAAGACCTACAGAAACAAAGATAAAAATTGACCTAGATCAAAAGTGTCTATTCTGTATGGACACTTTAATTGGCATAGCAACCTCAAAGCACATTCTCCTAAAATATAACTCCAATAGGAATTACATTATCTAATAATACATCATAACCCAGACATTTCCTGACTGGGGACTCAACATATAAATAGATGAGTTTCAAGGAGACATTGTAATTCAAATCACCAGGATGTGGAAGAAGATGGAGCTACTACTAGGCTAAAAGAATACAGTTACCCTGATAGTTTGTCATTCAATGCAACGATCACAGTCCCAGCAACTTCCAAGTTCCAAACAGCAGCATGGACAATCTCCTTTGGGGAAAATGTAGAATATATTTCCATCAAGCAGTATTATTCAGCAGTATTATTCAGCTAAGAAAATGACATCATGATTTTTTAGGCAAATAGATGGAACCAGGAAAAATCATTCTGGGTAAAGCAACTAAAATGCAGAAAGACAAATATGGTATGTATTCATTTATTAGGTGGTTTCCTAATAAGAGAGGATAAAAATATAATGGACCAACTAATTGTGACAAAACCAGTCTTCTACACGTGGGATTGGGTGGCAGTAAATTGAGCTCTTGGGCCAGGACATCCTACAGAAATTTTCAAGGAACCCAGGCTGTTGTTATTAAAATATGGTGCTATCTGTCCTCAACTAATTGATCATTGCCATGTTCTTGGATCCACAGAGATGCTTCCTTCTGTATCAAATCAGATTGCATACAAAGACCCACAGTCCGATATTATACAGAGAGAGACATTAAAACACCCAGCACTGAATGGAATTTCCCTGTGAAATTCTACATTCCAGTAATTCTTTGCTAAGTTTTCAGGAGAGAAGGCAGGAAGAGTGTCATAAGTAGAGGAAATTGAGGACACAATGAGAATAATACCCTAAGAATCAGATTGGAAATGAAAATGATTCAGCCAGCCTTGATGAGACCTGATAAACTTGGTTCAGAAAGAAGGAGGAGGAGGAGGACTTACCTAATGAGGGAACTAGAGAAAGGTCATTGACATAAAAGAAGGAGGGTTGGTGGGACTGCAAGAAGAAGGGGAGGGCACAGTAGAGGGGATACAGATTGAAAAATATGTAATAAATAATTATATAAAAAACTGTCATCAAGGTGATGAACTATAGAGCTCTTTTAGATGGCTTTTTTCTTGGGGGTGGAACCAGCATGCAGGAAAGATGAACTCAGTTTTCTTTAAATACTTGGCGTTGAGACTCTGATCATGTTTCAATGAGTATATGAATAACACATACTTCAACTGTTGTATTTTAAAGACAAAAAATTTATTCTGACACATAGGTAGGAATTTAAACCTGGGAGCAATGGAACATGGGTGTAATGTACAGTATGAATTTCCCACATAATCAATAAAATGATATTTTGACAACTTTTAGAATGAATTTTAACCTGGAGAAAAGATTCCACTAAAGGAGGGCAGATTTTGACTATGTAAGGCATGCTTTCCAGGAACTCATTATGAAGCAGAGAATCCTAGCTTTGAACTAGTGGTTACACAGCTACCTCAGACCACATGAGCTCAGGTGGCACCTCTGAAAAAGCACTACTGGCATTAACACTATGTTTGGAGGGTTTTCCTGGAGACCACTGCAGGAAACAGTGCTGTTCATGTGTTCTAGGCATATAACAGGACCCATTTCTTTCTCCTGAAGGATAAGATTAAACTGTAAACCAAGTAAATGAGAATTGCTAACTGACCACTGAGTAGGACACAGCTGCCAATCCAGCTAGGTGAGACAAGGCAATCCTGCTCACAGAGGTTTGACAACCCTACTCGGAAACAGATCAGCTGTCCAATCCTTCATTTGCCCCTCAGATTTCCTTTTATACTCAGAGAACTTTCTCTGTTTCAGCCAAACCAGTCTCAGGAATTACCTAGTTTCCTTCTCTTTTCCCCACTCTAAAGACTCAATACCCCAGGGAACACTAGGCCTGGCCTGCCTATTATATCAATAAGAATGTGAAGATACATTAGGTGAGTATGCCAGTAAATGCTCAATTCAAAGTCACAACCTAGGAAATTTCAGATCCAAGACCACATTAGGGGAGCACCTTGTCATTTGGTACATTAACCTTAACCCCACATCACTATGCATCTTTCCTACATAGGAAGTTTTTCAATTCAAAAAACAGTAAACTTTCATGCCCTACCTGACATTGTCACAGAGGTAAACAAGAGTAAATGTGTGGGATCTGGATAAAAGGATGAGATAAAGTCTTGTTGGCTTTCACAAAAAAAAGTCACCTGTGTACAGGATAAGATACTGGACACTGAGGAAAGTTTGTTTACTCATCTCTATAGAAACCTCAAAATTCTTTCAGGTGCTGAGTAGCTGAGAGGGAGAAAGATGTCATGCAATAGGTGAAAGGCAGTAAGAGTTTCCAGAGCCAGTTATTAAAAGGGCCAAGTGGACAGCCTGCTTGAGAGAAAGGCAGGACCTACATGCCTCAATATTGGCAGCTGAAATCATACCACCCAGATATGACAGTTCTTATGAACAAGGCTCTTATTTCTCATCTCTATGGAAACCTCAAGATTCTCTCAGGTACTAATGGGCTGAGAGAAAGAATGATGTCATGAAACAGGTGCCATGTCAGCAAGTAGTCATCTTGTTTTCGTATTTCATCAGAACTGAGAGCTTTTCATCCTGAACCACAAGTAGAAGAGAGTGAGAGGGTACAGAGAGAGATAGAGAGTGAGAAATAGATTCAGAAATAGAGAGACCAAGACCAATAGAAACAGAGATATAAATAATTGACCTAGACTGAGGGACAGAGACTCCATTCTGTCTGGTCACTTTTATTGGCATATCAACCTACAAGCACACCCTCCTATAATATAAATACTAAAGCAATTACATATTTTTTTATATTTTTTCATTTTCATTTTCATTTTATTTTATTTTTGGCACTCCTCAACCAGGAAAAGCTGCAAAGAATGCAATTACTCATTGTCTACCGGATTTTAATGTTCTGGGAGTTCCTAAGGAATTGTAAACTGACAATGGAACAGGATATACTAGCAAATCTTTTAAAAAATTTTGGCAACTGTTTCAAGTTTCTCATATAACTGAAATGCCTCATACAATTCTCAAGGACTTGGCATGGTAGAGCATGCTACCCAAACAACTAA
Source organism: Meriones unguiculatus (assembly GCF_030254825.1). Classification (NCBI taxonomy): domain Eukaryota; kingdom Metazoa; phylum Chordata; class Mammalia; order Rodentia; family Muridae; genus Meriones; species Meriones unguiculatus. Next base: position 26,785,295 of record NW_026843710.1, on the reverse strand, counting down.
GATTTATTTGCAAAAAAACAAAGAATGGGGAACCTACTCCACTGGACATGTAAGAATCATTTTAGTCATGTTCTTTTCATTCTGAATTTTTTAAATTTAGATAAGCATGGTAAATTAGCAGGAGATAGATTTTGGCATACAGAAACCAAGAAAACTTTTGCTAAAGTAAAATGGAGGGATCTTTTAACAAATCAGTGGCAAGAACCCGATAATCATATGGGGAAGAGGAAGTGTCCATTTTTCTTCAGGAAAATGGAGCAGCTCTATAGCTACTGGAACTTCTGGTGCAACAAGTGGATGAGGAGTTTTCTCCTGACAATTATAATGATGTCAATGAAGACTTCTTTGGTCAAGATGACTGTTGGTTGGGCATACGTTGCTAATCCACCTCTACTACATCCAGTTTCTGTTGATGATCCAGAAGTCCTTATTTCTGTCGACAACCCTTGGTTGCCTTGTTTTCCTGCTTTTAAAGGAAGGTAAGTAAAACAGATACTTAACTTTCAGGAAGAGGAAGAGGTCATCCACTTTGCTTTACCAGAGAGAATATTCATCAGGACTGCTTATCATACTCCCCTGTCCAGGAAATAGGTCAGAATGCCTACTACTCTAAAGTTAGGGTGGCAGCTCAAGCCTCTCTTTGCAGGCAGGCAAAGTAGAAGATTGGAGGGATATTATTGACTATTCCTATGGGAGTTAAGAATGACAGTCTTACATGTGCAATGAGTTACCCACCCTGTGAGAAAGGGGATCAACACAATTGTCCTCCACTGATGGCTCCTTGGATAAGATACATGGGAGAAACACCCACCATCTACTCCTGGGACAATTATCCTGCATTTACAGTCTTAGACTCTGCTAGTCTATTGTTAAGAATATTAAGAACTTGGCTTCTGGTAAAGGCAGTCAGATTCCCTTTGTTTTAGAAAAAGCTGTTAGTGCTGGACTTTGGAGGACTTCAAATAAAAATTGGCAAACCTATGTATGGAAATTGGGGGCTGCCTTGGGATATATAGGCATTCTCTCTGGGAATGTAAGAAGCTTTGCTAAATTCTTCAAGTATACTTCTGTTTTGGCATGTGTTAATCCTCCTTATTTACTGCTAATTGGAAACATTGTAGTAAGACATTTTAAGAACAATGATACCTATTCAAATGAATGTGTATATTCCAATCTTACTAAATGTGTTAATTCTGATAATAATGTTCTTTCAGTATTCAGTTGTTAAGCAACCTACTTTTGTTTTGATCCTTGTTAGGGTTTCTGATTTTTGGTATGATGAAACAGAATTTAATTGGACTCTGGTTCAAAAATCACCTTTCTTGTATTGGATCAAGCAAAAACTTTTCATTTTACATTATGATAATGAAAAATAAGATCCATGACAGAATCTGCCGAAAAAACCTAGGTTACAATTGGCCAATAGGGTTTCTGATTCTTGGTATGATGAAACAGAATTTAATCGGACCCAGGTTTAGAATCACCTTGCTGGTATTTGGTCTACGAAAAACTTCTCATTGAACATGTTAATAATGAGAAATTCAATCCATGACATAGAATCTGAAAAAAAAAAAAAAAAAACCTAGGTTGGAATTGGCCAATACATCCTGGGATATATTTAATAGCCTCAGGAGGCACTTGCCATCCTTTGACTTTGTGCTTATAGTGGGGACTGACATTTGCAGGCATCTCGGGAATGGGTTTGTTGGCCTGTGCCTGCCTTCCTTTTGTGTTACAATTCCTTCTTCAACAACATCAATGCATGCAAGTGCAGATGCATGAATTTAAAGATCTCTAACAACCCAAATTGATATAGAGGTAAGTCAATGACAGGGAAGATTAGAATTGTGTTTTTTCCAACTTAAGACAAAGGCTTGTAAAAATAGCAACTGAGACCTTGATGATGAGTAAGGAAAAAGTGCACATTTTGCCAACCTAAGAGAAGTTCTCCATAAAACAAAGAAGGCAGAACATAAGGAGTCTGGTAATTGGAATTCTGCCTCATGGCCATGGCATTTTCGGGTCTTATCTAAGTTCCATGTCTCAGAGACTATCCTTTTCAGCCTCTGAAAGCGAGGTATTCTGAGCCTGAGAAATAGATAGCAAGCCCCCTTCAACCTTGGTAATGAGAGAGTAAACTTGATGTAACCTTGAGTGAATTTCTGGATGCCTTGTCTGGTGGCACAGATGTGTTGCTACTATGAAAAAAAATTTGCTTGTATCCTTTGCTTTATAAATTTTGTTTGTTCGTTCAGTAAACTGAGACTTGAACAGGAATCTGTGTTGTCTCCATTCTTTGTGTCTCTGTCCCCCCATTTACATCCAACTTTAAGGTGGATCCTGTTAGACTAGCCCACAGGACTCTTAGTTTACCTTCTCTTTTCTAGTCTCTTAAAGACTCAATACCTGGATAAACCCAAGACCCTGCCAGCCTATTATATTAAAACAAATCTTAAGGTACATTTAGGCAGTATGCCAATAACTGCTCAGTTCAAAGTTACAACCAAGGAAATTGCAGATCCAAGACCACAGTAGGAGAGCACAATTTCATCCCACATCACTTTGAAACTTCCCTATTTAGGAAGTTTCTAATTAAATAAAGTAAGATTAAAGATTCATTTTCTACCTGACATTGTCACAGAGGTAAACAGGAGTAAATGTGTGGGATCTGGATAAAGGGATAAGATAAAGATTTGTTTGGTATTACAATAAAGACTCAAGTGTGCACAGGAACATAGATACTGGACACTGAGGACAGTTTCTTTACTCACCTCCATTGATACCTTAAGATTCTCTCAGGTGCTAATTGGCTGAGAGGGACAATGATGCCATACAAAAGGTGAAAGCCAGTAAAACCTCAGGAGCTAGTTATTAAAAGGACTGAGTGGACAGCCTGCTCCACCAAAGGCTTTGCAGCCCTACATCCCTCAATCTGGGCAGCTGAAAGCACACAACCCAGAGATGTCAGTTCCTGTGTCCAAGACTCTTAGTTCAGTAAAAGTGTCACATATTTCTTTCAAGTCTTCATTACTTTGTTCATGTGTCCTTAACATGTGAATTTCCCATTATCACAGACTCCATTATTATTTGTTAAATGCACAGATATATCCTCATTCAGTGAATTACTTACTATGAAAATATTCCTTGACCAAGGCATCTCTTTGAACAAAAAGCATTTAATTGGGACCTTGCATATATTTTTACAGATTTAAATCCAGGAAGTTACATCATCAAGCAGTCATCTTGTGGTAGTCCTTCAGCAGAAATGAGAGCTTTTCATAGTGAACCACAAGCATCAGACTAAGAGAGGGAGACAAAGAGAGTCAGAGAGAGAATGTACTCAAGTAATAGTTTGAGAAATAGAAAGATCGAGAACTACAGAAAACAAGTTATGAAGTGAGAGACAGAGATACACTCTATCTGGTCACTTTCATTAGCGCATCAACCTCAGAGCACACCCTCCTATCATAAAGCTCCAATATGAATTATATTATCTAACAAGGCCATAACGCGTAACACTTCCTAGATATTTTCTCACTGGGGACTAAATATGTAAATAAATGAGTTTAAAGAGGACATTGCAATTCACATCACAAACAAGTGGAAGAAGATGGAGAGAGTTCTAGGCTAAAAGAACATACTTATCCTGATAGGTTGTCATTAAATACAATGATTGAAGTCCCAGCAACTTTCAAGAACTAAAGAACAGGACTGACACCCTCCTTTGAGGAAAATGTAGAATATTTCCATAACAGAGTTTTATTCAGCTAAGAAAATGACATAACAATATTTTCAGGCAAATGGATGGAACCAGGAAAAATCATCCTGGGGAAGTTACTAAAATGCAAAAAGACAAATATGGTATGTATTCACTTTTTAGGAGTTCTACTAATAGTGGGGAATGAAGTTCCAACAGACCATCTGTTGTGACCAAACCAGTCTTCCACTAGGGGAATTGGTGGGTAGTTAACTGAGTTGTTGGACCAGGGAATCCTACAGAAATTTTCAAGCAAACCAGGCTGTTGTTACTAAAACAAGTTGCTCTCTGCCCTCAACTGATAGATCAGTGCCATGTTCTTGGATCCACAGAGATGCTTCCTTCTGTGTCAAATAATATTGCATATAGTGACTAGCAGTCCCATATTATTCAGAAGGAGAGGCCTAAATTCCCAGCTTTAAATGGGTATTCCATATGAAAGTCTCTCTCCACTCAGTGCTCTTGTAAGCCTGCAGGAGAGGAGGCAAAAAGAGTGTCATAAGTAGAGAAAATTAAGGTCACAAGGAGAACAATACCCTGAGAATCAGGCCGAAGAGGAAGATGATGCAGATAGCCTAGATGATACCTAATAACCTAGGATCAGTTAGAGGTGGGAGGAGGACCTCCAGTATCAGGGGAATTTTATAAATTTCAAAGGGATATAAGGAGGCTTGGTTGGACTAGAATGAGACGAGTGAGGGGGCAGCAGAGGTGAAAAGAAGGAAACAAATCATAATAAATAAATATATAAGGAAAATTGTGATCAAGGTGATGAAGTATAGAGGTCTTCACAACTGATGGTTTCTTCTTGGTGTTTTGGCCAGGTTGCCTAAGGATGAGTTCAATTTTCTTTAAGGGACTTGGCATTGAGACTCTGATCATGTTCCAGTGTGTATATGAATACCACATACTTGAATCTGTGTATTTTAAATAAAAAAAAATTAGTGTGACACAAGGGTAGGAATTTGAACCTGGGAGCAATGGAAAAGGAGTGTAATGTATATTATATCATATTCCCACATAAGCAATAAAAATAATACGGTGACAACTTTTACAATTAGTTTTAATATAGAGAAATGATTCCTCTAAGGAAGACAGATTTTGACTTTGTAAGACATGCTTTCCAGGAATTCAACTTGTAGGAGAGAATCCTAGCAAGGGACGAGTGGTTAGCTAGGTACCGCAGACCCCATGAGCTCAGGTGGCACCTATGAACAACCAGTCCTGAAACTAATAGTAAGTTTTGAGAGTTTGTCTGGAGGACCATAGCAAAAACCCAGTTGCTCTTTTATCCTAGGCATATAAAAGTGACCCATTTCTCTGTTTTGAAGGATCAGTTTTAATTGTAATCTACAGGACCAGGAGGGTTTCTCACTGACAACTGATTAGGACATAGCTGCTGATACAGGAAGGTCAACCACAGCAACTCTGGTCATACATGGTTGGCAAACCTGTTGTGGAATAGCACCACCTGTGAAATTATATCTTGCCCCTCAGTTCACCATTTAAACTCACAGATCTTTCTCTGTCTCAGCCAAATCAGTCCCAGGAATTGTCTGGTTTCCTTCTCTTTTACCTTCTCTTAAAGACACAATGCACTAAGGAAGTGCAGGCCCTCCCTGCCTATTATATCAATAAAAATGTTAAGGTACATTTAATGAGTATACAATTAATAGCTCAGTTCAAAGTCACAACCATATTTCAGATCCAAGACCACAGTAGAAGACCACATTGTCATTCGGTACATTACCCCTTATATCTACATCACTTTGAAGCTTCTCTACTTACGAAGCTGTCCAATTAAAAACACATTAAAGTTTCATTTTCTACCTGATATTGTCACAGAGGTAAACAGAAATAATGGTATGGGATCTGGAAAAAGTGATGAGACAAAGGCTTGTTGGAATTCATAGGAAAAAGTCATGTGTCCATAAGATGAGTGATACTAGACAGTGAGGGAAGTTTGTTTACTCACTGCCATGTAAACCTCAAGGTTCTCTCAGGTGGTGATTGACAGAGAGAGAAATAGGATCATGAAAGAGGTCAAAGGTAGTACGTGTTTCATGAGCCAGTTAATAAAAGGGCCAAGTGAACAGCCTGCTTGATAGAAAGGCTGAGCAGCCCTACATGCCTCAATCTGAGCAGCTAAATGCACACACACAGAGAGATATAAGACTCTTAGTTCAGGAAAAGTGCCACATATTTTTTGCAAGTCTTCATTGATAATGTCACATGTTCTTGAAAAGTGAGTTTCACATTATTACAGATTCCATTACTATTTGTTAAATGCACACATATATCCTCAGACAATGACTTACTTACTGCCAGAATGGTCCCTGACCAAGGCAAATATTTGAATAAAAAGCATTTAATTGGGACCTTGCTTATATTTTTATAGTTACCATCCAGGATGTCATGTCAGCAAACAGTCATCTTGTTGTCCTTCAACAGAACTGAGAGCTTTTCATACTGAACCACAGTAGCGGGCTGAGAGATGGAGACTGAGAGAGACAGAGAGAGAGAAAGAGATAAAGATAGATTCAGAAATAGAAAGAACAAGACAAACAGAAGCAAAGACATTAAGTTACCTAGACTTTGAGACAGAGACTCCATTCTGTCTGCTCACTTTCACTGGCATATCAACCTACAAGCAAAACCTCCTATAATATAACTCCAAAAGAATTTTTTTTTAATTTTTTCACTTTAATTTTTATTATTTACACTTCATTCACTTTGTTTCTTCCCATTAACCACTCATTTCTTCCCTCCCCATCCTACCTTCCTTCTCTCTTCTCCATGCATGCTCCTCCCCAAGCCACTAATAGGGGAGGACTTCTTCTCCTTACTTCTAATTCTACTCTATGAGATCTCATCTGAAATGGCTGCATTGTCTTCATTTGTGGCCTGGTAAGGCTGCTCCACCATCATGGTGAGGAGAGTAAAGGGCAGGCCAATCACTTCATCTCAGAGGCTTTCCCTGTTACCATTAATATGGAACCCACTTGGGCACTGAACTGCCATGGGCCACACCTGTGTAGGGGTTCTACGTTATCTGCATACATGGTACTTGGTTGGAGTATGAGTCTCAGGAAAGACCACTGACCTCAGATTTTTTGGTTCTATTGCTCTTTTTGTGGAGCTCCTGTCCTCTCCAGATCTTACTATTTCCCATTTCTTTCATTAGATTCCATGCACTTTGCCCAATAGTTGGCCATGAGTCTCAGCAACTGCTGTGATAGTCTACAGGGCAGAATCTTTCAGATGCCCTCTGTGGCAGGCTCCTAACTTGTTCCATGTTTTCACCTTCTTCTGATCCTCTTTGCCTTTTGGAATAGGGATTGAGCCTTTTGGAAACAGTCCTCTCTCTTCATTAGTTTATTTAGGCGTACAGATTTAAGGAGGTTTATCATATATGTCTGTTAGTTGAGTATATACAATCTGTGTTTTTCTGCTTCTGGAATAGCTCACACAGGGTGATCTTTTCAGGTTCCAACCATTTACCTGTAAATTTTATGACTTCCTTGTTGTTGTTTTTTTTTTTCTGAGTAATATTCCATTGTGTATATGTACCACAATTTCTGTAACCATTTTTAAGTTAGGGAGGGGAGGGCATCTGCATTGTTTCCAGGTTCTGGCTATTACAAATAAAGCTGCTACAAACATGATTGAGCAAAAGTCCTTATTATGTACTTCAGCTTCTTTTGGATATATGGCTAAAGATGGATAGCTGAATCCTGAGGAAGTGCTATTCCTAGTTGTCTGATAAAATGCAAGATTGATTTCCAGAGTGGTTGTAAATTATACATTTCCACCAGCAGTAGAGGAGTGTTCTCCTTTGTCCACAATCTCTCCAGCATGTGTTGTGACTTGAGTATTTCATTTTGGCCATTCTGATGGGTATAAGGTAAAATCTCAGGGTCGTTTTGATTTGCATTTCCCTGATGGACAATGACGTCAAGCCTTTCTTTAAGTTTTTCTCTGCAATTCAATATTCCTATATCAAAAATTCTCGAGGAGGAGGGCCAAGATGGCGGAGCCGGGAGGACTCTCATTCTGAGCAGCAGCACAGCAGGATCAGCACAGTGACCAGCAATCAGAACTCTCGGCCATAAAACACAGTCATTGTGTTTCCCAGGTGAGAGGATACCCCACGGTGGGGGATTCAATCAGCTTTTAACTCACCCAGCTAAACCGGGGAAGAGATCCCGGTTCCGCCAGACGCTTGGCTGCTGGCCGCCAGCCCCAGCCCCAGCCCAGAGCCACAAGCCAGTGTCTCTGGTCATGGTCCCAGACTGAACCTTGGGCACCACACTATCAGAGACTGGAATTTTCAGTCGAGAGATAACCCCAGGGTACAGGAAACGATTGGGACTGGCCTTAGGTCACCCAGACATCCCCTGGAAAAGACTCAGGCGGGTTCCACGGGCACCCCAGGAGCCAGCCCGGAGCCAGAGCAGGGGACCCAGGTTCCGGCACAGAGGCCTGCCTGCCTGCGCGCCTGATTCACCACCGGAGATAGAAACGGCGGGTCTGATCTCAGAGCAGTCAGCTCAACCCCAACCTGAAAAGGTCCCCGGAAAATTACCCAGCTTAGGGAGCCACTCAGGCTCCCAAAAGCCGCAAAGGCAGACACAGGCAGTTTCTGCACACCAGACTGCTGGCAGAGACTGAGCCGCCATCACACAGCTGTGCTCCAGGCACAGGCTATTTCTACGGCCAGCCAGCTGGCTATTTCTACGGCCAGCCAGCTGGCAGACACTGAGCAGTGTGCACCAGGGCAAAAAAAAGACACTAGGAGTCCATGTCTCTAGAGAATCCACGGGGAAGGAAGGAAAATGTACTGATCTAAATCACCCAATCCTTCCCTAGAAAAACTCTAGCAGTCTAGTGGGGCTGAGGCGCCAGCACTCAGCTGTGCTCTAGACACAAGCACAAACAGTTGCTGCTCGCCTGATGTCCAACTGGGTCACAGCAGCTGATCATTAAATTTACAACAAGAAACACAGAAACAGGGCAGCTGCCCTCAGGACTTCCCTGGGTGAGAGGAGAACCCTCTCGACTAACAAAGACCACAGTTACCACTCAGGTCTATATCCCTGAGGTGAGCAACTCTTGAAAAAAAACCAGCCATCCAGGGACTATACCCAAAAAGCTGAGAAGACATCCTTCAGGAAAAACCAGCTTTCTGCAAAGGGGATTCTCTCCACCACAGGATCCCCAGGAACCACCAGAAAATAACCCCAAACACCTAAGATAACACAATGGGTAGAGGCCAGCGTTAAAGCTCAAGCAACAAAAGACAGAGCAATATGGCATCTCCAGAACCCAGTTACCCAGGGGCAAGTAGCCCTGGACACCCCACCATAACTGAAATCTAAGAAGATGACCTAACAAGTATGCTCATGAAGATGATAACAGAGGAAACAGATAAGATTCGTAAAGACATAGAGGAAGATAAACTCAAACAGAATATTGCCATCCGTAAAGAAATAGAGGAAGCTGCAGCCAAAGAGTTTATGGCCTTTAGAAAGGAAATGCTTAAAACACTGAATGAAATGATAGAAACAGAGTTGAAGGAACTAAAAGAAAAAACAGGAAAGTACAATCAGACAGGTGAAGGAAGTAAACAAAACAACTCAAGACCTGAAGATAGAATTGGAAAAATTAAAGAAAACACAAATGGAAGAAATAATGGAAAGGAAGAATCTAGGGAAGAAAACAGGAACTACAGAGATAAGCGTAACCAACAGACTACAAGAAATGGAAGAAAGAATCTCAGGTGTAGAAGATACAATGGAAGAAATCGATGTATCTGTCAAAGAAAATGTTAAATCCGAAAAATTCCTGACACAGACCGTCCAAGAAATGCAAGACAATATGAAAAGACAAAACCTAAGAATAATAGGTATAGAGGAAAAAGTAGACTCCCTTCTCCAAGGCCCAGAAAATATTTTCAACAAAATCATTGAAGAAAATTTCCCCAAGCTAAAGGAGAGGCCAATTAGAATACATGAGGCCTACAGAACACCCAACAAATTTGACCAGAAAAGAAAATCCTCCCGCCACATAATAATCAAAACAGTAAGTACACAGAACAAAGAAAAAATACTAAAAGCTGCAAGGGAAAAAGGCCAAGTAACATATAATGGCAAACCCATTAGAATCACACCTGACTTTTCAACAGAGACTATGAAAGCCAGAAGGGCCTGGACAGATATCATGCAGACCCTAAGAGAACACAGATGTCAGCCCAGGCTACTATACGCAGCAAAATTCTCAGTCCTCATAGATGGAGAAAACAAGATATTCAATGACAAAAACAAATTTCAACAATACCTACAAACAAATCCAGCATTACAGAAGACACTGGAAGGGAAAATACAACCCAAGAAAGCTAGCTAAATTCAAGAAAACACAGGAAATAAATAACCTCACTTCAGTAAAACAAAAAGCAACCAAGCACACAACCTGATGACCACAGCCAACATCAAAATCAAGAGATCTAACAGCCACTGGTCATTAATCTCTCTCAACATCAATGGACTCAACTCTCCAATAAAAAGACACAGATTAACAGAATGGATACGTAAACAAAACCCAGCAATCTGTTGCATACAAGAAACACACGTAAGACACAAAGATAGACATTACCTGAGGGTAAAGGGTTGGAAGACGACTTTCCAAGCAAACGGACCCAAGAAGCAAGCAGGAGTAGCCATTCTAATATCTGATAAAATAGACTTTCAACCAAAATTAATCAAAAGAGATGGGGAAGGACACTTCATCAAGGGAAAATTCCACCAGGAAGACATCACAATCCTGAACATCTATGCCCCAAATACAAGGGCACCCACATTTGGAAAAGAAACATTGATAAAATTTAAAGCACATATAGATCTACACACATTAATAGTGGGAGACTTCAACACCCCACTCTCAACAAAGGACAGGTCAACCAAACAGAAATTAAACAAAGAAACAATTCTCTGACAGAGGTCATGAATCAAATGGACCTAACAGACATTTACAGAACTTTACACCCAAACACAAAAGAATTTACCTTCTTATCAGCACCTCATGGAACTTTCTCCAAAATAGACCACATAGTGGGTCACAAAGCAAGCCTCAACAGATACAAGAAGATTGAAATAATCCCTTGTATCTTGTCTGATCACCATGGAATAAAGCTGGACCTCAACAATAACAGAAATAACAAAAAGCCTACACACACGTGGAAATTGAACAACTTGTTACTAAATGACAGCTGGGTCAGGGAAGAAATAAAGAAAGAAATTAAAGACTTCCTAGAATTCAATGAAAATGAAGACACAACATACCCGAACTTGTGGGACACAATGAAAGCAGTGCTAAGAGGAAAGTTCATAGCACTAAGTGCCTTCAAGAAGAAATTCGAGACAGCTCATTCAAGCACCCTAATGGCTCACTTAAAAACCCTAGAAAAAGAAGAAGCAGACACACCAAGAAGGAGTAGACGGCTGGAAATAATCAAACCCAGGGCTGAAATCAAACAATTGGAAACAAATAAAACAATTCAAAGAATCAATGAAACCAAGAGCTGGTTCTTTGAGAAAATCAACAAGATCAACAAACCCTTAGCCAGGCTAACTGAAAGGCAGAGAGACACCACCCAAATCAACAAAATCAGAAATGAAAAGGGGGATATAACTACAGACACTGAGGAAATCCAAACAATCATTAGGACTTACTTCAAAAGACTATATGCCACAAAATTTGAAAATCTAAATGAAATGGACAATTTTCTTGATCGATTTGACTTACCAAAGCTGAACCAGGACCAGGTAAATCAACTAAATAGACCTATATCGCCCAAAGAAATAGAAGTGGTCATCAAAAGTCTCCCATCCAAAAAAAGCCCAGGACCAGATAGCTTCAGCGCAGAATTCTACCAGACCTTCAAAGAAGAGCTAACACCAATTCTCTTCAAACTATTCCATGAAATAGAAACAGAAGGAATATTACCAAATTCATTCTATGAAGCCACAGTCACCTTGGTACCTAAACCTCACAAAGACTCAACAAAGAGAATTTCCGGCCAATCTCCCTTATGAACATTGATGCAAAAATACTTAATAAAATACTTGCAAACCGAATCCAAGAACACATCAAAGATATTATCCACTATGACCAAGTAGGCTTCATCCCAGGTATGCAGGGTGGTTCATTATAAGGAAATCCATCAATGTGATCCACCATATTAACAAACTGAAAGAAAAAAACCACATGATAATCTCCCTAGATGCTGAAAAAGCCTTCGACAAAATCCAACATCCATTCATGTTCAAAGTATTGGAGAGATCAGGGATACAAGGCACATATCTAAACATAGTAAAGGCGATATACAGCAAGCCTATAGCCAACATCAAACTGAACGGAGAGAAACTTAAAGCAATCCCACTGAAATCAGGGACAAGACAAGGCTGCCCACTCTCTCCATATCTCTTCAACATAGTGCTGGAAGTCCTTGCTAGAGCAATAAGACAGTTGAAGGAGATCAAGGGGATACAAATTGGAAAGGAAGAAGTCAAAATTATCACTATTTGCAGATGATATGATAGTATACCCGAGTGACCCCATAAACTTTACCAGGGAACTCCTACAGCTGATAAACACCTTCAGCAAATTGGCAAGGTACAAAATTAACTCAAAAAAAATCAGTAGCCCTCCTGTATACAAAAGACAAAAGGGCTGAGAAAGAAATTAAGGAAACAACACCCTTCACAATAGCCACAAATGACATAAGGTACCTCGGAGTAACCCTAACCAAGGAAGTCAAAGACTTATATGAAAAAAATTTCAAATCTCTGAAGAAAGAATTAGAAGAAGATATGAGAAGATGGAAAGATCTCCCATGCTCATGACTTGGTAGGATTAACATAGTAAAAATGGCCATCTTACCAAAAGCAATCTATAGATTCAATGCAATGCCCATCAAATTACCAACACAATTCTTTACAGACCTGGAAAGAAAAATTCTCAACTTCATATGGATTAACAAGAAACCCAGAATTGCAAAAACAATCCTCTACAATAAAAGATCTTCTGGAGGTATTTCCATCCCTGATCTTAAGTTGTACTATAGAGCAACAGTTTTAAAAACTGCATGGTACTGGCCTAGAAACAGAATGGTGGATCAATGGAACCGAACAGAGGACCCAGAAATAAACCCACACACTTATGGACACCTGATCTTTGACAAAGATGCCAAAAACATACAATGGAAAAAAGATAGCATCTTCAACAAATGGTGCTGGTCTAACTGGATGTCTACATGTAGAAAAATGAAAATAGATCCATACTTGTCACCCTGCACAAAACTGAAGTCCAAGTGGATCAAAGACCTCAACATAAAACCAGACACATTAAATCGGTTTGAAAAAAAAGTGGGAAATACCCTAGAACTCATTGGTACAGGGGAAACCTTCCTGAACAGAACACCTACAGCACAGGCTCTAAGAGCAACAACCAATAAATGGGACCTCATGAAACTTAAAAGCTTCTGTAAAGCAAAGGACACCGTCACCAAAACAAAGCAACCATCTACAGATTGGGAAAGAATCTTCACCAACCCTTTATTTGTCAGAGGACTCATATCCAGTATATATAAAGAACTAAAGAAGCTGAAAAGCAGCAAACCAAGTAATCCACTTAAAAAATGGGGAACAGAGCTAAACAGAGAATTCTCTGTAGAGGAATACCGAATGGCAGAGAAGCACTTAAAGAAATGCTCAACCTCACTAGCCATTAGGGAAATGCAAATCAAAACAACCCTGAGATTTCACCTCATACCCACGAGAATGGCCAAGATCAAAAACTCAAGTGACAACACATGCTGGAGAGATTGTGGAGAAAGGGGAACCCTTCTCCACTGCTGGTGGGAATGTAAACTTGTACAACCACTCTGGAAATCAATCTGGCGCTTTCTCAGACAACTAGGAATAGTGCTTCCTCAAGCCATACCACTACTAGGCTTATATCCAAAAGAGGCTCAAGTACACAAAAAGGACATTTGCTCAACCATGTTTGTAGCAGCTTTATTTGTAATAGCCAGAAGCTGGAAACAACCCAGATGCCCCTTAACTGAAGAATGGATGCAGAAATTGTGGTACATCTACACAATGGAATATTACTCAGCAATGAAAAATAAGGAAATCATGAAATTTGCAGGTAAATGGTGGGATCTGGAAAGGATCATCCTGAGTGAGTTGTCCCAGAAGCAAAAAGACACACATGGTATATACTCACTCATATAGACATACAACATAGGACAAACCCACTAAAACCTGTGCATCTAAAGAAACTAAGCAAGAGAGAGGACCCTAATTAAAATGTCCAATCCCCATCCGGAAAGGCAAAGAGGATGGTCATCAGAAGAAGAAGAAAACAGGAAACAACCTAGGAACCTACCACAGAGGGCCCCTGAAAGCCTCTGCCCTTCAGACTATCAAAGCAGATGCTCAGCCGGATGGGCAACTGTTGGGCAGGTGAACGGAAGTTTAGGTAAGAACTGGGAAATAGTAAGAGCTAGAGAGGACAGGGTCTCCACAAGGAGAGCAACAGAACTTCTTAAGAAAATTTGAACATAGGGAACTTCACAGAGACTCATACTCCTACCAAGGACTATTCATGGAGATAACCTAGAACCCTTGCACAGATATAGCCCAGGGCAGTTCAGAGTCCAATTGGGCAATGCAGATAGGTCCACATACATGGAAGCAAGCCAGATCCTCAGCCTTATCCAAATGTGGAATTGTTCGTGACAGAGAGCACTCACCATCGGGAAGGTGGAAGGCGGAAACCAGCTCCATCTTTAAGGCATATCATTCCGCAGCTCTCTACAGTTCCCCCTTTTTGTTTTAGACGCATCAGGCAAGAGTAGAGGTCTGATCTCTGATATTAGAAATAAATTGGGACTTTGTACCAATGTTCATTTAGGTGTCATCCACCCAAAGAGCATCAGACCCGTGTGATACCTTTTTCTCAGAGGCGGGACCTGGGGCATCAACCCGCATGTAATCAGACATGCTCTTCTCTGTGTCCAAAGCAGCTGACCCTGAGTGCAGTGCTTAGCCTCACATCCTGAGTGTAACATTTTAGCTTTTTATGGTAGCCAACCATGCTTGGGGAGACTGTCCAGCTTCAATGGCTGTAAAGGCCTGAATGATCATGGCTGCATCACACTGTTGTTAGACTCTAATCTTGCATATATACCACAGGCAAACCAAGGAGACCAACACCAGAAGGCCTGCTAACGCTAAATAAAACCCCAGGACTAAGAGGTTTCCTTACTGACCACTGAGTAGGACACACCTGCCTATCCAGCCAGGTCAGCAAAGGCAACCCTGCCTATAGAGGGTTGGCAACACTAGTATGAAACAGCACCAGCTGTTCAATAGTTTATTGTTCCTCAGTTCTCCTTTAACTCTCACTGATCATTTACTGTTTCAGCCAAACCAGTCCCAGAAATTGCTTAGTTTCCTTCTCCTTTCTGTGCTCCTAAAGACTCAATATCCCAGGAAACCCTAGACCCTGCCATCCTATTATATCAATAAGAATGTGAAGGTACATTTAGTGAGGACACAAATAACTGTTCAGTTCAAAGGCACATATTAGGAAATTTCAGAACCAAGACCACAGTTGATGACACAGTTGTCATTCCGTTCATTATCCTTAATCCCACATTACTTTGAAGCTTCCCTACATAAGAAACTCTCAAATTAAATAAATATGAAATCTTAATTTAATACCTGACATTGTCACAGAGGTAAAAAGGAATAAGGGTGTGGGATCTGGATAAAGGGATGAGATAAAGGTTTGTTGGGATTCACAAGAAAAAGTCAGGTGTGCACAGGATCAGAGATACTGTACAGTGAAGAAAGTTTGTTTACTCATCTCCATGGAAACCTCAAGAATCTCTCAGGTGCTGATTGGCTGATAGGCAGAATTATGTCATTAAACAGGTGAAATCCAGTAAGAGTTTCATGAGCCAGTTATTAAAAGGGCCAAGTGGACAGCATGCTTGACAGAAAGGCTGAGCAGCCCTATCTGAATCAATCTGGGCAGATAAAAACGCACAACTCAGATCCTTTGTCCAAAAGTCTTAGTTCAGAAGAAGTGCCACAAATTTCTTTCAAGTGTTCATTAAGAAAGTCATTTGTCTTTAACATGTGACTTTCATAGTATCACAGATTCCATTATTATTTGTTTAATACACAGTTATGACCTCAGTCAATGAATTACTTACAGTGGAAATGCTGCCTTACCAAGGCAAATCTTTGAACACTCACTGATCATTTACTGTTTCAGCCAAACCATTCCCAGAAATTGCTTGGTTTCCTTCTCTTTTCTGTGCTCCTAAAGACTCAATACCCCAGGAAACCCTAGACAATTTAGGGTTTAAACAATTTAAATTGTTTAACTGGGATCTTGCTTATAGTTTTACAAAGTCCATTCCTGACATCATAACAGATAGCAGTGTTCTTGTGGTAGCCTTCAGCAGAATTGAGAGCTTGTCATACTGAACAACAAGAGGCAGGCTGAGAGAAGGAGACAGAGACAGAGTTAGAGATACAGATTCAGAAATAGAGAGACCTAGACCAACAGAAACAAAGATATAATGTGACAGAGACTGAGAGACATAGACTCCATTCTGTCTGGTCACTTTCATTGGCATATCAACCTCAAAGCACCTGTAACATAACTCTAATAGGAATTATATTATCTAACAAAGTCATACCTCATAACACTTCCCAGACTTTTCCTCACTGGGGATTAAACAATAAATAGTCGATACTCACAGGACATTGCAATTCAAATCACCAGGAATTTGAGGAAGATGGAGGGACTTCTAATCTATAAGAACATAGTTTGTCATTCAATACAATGATTAAAGTCCCAGCAACTACCAAGGACTAAAGAACAGGACTGACAATCTCCTTTGGAGGAAATTAGAATATTTCTATAAAGGAGTATGATTCAGCTAAGATAATGACATCACAATGGTGTTATTTCCTCACAATACTATCATAACATTACAATGCTATTTATGACAATGCAATGCTATTATGACATCACAATAATATGACCTCTCAATGCTATTATGACATCACAATCCTATTATGTTATCACAGTGGTGTTATGATATCATAATGGTATGATGTCTTCACAGTGCTATGTTGATTTTACAATGCTTTTTTGACATCAGAATGGTATCGTGATTGCAAAATTTTTCATCCCAATGTTATGATGACATCAAATAGGTAATATGACATCACAATCACATTATTATGTGAATAGGCTCTTATGACATCACAATGGGTTTAAGAGATCAATATGTTATTATGACATAGCAATACTATTATGACATCACAATGCTATTATGACATGCTTGGGTTATGATATCACAATGGAATTTTGACATTACAATGCTATTATGACTTCACAAAGGTATGGCTTTAAAATCATATTAGGACATCTCAATGTTATGAAGACATCACAATGCAATCATTTCATTCACAATGGTATTATGACATCAGAATGCTACGATGACATCACAATGCTATTATGTATCACATTGGCGTTTTGACTTCACAATGCTATTAAGACATTACAATGCTATTTGACACCACAATTATATTATGAAATCACAATGCTATTAATACATCACATTCTTATGATGACTTCACAAGTGGATGATTCACAATGGTATTAGGACATCAGAATTGTATTAGCATATCACAGCGCTATGACGAAATAACAAAGCTATTATCATATCAAAAGTGTATTTGGACATCACAATGCTAATATGACCTCAAAATGATATTCAGACATCAGAATGGTATTATGACATCACAATGCTATTATGATATCACAAAGCTACTATGACATCATTATGTTATTATAACATCATAATGATATGACATCACAATGCTCTTTTGATATCACAATGCCATTATGACATCAAAATTCATAATGACAGCCCAATGGTATACATACATGATTTCTTTACAACATCACAATGTAATTTTGATATCAAAATGGTATTACAACATCACATTGCTGTTATGACATCACAGTGGTATTATGGTATCACAATTTTATTATGCCATCAAAAGGTTATTAAGATATTCCAATGGCATCAAGACACAAAATTGATCATGACATCCAAATGCTTTTATAACATCATAGTGCTATTAATATTTGGCAATGGTATGACATTTCAGTGCTATAAGGATATCATAATGATATGACATCATGATATCTTTATAACATCACAGTTCTCTTATTACATCACAGTAGTGTTATGACTTCACAATGCTATAATGAAATCATATAGTTATGAAATAAAAAATGTTATTATGACATCACAATGATATGACATCACATTGTTATGATAACATCACAATGACATCATGACAATCAAAATTCATCATGACATCCCAATACTATTAGGATATCACAATGCTATTACAACATGGTTATGTTAACACATCACAATGGAATTATGATATTGCAATGCTATAATGACCTCACAATGGTATAAATTTACAAAGATAGGAGGACATCTCAATGCTATGATGTCATCACAATATTATTATGTTATCAAAACAGTGTTATGACTTCACAATGCTATTATGAAATCACATGCTATTATGACATTACAATGATATTATGACATCACAATGGTATTACAACATGATTGTGGTATGATATTACAATGAAATTTTGACATCAAAATGCTATCATGAGTTCACAAATGTTTTACTTCAAAATGATATTAGGACATCAAAATGCTATGATGACATCACAATTCTATTATGATATCACTATGGTATTATGACATCACAATACTTTTTGACCGCAAAAATGCTATAAAGACATCAAAATGCTATTATGAAATTGCAATGCTATCATAACATCATAATATTATTATGATATCACCATGCTATTATGACATCACAATGCTATTAGGTCATCACAGTAGAATCAAGACATCAAAATTCTTTATGACATTCCAATGCTATTATGACATTTCAATGCTTTTATGCTTTCACAATGTGTTATGTCATCTCAATGGTATTAGAACATCACAATGCAATTATGATATCATAATGCTATTATGAAATCACAAAGCTAATATGACATGGCAATTGTATAACCTCTGAATCCTATTATGACATTAAAATGCTGTTATGACAACACAATGGTGTTCCGAATTCACAATGCTGTTATGCTATCAAATGCTATTAGGACTTCAGAATGATATGACATCATAATGCTATAATGACATTGCAATGCTATTATGAAATCACAATGGTGTGATGACATCACAATTGCATTATGACATCAAAATCCATCATGACATTCCAATGATATAATGACATCACAATGCTATTAAGACATGATTGTGGTATGACATCACAATGTAATTTTGATATCAAAATGGTATTGTGACATCACAATGCTATCACAACATGAATTTTTTATGATCCATTGTGAGATCATAATGCTATTATGATTTTACAACAGTATGACTTTACAATGATATTAGGACATTTCAATACTATTATGACCTCACAATGTCATTGTGACATTACAATGTTGTTATGACATCACAATGTTATTATGACATTACAATGCAATCATGTCACAACAATGGTATTTTGATGTCACAATGCTATTAAAACATCACAATGTTATTATGACATGATTGTGGTATGACTTAACAAAGAAATTTTGACATCAGATTGATATTAATATATCACAATGCTCTTATGACATGATTGTTTTCTGATGTCAATATTATGTTATGTCATCACAATTGTTTTAAGAGTTCACAATGCTATGATGAGCTCACAATGGTATTATGACATCACCGTGCTATTATGATATCACAATGTATTTGTGACATGATTGTTGTATGTAATTAGAATGGAATTTTGACATCAAAATGCTATTATGACTTCACAATGCTAAGGCTTCACAATGGTATTATGACATCAAAATAGTACTAGTATATCACAATACTATGACGACATCAAAAGGGTCTCATGACATCCCAATTATGACACACCAATGATATTATAACATTACAGAACTATCAAAACATCACAATGATATCATGACATTAAAATTCCATTATGACATCACAATGCTATTATGACTTCACAACCAGATGACTTCAGAATGGTATTCGGAAATTGCAATGCTATGAATGATATCACAATGCGATGAGGACATCACAATACGTTTATTACTTCCATACACAATTATGACATTACAATGCTATTATGAATTCACAATGCTAATATGTCATCACAATTCCAAAAAATTTTGCCAAAATTGAGATTATAATGTCATGTTTTATAGGATATTATATAGGTGATAAAGGTAGACAAAGAGTAAACTAAATATGCTGGCCTTCAGACTTGTCTGAGATCTGATAAATACCACATTTTAACATATGTAAGCTTATTATGACAAAGTCCAACCTGTTGAGGCACAAAAAAAATAATAATAATTTAGTTTTTATAGGTGCAATCTATAGATTTTCCATTTAAAACAAAAGTTAGCCCAACTGTTGATACTTTAATGGTATTTAATACTTTGATGGTTCATTATCTGGAGTTGCTGCCTATGCTAAGGAAAAAAAAAACAATATCTTGTCAAGTGTCTAATACATCTGTGCAAATTACAGAGTTAGCTGCAGTATATGCTGTATTTCAAAGTTTTTTTTTATTAATTACACTTTATTCACTTTGTATCCCCCCCATAAGAAGCCCCTCCCTTCTTCCCTCCCTATCCCAATCTACCTTCCCCTTCTTCACCCATGCCCCTCCCCAAGTCCACTTATAGGGGAGGTCCTCTTCTCATTCCTTCTGATCTTAGTCTATCAGATCACATCAGGAGTGCCTGCATTGTCATCTTCTGTGGCCTGGTAAGGCCAAGGGGAGGTGATCAAAGAGCAGGCCAATCAGATTATGCCAGAGGCATTCAATTCATTTCAATGTAACCCACTTAGACACTGAACTGTCATGTGCTACATTTGTGCAGGGGTTCTAGGTTATCTCTATGAATAGTCCTTGGTTGTAGTATGAGTCTCTGGGAAGTTCAAATTTTCTGGTTCTTTTGCTCTCTTTCTGGGGTTCCCTTCCTCTCCATCTCTAACTATTTCCCACTTTAAAGTTTGAATAATCAGTCTTTGAACATTTTTACAGATACTGCAAATGTAGCTCAGTCTTTGCCTGGGTTAGAGACTGCAGGTCAAATTCAGACATCATCTCCTGCTGGAATTTTAATTTTACAAATTCAAAATTTGATACATTTTTTTTCCTTTTTTTATAGGACATTTGAGAGCTCATTCTAATTTGCCAGGATCCCTGTCTAAAGGATATGCATTGGCAGATAAAGTCACCAAAATTTATTATTCACAGTTAAGAAGAGCCCAGGATGCCTATAATATGCATCATCTTAATAGTCAAATCTTGAGACTTAAATATGGATTGACTAGGGAACTTAAATATGGATTTGACCCTTAGTATAGTCAAAGCTTGTCATACTTGTCCTCAATTTCAGCCTGTTCCTCATTTGTGAGTCAGTCCTAATGGATTTTTGAAAATTAGATTTGGTGAATGGATATTACTCCTATACTAGAATTTAAACAATTAAAATATGTACATGGTTTCATAGATACCTACTCTGGATTTATTTTTCCAACTCCTCGAAGAGGAAAAGCTGCAAAGTATGTAATTACTCATTGTCTACAGGATTTTAATGGTCTAGCAGTTCCTAATCAATTGTAAAATGACAATGGAACAGGATAAACTAACAAATGTTTTAAAGGTTTTGTTAAGAGATTCAAGTTTCTCATATAACTAAAATACCTTACAATCTTCAAGGACAAGGCATGATAGAGCATGCCCACTAGAATAAGGTTTATTTGCAAATATAAATCTGTACTCATATAGGGATAAGGTTTCGTCTGTGTTTTTTCGCAGGAAAATGATGCAGCTCAATGGCTACTGGAACATTTGGTGCGACAAGTGGATGAGGAGTTTTCTCCTGACACTTGTGAGCATGGTGGATATGGGTATGTTGGCTTGTGTCTGCCTTCCTTGTGTGTTACAGTTCCTTCTTCAACAACTTCAGTGCATGCAAGTGCAGTTTCATGAATTTAAATTAAAGGTCTCTAACAATCCCATTTGAAATGGAAATAAGTCAATGATATGTAAGAGTAAAAATTGTTGTTTTTCCAAACAAAGACAGAGGATTAGTAAAATTGCATCCTAGACTTTGATGACAAGTAAGGAAAAATGCACACTTCTCAAACCTAAAAGCTGCTCTCCATAAAACAAAGAAGGGGAAACTGAAGGAGTCTGGTAATTGGAATTCTGCCTTCTGACTATGGCAGATGCAGGTCTTACCTAAGTTCAATGTCTCAGAGACAGAACTTGGCGGTCTCTGCATGTGGGGTGTTCTGAGCCTGAGAAGTAGGTAGCAACCTCTCTGAAATCTTGGGAACCAGAGAGCAAAACTGGTATAACCTTGAATGAATTACTGGATGCTTTGTCTGGTGGCACAGATGTGTTGCTACTGTGAAAAAAAAATTACTTGTACCCTTTGCTTTATAAGTGTTATTTGCACCTTCAGTAAACTGAGACTTAATCAGGAATCTGCCTTGTCTCCATTCTTCCTGTCTCTGTCCCCTATGTATACTCCCTCTTCCAGGTGGTCCCTGTTAGACTAGCAGTCTGGACTGTCAGGTTACCTTCTCTTTCCCTTCTCTTAAAGACTCAATTCCCCAGGGAACCATAAATGCTGCCAGCCAATAATATCAGCAAGAATGTGAGGGTACATTTAGTCAGTATGCCAGTAACTGCTCAGTTCAAATTCACAACCTAGGAAATTTCAGATCCAATATCACAGTAGAAGACCATCTTGTCATTTGGTACATTCCCCTTAATTTCACATCACTTTAAAGCTTCTCTACTTAGGAATCTTTCCAATTAAATAAACATTAAAGATTCATTTCCTACCTGACATTTTCACAGAGCTAAACAGGAGTAAAGGTGTAGGATCTGAATAAAGGGATGAGATAAATGCTTGTTGGGTTATACAAGAACGAGTCAAGTGTGTACAGAAACAGAGATAGTGGACACTGAGGACAGTTTGTTGCTTATCTCCATGGAAATCTCAAGATTCTCTCATGTACCGATTAGCTTAGATGTAGAATGATGTTATGCAACAGGTGAAATCAAGTAAGAGTTTATGGAGCCATTTATTAAAAGGGCAAAGGGGATAGCCTAATTGAGAGACAGGCTGGGCTACCCTACATTTCTCAATCTGGGCAGCTGAAAGCACACAATACAGAGATAATAGTTCCTGTTTCTAACACTCATAGTTCTGTTAAACTGTTACATATTTCTTTCATGTGGTCATTAATAAAGTCACTTATCCTTGACATGTCACTCCCATATTATCACATAAACCATTATTATTTGTTACATGCACAGATACATCCTCAATCAGTGAATTACTTTTTGAGAAAACACTCCCTGACAAGGCAACTCATTGAACAAAAAGCATTTAATTGGTACCTTGCTTATGTTTTTACAGAGACTATCCATAATGTCACATCTGCAAGCAGACATGTAGTTCTTCAGCAAAACTAACACTTTTTCATACTCAACCATAATTGGAAGGCACTGAAAGGGAGTCTGAGAGAGACAGAGATAAAAAGAGGTAGAGAGATAGATTCAGAAATAGAGAGACTGAAACATATAGAAAAAGATATAAAGTGACAGAAATAGAGAGACAGACTCCATTCTCTCTGATTACTTTCATTGCCATATCAACCTCAAAGCACAGTCTCGTATAAGTTCAATAGGAATCATGTTATCTAACAAGGCCATACCTGCTAACACTTCCCAGACATTTCCTCACTGGGGACTCAACATATAAAGAGAGAAGCTTCAAGGGGGCATTACAGTTCAAATCACCAGGAACTGGAAAAAGATGGAGGGACATCTAGGCTAAAAGAACACAGTTATTCTGATAGTTTGTCATTCAATACAATGATTAAAATTCCAGCAACTTCCAAGTTCTAAACTTACAATCTCCTTTGGAGAAAATGTGGAATATCTCCAAAACTGAGTATTATTCACCTGTGAAATGACATATTTTCAGGCAAATATGTGAAACCAGGAAAAATCATCCTGGGTAAAGTAACCAAAAAGCAGAAAGACAAATGAGGTATGCATTCACTTATTAGGAGGTCACCTATTACTGGGGGATAAAGTTCCAATAGAGATCTAATTATGACCAAAGCAGTTTTCTTCTAGGGGTATTGGATGGCAATGAATTCAAATTTTGGGCCAGGGCATCCTACTGACATTTTCAATCAGCTCAGGCTGTTTTTATTAAAATATGCTGCTATCTGCCCTCAACTCATAGATCAGTGTCATGTTCTTGGATCCACAGAGATGCTTCTTTCTTTCTGCATCAAATGGTATTGCATATAGAGACCCATAGTCTGATATTGCACCAAAAAAAAGACCTTAAAACACACAGGTATAAATGGAATTTCCCTATTAAATTCTCTGTCTCCTCAGAGCTCTGTGAACCCTGCAGGAGAGGAGGAAGAAAAACTGTCATAAGTAGAAAAAAATGCCCTGAGAATAAGGCCATAGAAGAAGATGGTCCAGCTAGCCTTGATGAGACCTGATATGCTAGGGTCAAATAGAAAGGGGAGGAGGAACTTTCCTATCAGGGTACTAGAGAAAGGGCATATGGGTAGAAGAGGGAGGCATGGTGGGACGGCAGGAGAAGGGGAGAAAGCACTAGAGGGGATAGAAAGTGAACATTATAAATATCATTATAAATAAATACATGAGAAAAACTGTGATCAAGTTGAGGAGCTTGATCAATGCAGAGATATAGAGCTATAGAGCTCTTCAGGACTGATGGCTCCTTATTGGTCATGTAGCATCATGCAGCAAGGATGAAATCAGTTTTCTTTAAGGGACTTGGCACTGAGACTGTGATCATGTTTCAATGAGTATATGAACAACATATATTACAATTAATGTATTTTAATGAAAAAAAAGTTGTGTGATGCCTGAGTAGGAATTTGAACCTGGGAGCAATGGAAAAGGTATTTGATGTCTATTATCTGAAATTCCCACATAATCAATAAAAATAATATGGTGACAATATTTACAATGACTTTATCATGGAAAATAGATTCCACTAAAGGAGGGCAGACTTTTGAATTTCAAGACATGTTTTCCAGGAACACAATAACAAAGAATCCTAGCCATGAATTATTGATTACCCAGCTACCTCATACCCCATGAGCTCAGGTGGCACCACTGAACAAGCAGTCCTGGCACTAACACTACGTTTAGAGGGTTTGTCTGGAGGAACACAGCAAGAAACACAGCTGCTCTGGGTAGTGGGCATATAACATGGAAACAGTTCTTTGTTCTGAAGGACATATTTTAAATTTAAACACTAGGACCATGAGGCTTCCTCACTAACTACTGAGTAGGACACAGCTGCCAATGCAGCCAGGACAGCCAAGGCAACCCTGTTCATAGAGGGTTGACAACACTAGTGTGGAACAGCATCAACTGTCAGTTGATTGCCACTAATTTCTCGCTTTTTAAAAGAAATTTATTTAAATTTATTAATTAAACTTTATTCATTTTGTAACCCCCCCAAAAGTACCTACTTCCTCCCCTCCCAGTCTCACCCTTCCCCCCTTTCTGCATGCATGCCCCTCCCCAAGTCCACTGATAGGAGAGGTCCTCTTCTTCTTCTTTCAGCTCTTAGTCTATCAGTTCTCATCAGAAGTGGCTGCATTGTCAGGGTTCTAGGTTATCTCCATGAATAGACCTTGGTTGGAGTATGAGTCTCTGGGAAGTTCCCTTTGTTCAAATTTTCTTGTTCTGTTGCTCTCCTTGTTGAGTTCCTGCCCTCTCCTGCTCTTGTCATTTCCCATTTCTTACATAAAATTCCATTCACTCTACCCATCAGTTGGCTATCAGGCTCAGCATCTGCTTTGACAGTCTGCATGGCAGAGGCTTTCAGAGACCCTCTGTGGCAGGTTCTGAGTTTGTTTCCTGTTTCCTTTTTCTTCTGATGTCCATCCTCTTTGCCTTTCAGGATGGGGATTGAACATTTTAGTTAGGGTCCTCTCTTTTGCTTATTGTGTATATGTATGTACAGATTTTAGTGGATTTATTCCATGTTGTATGTTTATATGAGTGAGTATATACCATGTGTGTCTTTTTCCTTCTGAGGCAACTCACTGAGTATGATCCTTTACAGGTCCCACCATTTACATGCAAATTTCATGATTTCCTTATTTTTCAATGCTGAGTAATACTCCATTGTATAGATGTACCACAGTTTCGGCATCCATTCTTCAGTTGAGGGGCATCTGGGCTATTTCCATCTTCTGGCTATTACAAATTAAAGCTGCTACAAACATGGTTGAGCAAATGTCTTTTTTGTGTACTTGAGCCTCTTTTGGATATATGCCCAGGAGTGGTATGGCTGGATCTTGAAGAAGCACTATTCCTAGTTGTCTGAGAAAGCACCAGATTGATTTCCAGAGTGGTTGTACAAGTTTACATTCCCACCAGCAGTGGAAGAATGTTCCCCTTTCTCCACAACCTCTCCAGCACGTGCTGTCAGATGAGTTTTTGATCTTGGTCATTCTCATGGGTGTAAGGTGAAATCTCAGGGTTGTTTTGATTTGCATTTCTGTAATGGCTAATGAGGTGGAACATTTCTTTAAGTGCTTTTCTGCAATTTGATATTCCTCTACAGAGAATTCTCTGTTTAGCTCTGTTCCCCATTTTTTAAGTGGATTACTTGGTTTGCTGCTTTTCAGCTTCTTTAGTTCTTTATATATACTGGATATGAGTCCTCTGTCAGATAAAGTGTTGGTGATGATTCTTTCCCAATCTGTATGCAGTCACTTTGTGTTGATGACAGTGTCCTTTTCTTTACAGAAGCTTTTCAGTTTCATGAGGTCCCATTTATTGATTTTTGCTCTTAGAGCCTGTGCTGTTGTTGTTCTGTTCAAGAAGTTTTCTTATATACCAATGAGTTCTAGGGTTTTCCCCACTTTTTTTTTCTAGCCTATATAAGGTGTCAGGTTTTATCTTGAGGTCTTTGATCCACTTGGCCATCAGTTTTTTGCAGGGTGACAAGTATGGATCTATTTTCATTTTTCTACATGTAGACATCCAGTTGGACCACCACCATTTGTTGAAGATGCTATTCTTTTTCCATTGTATTGTTTTGGCATCTTTGTCAAAAATCAGGAGTCCATAAGTGTGTGGGTTTATTTCTGGGTCTTCTGTTCAGTTCCATTGATCCACCATTCCGTTTCTATGCCAGTACCATGCAGTTTTATACCAGTTGCTCTATAGTACAACTTAAGATCAGGAATGGAGATACCTCCAGAAGATCTTTTATTGTAGAGGATTGTTTTAGCAATTCTCGTTTTCTTGTTATTCCATAAGAAGTTGAGAATTTTTCTTTCCAGGTCTTTGAAGAATTGTGTTGGCAATTTGTTGGGAATTGCATTAAATCTGTAGATTGCTTTTGGTAAGATGGCCTTTTTTACTATGTTAATCCTGCCAAGCCATGAGCATGGGAGATCTTTCCATCTTCTCATATCTTCTTCTAATTCTTTCTTCAGAGACTTGATTTTTTTTTTCATACAAGTCTTTGACTTCCTTGGTTAGGGTTACCTCAAGGTACTTTATGTCATTTGTGGCTATTGCGAAGGTTGTTGTTTCTCTAATTTCTTTCCCAGTCCTTTTGTCTTTTGTATACAGGAGGGCTACTGATTTTTTTGAGTTAATTTTATATCCAGTCACTTTGGTGAAGGTGTTTATTGGCTGTAGGAGTTCCCTGTAGAGTTTTTGTGGTCATTCATGTATACTATCATATCATTTGCAAATAGTGATAATTTGATTTCTTCCTTTCCCATCTGTATCTCCTTGATATCCTTCAACTGTCTTATTGCTCTAGCAAGGACTTCCAGCACTATTTTGAAGAGATATGGGGAGAGTGGGCAGCCTTGTCTGGTCCCTGATTTCACTGGGATTGCTTTAATTTTCTCTCCGTTCAGTTTGATGTTGGCTATACGCTTGCTGTATATCACCTTTACTATGTGTAGATATGTGCCTTGTATCCCTGATCTCTCCAATACTTTAAACATGAATGGATATTGGATTTTGTCAAATGCTTTTTCAGCATCTCAGGAGATTATCATATGTTTTTTTTTTTTATTTCAGTTTGTTAACATGTTGGATCACATTGATGGATTTCCATATATTGAACCACCCCTGCATACCTGGGATGAAGACTACTTGGTCATATTTGTCACCGACCGGCCCGGGAGGTCAGGGCAAAGTCCGACTCAGGGTCCTTGGAAGATCTTAGGAGGGAAGGATTTGGCGCGACAGACAACACAGACTCTGAGTTTTTATGTTGTTGCAAAACTTTACTGTTTTAGTAGTCAATTTATATAGTCAGAAAAAACCATTAAGAGGAATTTGTAAGAGTGCCAAGATAGGTAGCCACGTAGTACAGATAGTCATCAAACATAACTTTTAAGAAAAGACCATAAAAAGGTCAAAGGTTTAACTAAAAAAGGCTGATATTATCATAATAAGCGTGATCAATTAACCTTGCTTAACCCCTGATCAAGACCATAGCGGGACAAGTTTTAGATCGTTAGGCTCAGTATAGACATTCTTATGCTAATCTTGCCTTTGATTTCAAACGTTCTCAAAATGTTCTTTTCAGGCTTCATAACTTTTACAGACATCTGCCTCTGCTTTCCATCCCCTGTTCCTTTTACGCCATGTACTATCATAAGGTTCACTAACTGCATCAGCTACTTGGAACAGAATACGTTCCTATCCTGGGAAGATAAAGTAAAGCTAAATTTAGTGGTAAACTAGAATTATTTTGCAACTGATTACTTGAAAATATTATCAGAATTGTTACATATAGCATTTCTAAGAGTTGATTTAAGCCCAGTCTCAATGAATTGAATTTCCTCTATTGAGACATAATTTCTGGGAAAGCAGGGCTTTCAAAGATGCCCCCATTTCTTTCCAAGAAGTGTGTGCAATCACTATGAGACAAAGCAGAAATTTAAAAGTGAAACCAAGCCATCCGAGTTACCCCAGCCATTTCCTCATCCCAGGAGGCCCGAGTCTTCGCCTAAACAAATGTCCAGGCTTCAGAGCCTTATCCATCCCCTTGGAGAACTTCATGCTCCTATAGGTTTCACCAAGCTTGTCACAGGGCTGTTGCAGCCTGCGCAGCTGGCGAGACGGACGTGGCAGTTCCCGGTTTTTTGTTTTTAAGACGAAATTTCTCGATATCTCTCTGAGTGGTTTTAATGGCTGAGAGAATGACTCTAAAAAGGCAAGGAAACACCATGAATACTACAAAGATTACCACGAATGCAATGGCAGCAATAATTATATAATGCCACCAATGTAAGGGATTAAGAGCTTTTACATTATCATACAACTCTTTTGCCAGATTTTTAAAACCATATTTATTTAGATGGGCTTGACTAACTTTTGAGATTTGTTTTTGAATTTTCTCAAAATTATGTGTCAGATCATTATCTTTTCAAACTCCTAATAAATGAGCCCTTGTCTTGTTCCAATCATTAGAAATATTATATCTCGCTGGAGTCACGCAGATATATTTATAAGTTGTATGACATTTAGTTGACATTCTTATCTTAATATTAGCTATATCTTGTCCCATAGCTAAAACCACTTTTTCCAAAGCATTTACTCTTGTTTTTATCTTTTTATCTATAATATATTGTTTAGCTAAGATGGTAGATATATTTTTATGCATATCATTGACATAATGAGCCGTTTGTATATTTTTCACCAAGGCTGTAGTAGAAACAGTAAAGGAGGTCAAAATGGCAATTAAAGCTGTAATTCCTAAAATCAAAGCAGCCACAAATCTTTTTGGTCTAAGCAAGGCACTAAATTTTTTTATAACCATTAACCCGGTATCTTCATACCAGGATTTCTTTAACCTTACAGGGAGCATAACATAAGCTGGCCGTTTTACTAAAAACATAATATTATATTCCTTTTTTAAGGAACTTTTTATACAATTAGTTAATATACATGCAGTACAGGTAATATGATAAGAAACCTCAGAAATTTTTATTATAGAGAAACGGTCTTGGCTTCCTAAAAAAATTCCATAAGGGTATGGGACGCATGCTCTCATAGAAATAGCTTTAGAAGTAGTAGCCTTAGGTTTTTTTAATAATACCATGTCTATGGCTGCAGC
The DNA here is from genome assembly GCF_030254825.1 of Meriones unguiculatus. NCBI lineage: Eukaryota > Metazoa > Chordata > Mammalia > Rodentia > Muridae > Meriones > Meriones unguiculatus. The sequence goes on along the minus strand of NW_026843710.1, from coordinate 26,755,138 downwards.
TAATCTAAATAATTCAGGTTGAATCCTAGTTTTATTTTGATGTTTTGATACCCATAATGGTTTTACAAATCCAGGTGAAAAATATCTATAAATAACACTATCGGTTTTATAATTATTATATCTATAAGCATACTTTTTAAAATAAATAGAACTATCCCTAAACGGGGATGATGCAGAGAAATCCCAAATAATTTTTTTGTATCTGTGATTTTAAAGGGCATTCCTCTTACTTTAAATCCGCAAGAAAGCCAATTAGGATATTGCTCATTATAAACCCATGGGATATCTGGATTATAATAAATTTTCGTACAATCGGGTAAAGGAAGCTCTTTGTACCAACTAAATGTTTCATTTACTGTATACCATCCCAGAGTCTTAATTTGTAGTTTCCATACTAACCTCCTTGCCTGATCATTAGGATCTAGTGTGTCAGTCACAGATGTTCTATAGGAAACTGGTAAACATCCAGGCACTGAGATCCCTGAAAGGCCAAGGCAGATTGGGGCGGAGTCTGATTTGCCCTCATAGGAAAATACAGAGGAATATTTTTTCTCAGTAGTTAAAACTGGAGTTTCCCCCAAAATTTCTGTCACATTAGTCATAACTTTAATATGTTTTGGTTCAGTCCAGGTTACTGGGTGAACCATGGGAGGTTTAGGGACATATGCCCAATATGAATCACCGTGAGTAGGAGCAGCTGAGAGTAAAAGTATACATGCAAGAAAAATATTAGCTAGAGAGGGTGTTTTTCCCACTGCTAGTACTATATCTTTCCCCTTTTCCAAGAGGACTGTCATCTGCTGCAGTGTAGGAAGGAGTGTTGACTTGTTTGTTGTCATCATAGCAAGCCTTTTTATTTTTCGCTGCAGTCTCTTTATCTTTTTTCGGTTGCGATTTCGACGGCGAGGAGTGTCTGATGAGGCGGTCTGGGATCCAGATGGGAGAGTCCTCATCCTGTGGAAATACACAAGCATACCCTCTCCCTGAAGTTATAAGGGGATCTGGGCCTCTCCAGGCACCAGTTAATAAATCTTTTCATTTTACTAAAGGTTTTACAGTTTTCATTTTAGGATTTTAATGCAGTTTCATTCTAGATATTCCTTGGTCATTAACATTCACATGATTTAATGTGAATAATGCATGACTTAAAAGATGATGCGGAGAGAAGTATTTATGAGCTTTCCTCAACTTGTGTATTTGTCTTTTTAAATCTTGATGAGCTCTTTCTATTATAGTCTGCCCTTGAGGATTATGGGGGATACCCGTTACATGCAATATTCCCCAAGTTTTACAATATTGCTTAAAAGTTTTTGAACAATAGGCAGGTCCATTGTCTGTTTTAATCTTTATCTTTTTTTTAATAGACTAAAAGACATAATTAAATGCTGTAAGACATCTTTCACCGCTTCTCCAGTCCTCGCTGAGGCAGTGATTGCATGTGAGTAAGTATCCACACATACATGAATAAAACAGAGTTTTCCAAATTGAGGACAATGTGTTACATCCATTTGCCATAAATGTCCTGGTTTTAATCCTCTAGGATTAACTCCCATCTTTTGTACCTGTCTAGCAGGTGGACATGTATTACAATTTTTTACAATTTGTCTAGCCTGTTTCCTGGTAATTTTAAATTGGTACCTTAAAGCATTAGCATTTTGATGATGTAAGGCATGATTTTGTTTAGCTTTCAATACATTATTAATTTGGACAGGTCTTATAAAATAATCTGCCATATAGTTACCATAAGTTAAAGGTCCAGGTAAAGACATGTGTCCCCGGATGTGTCCTATAAAAAATTTTTCTTTTTTTTATGAATTAAATGCTGCATATTGTTCAATTGTTCCTTAATTTTTGTAGTGCCCGTTATTAAAGCTGTTTCAATAGTAGGAAACAGGCTGACTATATATTTAGAATCTGTATAAAGGTTAAACCTTTGTGGAAAATGTTGAAAAGCCAAAGTAACCGCAACTAGTTTAGTCTGCTGAGCAGATGTCTTATCAGTATGAGAAACTATAGGTGGTTTTCCTTCTACCCAGACAGCTGTAGTACCATTATTTGACCCATCAGTAAAAATAGTAAAAGCTGTTTTCAAGGGCGTTATGGAGCATTTCTCGAGGAACAGTATTTTAGTCTCTTTAACAAATTCTAATACTGGATGTTTTGGCAAATAATATTTAATTTGTCCTGCATATCCTGTTAGAGCTAATCCCCAATTCTCATTTTTTTGTAACAAGTACTCAAATTGAGTTTTGGAATATGGAACTATTATTTTTTGCATGTCTTTTTCAAAATTTTTTTTCGATCTATTTTTTTCTTTTATAATCAATTGAGCTACCAAATCAGCATAAGATGTTAAAATTTTTGTTCAGAAAGTTGTCTCTTGTGCCAATGAGTTCTAGGCTGTTCCCCACTTTTTTTCCAATTGATTTAGGGTATCTGATTTTATGTTGAGGTCCTTGATCCACTTTGACTTTAGTTTTGTGCAGGGTGATAAATATGGATCTATTTTCATTTTTCTGCTGGACCACATCCAGTTGGTCCAGCACCATTTGTTGAAGATGCTGTCTTTTTTCCATTGAATGGAATTGGCTTCTTTGTCGAATATCGAGTATTCATAGGTGTGTGGATTTATTTCTGGGTCTTCTATGCAGTTCCATAGATGCTGCTTTCTGTTTCTATGCCAATACCATGCAGTTTTTATTACTGTTGCCCTGTAGTACAGCTTGAGATCAAGAATGGAGATACCTCCAGACGATCTGTTGTCGTACAGGATCGTTTTGGAGATTCTGGGTTTTTTGTTTCTCTATATGAAGCCGAGAATCTTTTTTTCAAGGTCTGTAAAGAATTGAGTTGGTATTTTGATGGGAATTGCATTGAATCTGTAGATTGCTTTTGGCAGGATGGCCATTTTCACAATGTTAATCCTACCAATCCATGAGCACGGGAGATCTTTCCATCTTCTGATATCTTCTTCGATTTCTTTCTTCAGAGACTTGAAGTTTTTCTCAAATAGGTCTTTTACTTGCTTGGTTAGAGTCACACCAAGGTACTTTATGTTATTAGGGGCTATTGTGAAGGGTGTTGTTTCCCTAATTTCTTTCTCAGCCTTTTTGTCTTTGGTATATAGGAGGGCTTCTGATTTTTTTGAGTTGATTTTGTATCCTGCCACTTTGCTGAAGGTGTTTATCACCTGAAGGAGTTCTCTGGTTGAATTTTTGGGGTCGCTCATGTATACTATCATATCATTTGCAAATAGTGACACTTTGACCTCTTCCTTTCTGATTTGTATCCCCTTGATCTCCTTTAGTTGTCTTATTGCTCTGGCTAGGACTTCAAGTACTATGTTGAAGAGATATGGGGACAATGGACAGCCTTGTCTTGTCCCTGATTTCAGTGGGATTGATTTAAGTTTCTCTCCATTGAGTTTGATGTTAGCTATAGGCTTGCTATATATTGCCTTTACTATGTTTAGGTATGTGCCTTGTATCCTGATATCTCCAAGACTTTAAACATGAATGGGTGTTGGACTTTGTCAAATGCTTTTTCGGCATCTAAGGAGATGATCATGTGGTTTTCCTCCTTCAGTTTGTTTATGTAGTGGATTACATTGATGGATTTCCGTATGTTGAACCACCCTTGCATGCCTGGGATGAAGCCTACTTGGTCATGGTGGATGATATCTTTGATGTGTTCTTGGATTCGGTTTGCAAGTATTTTATTGAGTATTTTTGCATCAATGTTCATAAGAGAGATAGGCCTGAAGTTCTCTTTTTTTTGTTGGGTCTTTGTGTGGTTTAGGTATTAAGGTGACTGTGGCTTCATAGAATGAGTTTGGTAGTGTTCCTTCTGTTTCTATTTTGTGGAATAGCTTGAGGAGAATTGGAGTTAGCACTTCTTTGAAGGTCTTGTAGAATTCTGCGCTGAAACCATCTGGTCCAGGGCTTTTTTTGGAGGGGAGACTTTCAATGACTGCTTCGATTTCCTTGGGAGATATAGGGCTATTCAGTCTTTCTACCTGATCTTGACTTAGTTTTGGTAGATGGAATCTTTCAAGAAAATTATCCATTTCATTTAGATTCTCAAATTTTGTGGCATATAGGCTTTTGTAGTATGACCTAATAATTGTTTGGATTTCCTCAATGTCTGTGGTTATGTCCCCATTTTCATTTCTGATTTTGCTGATCTGGATAGTTTCTCTCTGCTTTTTAGTTAGTTTGGCTAAGGGTTTGTCTATCTTGTTGATTTTCTCAAAGAACCAGCTTTTTGTTTCATTGATTCTTTGGATAGTTTTGTTTCTAGTTGATTGATTTCAGCCCTTAGTTTGATTACTTCCAGCCGTCTGCTCCTCTTGGGTGTATCTGCTTCTTTTTTTTCTAGGGTTTTCAGTTGGGCCATTAAGTTGTTTGTATGTGATGTTACGAATTTCTTCTTGCAGGCACTTAGTGCTATAAGTTTTCCTCTGAGCACTGCTTTCAATGTGTCCCATAAATTTGGGTATGTTGTGCCTTCCTTTTCATTGAATTCTAGGAAGTCTTTAATTTCTTTCTTTATTTCTTCCTTAACCCAGCTGTCATTGAGTAGTAAGTTGTTCAGTTTCCATGTGCGTGTTGGCTTTTTGTTGTTTCTGTTGTTGTTGAGGTAGAGCTTTAGTCCATGGTGGTCAGATAGTATACAAGGGATTATTTCAATCCTTTTGTATCTGTTGAGGCTTGCTTTTTGACCCACTATATGGTCTATTATGGAGAAGGTTCCATGTGGTGCTGAAAAGAAGGTGTAGTCTTTTGAGTTTGGGTGAAATGATCTGTAGACGTCTATTAGGTCCATTTGATTTAGAGATTCTGTGAGTGCTTTTATTTCCCTATTTGGTGTCTGTCTAGTTGATCTGTCCCTTGGTGAGAGTGGAGTGTTGAAGTCTCCCACTATTAAGGTATTAGGATCAATGTATGATTTAAGCTTTAATAATGTTTCATTTACGAATGTTGGTGCTCTTGTATTTGGGGCATAGATATTCAAGATTGTGATGTCCTCTTGGTGGATTTTTCCTTTGATGAGAATATAGTGGCCCTCCTTATCTTTTTTGATTAACTTGGGTTGAAAGTCTATTTTATTAGATATTAGGATGGCTACTCCAGCTTGTTTTCTGGAACCATTTGCTTGAAAAACAGTTTTCCAGCCCTTTACTCTGAGGTAGTGTTTGTCTTTATTGCATAGGTGTGTTTCTTGGATGCAACAGAATGTTGGATCCTGTTTCCTTAACCATTCTGTTAGCCTGTGTCTTTTTATTGGTGAGTTGAGTCCATTGATATTGATAGATAATAGTGACCAATGCCTGTTAGTTCCTTTTGTAATGGAGTCGATGATCTAACCCTGTTTCATTGCTTGTTTTCTTTTCATTTTTGTTGGGACATTATCTGTATGCCCTGTTTTCTTGGGTGAATTTGTTTTCATTGGATTGGAGTTTTCCTTCTAGTATCTTCTGTAGGGATGGTTTGCTGTGTAGATATTATGTAAATTTAGTTTTGTCACGGAATATTTTGTTTTCTCCATCTATGTTGGTTGAAAGCTTTGCAGGGTATAGTAGTCTGGGTTGACATTTGTGATCTCTTAGAGTCTCCATGATACTTGCCCAGGCCCTTCTGGCTTTCATAGTTTCTGATGAGAAGTCCGGTGTGATTCTGATAGGTCTACCTTCATATGTTACTTGGCCTTTTTCCCTTGCTGCTTTTAATATCTTTTCTTTGTTCTGTAGATTTAGTGTTTTGACTATCATGTGACGTGATGTGTTTCTTTTCTGGTCTAGTCTATTTGGAGTTCTGTAGGCCTCTTGTATATTTATGGACATCTCTTTCTTTAAGTTGGGAAATTTTTCTTCTATGATTTTCTTGAAAATATTTTCTGGACCTTGGAGTCTGGAGTCTTCTTTTTCGTGAATTCCTATTATTCTTAGATTTTGTCTTTTCATAGCATCCTTGATTTCTTGGATATTTTGTGATTGGAATTTTTCTGATTTTACTTTTTCTTTGAGAGAAATATCCATTTCTGCAAGTGTGTCTTCAGCTCCAGAGATTCTCTCTTCCATCTCTTGTATTCTGTTGGTGATGCTTACTTTTGTGGTTCCTGATCTTTTCTCCAAGTTCTCCAGCTCAAGGGTTTTCTCATTTTGTGTTTTCTTTATTGATTCTAATTCTGTTTTCATGTCTTGCACCATTCCTTTCATGTGTTTGAATTTGGATTACTGTCTCTCTACGATGGCCTCTATTTCTTTTTTCATTTCCTTCTTATATGCCACTAATTTTTCCTCTACTTGTGTATCTATTTGTTTGGCTATGTTTGCCTGTGTTTCTTTAAGGATATTGTCTATTTCTTCTTTCTTTGCCTCCAATTGACTGGCCATCTCTTTTAAAGACTTGTTCATTTCCTCCTTATGAGCCTCAAATAAATGGGCAAGCATGGCTTTAAAATCATTTTCCTGTGCTTCTGCTGAATTGGTGTATCCATAGATTTTGGGGTTTGCTGGTGAAGTCATGATGTCCTGATTTATGTTGGAAGTGTTCTTTCGCCTACCTCTGGCCATTGGCTTATCTGAAACCTTCCCTGTTTGTTTTTGGATTCTGCAGATCAGACTGGTGCTGTCTCTCTCTGGTGTCTGGAGATTTCTTCAGGAAGCTGAGCACTCTCAGCGTGTGCTGAGGACTAGCTGTACCTGTGGGAGGAATGTACGCAGGCGCAAACAGGTCAAATGCAAGCGTGTGTGCGCACGCACGTCTGTGTGTCTGTGTGTGTAAGTGTGTGTGGATGAGTTTCTCGAGGGACAGAGTGATTGCTACTGTTGAACCCTTGAGTGTGTGGGAGGGGCTCTGCACTGTATATGTCACAGGCGCTAATGATGATCACAGCGCAATTTCTGGCATTAACTGTCTTAACTCCTCAATCAGGCCCACAAGGCAGGAACTTCAATGTTCCTAGTGCCCCTCTGTTTCCCAAAGTAGGTATGTGGGTGGGAGGGGGGTTCGATGCCTGGCTTCTGATTTAGAAGGACCCAGGATCTGGGGAACTGCAGATTCTCAAGGGTGCACTCACTTACAGGCAGGTCTCTTGGCAGAGATCTTGGTATCCGGGGCTCTCTGCTCTCTGGTTTGGCCCTGCTTCTTTGATGTGTTCCGCCAGTTCTGTGCTGCTGTCACTGCCAGGTTCTGAGGTCATGCTGCAGCTGGAGATTTCAGGGTGGTCACTTCAGCAGGGATGGGGTAACCAGGTTCTCTGTTCTCTGGTTTGGCCCTGGTTAGTCTTAAACTGGAGGGCTGTGGTGCCCCGCCAGTTCAGTACTGCTCCGCTGCCTTGTCCTGTTGTAACTGAAGACTGGGTTGCTAGTCCCAATGCTTTCTGGGAAGTCCTGGGATCTCTTCGTTGTGCTCTCCAAGCTTGGGAGGCCCAGCGCCTGGTGTGTCCAGGTTGTATGACGTTTCTGCCTGGTTTTGGTGAGTATATAGCGTACTCTCTGTCACTGTGGGATTGGGCGGGCCGTACTGTCAGTGATGGCGATCCTGTGGAGCTAGTATGGTGTCTAGCAGATTTGCGCCCTGGGAGGATGGTGCAGCCACTGCGCGAATCTGGGACTCTGGGGCACTACTGCTGGCTTTTGTCTGCCGCTAAAGTGCTTGGGGCTCTGTCTCAGCGGCTGTATACCCCAGGCAGTTAGGTCTGCTTTGAGAAAGATGAGTCAGCTGTGCCACTGTGCGGAGGAGTAAGGAGGTCTGGGGGAAGGGATTCCCGCAAGAACAAAGGATCTTTTCTCTCCTTCCCCAAGCAAGTCTCCGGGTGACCGGAGGCCAAAGTTTTCACCTCCTGCGATGTTCCCTGGTGTTCAGAAAGCCTCGCTGTGGTTTTCCTGGGTTGGGGGTCCTTCCATTCTCCAACTCAGAAGATCAGGTATCCCACCGCTCAGAAACTGTGTGTGCTAGTTGCCATCTTGGCCAATATCCATTTTTACAATGTTAAGCCTGCTAAGACATGAGTATGGGAGATCTTTCCATTCTCTGATATCTTCTTCTAATATTTTTATCAGAGACTTGATTTTTTTTTATACAAATCTTTGACTTTCTTGCTTAGGGTTATACCAAAGTACTTTATGTCTTTGACCAAATACAGGAACACATCAAAGACATCATCTACTATCACCAAGTAGGCTTTATCCCAGGTATTAAGGGGTGGTTCAACATATGGAAACCCATTAGTGTGATCTACGATATTAAAAATTAAAAAAAATATATATATCCACATAATAATCTCTTTAGATGTTGAAAAAGAACTTGACTAATTCCTACATCCATTCATGGTTAAAGTACTGGAGAGATCAGGGATACTAGGCACATGTATACATATAGTAAAGGCAATATACAGCAAGCCTATAGCTAACAAGCTGAAATGGAGAGAAAGCAATCCCACTGAAATCGGGGACTAGCAAAGCTGCCCACTCTCTCCATATCTCTTTAACAATGTTCTGGATGTCCTTGCTAAGATAATTGAAGGAGATCAAGGGCATACAAATCATAAATGAAGAAGTCAAAGTATTATTATTTGCAGATGATATGATAGTATACCTGAGGGACTATTTGTTGGGTCTTTGTGTGGTTTAGGTAACAATGTGACTGTGGCTTCATAGAATGAGTTTGGTAATGATCCATCTGTTTCTGTTTTGTGGAATTGTTTGAGGAGTTTTGGTGTTAGCACTTCTTTGAAAGTCTGGTAGAATTCTGCACTGAAACCATTGGCCCCGGGGCCTTTTTTAGAGGGGAGACTGTTATTGACTGCTTCAATTTCCTTGGGGGACATAGGGCTATTCAATCTTTCTACCTGATGTTGACTTAACGCTGGTAGATAGAATCCATCAAGAAAATTTTCCATTTCTTTTAGATTTTCAAATTTTGTGGCATATAGGATTTTGCAGTATGACCTAATGATTGTTTGCATTTCCTCAGTGTCTACAGTTATGCCACCCTTTTCATTTCTGATTTTGCTGGTTTGGATAGATTCTTTCTGCTTTTTAGTTAGTTTGGCTAAGGGTTTGTTTATCTTGTTGATTTTCTCAAAGAACCAGCTTTTTGTTTCATTGATTTTTTTGAATCGTTTTATTTGTTTCTAATTGATTAATTTCAGCCCTGAGTTTGATTATTTCTAGCTGTTTGTTCATCTTGGGTGTATCTGCTTCTTTTTTTTCCTAGGGTTTTCAATTGGGCCATTAATTTGTTTATATGTGATGTTAAAAATTTCTTCTTGAAGGTACTATTTCTATGAACTTTCCTCTGAGCACTGCTTTCAATGTGTCCCATAAATTTGATATGTTGTGCCTTCATTTTCATTAAATTCTAGAAAGTCTTTAATTTCTTTATTTCTTCCTTAACCCGATGTCATCGAGTAGCAAGTTATTCAGTTTCCATGTGCATGTAGGCTTTTGTTATTGCCATTGTTGTTAAAGTCCAGCTTTATTCCATGGTGGTTGGATAGAATATAAGGGATTATGTCAATCTTACTGTATCTGTTGAGGCTTGCTTTGTGACCAACTATATGGTCTATTTTGGAGAAGTTTTCATGGGGTGCTGAAAAGAATTTATACTCTTTTGAGTTTGGGTGAAAAGATCTGTAGACATTTATTAGGTCCATTTGATTTAGGGACTCTGTAAGTGCCTTTATTTTCCTATTTGGTTTCAGTCTAGTTGATCTGTCCCTTGGTGAGAGTGGTGTGTTGAAGTCTTCCACTATTAAGGTATTAGGATCAATGTGTGATTTAAGTTTTAATAATGTTTCATTTATGAATGTAGGCTCTCCTGTGTTTGGGGCAAACATGTTTAAAATTGTGATGTCCTCTTCCTGGATTTTTTCCTTTGATGAGAATGTAGTGCCCTTCCTTATCTTTTTTGATTAATTTTGGTTGAAAGTCTATTTTATTAGAAATTAGGGTAGCTACTCCAGCTGGTTTTCTGGATCCATTTGCTTGAAAAACCTTTTTTTTCCAGCCCTTTACTCTGAGGTGGTGTTTATGTTTGTTTTATAGGTGTATTTCTTAAATGCAACAGAATATTGGGTTTGTTTCTGCAACCATTCTGTTAATCTGTATCTTTTTATTGGGTAGTTGAGTATATTAATATTGATAGATACTAGTAACCAGTTAATATTACTTTATTTTGATGTGGAAGATTACCTTGTCATTTGGTACCTTCCCCTTAATTCCACATCACATTGAAGCTTCCCTTCTTAGCAAGCTATCCAATTAAATAAACATTAAACTTTAGTTTCCTTCCTGAAATTGTCACAGAGGTAAACAGGAGGAAAGTTGTGGGATTGAGATAATGGGATGAGTTAAAGGCTTGTTGAATTTCACAAGAAAAAGTCACATGTGCACAGAATTAGAGATGGTGGATGCTGAGGAAATTTTGTTTACTCATCTCCATGAAAACCGCAAGATTCTTTCTAGTGCTGATGGGCTGAGATTTAGATTGATGTCATGAAACAGTTAAAAGCCAGTAGGTGCTTCTGGTGGCAGTTATTAAAAGGACTAAATGGACCTTCTTGAGAGAAAGGCTGAGTAGCCCTACATGCCTCATTTCTTGGCAGCTGAAAGAACACAACACAGAGATGAGAGTTCCTGTTTCTAAGACTCTTAGTTCAGCAAAAGTGTCAAATTTTTGTTTCAAGTAGTCATTATTAAAATCACATTTCTTGACATGTGAGTTTCCCATTATCATAGATTCCATTATTATTTGTTAAATGAACAGATATGTCCTCAGTCAGTGAATTACTTACTGTGAAAATGATCCCTGACCAAGACAAATCTTCAAACGAAATCATTTAATTTGTAGCTTGTTTATATTTTTTACAGAGACATTCTCTGTGGCATGTCATCCAGCAGTCAAATTTTTGTAGTCCTTCAGCAGAACTGAGAGCTTTTCATACAAAAACAGAAGTGGTAGGTAGAGAGAGGGACAGAGAGAAAGTGCTAGATAGATGGATTCAGAATTAGAGAGACTGAGACCAACAGAAAGAGAAATATAAATTGACAGAAACTGAGAGACAGAGACTCCTTTCTGTCTGGTCACTTTTATTGGCCTATCAACCTCCATGCATACCTTCCTATAACATAACTCAAAAATGAATTATTTTTACATATTTATTTTAATATATTTTTATTTTAAATTTTATTAATTACAATTTACTTATTTTCTATCTCTCCATAAATTCCTCATGTCTCCTCTCCCCATACCACCTTCCTAGTCAATCAGATCTCATCAGAAGTGGTTTCTTTATCTTTTATTGTGGCTTGGTAAGGCTGTTCCCTCTTCTGAGTAAGGTGATCAATGAGAAGGCCAATCACTTCATGTCAGAGGCACACCCTGTTCCCATTACTGTGGAACCCACTTGGACACAGAATTGCCATAAGCTACATCTGTGCAGGGGTTCTAGGTTATCTCCATGCATGGTAATTGGCTTCAGTGTGCGTCTCAGGAAAGACCCATATGCTCAGATTTTTTGGTTCTGTTGCTCTCATTGTGGATCTCTCATCCTCTCCATATCTCACTTTTCCCCACTTCTTTATTAGATTATGTGCACTCAGTCCAACAGTTGGACATAAGTCTCAGCATCTACTTCGATAGTCTGCAGGTTGGAGCCTCTCAGAGGCCCTCTGTGGCAGGCTTCTAACTTGTTCCCTGTTTTCTCCTTCTTGTGATGTTCATCCTCTTTGCCTTTTGGGATGGGGATTTAGCATTTTAACCAGAGTCCTCCCTCTTGAAAAGTTTCTTTAGGCATACAGATTTCATTAGGTTTATCCTATATTATATGTCTGTATGAGTGAGTATATAACATGTATGTCTTTCTGCTTGTGGGATAGCTCAATGGTCTTTAATATTTTCCAACCTTTACCTGCACATTTCATGATTTACTTGTGTTTTTTTTTTTCTGAGTAATATTGATGACAGAGCAAGCAGTCTTCTTGCTATAGTCCTTCACCAGAACTGAGAGATTTATATATTGCACCACAAGCAGCAGTTAGAGAGAGATAGCCAGAAACAGAGAGAGAAAGTGTTAGACAGGTTCAGAAATACAGATACTGAGATCAACAGAAACATAGGTATTAAGTGACAAAGACCTAGAGACAGAGACTCCATTCTGCTAGTAACTTTCATTGGCATCTTAACCTCAAAGCACAGCCTCCCATAACTCCATTTGGAATTATATTATCTAACAAGGCCATATCACCCAATCCTTCTCAGACATGTCCTCTTTGGGGACTAAACATGTAAATAGATGTTTACATGTTTAAACATCTATTTTTAAACAGGACAATGTAATTCAAATCACCAAGAAGTGGAAGAAATTGAAGGGACTTCTAGGCTAAGAGAACATAATTATCCTGATAGTTTGTCATTCAATACAATGATTAAACTCCCAGCAATTTCTAAGTACTAAAGAACAGGCCTGACAATCTCCTTTGTGGAAAATGTGGAATATTTCCATAACAGATAATTATTCAGCTGAGAAAATGTCATCAGGATACTTTCAGGCAAATGGATGGAACCAGAAAAAAATCACCCTGGGTGAAGTAACTAAAATGCAGAAAGACAAATATGGTATGTATTCATTTATTAGGAGGTCTTCTAATAGTGGGAGTTAAAGGTACAGACACCTATTGTGACCAAACCAGTCTTCCACTAGAGGGATTGGTGTCAGTTAATTGAGTTGCTGGGCCTGAGCATTCTATGAAAATTGTAAAGCAATGCACGATGTAGTTATTAAAATATGTTGCTCCGTGACCTAAAATATTTGATTAGTGACATGTTCTTCTATCTATGGAGAGGATTCCTTCAGGTTCAAATGGGTTTGCCTACAAAGACTCAAAGTCTGATACTATGGAGAGAGAGAGAGTGAGAGAGAGAGAGAGAGAGAACTTAAAACACACAGCTCTAATTGGGATTTCTCTATGAAATTCTTCCTCTCTCAGATCTCTGGGAAGCCTGCGGGAGAGGAGGCAGGAAGAGTGTCATAAGTAGAAGGAATTGAGAAAACATGGAGAACAATGCCCTGAGAATCAGGCCACCGAATAAGATGATGCAGCCAGCCTTGATGAGACATGATGAGCCTTAGGATCAGTTAGAAAGGGGAGCAATACCTACCCTATCAGGGAACTGAAGAAAGGGCATAGGGATATAGTCAGATAGAAGGGGGAAGAGGACTTACCCTCTCACAGGAATGGAGAAATGGCCCAGGGTTTGAGAAGGAGTTTAAATGGGACTGGGAGGAGATGAGGGAGGGGACACCAGTTGGGAAACAAAGCCAACAAATCATAATAAATAAAAACATATGAAAACCTATGATCAAGGGGATGAGTATACAACTCTTCAAGATTGATGGCTTCTTCTTGAGGGTGGTAACAAGGTATGGCAAGGTTTTTTTAAGGGACTTGGCACTGAGACTCTGATCATGTTCTAATGAGTATATGAACCACACATACTTCAATTGAAGTATTAAAAAATATTTTAGTTTGACACATGGGCAGGAATATGAACCTGGGAGTAATGGAAGAGTATTGTAATGTATATAACATTAAATTCCCAAATATTCAATAAAAATAATATGTTGACAACTTTTACAATGACTTTTAACATGGAGAAAAGATTCCTATAAGGAGGATAGAGTTTTACTTTGTAAGACATGCTTTCCATTATTTCATTATAGTAGATAATTTTAGCCATGAACTAGTGGTTACCCAGCTACCTCAGACCACATGTTCTCAGGTGGCACCTATGAACAAGCAGTTCTAGCACAAACACTACATAGAGAGGCTTTGTCTGGAGTACCACTGAAGAAAACACATCTGCTCTTGTGTCCTAGGCACATAGCATGGACCCATTTCACTATCCTGAAGGTCTAGTTTTAACTGTAAACCCAGGACCAGAATGGTTCCTCACTGACCACAGAGTAGTACACAGCTGCCAATCCAGCCAGATGACCCAAGGCAAACCAGGTCAAAGAGGGTTGGAAACACAAGTGTGGAAGAGCACCAGCTGACAAATAGTTAATTGCCCCTCAGTTTTCCTTTTACATACAAATATCTTTCGCTGACCCAGCCAAACAAGTCCCAGGAATTGCCTTGTTTCAGTCTCTTTCCCTGTTTTTATGGACTCAATACCACAGGGAACCACAGACTCTGCCACACTATTATATCAATAAGGCTGTGAAGTTACATTTAGTGAGTATGCCAGTAACTGCTCAGTTCAAGGTCACAACCTAGGAAATTTCAGACCCAAGACCACAATAGGAGACCAACTTTTCATTCAGTACATAAACCTTAATCCCAATGAAATTGAAAATTCCCTACTTTGGAAGCTAAATAATTAAATAAACTTTAAGTTTCATTTCCAACCTGACATTGTCACAGAGGTTAACAGGAGTAAAGTTGTGGGATCTGGATCAAGGGATGATATAACGGCATGTTGGGTTTCACAAGAAAAAGTCACTTGTGCACAGGATCAGAGATCCTGGACACTGAAATTTTCTTTACTCATTTCCATGGAAACCTAAGATTCTCTCATGTGCTGATTGGTTGAGAGGCAAAATAATGTCATGAAACAGGTGAAATCCAGAAAGATTGTCAGGAGCCAATTATTAAAAGGCCTAAGTGTACAGAGTCTTTGAGAGAAAGGCTGAGTAGCTGAAAGCACAAAACACAGAAATGACAGTTCTTATGTCCAAGAGTCTTACTTCAGGAAAAGTGTCACATATTTCTTTCAAGTGGTCATTAATAAAGTCACATGTCCTTGACATGTGAGTTTCACATTATCACAGATTCCATTGTTATTTGTTAAATGCACAGATATATCATCAATCAGTGAATTAAGTACTGTGATAATGCTGCCTTACCAAGGCAAATCTTTGAACAAAAAGTGTTTAATTGTGACCTTGCTTATATTTATACAGAGAGCATCACTGATGTCACATCAGCAAGTAGTCATCTTGCTGTAATCTTGAGCATAACTGAAAGCTTTTTATACTGAACCACAAGTGTTAGGCAGAGAGAGGGAGACTGAGAGTGCCAGAGAAAAATAAAGTGCTAGAGAGAGATATTCAGAAATAGAGAGATCAAGACCAAAAGAAACAAAGATAAAAATTGACAGAGTCTGAGAGAGAGAGACTCCATTCTGTCTTTCATTGGCATATAAACCTCAAAGCATACCCTCCCATAATGTAACTCTAATAGTAATTATATTATCCAACAAGGCCATACCTACTACAGCTTTCCAGATTTTCTTCACTAGGGACTAAATATGTAAATAGATGAGCTTCAAGGGGACATTGCAATTGGAATTACCAGGAAGTGGAAAAGAAGTAGGGGCTTCCAGGCTAAAAGAACATAGTTTGTCATTCAATACAATGATTAAAGTCCCAGCAACTTCCAAACTATAGAGAAGATGACTAACATTCTCCTTTGGGGAAAATGGAATGTTTCCATAATGGAGTATTATTCAGCTAAGAAAATGACATCATGTTTTTTCAGGCAAATGGATGGTAGCAGGAAAAATTATCCAGGGTGAAGTAACTAAAATGTGTAGAAAGACAAATATGGTATATATTGTTTTATTAGAGGTCTCCTAATAGTAAGGGATAAAGTTCCAATAGGCTATCTATTATGAACAAACCATTCTTAAAATAGGGATATTGGTTGGCTATTAATTGAGTTGTGGAGCCAGGTCATCATATGGAAATTTTCAAACAAACCCAGCTGTTGTTATTAAGATTTCTTGCTCTCTGCCCTCAACTGATAAATCAGTGTCATGTTCTTGTATCCACAGAGATGCTTCTTTCTGCATCATTTGGGATTGCTTACACAGTCCAATATTATACACAGAGAGAACTTAAAACACCCACCATTAAATGGGCTTTCCATATGAAACTATTCCTCCCCTCAGAGCTCTGGGAAGCCTGCAAGAGAGGATGCAGAAAGAGTGCCTTAAGCAGAGGGAATTGAGGACACAAGGAGAACAATGCCCTCAGAATCAGGCTGCAGGACATGATTATGAAGCCTTGATGAGAACTGATAAGTTAGGGTCAGATAGATGGGGGAGGAGGACCACCCTTATGTGGGTAATTATAGAAAGGCTTAGGTGTTGAAGAAGTAGGGTGGGACTGAAACAGGAAGAGGGAGGGGACAGCAGAGATGACACAAAGTGGACACATCATAATAAATAAATATATAAGTATAACTGTGATCAAGGTTATAAAGTATACAACTCTTCAGGACTAATGGCTTCTTCTTGTCGGTGGTGCCAGGGTTCAGCAACACTGGACACAGTTTTCCTTAAAGGACTTGGCACTGAGACTCTGAGAATGTTCCAATGAGTAGATGAACAACACATACTTCAATTGATGTACTTTAAAGAAAAAAAAATACTGTGACATATGGGACGGAATTTGAACCAGGGAGCAATGGAAAAGAAGTGTAATGTATATTATATGAAATTCCCACATAATCAATAAAAATAAAAAATAATATGTGAACAATTATACAGTGACTGTGCAAATGGAGAAAAGATTCTGCTGAAAAAGCAGTCCTGACAAAAACACTATGTTTAGAGTGTTTGTCTGGAGCACCACTGAAGGAAACAAAGCTGCTCTTTTGTTCTAAGCTATAGCACATACCCATTTCGCTCTCCTGAAGGCCCAGGTATAACTGTAAACTCCAGGAGGGTTCCTCACTGACCACTGTGTAAGACACAGCTTGCATGAGAGAAAGGCTGAACAGCCCTACCTGCCTCCATCTGGGCAGTTGATAGCACACATCTCAGAGATGACAATTCCTGTCCAAGATTTTTGGTTCAGGAATAGTATCACATACTTCTTTCAGGTAGTCATTAATAAATTCATCTGGTATTTTGATATCACAATGGTAGTATCATAATGCTATGATGAATCACAATGCTATTAGGAGATCACAATTGGACTATGACCTCAACATGCTATTATGGTATCACATTGAGTGTCCAACACTCATATTTCAGTTAAACTGTCACATATTTCTTTCTAGTGGTCATAAATTAAGTCACTTATCCTGTGTGAGTCACATTTTATCACAGATTCCATTATAATTTGTTTAATGCACAGATACGTTCACAGTCAGTGAATTACTTATTGGGAAAACACTCCCTGACAAGGCAACTTTTTGAACAAAAAGCATTTAATTGGGATTTTGGGTATGTTTTTATAGAGTCTATCCATAATGTCACAGCAGCAAGCAGACAACTTTTTGTAGTTCTTTCAGAAAAACTAAGAGCTTTTCAAACAAAACCACAGTGGAAGCAGAGAGAGGGAAACTGAGAGTGCCAGAGAAAAATAAAAAGAGAAAGAGCTAGAGAGACAGATTCAGAAATAGAGACACAGAGACCAACAGAAAAAAAGTTATAAAGTAACAAAGACAGAGAAAAAAAACTGCATTCACTCTGCTCACTTTCATTGCCATATCAACCTCAAAGCAAACACTTCTATAATATAACTCCAATAGGAATTATATTATGTAGCAAGGCCATACCTCCTAACCTTTACTAGATATTTGCTCACTGGGAACTCAATATATAAATAAAAGAGCTTCAAGGGGACATCACAATAAAAATCACCAGGAAGTGGAAAAAGATGGAGGGACTTCAAGGCTAAATTTGAACATAGTTATTCTGATAGTTTGTCATTCAATACAATGATTAAAGTCCCAGTAACTTACAAGGACTAAATAACAGGACTGACAATCTCCTTTGGAGAAAATGTGGAATATTTCCATAAGGGAGCATGATTCAGCTAAGAAAATGACATCATGACATTTTCAGGCAAATATGTGGAACCAGGAAAAATCATCCTGGCGAAGTAACTAAAATGCAGAAAGACAAATATGGTAGGTTTTCACTTATTAGAAGGTCGCCTAATAGTGGAAGATAAAGTTCCATTAGGCCATCTAATTGTGACCAAACCAGTCTTCTTCTAGGAGTATTGTGTAGCAGTGAATTGTACTGTTGGGCCAGGGCATCCTACAAAAATTTTCTTGCAACACAGGCTGTTTTTATTAAAATATGTTGCTCTCTCCCTCAACTAATAGATCAGTGCCATGCTCTTGTATTCAAACAGATGCTGCTTTGTGCATCATTTGGAATGGTATACAGAGACCCCAGTCTGATACTATGCAGAGGTAGAGACCTTAAAACACCCAGCATTAAATGGGATTTCAATATGAAATTCTCCCTCCCTTCAGAGGTCTGAGAATCCTGAAGGAGAGGAGGCAGTCAGAGTGTCATAAGTAGAGGGAATTGAGAACACAAGGAGAACAATGCACTGAGAATCGGGCCACAGAGAAATATGATGCTGCCATCCTTGATGAGACCTGATAAACTAGGGGAGATAGAAGGGAGAGGAGGACATTCCCTATCAGGGGAACTAGAGAAAGGGCACAGGAGTAGAAGAAGGATTTGGGATGGGATGGGAACAAGAAGCAGAGGAGGTAGCATTGGGGATAAAAAGTGAACAAATATCTTATTAATAAATACGTCTTTGATGTGTTCTTGGATTCGGTTTGTATTTTGTTGAGTATTTTTGCATCAATGTTCATGAGGGAGATTGGCCTGAAATTCTCTTTCTTTGTTGGGTCTTTGTGAGGTTTAGGTACCAACATGACTGTGGCTTCATAAAATGACTTTGGTAGTGTTCCTTCTGTTTCTATTTTGTGTAATAGTTTGAAGAGTATTGGTGTTAGCTCTTCTTTGAAGTTCTGGTAGAATTCTGTGCTGAAACCATCTGACTCTGGGCTTTTTTTGAATGGTAGACTTTTGATGAAAGCTTCTATTTCCTTAGGGATTATAGGACTATTTAATTGGTTTACCTGTTCTTGATTCAGGTTTGACATGTAGAATTGGTCAAGAAAAATTGTCCATTTCATTCAGATTTTCAAATTTTGTGGCATATAGACTTTGGAAATAAGACCTAATTATTGTTTGGATTTCTTAAGTGTCTATAGTTATGCCCCCTTTTTCTCTTCTGATTTTGTAGATTTGGATAGATTCTCTCTGCCTTTTAGTTATAAACCTACTAAAATCTGTACACCAAAAGAAACTAATCAGGAGAGAGAACTCTTGCTAAAATGCTCAATTCCTACTGATAAAAGCAAAGAAGCTGGACATCAAAAGAAGGAGAAAAGAGGGAACAAGTCAGGAGCCTGACACTGAGGACTTCTGAAAGGCTCTGCCCTGTAGACTATCCATGCAGACGATGAGACTTATGGGCAACATTTCGGCAGAGTACAGGGAATCTTATGAAAGAAGTGGGAAGCAGTAAGATCTGGAGAGGACAGGAACTCCACAAGGAGAGCAACAAAACCAAAAATTCTGAACCTGGGGGTCTTCCTGAGACTGATACTCCAACCAAGGACTATGCATGGAGATAACCTAAGACCCCTGCACAGATGTAGCCCATGACAGTTCAGTATCCAAGTGTGTTCCATTGTAATAGGAACAGGGACTGACTCTGAGATGAACTGATTGGTCTGCTCTTTAATTACCACTCTCTTAAAGGAAAGCAGCATTAGCCGTCCATAGAAGAAGACAATGCAGCCACTCCTGTTGAGACCTACTTGAGTAGGATAAGAAGGGAAAAAAAGAAGACCTCTCCTCTCAGTGAAATTGTGGAGGGGCATGCATGCAGAGGGTGTAGGAATAGAGGGATTGAGATGGGAGGAGGAAAGGAACCTCAGGGGGGGATACAAAGTGAATAAAGTGTAATTAATAAAGAGAAAAATTTAAAAAAAGAAATAAAAGAATAAACACATAAGAAAAAATATGATAAAGGTGATGAAATATAGAGCTCTTCAGGATTGACGGCTTGTTTGGGAGGTTGTACCAGCATGCAGCAAAGTTGAACTCAGTTTTATTTATGGGAATTGGCACTGAGACACTGATTATGTATCGATGTGTATATGAACAAAACATACTTCAATTAATGTATTTTAGAGAAAAAACATTAGTGTGAAACGCGGGTAAGAATTTGAACCTGGGAGCAGTGGAAAAGGTGTGTAATGTATATTATATGAAATTCCCACATAATCAATAAAAATAATATGTTGACATCTTTTACACTGACTTTAACTTGGAGAAAGGATTCCACTAAAGGAGGACACAGATTGAATTTGTAAGGCATGCTTTCCAGGAAATCAATACATATTAGAGAATCCCAGCCATGAGCTAGTGGTTACCCAGCTACCTCAGACCCCATGAGCAGGGTGGCACATATGAACCAGCAGTTATGGCCCTAACACTTCATTTAGGGCGTTTGTCAGGAGGACCACTGCAAGAAATACAGCTGCTCTTGTGTCCTAGGCATAAAACACAAACCCATTTCTCTGTCCTAAAGGCCCATTTTTAACTGTAAACTCCAGCACCAGTAGGGTTCCACACTGATCCCAGATTAGTAATTACCTGTCAATCCAGCCAGACTGACCATGTCAACCCTGCACATATAGTGTTGGCAATACTAGTGTGGAACAGCATCAGCTGTGAAATAGTCTATTGCTTCTCACTTCTCCCTTTACACTCACCAGTCTTTCTCTCTTTCAGCCAAACCAGTCTCAGGTTTGTCTGATTTCCTTCTCTTTTCCCTGTTCTTAAAGACTCAATATCACAGGGAAGCCTAGACCCTGCCAACCTCTTATATCAATAAAAATATGAAGGTACATTTATTGAGTATATGAATAACTGCTCAGTTCAAAGTCACAACCTAGGAAATTTTAAATGGAACACCATGTAGGAAATCACCTTGTCATTTGATACATTCCCCTTAATCCCACATCACTTTGAAGTCTCCCTACTTAGGGTACAGTCCAATTAAATAAACATTAAAGTTTCATTTCCTACCTGAAATTGTCACAGAGGTAAAGGTGTGGGATCTGGATAAAGGGATGAGATAAATACTACTTGTGTTTCATAAGAAAAAGTGAGTTTGCTCAGGATCAGAGATAGAGGACACTGAGGAAAGTTTGCTTACTCATCTTCATGAAAATCTCAAGATTCTCTTAGGTGCTGATTGGCTGAGAGGGAGAATAATGTCATGCAAAAGGTGAAAGCCAGTAAGAGTTTCAGGAGCCAGTTATTAAAAGGGCCAAGTGAAGTGCATGCTTGAGAGAAAGTCTGAGCAGCCCTACATGCCTCAATTTGGGCAGCTGAAAAGTACACAAGCCAGAGATGACAGATCCTGTGTCCAAGACTCTTAGTTCAGGAAAAGTTTCACATATTTCGTTCAAGTGGTCTTTAATAAAGTCACATGTCCTTGACATGTGTGTTTCACATTATTACAGATTCTATTAGTATTTGTTAAATGCACCTTCATGGAAATATTTATTGGGAAAATGCGTCCTGACCAAGGCAACTCTATGAACATAAAAAATTCAATTGGGACCTTGCTTATATTTTTAAAGAGACCAGCCAGGACATCACGTCATCAAACAGTCATCTTTTTAATCTTCCAGCAGAACTGAGAACTTTTCATAATGAACCACAAGCAGCAGCGAGAGAAGGTAGACTGAAAGAGAGAGAAAGAGAGCTAGAGAGACAGATTCAGAAATACAGAGACCAAGACTGACTAAAACAAAGAGACAAACTGAAAGAGACTGAGTGACAGAGACTCCATCTCTTTAGTCACTTTCATTGCCATATCAATCTCAAAGTACGCTCCCCCATAATATAACTCTAAAATGAATTATTTTTTTATAATTTTTAATATTTTTTATTTTTATTTTTATCAATACACTGTATACCCCCATAACCCTTCTCCTTTCACAATCCCACCTTTCCTCCCACTTTTTCATGTAAGCTCTCTCTCCAATCCACTGATAGCGGAGGACTTCCTCTCCTTCCTTCTGATCCTAAACTATCAGATCTCATCAGGAGTGTCTGCAATGTCTTCTGTGGCTTAGTTAGGGTGCTCCAAAATCAGGGTGAGGTGATCACATAGCAGGCCAATCAGTTTATGTCAAAGGCAGTCCCTGTTCCCATTACCACATAATTCACTTGCACACTGAACTGTCATGGACTACGTGTGTGGATTTTTAGTTCTGTTGCCCTTCTTGTGGAGCTCCTGTCCTTTCCAGATCTTACTATTTCCCACTTCTTTCATTAGATTGCATCTACTCTGCCCAACAGTTGGCCATAAGTCTCAGCAACTGCTTTGAAAGTCTGCAGGACAGAGCCTTTCAGAGACTCTCTGTGGCAGGCTCCTAACTTGTTCTCTGTTTTCTCCTTCTTCTGATGTCCATCCCCTTTGTCTTTCAGGAGGAGGATTGAGAATTTAAACCAATTTTCAAGCAACACAGTAAGTTGTTATTGAGATACGTTGCTCTCTGCCCTCAACTGATAGATCAGTCCCATGTTCTTGGATCCACAGAGATGCTTCCTTTTTATCAAATGGAATTGCATACAGAGACCCACACTCTGTTATTATGCAGAGAGAGACCTTAAAACACACAGCTCTAAGTGGGATTTCCATATGAATATCTCCCTCCCCTGAGAGCTCTAAATGTTTCTCAACATTTTGAGGGAAATAACAAACCTTGGTATTCATTTTATTAAGTTTACAAAGTAAAACCAAGCCATGTTGTTAATTAAAGCCAATTAAATAAAAACTGCAGTCATTACAATATATTCATGTAAAAAAAAACGCTATAAAGTATGTTGTTCTTTATTTTAAAAGGCTGAGATTTTTCAATGCAAAATGTTTGCTTATGCTCTTTTACAGGATAAAAAGGCCTGCACTTTCTTGTTAGCCCAGGTTTATGCAGGGTTATATTCTGATTATTGTTAACCATTATGTAAAATATATGACTGGCTGCCAGTACCAAATAAATGACTTAATGCTGTTTATTTCTGGTCTATAGTTTTGGTATGGCCAGAAGAGTGCATTTTTGCTGAGGGCTACAGGCTAAGTTTAGTTCTCTGTTTAATGTTAAATAAAAGTTTTGTCCTTTCATTTTTTTGCTGTTAAGTATTAACACAATATGATAGGATTAATAAGATTTGCTAGGCCCTTTATAAATTATGTATCATTAATTTTTCCTTTGACTTTAGTTTTAAAAAAGCAGATTTAAAGTTATGCTAAAGATTATAGTTGAGTACAAGATAGAGTTTTACATAGTCTCTTTGTTCAGTTTTTTTTTTCTGTCTACCTAAGGTTTGGTTCTAAAATATACATTTAAAAAATATGCCAAAATTGAGATTATAACATCTTGTTTTGTAGGATGAAGTTTAGAGCAGATGATAAAGCTAGACAAAGGGTAACTCACATATCCTGGCCCTCAGACTTCTCAGAGATCTGATAAATATGGCATTTTAACATATGTAAGCTTATAATGACAAAGTCAAACCTGTTGAGGCACACACAAAAAAAAAAACAATTTAATTCAGTTTTTATAGGTGCAACTTATAGTTTTTTCCATTTAAAACAAAAGTTAGCCCAGTATGATACCTTAACTGTATTTACTGATGTTTCAGTATCTGGTGTTGCTCCCTATGCTTATGAAAGTACCTAACACATCTTCACAAAGAGCACAGTTATCTGTATTATTGGCTGTGTTTCAAAGTTTTAATAACCAGTCTTTGAACATTTTTACAGATAGTGCATATGTAACTCAGTCTTTGCCTTGCTTAGAGACTGCAGGACAAATTCAGACATCTTCTCCTGCTGGAATTTTGTTTTTATAAATTCAAAATTAGATACAAAAAAAAACCTTTCTTTGTTTTTATAAAAAATTTGAGGGCTCATTCTAATTTGGCAGGACCCCTGTCTAAAGAAAATGCATTGGCAGATAAAGTCACCAAATTTTATTGTTCACAGATAAAAAGAACCCAGGATGCCCATAATATGAATCATCTTAATAGTCAAATGTTGATATTTAAATATGGATTGATTAAGGAACAGGCCCGTAACATAGCCAAGGCTTGCAGTACTTGTCCACAGTTTCAGCCTGTTCCCTGTTCCTCATTTGGATTGACTCCAAATCAGAGTTGGCAAATGGATATTACTCATATTCCAGAAATTAAACAATTAAAATATGTATATGATTGCATAGATACCAATTATGTATTTATTTTTTCCACTCCTCAACCAGAAAAACCTGCAAAGAATGTTATTGTTCCTTATCTACAGGCTTTTAATGTTCTAGGAGTTCCTAAGCAATTTAAAACTGACAATGGAACCAGATATTGTAGCAAATCTTTTAAAAAGATTTTGTCAACAGTTTCAAGTTTCTTATATAACTAAAATACCTTACAATCCTCAAGGACAAGACATGGTAGAGCATGCCCATTAAATAATTAATATTTATTTGCAAAAAAAAAAAAAAAACAAAGAAAGGGAAGCTACTCCCTTGACACCTAAGAATTCTCTTAATCTTGTTCTTTTCATTCTGAATTTTTAAAATTTTGGATAAGCATGGTAAATCTGCAGCAGATAGATTTTGGAATACAGAAACCAAGAAAACTTTTGCTAAAGTGAAATGGAGAGATCCTTTAACAAATCAGTGGTATGGACCCGATCCTGTTCTCATATGGGGACAAGGATCTGTCTGTTTTTTTCCTCAGGAAAATCATGCAGCTCCATGGCTACTAGAACATCTGGTGCAACAAGTGGATGAGGAGTTTTCTCCTGACAATGAGGAAGTCAATGAAGACCCTTGTGGTCAAGTCAAGAAGACTGTTTTTTGGGTCTATGTTCCTAATCCACCTCTACTAATTCCAGTTTCCTGGGATGATCCAGAAGTCCTTTTTTATGTCAACAACACTTCGTTGCTGGGTTTTCCTGCTTTTGAGGGAACTCAAGTAAAACAGACTCTTAATTTTTCAGGAATAGGAAGAGGTCATCCTTTTTGCTTTACCAGAGAGAGTATTCAACAGGACAGCTTACCAGTTTTTCCTGTCCAGGTAATAAGTCAGAATGCCTACTACTCTAAAGTTGGGCTGGCAGCTCAAGCCTCTCTTTGCAACCAGGAAAAGAGTATCATTAGAGGGATAGTATTGTTGCTTTTTAAGGGAGTTAATAAAGAAAAAAAAATGCCTTACACTGGAAAATTAAAAAAAAATGATAGTCTTACATCTACAATGAGTTACCCACCCTGTGAGAAAGGGGATCAACACAATTGTCCTTCACTGATGGTTTCTTGGACAAGATTTATCAGAGAAATGCCCACCATTTACTAATGGAATAGTGACACTGCATTTTCAGTTGTGGAGTGGACTGGTCTATTGTTAAGGGTATTAAGAACTTGGCTTTTGGTAAAGGCAGTCAAAATTCCTTTGTTTTAGAAAGATCTTTTAGTGCTGGACTTTGGAAGAGTTCAAATAAAAGTTGGCAAACCTATGTATGAAATTGGGGGCTGCATTGGGATATATATATGCATTCTCACTGGGACTGCAAGCTTTGCTAAATTAATGAAGTATAGTTCTATTTTGGCATGTGTTAATCCTACTCGTTAACTACTAATTGGAAACATTATAGTAAGACATTTTAAGAACAAAAATACCTATTCAATTAAATGTGTATATTACAATCTTACTAATTGTGTTAGTGCTGATAATACTCTTTCAGTATTAGTTGTTCAGCAACTTGCTTTGTTATGATTCCTGTTAGAGTTTGTGATTCTTGGTCTGATGAAACAGAATTTAATTGGAATCAGTCCTGAGGAAAGATTGTTTATCCATCTCCATGAAAACCTCAAGATTTTCTCATGTGCTGATTGATTGAGATGGAAAATGATGTCATGTAAAAGGTTAAATCCAGTAGAATTTCAGGAGCCAGTCATTAAAAGGGCCAAGTGGACAGTAAGCTTGAGAGAAAGGCTGAGCAGCCCTACATGACTAAGTCATGGCAGCTGAAAGCACAGTTCCTGCGTCCAAGACTTAGTTCATAAGAAGTGTCACATATTTCTTTCAA
This sequence comes from Meriones unguiculatus, assembly GCF_030254825.1. NCBI lineage: Eukaryota > Metazoa > Chordata > Mammalia > Rodentia > Muridae > Meriones > Meriones unguiculatus. The sequence goes on along the minus strand of NW_026843710.1, from coordinate 26,729,143 downwards.
GAGCTCATTAATAAAGTCAAGTATCATTGACATGTGACTTTCACATCATCACAGATTTCATTATTATTTGTTAAATGCACAGATATGTCCTCAGTCAGTCAATTACTTCCTGGGAAAACACTCCCTGAACAAGGCAATTCTTTGAACAAAAAGCATTTAATTAGAACCTTCCTTATATTTATACAGAGACCATCCAGGATGTCACATCAGCTATCACTACATCTTGTTGTAGTTCTTCAGCAGATCCTAGAACTTCTCATACTGAACCACATATGGCAAGCAGAGACAGGGAGATTGAGAGAGACAGGGTGAGAAAGAGCTAGAGAGACAGATTGAGAAATAGATGAGAACAACAGAAACAAAGATTTAAAGTGCCGGAGACCAAGCTACAGAGATTCCATTGTGTCTGGTCACTTTCATTGGCATATCAAGCTCAGTGCACACCCTCCTATAATATAATTCCAATAGCAATATATTATGTAATATAATATATATTATATATAATTCTAATAGGAATTATATTATCTAACAAGGACATAATTATTAACCCATACCTGACCTTTCTTCACTGGGGATTCAGCATCTAAATAGATGAGCTTCAAGTGGACATTTCAATTCAAATCACTAGGAAGTAGAAGAAAATGCAGGGAATTCTAGGCTTAAAGAACTTCATTATCCAGATAATTTGTAATTAAGTATAGTGATTAAAGTCCCAGCAATTTACAAGGTCTAAAGAGCAGGACTGACATTCTCCTTTGGGGAAAATGTGGAATATTTCCATAGAGAGTATTATTCAGTTAAGAAAATGACATCATGATATTTTCAGGCCAATGTATAAAACCAGGAAAAATCATTCTGGTTGAAGTAACTAAAATGTAGAAAAACAAACATTGTATGTACTCACTTATTAAGATGTATCCTAATAGTGTGGGATTAAGTTCCAAAACGCAATCTATTGTAAAAACCAATCTTCCACTAGGGTGGTTAAGTGGCAGTTAATTGAGTTGTTGGGTCATGGCATCCTATGGAAATTTTCAAGCAACCCAGGCTGTTGTTAAAATATGTTGGTCTCTTCCCTCAAACGATAGATCTGTGCTATGTTCTTGGATCAACAAGGACTTTTCCTTCTGCATTAAATGGGATTGCATAGAGACCCCTGAAGTCTGATATTGTACAGACAAAGAATTTAAAACACCCAGCTCTAAATGGGATTTCCTATGAAATTCTCCCTCCCCTCAGAACTCTGGGAAGTCTGCAGGAGGGGAGGAAGGAAGAGTGTCATAAGTATAGGGAATTGAGGACACAAGGAGAACAATGCTCTGAGAATCAGGCCATAGAAGAAGATGATGCAGAGAGCCTTGATGAGACCTGATAAACCAGTGTTAGAGAGAAGGGGTGGAGGACCTACCCTATCATTGAAATAGAGAAAGGGCATAGGGATAGGAAAAGTAGTGTGGGTGGGACTGTAAGAAGAGGAAGGGGACAGCAGAGGGGAAACAAAGTGAACAAATTGTAATAAATAAATACATCAGACAAACTGTGATCAAGATGATGAAGTATAGAATTCTACAGGGACTGATGGCTTCTTTTTTGGGGTAGTACCAGAGTACAGCAAGGATGAACTGTCTTCTTCAAGATACATGGCACTGAGACACTCATCATTTTCTAATTAGTATATCATCAACACATACTTAAATTGATGCATTTTAAAGAAAAACAAATTTTTAGTGTGACCCATGGTAGGAATTTGAACCTGGGAGCACTGGAAAAGCAGTTTAATGTATATTATAAGAAAGTCCTACATAAGCAATAAAAATAATATAGTGACAACATTTATAATGACTTTTAACATGGAGAAAAGATTCTGCTAATGGAGGCAGAGTTTGACTTTGTAAACTTTGTAAGCTTTTCAGGACTCATTATGTCTCAGAGAATGCTAGCCATGAATTAGTGGTTACTCAGCTACCATAGACCCCATGACACAGGTGGCACCTCTGAACAAACAGTCCTGGTACTAACTACATATAGATATTTTGTCTGGAAGACAAGAGCAGGAAAAACAGCTGCTCTTGTGTCTTAGGCACATAACATGGACACATTTCTCTGTCCTGAACACCCTATTTTAATTGTAAATCCCAGGAACAGGAGGATTTCTTACTGACCACTGAGTAGGACACAGCTGCCAATCCAGCCAGGTCAGCCAAAATAACCCTGCTCATAGACAGTGGCAACACTATTGTAAACAGCACCAGCTGTCAAAGAGATTTTTGCACTTAAGTTCTCTTTTTACATATACTGATCTTTCACTGTTTCAGCCAAAACAGTCCCAGGAATTATCTGGTTTCCTTCTCTTTTCCCTACTCAATATCCAAAGGAATCCTAGGCCCAGCCTGCCTATTATATCTCTGAGATTGTGATTATGTGAGTAACTGCTCAGTTCAAAATCACAACCTAGGAAATTTCAGATTCAATACCACAGCAGGATACCACATCATTCCATTATATACCACTTAATCCCACATCACTTTAAAGCATCCCTACTAAAGAAGCTATGCAATTGAATAAACATTAAATTTTCATTTCCTGTCTGACATTGTCACAGAAGTAAACAGGAGTAAACATGTGGGATCTGAATAAAGGGATAAGATAATGGCTTGTTGGTTTTCACAATAAAATGTCAGCTGTGAACAGGAACAGAGATACTGGACACTGAGGAAAGTTTGTTTACTCATCTCCATGGAAACCTCAAGATTCTCTCAGGTGCTGATTGGTTGAGAGGGAAAATGATGTAATGTAACAGGTTCAAGCCAGTAAGAATTTCAGGAGCCAGTTATTAAAAGGGCTTAGTGGACAGTGTGCTTGAGAGAAAGTCTGAGCAGCCCAACATGCTTCAATCTGGGCAGCTTAAAGCACCCAAAGCAGAGATGACAGTTCCTATGTCCAAGATTCTTAGTTCAGCAAAATGTCACATATTTCATTGGTCATTAATAACATTTGACTTTCAAACTATCAAAGATTCCAGTATCATTTTTTAAGTGCACAGATATGTTCTCAGTCGGTGAATTACTTCCTGGAAAAATGCTCCCTTACCAAGGTAAATCTTGGAACAGAAAATTTTTAATTGTGTCCTTGCTCATATTTTTAGAGATCTTCCAAGATGTCACATCAGCATTTAGTCATTTTGTTTTAGTCCTTCAGCAGAACTAAGAGCTTTTTATACTGAATCACAAGTATCAAGCAGAGAGAGGTAGGCTGAGAGAGAAAGAGCTAAAGAGACATTTTCAGAAATAGAGAGACCAACACCAACAGAAACAAAGATATAAAATGAGAGACTGAGAGGGAGAGACTCCATTTTGTCTGGCCATAATCATTGGCATATCAACCTCAAAGCACCCTCTCCTATAATATAACTCAAATAGGATTATATTATCTAACAAGGCCATACCTTCTAACCCTTCCAGACATTTTGTCACTGGGGACTATACCTGTAAATAGATTAATATAAAGGGGACATTGCAATTTAAAAAAACAAGAAGTGGAAGAAAATGGAGGGACTTCTAGGCTAAAAAATAAAACAAAAAAAAAAAGCCAAAAAAATAAACATAGTTATGCTGATAGTCTTTCATTCAATAAAATGATTAAATTCCTAGAAACTTCAAAAGACTAAAGAACAGCACTGATAATCTCCTTTGGGAAAATGTGAAATATTTCCATAGGGAGTATTATTCATATAAGAAAATGACATCATTTTATTTTTAGCCAAATGGATGGAACCAGGAAATATCATCCTGGGTGAAGTAATTAAAATGCAGAAAGAAAAATATGGCATGTATTAACTTATTAGGAGTACTCCTAATAGTGTGGGATAAAGTTCCAATAAGCCATCTATTGGAACCAAACCAGTGTTTCACTAGTGGGATTGGGTGGTAGTTAATTGAGTTGTTGGGTCAGGGGATCCTCCAAAAATTTTCAAGCAACCCAGGCTGTTGTTATTAAAAATATGTTGCTCTCTGCCCTTACCTGACAGATCAGGGCCATGTTTTTTGATCCATAGAGGTGCTTCCTTCTGTATCAAATCAACATGCATACAGACACCAACAGACCAATTTTATGCAGAAAGAAATCTTAAAACAGCCAACTCTATATGGGATTTCCCTATGGAATTTTTCTTCTCCTCAGATCTCTGGAAAGCCTGTAGGGGAGGAGGCAGGAAGAGTGTCATAACTACAGGGAATTGAAGACATAGGAGAACAATGCCCTGAGAATCAGGCCACAGAGGAAGATGATGCAGCCTGACTAGATGAGACCTGATAAGCTAAGGTCAAATAGAAGTGGAAGGAGGACCTCTCCAATCAAGGAACTAGAGAAAGGGCATAGGGATAGAAGGAGGCTTGGTGGGACTGGACAAAGAATAGGGAGGGGGCAGCAGAGGGGATACAAAGTGAACAAATCGTAATAAATAAACACGTAAGACAAACTGATCAAGGTGATGAAGTATAAATATCTTCAGGAATCGATGGTTTCTTCTTGTGTTTGGTAAAAGGGTGCAACAAGCATGAACTCAGTTTTCTTTAAGCGATTTAAACTCTGATCATGTTCCAGTGAATATGTGAACAACACATCCTAAAATTGAAGTTTTTTAAAGAAAAAAAAATAGTGTGACAAATGGTAGAAATTTGAAACTATGATCAATGGAAAAGGAGTGTAATGTATATTATATCAAATTATCAAATGCCCACATACCCAACAAAAATAACATGTTGACAACTTTTACAATGACTTTTAATATGGAGAAAATATTCTGCTAAAAGAGGGTGTAGTTTGACTTTGTAAGGCATGCTTTCCAGGAAATCATTATGTAGCAGAGAATCCTAGCCTTGAAGAATTCATTAACACATTACCTCATATCCTATGAGCAGTCCTGGCACTAACACTATGTTCAGACTGATGTTGGAGGACCACATCAGGAAACACAGCTGCTCTTATGTCCTAGGTATATAATGAGGACATTATATACAGAACATTTCCCTGTTCTGTATGCCAAGTTTTAACAATAAACCCTAGGACTGAGAGGATTGCTCACTGATCACTGAGTAGGACAGAGCTGCTGTTCTTGACAGGTCAGCCAAGACAAACCTCTCACAAAGGGTTGCCAACAGTAATATGGAAAACCTCCGCCTGTCAAATAGTTTGCCTCTCAGTTGTCCTTTTATACTAACTGATCTTTCTCTGTTTCAGACAAACCAGTCCCAGGAATTGGATAGTTTCCTTCTCTTTTCCCTGCTCTTAAAGACTCAATACCCCAGGGAACCCTAGACCCTGCCAGCCTATTATATCAATAAGATTGTGAAGGTATATGTAGTGCGTATGCGAGTAACTGTTCAGTTCAAAGTCAAAACCTAGGAAATTTCAGATCAAATACCACAGTAGGGGAACACCTTGTCATTCAGTACATTCCCCTTAATCCTACATCTATTTGAAGGTTCCCTACTTTGGAAGCTATACTATTAAGTAAACATTAAAGATTCATTTCCTAACTGACAATGTGACAGAGGTAAACAGGAGTAAAAGTGTGGGATCTGGATAAAAGGAAGAGATAAAGGCCTCTTGGATTTCACAAGAAAAAATCATGTGTGCATAGGATCAAAGATACTGGACACTGAGGAAAGTTTGTTTACTTATCTCCATGGAAACCTCAGGATTCTCTCAGGTTCTGATAAGCTGAGAGGGATATTGATGTCATGCAACAGGTGAAAGACAGTAAGAGTTTCAGGAGCCATTTATGAAAATGGACATGTGGACATCATACATGTAAGAAATGCTTAGCAGCCCTATGTGCCTAAATATGGGCAGCTGAAAGCACACAACACAGAGATGAAAGATCCTGTATCTAAGACTCTTATTTCAGGAAAAGTATAACATATTTCTTTCAAGTGGTCATTAACCTCACATGTCCCTGACATGTGACTTTTACATTATCACACATTCCATTATAATTTGTTAAATGCACAGACATGTCCTCTGTCATGAAAATATTTACTGGAAAAAATGCTCCCTGTCCAACGAAAGTCTTTGAACATAAGCGTTCAATTGGGACCTTGCTTATATTTTTACAGAGACCATCCAGGATGTCACTTCAGCAAGCAGTCATCTTGTTGTAGTCCTTAAGCAGAACTGATAGCTTTTCATACTGAACCACAAGCAGCAGTAAGAGAAAGGAAGCCTGAAAGAGACAGAGAGAGAAAGCTAGAGAGACACATTCAGAGATAGAGACCAAGACCAACAAAAACAAAGATACAAAGTGACTGCCACCAAGATACAGAGACTCCATCTTTTGGTTCACTTTCATTGCCATATCAACAAAACAGTATGCCTCCTATAATATAACTCCAAAAGGAATTATATTTTTTTTTGTTTTAATTTTTATCATTTACACTTTATTCACTTTGTATACCCCCATAACCCCTCTCCCCTCCAATCCCATTTCCCCACCCCACATGTCCACACATGTCCCTCCCCAACTTCACTGATAGGGGAGGACTTCCTCTCCTTCCTTCTGATCCTAGTCTTTCTGATCCATTCAGGAGTGGCTTCATTGTCCTTCTTGTTGACATGATAAAGCCTGCTCCCTCAACAGGGTGAAGTTATCCAAGAGCAGGCCAATCACATCATGTCAGAAGCAGTGCATGTTCCCATTACCATGGAATCCACTTGGACCCTGAATTGCCATGGGCTACGTATGTTCACGGCTCTAGGTTATTCCAATGCATGGTACGTGATTAGAGTATGAGTCTCTAGAAAGACCCCTGTGCTCAAATATTTTGGTTCTTTTGTTCTCTTTGTGGAGTTCCTCTCTAGATCTTACTATTTCCCTCATTTTTCACTAGAGTACATGCACTCTGCCCAACAGTTGGCCATAAATCTTAGCATCTGCTTTGATAGCCTACAGGGCAGAGCCTTTCAGAGGTGCACTGTGGCAGGCTTCTAACTTGTTCCCTATTTTTTCCTTCTTCTGATGTCCATCCTCTTTGCTTTCAGTATGGGGATTGAGGATTTTAGCCAGAGTCCTCCCTCTTGATTAGTTTCTTTAGGTTTGCAGATTTTAGTTGGTTTATATTATATGTCTATATGAGTGAGCGATACCATGTGTGTCTTGGTGCTTCTGGGTAGCTCACTCAGAATGATCTTTTCCAGTTCCCACCATTTACATACAAATTTCATTTTTTCAATTTTTTATTGCTGAGTAATATTCCATTGTGTAGATGTACCACAATTTCTGTATCAACTTTTTATGGGGGGGGGTATCTGTATTAGTTCTAGGTTCTAACTATTACAAATAAAGCTGCTACAAACATGGTTGAGCAAATGTCCTTATTGTGTACTTGAGCCTCTTTTGGATATGTGCCTAGGAGTGGAATAGTTGGATATTGTGGAACCACTATACCTATCTGTCTGAGAAAGAGCCAGATTGATTTCCACAGTGGTTGTACAAGTTTATATTCCCACCAGAAGTGGAGGAGGGTTCCCCTTTCTCCACCTTCTCATCAGCACTTGTTGTCACTTGAGTTTTGATCTTGGCTATTATGATTGGTATAAGATGAAATCTCAGGGTTGTTTTGATTTGCATTTCCCTGATCGTTAATGACATTGAGCATTTCTTTAAGTATTTCTCTGCCACTCAATACTCCTATATCAAGAATTGTCTGTTTAGCTCTGTTCTTCATTTTTTAATTGGATTACTTGATTTGTTGCTTTTCAACTTCTTTAGTTCTTTATATATACTACATATTAGCCCTCTTATTTCCCAATCTGTATGTGTTCATTCGTTTTGATAACAGTGTCCTTTGCTTTACAAAAGCTTTTCAGTTTCGTGAATCCCATTTACTGACTGTTGTTCTTAGAATCTGTGCTGTTGGGGTTCTGTTCAGGATGTTGTCTCCTGTGCCAATGAGTTCAATGCTCATCCTCACTAGTTCTTCTAACCCCTTTAATATGTCTGGTTTCATCTTGAGGTGTTTGATGCACTTGGGCTATAGTTTTGTGCACGGTGATAAAAATGGAAATATTTGCATTTTTCTACATGTAGACATCCAGTTAAACCAACACCATTTGTTGAATATGCTATCTTTTTTTTACATTGTATGGTTTTTGCATCATTGTTAAAACTCAGCTGTCCATATGGGTGTTGATTCATTTCTGGGTCCTCTATTCGTTTCCACTGATCCACCATTCTGTTTCTCTCCCAGTACCAGACAGTTTTTATTAATGTTTCTCTATAGTACAGCTTGAGGTAAGGGATGGAGATATCTCCAAAAGACCTTTTATTGTAGGGGATTGCTTTAGCAAATCTGGGTTTTTTGTTTCCATATGAAGTTGAGAATTTCACTTTCTAGTACTCTGAATAATTGTATTGGTAATTTGATGGGAATTGCATTGAATCTGTACTTTGCTTTTGGTAAGATGGCCATTTACTATGTTAATCCTGCTAATCATGACTATGGAAGATCTTTACATTGTCTGATATCTTCTTCTAATTCTTTCTTCAGAGACTTGATTTTTTTTTCATACAAGTTTTTGACTTGCTTGGTTAGGGTCATACTGAGGTACTTCATGCCTTTGACCAGATACAAGAACACATCAAAGATATCATACACTATGAACAAGTAGGCTTCATCTGAGGTATGCAAGGGTGGTTCAATATACAGAAATCCATCAATATAGCGCACCATATTAACAAACAAAAAGAAAATTAAAAAAATACATGATAATCTCCTTAGATGCTGAAAAAGCATTTGACTAAATTCAACCTCCATTCATGTTTAAAGGATTGGGGAGGTCATGGATACAAGGCACATATCTAAAACAGTAAAGGCAATATACAGCAAGCCTATATCCAACATGAAACTAAACCGAGAGAAACTTAAAGCAATCCCACTGAAATCAGGACAAGGTAAGGCGCCCACTCTTTCCATATCTCTTCAACATAGTTCTGGAAGTCCTTGTTAGAGCAATAAAATTATTGAAGAATATCAAGGGCTAGAAATGTGAAACAAAGAAGTCAAAGTCTTACTATTTACAAATGATATGATTGTATACCTCATTGACCCCCAAAATTCAACACGAGAACTCCTACAGCTAGCTGATATCCACCTTTGGCATAGTGAATGGATACAAAATTAACTAAAAAAATCAGTAGCCCTCCTGTATACAAAAGACAAAAGGGCTGAAAAAGAAATAAGAAATTAGGGAAACAAAAGGAATCATATTATCTAACAAAGCCATACACCTAACCTTTCCCAGATATTTCGCCACTGGGGACTGAACGTGTAAATAGATGAGCTTCAAGGGGATTTGCAATTTAAATCACCAAGAAGTGAAATCAGATGGAGGGACTTCTAGGCTAAAAGAACATAGATATCATGAAAGTTTGTCATTCAATACAATTATTAAAGTCCCAACAAGTTCCAAGGACTAAAGAACAGGACTGCCAATCTCCTTTGGGGAAAATGTGGAATATTTCCATAATGGAGTATTATTCAGTTAAGAAAATGACATTGTCATGTTTTCAGGCAAATAGGTGGAACTAGGAAAATTATCCTGGGTGAAGCACCTAAAATGCAGAAAGACAAATCTGGTATGTATTAACTTATTAGGAGGTCTTTTAACACTATGGGAAAAAGTTCCAAAAGGCTATCTATTATGAAAAAATCAGTTATCCACTACCAGGATTAGGTTTCAGTTAATTGAGTTGTTGGATCAGGGCATGCTATAGAAATTTTGAAGCATCCCAGTCTGTTGTTTTTAAAATAATTTGCACTCTGCCCACATATGTTAGATCAGTGCCATGCCTCTGTATCCATAGAGATGCTTCCTTTTGCATCAAATGGGATTGCATACAGAGACCCACACTCCTATTATATGCAGAGAGAGTCCTTACAACACACAGCTCTTCATGGGATTTACCCATGGAATTCTCCCTCCCCTCAGAGCTCTGGGAAGCCTGCAGGGAGGAGGCCAAAAAGTGTCATAAGTAGAGAGAATTAAGGACAAAAGGAGAACACTGTTCTGAGAATCAGGCCATAGAGGGCGGAGGAAGATAATGCAGTGAGCCTTAATGACACCAGATAAACTAGGGTCAATTAAAAGGTGGAGGACAACCTCCGCTATCATGGAACTAAAGAAAAAGCATAGCAATACAAGAAGGAGGGTGAGTGGGACTGGAAGGGGAAGAGGGAGGGGGCAGCAGAGGAGATACAATGTGAACAAATTGTAATAAACATATACATAAAAAAACTTTGATCAAGATTATGAATTATAGAACTCATCAGGCCTGGTGTCTTCTTCTTGGTTTGGTGCCAGCATGCAACAAGGATGATCTGTATTTTCTTTCAAATCTTGGCACTGATACTCTGATCATGTGCCAATGATTAGATGAACAACACATATTTCAATTGATGCATTTAAAAATACAGAGTTGCACATGGGTAGGAATTTAAACATGGGAGCAATGGAAAATGAGTGTAATGTATATTATATCAAATTTCCACATAAGCAATAAAAATAATATTTTGACAACTTTTACAATGACTTTTAAACTGGAGAAAATATTCTGCTAAAGAAGGGCAGAGTTTGATTTTGTAAGGCATGCTTTCCAGGAATTTATTATGTAGCAGAGAATCCTAGCAATGAACTAGTGGTTATGCAGCTACCTCAGACCCTATGACATCAAGTGGCACATCTGAGCAAGCAGTCCTGGCACTTTCACTACATTTAGAGGGTTTGTCTGAAGGACCACAGCAGGAAACACAGTAGCTCTTGTGTCCAAGGCATATAACATGGACCAATTTCACTGTCCTGAAGGCCCAATTTTAAGTGTAAACACCAGAACCAGTAGGGTTCCTCACTGACCACTGAGTAGGACATAGCTGCCCATCCAGCCAGGTCAGCCAAGGCAACCTTGCTCACAGAGGTTTCACAACAGTAGTGAGGAAAAGAACCAGCTCTCAAATAGTTTATTTCCCCTCATTTTTCCTTTTACACTTGCAGATTTTCTCTTTTTCAGCCAAACCAGTCCCAGGAATTATCTGGTTTCTGAAAGAGTCTGGTAATTTGAATTCTGCCTCCTGGGCTTGGCAGATGCACGTTTTATCTAAGTTTTATGTCATGGAGACTTTCTTTGGCAATCTCTGCATGCTGGGTTTTCTGAGCCTGAGAAGTAGATAGCAAACTCCCTGAAAGCTTGGGAACCAGACAGCAAACTTTGTGTAAACTGGAGGGAATTCCTGGATACCTTGCCAGGTGGCACAGATGTGTTTCTACTGTGAAAAAAAATTTTTTTTGTTTTTTTGCTTGTACCCTTTGCTTTATAAGTATTGTTTTCACGTTCAATAAACTGAGACTTGATCAGGAACCTGTCTTGTCTCCAGTCTTTGCGTCTCTGTCCCCCCATTTATAATCCCTCTTTCCAATGGATGCTGTTTGAAAAGCCCACAGGACTGGTCAGTTTGCTTCTGAACAAAGGACCTTGAATACGAGAGGCAATGTGAGAAACACTGATGTTTGGAGCTCTGAATGCCTAAGAAAAAATGTGCTTCATGACAACTGCCCATAGCATGGAGGAAGAAACAAGGTAGGCAGGCAATGATATCATGTGGCAGAGAAATAGCAGGAGATGTTAATGAAAACTTTAAAGTCAATTCTAATAAATGCAAGGAATTGGGAGAAACACTCTTATCCACTTTAGTTTGTAAATGAAGATTGTCCCTCGTTCCCAGTTGAAGGAACCATCTATCTGGAAACTTGGGAAAAGGAATCTCACAAGATAAATAGTTACTTGGGGGAAATTAGAGCAGCCAAACAGGCCCCAAAAAATTAATTCTAAGGTTATTTCAAATGATCATAAAGGAGCTTAAACAGATTTGTGTAATCTGAGAGATGAAAATAATTTAGGATCTAGATAGTGAGGATAAAATGGACTCAGAAGAAAAAATTGCCAAGTCTCATAATTCAGACTGGCCTCCTGAGCTCTCTGCCCCTTTGGCTTTTCCTGCCACATATGCAGGAAATACAGGACCACTGCAGAAGGATATTATAGCTCTTCTAGATAAAGTTCAATTAGAAAGGGAACAAGTTCAGTTATTCAGGGAATTAGAGAAATTAAAATTACAAAATAATAATACTAATAATAGTAATAATAATAATAATAAAATAGATTGTTTGCACTGGTAAAATTTAAAGTCTGGTTTTGACTTTTAAAATTATAAATGTGATTTACGATTTCACTCCTAAAGAGGATGTTTTGTATTAATATTACTAAAACGAGTTTTTAAAAAAAATTTAAGTGTTTAAAAAGCAGGTACCTCGCTTGTTTTTTGGCTTTGTCTCTGTTTCTTTTGTTGCTTTTTTGTTTTTGTTTTTGTCTGCAGGCTTCTGTTTGGTTTCTGATTTTTGTTTGCTCACGAGGTCTGGGAAACTTGGAGAGTTTCCAATCTCGTCAGTGATGAATATGGAAGATGCTCCAATTCCCAGGAAAGAGGCCCGTAAGGTTCTATTCCTTTTGGGACCAGGAGAGAGGATCGCTGGAACCTTGTTCTGTGTGGTAACAAGGCAGATGGAGCCTGCTCTCCAACTGGAAGCTGTGGAAAGAGCCGTGGGAATTTGCTTCTCTAGAATCTATGTGTAAGGAGGGGACCCATGAGAGGATCTACTACCTCTGGAATCTGTGGGACATGTGTCCAGTAGGGGCTGGTCAAGTCCTGGTATTTCGGTATTCTGGGGTATTTTTAAAAAGTAACCTTTGGGAAATCTAACAAAGAACTTAAAACAGTATCTCAACCTTTTGAGGAAAATAAAAAACCTTGGTATTTATTTTAATTAATTTTACAAAGTAAAACCAAGACATGCTGTTTAAGCCAATTAATCAAAATATTTAAGTTATCACAATATATCATGTAAATACATATTAATATATATCAATCCTATTATGATATCACCATGTTATTATGACATCACAATTAAATGATGATATCATAATGGTATAATGATATCACAATGCTATGATGACATCACAATGTTATGATTACATCACAATGCTATTATGATCTCACAACCAGATGCCTTCACAATGGTATTAAGCTATCACAATGCTGTGATGATGTCAAAATACTATTATTTCATCATCATGCTTTAATGATATAACAGTGCTATTATGACATCAAAACGGTATTACGCCATGACAATACTATGATGATATCATAATGCTCTTGTGACATCACAATGACATGATATTACAATGATCTTATGGCATTACAATGCTATCATGACATAACAATTCTATGAAGATATCACAACACTATTATATTTTCATAACCAGATGACTTCACAATGGTAATAAGACACTACAATGTTATCATGAGATCACAGTGCTATGATGACATCATAATACTATTATTTCATCACAATGCTTTTATGACATCACAGTGCTACTATCACATCAAAATAGTATTAAAACGCCACAATACTATGATGATATCACAATGTTCTAATTGCATTGCAATGGTATTATGACATCACAATATTATATCACCATGCTATTATGATATCACAATGTGATGATGATATCAAAATGTTTATGATAATCCAATGGTATCATATCACAATGCTATAATGATATCACATTAGTATCATGACATAACAATTTTACTATCCATCCCAATGGTAATATGACATCACATTGCTGTCATCAGATCCCAATGCAATAATGAGATCACAGTGATATGACATTACAGTGTTGTTATGACATCGTAATTTTTATTATGACTCCACAATGGTATTGTTAGGTCACATTGGGATATCATGACATTCCAATGGATTTGTAATTTTACAATGGTATTATGACATCACAATGGAATTATGATTTTAACCATGTTATTATAACATCACAAAGTGATTATGATACCACAATGCTATTATGACACCAAAAATTTGAGGAATATGAACTAAAGAAAATTGGGACCAGGTGGCTCAGAGGTTAAGAGCATTCTTTACTCTTACAGATGTTCTTCAATTTGCAGCAACCACACTGTGGCTCACAACCATCTATAATGAGATCTGGTGCCCTCTTTTGGCATGCAGGCGGAACACTGTATATATGAATGTATACAATTTAACCTTGTTCAATCAAATGCTGATTTCTGTCCCCCACTCTTGGGTTTCAATCCAGAAATTGCACTGTGATGCTTATTCTATGCATCACCTGTCTCAAGTTTGTGTAAACATGCCACCATTTGTTCTCTGTATTTTCAATAAAACAACCAGCTACAATGCTGAGCAATGGAGAGGACAGGGTGGGACATCCAGGCACAAAGTGGAAAGAAGAGGAAGGAAGCAGGGAAGGAAAGGTGGAGAATCAGGAGGAGAGTTCTCCATCACATGGAGGGATGGACCTTCCCTATGATATGACTACAAGCACATATAATGAGTGAAATCTGAATGGTAGGAATCTATGCGGTCTTGGAGGTTTAGGATAGAATAATTATTGCCCAGCATTGTGCTCTAGGTTAATTAAATAAATCCCAGTATCTGTGTCGTGATTGGGGTATCCACCTGGCTTAGGAATAACCGCTGCTTAACCAAAAGATATTTCAGTAGTAAATATTAAAAACTATCAACAAATGGCACCAACCTAATCTAATTGTGATGTTAAAATTCTATTATTCTGTCATAGTAGGTGATTTTATTAATGACCTCTTGAAAGAAATAAGTGACACTCTTCCTAAACTAAGAATCTTGGATAGGAAGTGTCATCACTGGGTTGTGTGCAATCAGCTGCCCAGATTGAGGTATGTATGGCTGCTCAGGCTTTCTTTCAAGCAAGCTATGTCCTACTCAGTGGTCAGTGACAAACCCTCCTCGTCCTCATGTTTACAATTATATCTGGGCCTTCAGGACAGAATAATGGGTCCATGCTATATGCCTAGGATAAAAGAGCAGCTGTGTTTAGTTCAGTGGTGCTCCAGACAAACACTCTAAAGGTAGTGTTAGTGCCAGGACTGCTGGTTCAGCAGAATCTTTTCTCATTTTCACATTCATTGTACAAGTTATCAACATCTTTACTGATTATCTTTACTGATTATGTGGGAATTTCATATAATATACAACACACTCCCTTTCAATTGCTCCCAAGTTCAAATTCATAACCATGTGTTACATTAAATTTTTTTTGTTATTATTGTTTAAAATACACCTGTTCAAGTATGTGTTGTTCATATACTCATTGGAACATTATCAAAGTCTCACTGCCAAGACCCTTAAAGAAAATTGAGTTCATCCTTTGCTGCACCCTGCAACCACCTCCAAGAAAACCAGCAGGCCTGAAGAGGGCTATGCTTCATCCCCTTGATCACAGTTTTTCTTGTATATTTATTTATTGCAATTTGTTTTCTATATATCACCTCTACTACCCCCTCCCTCTTTTCCTTCCCATACCACCTACCCTCCTTCTTCTAACCCTTTGCCCTTTCACTAGTTCCCTGATAAGGGAGGTCCTCCTCCACCTTTTATCAAACCCTAGTTTATCAGGAATCTTCAAGGCTGGCTGCATCATCTTCCTCTGTGCCTGATTCTAAGGGCATTTTATTCCTTGTGTCCACCATTCCCTCTAATTATGACACTCTTCCTGTCTCCTCTCCTGCAGACTTCCCAGAGCTGTGAGTGGAGGAAAAATTTAATAGGAAAGTCACATTTAGAGCTGGGTGTTTTAAACTCTTTCTCTGCATAATATTGGACTGTGGTTCGCTGTATGGAATCCCATCTTTGTGGATCCAAGAATATGGCACTGATCTATCAGTTGAGGGCAGAGAGAAATATATTTTAATAACAACAACCTGGGTTTCTTGAAAAATTTCACAGGATGCCATGGCCCAACAACTGAATTCATTGCCAGCCATTCATCCTATTGGAACACTGGTTTGGTCACAATAGATGGCCTATTGGAACTTTATACCCCTCTGTTTGGAGACCTCCTAATAAGGGAATACATACCATATTTGTATTTCTGAATTTTAGTAACTTAACCCAGGATGATTTTTCCTTGTTCCATCCATTTGCCTGAAATTATCATGATGTCATTTTCTTAGCTGAATAATACTCTGTTATAGAAATATTCCACATTTTCCTCAAAGGAGATTGTTAGTCCTGTTTTAGACCTTGGAAGTTGCTGTGAATTTAATCATTGTATTGAATAAAAAAATATCTGGATAACTATGTTCTTTTAGTCTAGAAGACTTTCCATCTTCTTCCACTTCTTGGTGTTTTAAATTGAAATTCCCCTTCAAGCTCATCTATTTTCATGTTTTGTCCCCAGTAGGCAAATGTCAGGGAAGCGTTATAAGTTATGGCGTTATTAGATAATATAATTCCTATTGGAGTTATATTATAGGAGACTGTGCTTTGAGGTTGATATGCCAATGAAAGTGACCAGACAGAGTGGAGTCTCTGTCTCTTAGTCTCTGTCACTTTGTTTTTGTCAGGCTTGGTCTCTCTATTTCTTAATTTGTCTCTCTAGCTATTTCTATATCTGCCTACATCTCTCTTGCCTGCTTCTTGTGGTTTGTAAAGCTCTCAGTTCTTCTGAGCAACAGGATGGCTACTTGCTGACATGACATTCTGGATGGTCTCTGTAAAAATGTAAGTAATTAAATATTTTTGTTGAAAGATTTGCCTTGGACAGGGAACATTTTCCCAGTAAGTAATTCACTGACTGAGGACATATCTGTGCATTTAACAAATAATGGAATCTGTGATAATGTGAAAGTCACATGTCCAAGACAAGTGACCTTATTAATGACCACTTGAAAGAAATATGTGACCCTTTTCCTGAACTAAGAGTCTTGGACATTTGAACTGTCATCTCTGTGCTGTGTTATTTCAGCTGCCCAGATTGAAGCATTTAGGGCTTCTCAGCCTTTCTCTCAAGATTGTTGTCCACTTGGGTCTTTTAATACTTTGCTTCTGAAACTCTCAGTGGTTTTCACCATTTTTATGACATCATTCTGCCTCTCAGACAATCTGCACCTGAGAGAATCTTGATGTTTACAAGGAGATGAGTAAACAATCTTTCCTCAGTGTCCAGTATCTCTAAACTTGTGCACAAGTGATATTTTCTTGTGAACCCCAAGAAGCCTTTATCTCATCCCTTTATCCAGATCCCACACCTTTACTCCTGTTTACCTCTGTGAAAATGTCAATTAGGAAATGAAACTTTAATGTTTATTTAATTGGTCAGCTTCCTATGTAGGGAAGCTTCAAAGTGATGTGGGATTAAGGGGAATGTACCAAATGACAAAGTGCTTTCCTACTGTGGTCTTGGATATAAAATTTCCTAGGTTTGATTTTGAACTGAGCAGTTAGTCATGTCCTCACTAAATGTACCTTCACATTTTTATTGACATAATATGCGAGCAAGGTCTAGGGTTCCTTGGGGTATTAAGTCTTGAATGCAGGGAAAAAAGAAAAGAAACCAGACAATTCCTGGTATTCGTTTGGATGAAAAAGGTAAAAGAACTGAGGGGCAATAAACTATTTAACAGCTGGTGTTGTTCTGTCGGGAGCCTTGACTCATTGGCCTGCTTTGATATTTAAATCTCAGTGGAGAGATGGCTTTTTGGAGGCCTTTTACTAATGGCAGAGGAAAACTTGCAAGTCCATTTCCTTTTGTTTGTGACAACAGGTGGGATAGTTTGTGAGGGTTACACCTCTTCCTCAGGCTCCTTGTGCAAATTAACCTCTTGTTCTGAGATGTTTTACTGGCTAAAGTAACTCCTCAAAGAATAAAGGGGTCAGAAGGCTGGAGGCAGAGGATGAGGCAGCACTTGAAACTGGTGCTGGCACTGCTTGCTGCAGCAGTCTGCCTTTTGCAAAAGCTGTCGAGTCTGGACCTTTAAAAAGTTTCCTGTGTGCTCTGTGTTTATTTTATTAATTTTAATCCTCACACCCAACTCAAGAACTCTGCCCGGCTGGCCCTGGCATTGTTCCACACTAGTGTTGCCAACCCTCTCTTAATAGGGTTGCTTTGTCTGACATGGCTGAATTGGCAGCTGTGTCCTACTCAGTGGTCACAGAGGAACCCTCCTGGTCCAGGGATTCCATTTTAAAAAGCTCCTTCAGGGCAGATAAATGGGTCCATGTGAAATGCCTAGGACCCAAGAGCAGTTGTGTTTCCTGCTGTGGTCCTCCAGACAAACCCTCTAAATGTAGTGTTAGGGCCAGTAATACTATTTCACTGGTGTCACCTGAGCTCATGCATGCTGAGGTATCTAGGCAAATGGCTGAGATTCTCTGCTGCATAATGAGTTTCTGGAAAGCATGCCTTAGAAAGTCCTACTCTGCCCTCCTTAGCGGAATCTTTTCTCCATGTTAATAGTCATTGTAAAATTTGTCTACATATTATATTTACTGATTATGTGGAAATTACATATAATATAAATACTTTTTTTCCATTACTTACAGGTTCAAATTTCTACCCATGTGTCACACTTTTTTTTTTCTTTAAAATACATCAATGCTAGTATGGGTTGTTCATCTACTATTTGAAATATTATCAGAATATGTCTCTTCCTTAAAGAAAACTGAGTTCATCTTTATGACACCATGGCAAAACCCACAAGAAGAAGCCATCAGTCTTTAAGATCTATATAGTTCACCACCCTGAACACAAATTTTCTTAAGTATTTACTCATTATGATTTGTTCACTTTGTATCACTTCAGTTGTCCACTCACACTTCTCCTTCCAGTCCTACCCACCTCCTTCATCTCCTATGCCCTTTCTTAACTTCCTTGATTGTAGAGGTTCCTCTCCCCCTTCCATCTGACCCTAACTTATCAGGTCTCACCAAGGCTGGTGTATCATCTTCCTCTGCGGCCTGATTCTCAGGGCATAGTTCTCCTTGTGTCCTCAATTTCTTCTACTTATGACAGTATTCCTACCTCCTCTCCAGCAAGATCCCCAGAGGTCTTAGGAGAGAGAGAATTTCCCAGGGAAGTTCCATTTAGAGCTGGGTTTTTTAAGGTCTCTGTATGAAATCCCATTTGATGAAGAAGGAAGCATCTCTTTGGATCTAAGAACATAGTACTGATCTATCAGTTGAGGGCAGAGAAAAACATATTTTAATAACAACAGCCTGTTGCCAGAGCCCGCCAGCAGAGTGGAACATTTCTTGAGTTGGGAGTGAGGATTAAAATTAATAAACTAACACACAACACACAGGAGACTTTTTAAGAGGTTCCAGACTTGATCAGCCACAGCAGCTGTAGCAGCAGCATGACTTTTTTATTGCAGAGATCTTTCAAGCCAGAGTAAAAACAGCTCAGAACAATGGGTTAAATTCACAAGGAGGTGAATCCAGAGGTGTGATCTTCACAAGATATCTCACCTGCTATCACAATAAAAGGAGATGGACTTGCCAATTCTTTCCTGAATTCAGTGAAGACCTGGTAAAAGCAGTATTTCCACTGAGATTTCAATATCAAAGCAGCTGCCAGAGCCACAGCTCCCAACATGTCTCCCTTATTTATTTATTTTTTTTAAATATGACCATAACTTAATACTTATGGAGCAGAAGATTATGCCTGTCTTAGGTTGTTTCTCTCATAAGATATATTCTTACCTGTCATTGGTACATGAATTCCATCATTCATGCCCTGCCTTTGCTTGAACATATCCCAGAGAAACTTTACCAGTCATTGATTACCAACCTCTGCTAGGGTAGACACTAGAGTTTGATCTTATGCAGATCAGCTCAAATTTGACACTCTAAAAGGCCTTCAGGAAGGTTTTAGTTGCCACCTATAGGAGCTTATCTCCTATCACAAGCCAAGTCCAAAATAACACTCCATAAACGTGACTTAGCAGATGACTCCTTGTGTAAATTAGCAAGTCTGAGATACATTCACAGGAACCATAGTTAAAGGTTGTCAAACAATTAGAACCGTTTGAATGCTTACAGATACAGTTTGTTAGTTTACATTGAAGGCAAGGAACATTAAAGTTTAAATCTTGTTAACATCTCCAAACAACAAAACAAAAAGAATTTACATACACAGTTACAGGGCCTCTCAAGAGTTCCTAAAGCAAGCTTGTTTTGGTCTGCTGAAAACCAGAGTCACAGCAAAGTTTCACAGTTAGTCCTCTTTTTCATTTTTCCTGATTTTGTTGAGAATTGTCCTTATTGATAGAACAATCAAGTCCAGTCCATTGTATAAGAGGTTTCTCCACATGATGTCTTATCCCAGGAGCAGAATGAAACAAAAGCAAGTCAGGAGCTTATGTTCAATACAGCTTTTCAGCCTCAGTCAGGGCAGAATTTACGATTGTCTACAGTGGGACCATCTTCCTTCTGGGGAACAACTCCTGCAAATAGTACCAGCCTTTTTGGGATCGACCTGGCTACTTCTGTGTCCTGTGGAAAAACACAACATTCCATCTTTCCCATATTAATATGGGGTCAGGGCCCTGCCATATTCCAGTAATTGGATATTTCCATTTTACTTGGGCATAATTATCTTTGGCATTATGATGTCACAATCGATCCACTGCAGAACGGCCTTGTATATCCACATTCAAAAAATTTAAAATAAAGAGAGCATGATTAATATAATTCTGTGGTGTTTGTAGATATAGCTCCTCCCCCCTTTTTATTTTTTGCAGTTGGTTCTTAAGAGATCCATGGGCTCCGTCCACAATTCCTTGGCCTTGAGGATTATATGGAGTGTCCATTTTATGACTTATTTGTGCACAAAAACGCTGAAAAACGAATCATATATCTGGAGTCATTATCAGTTTTTATAATGGAAGGAATAACAATTGCAGCAAAACACTTTAAGCAATGACTGATAACATGTTTGGTGGCTTCTCCTGTTAAGGGAGTTGCCATGATAAATCCTGCAAAAGTGTCAATTGTTACATGAACATATTTTAGTTTCCCAAATTTTGGGACATGAGTTACATCCATTTGCTACAAATGATTGGGAGTCAAGCCTCTAGGATTGACACCATAATGAGGTACATTAAAATGTTCAGGACAAGAGGAACATGATCTTACAATTTGGTTTCTCTGGTAATATTAAATTGTTTTCTTAAGCTCTTGCAATTTTGATGATGTAATGCGTAAGAATTTTGAGCCAATTCTTCTTGGGTTAATACAACCAAACATGTGGATTAATCTGCTAAATTATTTCCTAAATTGAAAGGTCCAGGAAGCCCTGAATGAGCTCCAATATGTCCTACATAGCAAGGCTGCACACAGCTCGAAATATTTTGTTTAATCTCTCTAAATAGATCTTGTATTTGTTTATTAGCTGTATTAACATATGTTACAGTCTCTAGGACTTGGAAGGCTTTAGCTATATAATGGCTATCAGTTTACAAGTTGAAATAGGTAGAAGCTATATTTTTAAAGATTACAGAAACAGCTCATAATTCTACAACTTGAGCTGAGGCTGGCAATATTTGCAAAACAAAAGCTTGTCATTGTAGTACATATACAGCTTTTCCATTTAAAGATCCATGTGTGAATACTGTTGGAACTTGAGGTATTGGCTCTTGTTTAATTACTTTAGGAAATACAAAAGCATGCTGATTGGCAAATTGAAGTAACTTATCTTTTGCATAATGATTGTCAATATGTCCTAAATAATGAGCAAAAGCTATGGCGTAACAATCTGCATTTTGAAAAAGCCAGTCTACTTGCTGTTTGGTAAAAGGGACTCCCATTAAGGCAGGCTTTCTAACAAAATAGTTGTAACATTCTGTGCAAGCCATTTGAACTAAAGTAGCCACTGCTTAAGAATATGGTGTCAGTGTTAGGCCCAGCAAAAGCCTAAATATAAGAAGGTATGAAGAGAACTCAGAAAACTAATCATCCATCCATGCAAAAACACAAGAGACTCTTCTTAACCATTGCACAATGGGGTCATCCCTGCTGGTCAGCTAGGAGTGGCACCGGGAGACAAAGACCTTGGGTTTTTAAAAGACACAAAGCAGGAATCTCCTGGGGTAGCCTTCTTGGTGATTTAGGATTGGATGAAGTGTTTAACTTTTAAATAATTGGTCAGTTCTGGTCACCCTTAGGTCCAGTCAGCCCTGTCATAAATATCTGATCGTCAAGTCAGTTTGGAATTTCCTGCCATCCACAGTTAAATGTGGGAGGGTGATTAACTCCTCCCATGTCTTTTCTGAGGAGTGGGGGTAACAGGTTTTGGATCAAAGGTCAGGAGAAGGATTGGGGCCATTTGGCCCAGTTTCCAATCAAAGCCCATCTCACCAGCGCCAGCTGGTGATTTTTTCTCCATTTAGTAGAGATCTCTGCTTGTTCTCTTCCTTATCTCTGCCCTCACAGATGGCTAATGTCAGGAACTTTTACATTCCTCGGTTCTCTGGAGAAGCACTAAGAGGCTTTAATTAACATGGGCCTAAAACTTGCAAATATAAGTTATAAGGCAATTAAAAGAAACATAGCTTACAAAGTTAGTCTGATTCTTTCATCAGAACTCGAACAGGAAACATAGGCAAGTGCAACCATAATAATGGAACTTCTAGCCACAATACAGCAGTTGGAGTATGAACAGTAGTCAAAATATACACACCCAATTTTTTTGAATAATCAATATATTGAACATATTGCTTTTCAATAGCTAATTCTATCTTTTGTAAAGCATTATAAGCTTCTTTATTATGTTCCCTTTTTAAACATAGGATCAGCCTCTCCTTTCAAAATGTCAAAAAGTTGTTTTAGCTCCCCTGTAGTTAATTTTAAATGGGGTCTTAACCAATTAATATCACCTAACAACTTTTGAAAATCATTTAAAGTTTTTAGGTTGTCTTTACTTAATTGAATTTTTGAGGCCTAATAGTCTGAGGATATAATTTATATCTCAAATACAAATAGGGTGGTTTTGTCTGCACCTTTTCTGGTGCAACCACTAAACCTAGATCCTTTAAAGCGTGCTCTAAGTGTGTGAAAGCACTTAATAAAATCCCTTCATTTTTATGAGCCACTAAAATGTCATCTATATAATGAATAATATACACAGAAGAATATGCCTCTCTGTTTTTAAAAACAGCTTGAGCCACAACTTTTTGACAGAAAGTCTGTCTGTTTGCCATACTTTGAGGTAATACAAGCCATTGATACCTCTTCACAGGTTCTTTTAAATGCACTGATGGTATGTTAAAAGCAAATCTTTTACAATCTTGAGGAGCAAGAGGAATAGTATAAAAACAATATTTAAAATCTAGTATAATTTAAAAAGTATCTCTAGGTATAGCAGAAGGGGTAAGCAATCCAGGTTGTAAGGC
The DNA here is from genome assembly GCF_030254825.1 of Meriones unguiculatus. Taxonomy (NCBI): domain Eukaryota; kingdom Metazoa; phylum Chordata; class Mammalia; order Rodentia; family Muridae; genus Meriones; species Meriones unguiculatus. The sequence continues at coordinate 26,705,789 of NW_026843710.1, read as the reverse complement.
TCCCATTAATTTTGTGGTCTCATTTACTTTTCTGAGTTCTTGTAAAAGTCTACATTTTCCTTACTTCTTTTTTATAATAAAAATAGGGGAATTCCAAGGTGAGTGTGATGGAGCAATATTGCTGCTATCAAGCTGTTCCTGTACTAACTGCTCAGTGGCTTTAATTTTTTCAAGGGAAAGAGTCCACTGATTCACCCACACAGGAACATCTGCTTTCCATGTTATGGGATCTGCATGGGGTACAGATCGTTCAGTGACCTGCCCTAAAAATGACCCAACCCCTTTTTAAAATTTTTTGGGATAGGTATTAATTGCTGAGCTATGCCTTGTCCAGATTTTTCCAATCCTGAATTAAGCATCTGATTGGTAACTGCATTGCTATGACTATAAAGGTATGCCTTCATATTACTCATCACATCTCTACCCCATGGATTAACAGGAAGGCCAAGGATAATGAATGGTTTAAAAGTTCCCTCGTGTCCTTCCTCATCTTTCCAAATTAACTCATCACTACTTTGTTAAAGACATTGGCTCTGTCCTATTCCTCATAACTGTGTAGTAGAGGATTGTTTAGGTCAAAGCATAGGCCACTGATCAGCAGTTAAGACAGAGACATCAGCTCCTGTATCCAATAACCCTGTAAATTTTCTTCCATTAATTTGTAACACTAGCTCAGGCCAATTGGGACCAATAGCTTGTACCCAATAAGTATCAGAGGATCCAAAACTCCTTTCATCTCCTTTCCTATCCTTTTTACTTGCATTTTTTTGTCTGAACTTGGGGGACCAATATTAATTGAGTTAATCTTTGACCTTGATTTATTACAGAAATTCCATTTGGAAAGTGTGTCATAACTTTTATCTCCCTTCAAAAATCACCATCAATTACTCCAGGAGCTACTAAAATTTCCTGCATAATAGTACTACTTCTTCCTAATAATAGTCACACAATCTCTCTAGGTAATAATGGACCATAAACTCCCATAGGTAGGGCTTGCATCCCCATTTCAGGAGTTAATACTGTGTAAGCAGAGGAACTGAGGTTCAGTCCTGTACTACCTGTGGTTGCTCTACAGAGGTCCTGAATGGATTTTCTTGCTGAGGGATCATGTTCTGTAGTGCCCCATAATATTGTTGTGGGGCCTGGGGCTGGTCCCCTTTCCAACTTCCCTGTATTAAAGGGTTCCCTACAGCTTCTCTATTAGACTTACACTCATTAGCCCAATGCTTTTCTCTTTTACATTTTGGACATAGACCGGGTTCCTTTTGACACCTTTTGTTCTTACTAGCACCAGCACAATTTTTTCTTTAATATTCCATTTGCCCACAACCATAACAATTTCCAGATACTCTATTCTTTGGGCCTGAAATAAAATTTCTTTAATAGACTTCCCCTGTAGGGCTGTAGCCATCGCTCCTTCTTGAGTATAAGATGGTCCCATGCTGAACATAACCTAATATATTCAGAAATATCTCCTTTCTTTCTAATGGGTCTCAAGGCTGCTTGACAAGCACTGTTAGCATTCTCATAAGCCAATTGTCTTACTACTAATAATCCAGACTTTTCATCACTTACAAGTCTGTTTGCTGCTTGCATTAATCTTGCCACAAAATCTTTAAATAACTCATCAAGTCCTTGACAGATTTTAGACAAATCCTCCACCTGTCTTACTGCTTGTGGAAGTTTATTCCAGACCCTCCAGGCAGCAGTATTTACCTGAGCATATATGGCCACATCAAAATCCAATTGTCCTATTTCCCTGTAGATTCCTTCTCCTACAAGCATGTCATAAGTTACAGAAATTCCCTGAGCTAGATTAAGTTCAGCTGTAGCTTGACAATGCTCTGCAAATTCTGACTCCCATAATAAATTATCTCCTCCTGATAAGCATGCTCTTGCTACCTGTTTCCAGTTCCCTGGGCAGAGGGCCTCAGTGGACATGGATTCCAGAAGAGCCAGGGTGAATGGTGCTGTATGACCATATTGGCAGCATGCAGATTTTAATTCTCTTATTTGTTTAAAAGGAGCATGGACTCTTGCCATACTACCCTGTCCATCAGGTTGCTCCAGAACAGGAAAACCATAAAATTCAGTAACATCTTCTCATTTTGCCTAGCTTCTTGTGAAGAAGCTTGCAAAGGGGATAGTGTTGCCCATACAATGGACATAGGAAAAGATCCCCCTGTCTTTTGGGGCACTGCAACTGTAGCACTCCCAGGAGGAGGGTCCAAATCCTGCAACCAATGATGGGATTGGAGGGGGAGATTGAGCTTCATTTTCCCTAGTAGTTAATTCTCTATTTTTTTTTCCTCCAAGCCATACTCCAGTCTTTTAATTTCTTTTTGCCAAGGCTTACACTTTTTAACATGCATAGTCTGAATTGGAGGCTATCTCTCAGAGTAATACTGATCTGGTTCTTCCTCCAACTCTGCAACCTTATTAGGATGTAAGTCTTCCTCAAAGTCTCCTTCTGGCAAGAAATTACTGTCATCAGGAGGGAAATATAACTCCTCTGGAGGAGCTGATGGTATAATATCTTTTTTTTTCTTGAAGCCTGCGATCTTTCTAACCTCCTTCTCTCTGAGCCTGAAAGTTTAGCTTTCTCACTTTCCTGCTGCTTATACAGACTACCTTTAATTAAGTTCCACACAGAAAACACTAGGCTAATGCCTTGTCCCATTTTTATTTTTGGATTTACTCACCATACCCTTTCTACTTAATGATGTGAGTTCTCCAACAAACTCTGTGTCCTTCACTGATTCCCTGTATCTCAAGTCCCATGTCTGGGCACCAATCTGCCAGAGCCCACCAGCAGAGTCAAATGGTTCTTGAGTTAGGAATGAGGATTAAAATTAATAGACTAATACACAACACGCAGGAGACTTTTTAAGAGATTCCAGACTCGATCAGCCACAGCAGCCTTAGCAGCAGCAGCCTTAGTAGCAGCCCGATTTTTTTATTGCAGAGAGCTTTTAAGCCAGAGTAAAAAAAGCCCAGAACAATGGGTTAAATTCACAAGGAGATGAATCCAGAGGTGTGATCTTCACAAGCTAGCCCACCTGCTGTCACAAGCAAATTCTTCCCTGACTTCAGTGAAGGCCTGGTAAAAGCAGTCTTTCCACTGAGATTTCAATATCAAAGCAGCTGCCAGAACCAAGGCTCACAACAGCCTGTGTTGCTCTAAATTTCTGTAGCATGACCTGGCTCAACAACTCAATTAACTGCCACCCAATCTCTTCAGTGGAAGACTAGTTTGGTTACAATATATGGCCCATTGGAACTTTATCCCCCACTATTAGGAGACTGCCTAATAAGTGAATACATACCATATTTGGCTTTCTACATTTTAGTTACTTCACCCAGGATGATTATTTTTTTTCTGCCTCCATTCTTTTGCCTGAAAGTATAATGATGTCATTTTCTTAGCAGAATAATACCCCATTAAGGGAATAATCCACATTTTACCCAAACGGTATTGTAACTCCAGTTCTTTAGATCTTTGAAGTTGCTGGGACTTTAATCAATGTTTTTAATGAGAAACTGTCATAATAACTATGTTCCTTTAGCCTTGAAGTCTATCCATCCTCTTCCACTTCCTGATGATTTGAATTGCAATGTCTCCTTGAAGTTCACCTATTTAGAAGATTAGTCGACAGAGAGGAAATATCTAGGAAAGGTTAGATGGTATACCCTTGTTAGATAATGTAATTCCTATTGGATTTATATTATAGGATGGGATGCTTTGAGGTTGATATGCCAATGAAAGTGAACAGACATAATTGAGTCTCTGTCTCTTGGTCTCTTTCAATTTATATCTTTGTTTCTGTATGTCTTGGACTCTATTTCTGAATCTGTCCTCTAGCTCTTTCTCTCACTGACTGCCATTTATAGTTTAGTATAAAAAGCTGTCAGTTCAGCTGAATGACTAAAACAAGATGACTGCTTACTGACATGATATGGTGGAATGGTCTCTGTAAATTATAAGCAAGGTCGCAATTAAATGATTTTTGTAAAGAGAGTTGCCTTGTTCAGGGAGCGTTTTCACAGTAAGTGTTAGTATTTTGGAATACAACCTGCTCCTGTGTTACCCAGCAACCTATGATGTCATCATGTGTCGGCAGCCAGGTGGCCATACCTGGAAGGCTAACCCTGACACTATGGTCTCTCTCTTACACTCTCTCTCTTTCTCTCACACACACTCTTTCTCTCTCTCACTCTTATACTCTTTTTCTCCCTCTTTCTCTTCCCTTTCCCCTTCCCTTTTCTTTCTCTCCCCATGTCCTGCTCCCCCTCCCTCCTAATAAACTTCTTTCAGAGAATATTGGTTAACCAGCCTCATGCTTTTTAATGAATAATAACATTGGTGCCGAAACTGGGAAGGGCTCTCCTAGCTTTGCTAGGGTCCCTTTCAGACTCCTGTAATCTAACAGGATGGTTACAACCTATTTTCTCCTAAAAATCTCTACTTTTCTCACAACTGCCCTCATGCCCATGGTTAGTTGTTTCTTGGGCTGCTTCTGCTCTTCCCAGGCTTGGCGCTGTCCTGCCAATTCCAATCTGACACTGTGGCAGGGGCTCTCCGAGAGGCCCAGCTATGTAGGTCTGGTTCTGGTTGGAGACTGGAGATGCCCAGTGCAGCCCCAGAAGGACATGGCAAGACTGTGCGCTGGGGATGGCGGGGGGAGGGGAGGATTGACTGTGGGTGCTCAGCAGCTCCCTGCTCCCGCTGTGGCCTGCGCGCCCGTGTTGTCTGCACAGCCACCCTGCCTGCTTGGCCACAGACAGCAAGGCCTGCCCTGGCTGCAGAGCATACAGCCCAGGGCTGAGAGTCCCAGCTACACAGCAGCTCCTGCTGCAGTGGCTCTGGTGGCAGCGAAGGCCAGCCCTGCTCTAGCTTGGATCTCTGTGCTGTCTGCAGTAGAGTGGTTTGGTAAGAGGGTAGGTGCTCTACCCAGGTCCCCTCGAGGGAGGCAAGCTAAAGGGACTCTGTGTGTTTGCTATTCTGGCACCAAGCTTGGGGGATACACGCTGATTTAAAATCAATCTTAAAATCTTGGCGTGCTGCTCTGGGTAAGACAGTTCTAAAAAATCAGCACAGTCAGGAAATTTTTAAATTAACTGCGGGATCACTGGAAGGTGTCATGTTTGCTTTGGGTGGAAGTGGGCATAGCTATTGCGCAAACCATTCACTTAAAGTGGTGCAGCGCCATCTTAGGTTCAGGCAAGGAGGCTCTGCCTCCTGCGCACCCTGCCGGGCAGCGATCTCTATGCACTTTCCCTGCTCCTACCAAGCTGTTTCTCTGTGTGCTTTCTTCTAAGAGGCATTTCCCAAGCTTTAAGAAAAAAAAATGAAATAAAATCTTTTCTCCCTAATTTCTGTACACTTTACTCTTTACTCTTATATTTTAAATTCCTTATGTAATGCTTTATATAATCTTCTCATTTGGTTTGCATTTATAAGTCTTAATCATAATTAACTGTTTATCTTATCTTTTAGACTAGGTCACAACAATGAGCCTCATTTCAAGTTGGTATGCATTTTTACAAAAATTCAAACTTGCATTTTACTATCCTATAATTCAACCCTGCTTCAAATAAATTTTATGTAATAATAAAATTTCAAAGTTATAAATATCTATTCAAATTAATTTAGCTTATGTGTTGCTGAAATATAATTTTAAGATTGCTTTATACTGTTCTGCTCAGAAGTTCATTATTACATACAGATTGTTTACCAATGTTCAAAATTAAGCTCTATTAATTTTAGAGGTATTTATTTATGTTAAAACTAGGTCAATTGAATGCATCTCTATCATCACAGGGTTAAAATATACTTGGTTAATTTTAAAATTTGTTTATACTGTTATGCTATATTGTTGGTTTTAAACTTATAGCTCAAGGGTTTGTTATTATGTACAAGTTGTTTACTAATATTCTAAATTACAATCTATTAATTTAAATATATTTATATTTAAACTGGGTCAATTTCCTGTATCTCTACTATCAAAAGGTTAATATAAGCTTGGTCTTGTTCTTTTAAAATTATGTTATTAATCTTTTAAAGTATAGCCTTAGACTATTATAAGCTATAAACTTTTATATATTAAATCATACAAAAACTCTTGTGCTTTCACTTTAATAAATTATATTCATGACTTTTAAGGTTCTAACTTAGCAAGGATAAAACCTAAAGTCCTGGTTAATATTTACTCATCAACAAATGCAAGTTAATAGTCATCTCAGATACATATTTATAGTCCTGCAGATGCAAACATGGTCTCACTGCAATTTTTAATAAACAGCTGAGGATGGTCGTTGAGTCACCATATAGGAGTTCGTAAAAATAATGAGCCATCCTGAAAGGCTCTAGACCTAGCTGCATTCAGAAGCAGCTGGCATTCCCGCCAAAACAGAAGTTTTCATAGCCAAAAGTCCATTCTGCCAGGTGACATTTCAAATGCTGGTCCCACTGCTGACATGCCAAAGCTGGCTGCTGGTAAACTGGCCTCCGGAAGTCAAAATGCTCCCAAGCAGGCTTGTCCTCTGTGCCCAGCCATGGAAGTTCAACCAGCACAAGAACCCAGATACTTCCAGCCTTCTAGCTCGTTGGCCTGGCCAGAGGGCAGGTGGCTCCTCGACTTGGCAACCTCCACAGCTCTTACACATGTCTGTTTTTGACCTCAGAATGAGGTCCCATGGACATATTGCCAACTTCTGTTGGGAGACTTCAGGTGCCTTCCCAGTTCTCTTCATATGCATGAGACCAGGTCTTAAGCCTAAGTCCTTGAGCTGCTATTTTCAGGCCTGGACACAGTCCAGACTCAAGAAACAGGCCTAAGTGAAACCTTTTACCATCCCTTTAGCTAAAGGACAAAAATGTTCATAGCAGTTTCAACTATGTCCCATGGTAAATAACTAAATACAAAGGTCCCTCTCAAAAAACATTTTAAAAGATGTTTAAAGGTTAATAAATACAAGTTATACATATTTGAGAGTCTTAAAATGTGTCTTAAGATTGATAATGCAATTGATAAATGTTTTAGTGTCTAAAAATGTTTTAAGGTTGGTAAATGCAAGTTATAAAGGTTACAAGGTCTAAGATGATTTAAGGTATCTTAAAAAGGTAAAATGGCTTAATATTTTCTCCTGTTGTTATGCTACTGTTGTATTGACTGTCCAGAGTTTTAACCTTTATCAATAGGGCTCTAATTTATCAATATGACTCTGATACAAAAAAAAAATATTCCACTATACCACATACTATTATGGTTCTAAGCTCAAGATTGTAAGTCTCCATAATATCTATGCTTATAATAAAAGTTAAGATCAAGTGATTTTCCCTTTTACTTCATAAAAGTCTTATGCATTTTCAGAGCTCACCTTAAAAAATACTTATGCTATTAACACAAATATGTATGTCTACTGAACTTTTCTACAATGCACATACAATTTATAATACTAACATGTCTAAAGTTTAATCTCCTTCTTAAAACTTAAAAGTATTTCTTGTAAGCTGCAGAAAGTCCACCTAAATCCACCTCTCAGGTCAATTGGACTCCAGATAAGTACTGTGCTTATTGCCTATCTCAAAAGGTGGTTTCCCTGGTTTTGGGCCTTCCTTTCCTGGCTACCAGACTGCTATTTACTGCATGCAACAACTGGCTGGATTGGTGAGTTCTGCTTATTGACCAGCCACTAGATTGGTGAGTTCACTACATTTTCTCAGCATAAACTTCTCTCTTCGTAGGGGAAGCTTGACCACAGAGCTCCATCAACTTTGTACTATCTTTTGAGATGGAAGGACCCCCCCCAGCCATAGCCTTTACTATCTAGGTTTGACCCTCTATGCTGACATCCATTTTAGGGCCTCATTCTTCATTGGGCAGTATGTCCCCTCTCGCACACGGTTCCTTCTTTTCCTTGCTTGCTTGCTCATGAGATGGTCCTCCCTCGAACAGGGATCCTTCTCCTCATCTCTTGCTTACTCGTGGGAAGACCTAGCACTAGGCAAACCATCATGCTCTGGCCATGCCTCACTGGGCACTGCACCCTGGTCTCTGGCCAAAAGCTGAGGAGCTATTGGACCAGGTAGGATCACTCTTGCTAGGAGTCACACCTTCCCATTGGGACATCTCTGAAAGATTGTTTGACTTTTCTACCCCCAATGGGAGATGCCCAGATGCCCTTCCCTTTAGACAGGATGCCCTCTGGAGAGTTTCAAGTTTCTACACCAGATGGCACCAGAACCTCTAAGATTACATGCTTCTGTAACCAAACCATACCTCAATGACAGATCAAAAACAGCCTTCTTTAAATATTGCCCATGATTGGGTGAATAAAGGTCCCCCAGGTAGACAGAGGTTCCCATGTACAAGCATCATTGATCCAAACCTTCTGTTCCTGTTTGTTCTACCAAAAGTTTTCAATGTTTACCTACAGGATTTTCTTCATAACCTATTCAACTTTATCTTTTGCATATATATGTGTTTCACTGTCCTGCCTGACACAGATGTTTCCTATAGCCACAACAGTGCCAAAGCAGCTACAGGTGTTCAATTCTGACCTCATTGACTTCCAACAAGCTGGACCTGCACCTTCCCTCCCAGCCATGGATATTCTCACAGACCCTGGAAAGAATCATAACAGGATATTTTTCCTGGACTTGGCCAACATTTCAGCCTTTTGACTTTCCTATAGCACCTTCAGTGTCAGCAGGAAGTAGCCAGAAGAGAATCTATAGCCATTATTCACTTGTTGTTAACAAAAGGCTAAAATGGTGTGCTTCAATACCAGGACAAGTAGCTCCAGGTTCTCCCAGTGTTCCTCAGTCCCTACCTGCTGCCTTGCATGGCTGGCAACTCTCTCTATTGACAACCCTCTGCCCTAAATTTTCTAGGGCAGAGGCTTCAATTACTCTTGACCTTGCAATTTGATCATTTTGTTGCTATAATTCTTCTTTCTCTCAAACCCTTGCATAACAACCAAGAGCTGCTTCCAATGACCCTAAGCTATTATACTTTAACTTACCTTATAGAAAGCAGCCCAAGCTCCTTATTTTTTAATTATAGAAAAAGGGAGGAATGTTTGTATTTTGGAATACAACCTGCTCCTGTGTTACCCAGCAACCTATGATGTCATAAAGTGTCACCAGCCAGTTGGCTACACCTGGAAGGCATGGTTACCTTTCCCATTAAAGGGCTAACAGCCACATGTGCTCTCTCTCTCTTACACTCTTTCTCTCTCTTACACTCTTGCTCTCTCTCACTCTTACTCTCTCTCTCTCTTTCTCTTGTGGTGCCCCCCATTCCTCTTCACTTTTCTCTCTCTCCCCATGTCCTGCTTCCCCCTCCCTCCTAATAAACTTCTTTCAGAGAATATTGGTTAAGCAGCCTCATGCTTTTTAATTAATAACAGTAAGTAGTTCACTGACTAAGGACATATTTGTGCATTTAAAAAATAATAACAGAATCTGCCATAATGTGAAAGTCACATGTCAAGGACAACTTGAAAGAAATATGTGACACTTTTTTTCTGAACTAAAAGTCTTGGACACAGGAACTGTCCTCTCTGGCTGATGTGCTTTTGCTGTGCTTATTGAGGCCTGAAGGGCTGACTACCCTTTCACTGTAGCATGCTGTCCACTTGGCCTTTTTAGTTACTGGATCCTGAAACTCTTACTGGCTTTCATCTGTTGCATGACATCATTCCCCCTCTCAGCTTATCAACACCTGAGAAAATCTTGAGTTTTCCATGGAGATGAGAAAACAAACATTCCTCACTGTCCAGCATCTCTGATCCTGTACACATGTGACATTTCTTGTGAAACCCAACAAGCCTTTATATCATCCTTTTATCCCAATCCCGCACCTTTACTCCTGTTTTACCTCTGTGACAATTTCAAGGAGGATATGAAAACTTAATGTTTATTGAAATGGTCAGCTTTCTAAGTAGGGAAGTTTCATAGTGATGTGGGATTAAGGGGAATGTACAGAATGACAATGTGCTCTCCAACTCTGTTCTTGGATCTGAAGTTTCCTAGGTTGTAACATTGAACTGAGTAGTTAATCATGTCCTCACTAAATGTACCTTCACATTCTGATTGATTTAATAGGCTGAAAGGCTCAAGGGTTTCCTGGGGTATTGTGTCTTTAAGAGCAGGGAAAAGTGAAGGATACCAGACAATTCCTGAGACTGTTTCGCTGAAACAAAGATTGCTGAGTGTAAAAGGAGAACTGAGGGGAAAAAAACATTTGACAGATGCTGCTCCTAATAAGTGAATACATACCATATTTTCCATCTGCATTTTAGTGACTTCACCAAGGATGATTTTTTCATGGTTCCATCCATTTGCCTGAAAATATCATGATGTCATTTTCTTAGCTGCATAATGCTCCATTATGGAAATATTCCATATTTTTCCCAAAGGAGATTGTCCGGCCAGTTCTTTAGTCTTTGGAAGTTGTTGGGCCTTTTATTATTGTATTGAATGACAAACTTTCAGGATAACTATGTTCTTTTTCCCTAGAAGTCCCTTCTTATTCTTCCACTTATTGGTGGTTTTAACTTCAGTATACCATCAAAGCCTATATATATATATATATACATGTGGAAACCCCAGTGAGGAAATGTCTGGGAAGGGTTAGGAGTTAAGACATTGTTAGATAATATAATTCCTTTGTTTCCCTGATTTCTTTTTCAGGCCTATTGTCTTTTGTATACAGGAAGGCCACTGATTTTTTTTTTTTTTTTAGTTAATATGCTGAGTTAATACTCTGCTGAAGTTGTTTTTCAGCTGTAGGATATCCCTGGTAGATTTTTTGCAGTAACTCGGGTATACTATCATCTGTAAACACTGATACTTTGACTTCTTCCTTCCTGATTTGTATCCTCTTGATCTTACTCAGTTTTCTTATCGCTCTAGCAAGGAATCCAGAACTACACTGAAGAGATATGGAGAGAGTGGGCAACCTTGCATTGTCCCTGATTTCAGTGGAATGGCTCTAAGTTTCTTTTTGTTTAGTTTGATAATGGCTATAGGCTTGCTCTTTATTGCCTTTACTATAATTAGATATGTGCCTTGTATCCCTGATCTTTCCAATAGTTTATACATGAATGGATATTGTATTTTGCCTAATAATGTTTCAGCATCTAAAGAGATTTTCATGTGTTTTTTTTTTTTAATTTTTTAACATGGTGGATTACATTGGTGGATTTCCATATACTGTATCACCCCTGCATACATGGGATGAAGCCTACTTGGTCATTGTTGGGAGCGTGACTCAGCGGCCTGCTTTGATATTTAAATCTCAGCGGAGAGATGGCTTTTAGGAGGCCCTTACTAATGGCAGAGGAGAATTTGCAAGTCCATCTCCTTTTGTTTGTGACAACAGGTGGGATAGCTTGTGAGGGTTACACCTCTTCTTCACGCTCCTTGTGCAAATTGACCTATTGTTCTGAGATGTTTTACTGGCTAAAAGTAACTCCTCAAAAAATAAAGTGGTCAGAAGGCTGGAGGCAGAGGAGGAGGAAGAGACTTGAGACTTGCTGCTTGCTGTAGCAGCCTGCCTTTTGCTGTGGCTGTCAAGTCTGGACCTTTAAAAAGTTTCCTGTGTTCGGTGTGTTTATTTTATTAATTTTAATCCTCACTCCCAACTGAAGAACCATTCAAATCTGCTGGCTGGATCTGGCAGGTCATATTGGAGGATATCTTTGATGTGTGCTTGTATTTGGTCAAAAACATAAAGTACCTTGGTATGAACCTAACCAAGCAAGTCAATTAATTTTATGAAACTAATTTCATGATTCTGAAGAAAGAATTAGAATAAGATATCAGAAGATGGAAAGATTTCCATGCTCATGGCTTGGCAGGAATAACATAGTAAATATGGTGATCTTACCAAAGCAAACTAAAGATTCAATGAAATTCCCATCAAATCAACACAATTCTTTACAGATCTTGAAAGAAAAATTCTCAACTTCATATGGAAAAACAAGAAGCCCAGAATTTCTAAAACAATCCTCTACAATAAAAGATATTTTGGAGGTATCTCCATCCCTGATCTCAAGCTGTACTATAGAGCAACAATAATTAAAACTGCTTGGTAGTGGCATAGAAACATAATGGTGCATAATGTAACCAAATAGAAGACCATGAAATAAACCCACACACTTACTGATTTTTGACAAAGTTGTCAAAACAATAAAATGGAAAAAAAAAGATAGCATCTTCAACAAATGGTGCTGGTCTAACTGGACATCTATATGTAGAAAAATGCAAACAGATTCATACTCATCACCCTGCACAAAACTAAAGTCCAAGTGGATCAAAGACTTCAACATAAAACCTGATACATTAAGTCAGTTAAAAGAACAAATGGGGAAGAGCCTTGAAATCATTGTCACAGAAGACAACTTCCTGAGCTATACTGTTGGTGTTATGTTGGTGTTACTGTTGGTTACTCTAAGAGCAACAATCAATAAATGAGACCTCATGAAATTAAAAATCTCCTATAAAGCAAAGGACACTGTCATCAAAACAAAATGAATGCCTACAGGTTGGGAAAGACTCTTCACCAAGTCTCTTTGTGACAGAGGGCTAATATCCAGTATATATAAAGAACTAAAGAAGTTGGAAAGCAACAAATCAAGTAATCCAATTAAAACATGGGGAACAGAGCTACACAGAGAATTCTTGATAGAAGAATATCAAATGGTTTGGAAACACTTAAAAGAAATGTTCAACATCATTAGCCATCAGGGAAATGCAAATCAAAACGGCCCTGAGATTTCACCTTACACCCATCACAATGGCCAAGATAAAAAACTCAAGTTACAGCAAACGCTGGAGAGGTTGTGGACAAAGAGATACCCTACTCCACTGCTGGTGGGAATATAAACTTGTACAACCACTCTGGAAATCAATCTGGCGCTTTCTCAGACAACTAGGAATAAAACTTCTCAAGATCCATCCATACCACTAGGCATATATCTAAAAGAGGCTCAAATTCACAATAAGAACATTTGGAAAACCTTGTTTGTAGCAGCTTTATTTATAATAGCCAGAACCTGGAAACAACCCAGATGTCCCACAATGGAGGAATGGATACAGAAATTGTGATACATCTACACAATTAAAAAAAAAATGAAATTTGCAGGTAAATGGTGGATCTGAAAAACATCATCCTGAATGAGTTTTCCCAGAAGCAGAAAGCCAAACAGTATATACTCTCTCATATTGACATATAATATAGGATAAACCCACTAAACACTGTACAACTAAAGAAATTAATCAAGAGGGAGGACTCTGGAAGAAATGCTCAATCCCCATCCAGAAAGGCAAAGAGGATGGAAATCAGAAGAAGGGAAAAATTTAGGAGCCACCGAGGGCCTCTGAAAGGCTCTGCCTTGCAGTCTATCTAAGCAGATTCTGAGACACATAGTCAACTGTTGGTCAGAGTACATGGAATCTAAAAAAGAAGTGGGTAATAGTAAGATCTGAAGAAGACAGGAACTCCACAAAGAGAGCTACAGAACCAAAAAATCTGAGCACAGGGTCTTTCTTGAAACTCATACTCCAACCAAGCTCCATGCATGGACATAACCTAGAATTCCTGTACAGATGTAGCACATGGAAGTTCAACGTCCAAGGTGGTTCCAATAGTAATGGGAAGAGGGACTGCCTCTGACATAAACTGATTGGCCTGCTAATTGATCTCCTCTTCTTGATGGGGAAGCAGCTTTACAAGATCATAGAGAAAGACAATGCAGCCACTCCTGATGAGATCTGATAGTCTAGGATCAGAAGGAAGGAGAAGAACTCCCCTGTTAGTAGACATGGGGAATAGCATGTATGGAGAAAAGGGAGGGAAGTTGGGACTTGGGGGGAGATGGAGGGTTTTTTTTGGGGGGGGGATACAATATGAATAAAGTGTAATTAATTAAAATTAAAATAAAAAAACATTTAAAAATGTAATTCTTTTTGGCGTTATATTATAGAGGGTGTGATTGCAGGTTGATATGGCAATAAAAGTGACCAGATAAAGGGAGTCTCTGTCTCTCAGTCTAGGTCAATTTATATCTTTGTTTCTGTTGGTCTTGGTCCCAATATTTCTGAATCTGTTTCTGTAGCTCTTTCACTCTTTTGCTCTCTCTGTCTCCCACTCTCTGCCTGTTACTTGTGGTTCAGTATGAAAAGCTCTCAGTTCTGATGAAGGACAACAAAATTTGCTTGGTGATGTGACATCATGGATGTTCTATGAAAAATATAAGCAAGGTCCCAATTAGATGATTTTTGTAATCATGGTTGCCATGGTCAGGAAGCATTTTCCCAGTAAGTAATTCACTGACTGAGGACTTACCTGTGCTTTTAACAAATAATAATGTAAGCTGTGATAATGTGAAACTCTTATGTCCAGGACTTGTGACTTTATTAATGACCACTTGAAAGAAATATGTGACACTTTCCTTGAACTAAGAGTCTTTTACACAGGAACTGTCATCTCTGGGTGGTATGCTTTAGCTGCCCTGATTGAGGCCTGAAGGGCTGACCCCATTGTGCAATGGTCAAAATAAACCGCTTGCAATTTTACATCGAGGAGATCTGCTCTTTTGAGTTCTCTTCACCCTTTCTGAAAATTAGGCTCGTGCTGGGCCTAACAGTATGGTGCATTGCCTGGGAAACTAAGATACTGAGGAGAACCCTGGACACTGGCTATCAGAAGACTCATCTGAGCTCAGAAGTAGGTACAGCAGTTGTCCTTGTCCTATGTCTCTTATATGTTACATGTTTGTTCTGAATTCTAGTTATAATGACACTGGCAGTGTCAGGTTTCTGTCTTTCCTGAAGCTTTGATTTTGGTCTGGCTTGCGAGCATCCGTAGAAATGGTTCAAGTCCTCTGAGTGGCTTGAGGCCACTTACCTGGAACGGCCCTTTGAGGTAGACAGATATATTGTTAACACAGTCGCAGGGCAACCTGGAGAACACACAGGCTGCCCCTTTCTCTGAACAAGGAGGAGACAGAGGAATTTCCTCCTCCAACCTGTACTGGGAGGGAACAGAGAGATTCTGCTCCCTGAACAACCTGAGTCTGTGCCTGTGAGCCTTGGCCTAATAAGGTGGAGACTTTTTAGTCTTGAGGTCACAAACGAGACAGCCTATATTCTGGTTTCCTTACTCTTAGTCTTTTGTCTTATTGTTTATTTTTATTGTTGGACTTGGACTGATGATATCTCTGGACGTATATTTTAACATGGGACAGGACATATCAACTCCTCCCCTCTCTGCGTGCCAGCCTTGAAGGGAAATGAGCAGCAGGAGATCATGGAACTGGGAGTTCCAAGGCTGTCCTCCTCCCCCACCCAGGCAGGAGGGGAGAGAATGCACAAAGTGGGCCATGCATGGTGAGCAAGAGGAATGGAGATACTACATGTCTCCTTCCTCCTCCCCTCCCCTGGGCTAGGTTGAGATGGCGCTCAGAGAACTGGCTGGGCAGAATTGGCCTAAGACCCGCCTCCCCAGCTGCTGAGCAGCAGTTCACCCCTCCCCCTTCCTCCTTCCATCCCTTCTCCCATGGGCTGCAGTCAGTGACAGCTCTTAGACAGGGACAGGATGGATAGAGCCACTTCTGGTTCTAAAGATTAAATTGTTTGCACTGATAAATTTTGGCCTATGGTTATTGCTCTGTAAATTCACTCCTAAAGAAGATACTATGTTTTGATATTGCAAAAATGAGTTTTAAAAAATGTTTAGATACTTAAGGTGATAAAACATTTAAAGTTCATTAGGTTTTTAAAGCAATAACCCTTAGGCAGTCTAACAAAAAACAAACAAACCAAAAAACTTGAAACAGTTTCTTAACCCTTTGGGGAGGTCAAAAGAGCTTGGCATTTATTTTATTACTTTTGCAAAATGAAACCAAGCCATGCTGTTTGAGCCAATTAAGAAAACTGCAAGTTATTACAGTGTATCTTGTCAGGATGGTGAAGACCTATAAAATAATTTAGTATATTCTAGACTACTGAGAGAACCTATAAGGATTTTAATGAAAGTTTTTGCGTTGTATAAAAAGCAAGAGAGAAAGCAAAAAGACTGGAAAAATAATTTAAAAAAAAAGGATATCAAAGAGAAAGAATAGCTTGTGTAAAGCAAAAATATCTGGTTAAGCCAGAAGAATGTTATGGAGGGTCCATGTATGTATATGGGGCCAGAGGGCATAAAAATATATGAATAATGTTTTCTTTGGTTCTTTATACCTGAAAATATGATTTGAAAAAAAATACAAAATATGTTATATTTCCTTTAAAAGGCTGGTGATTCTTCATTGCAAAATGTTTTCTTGTGTTCTTTAAAAGAAAAAAAAATTCTGGCTGACAGGTTGATGTGGACAGAATAAGTCATACAGTTTAAAAGTGCTCTATACTGTTGTGTTTGTTCTATACTGTTCTATTAGGCAATTGGTTCTAAAAATATTTGATCCCAGTGTGTGAAGCTTTTTGCTGTTAAGTTTTTTTTTTTTTTTAGGATGGTAAAATTCTTAAGATTTGCTAGCCCCTTTATAAATCATTCCTGATTAAAGGTATTGTTTTAATTTTAGTCCCAAAAGAGCAGATTTCAAGTTACACTAAAGACTGAGCTTTACCTAGTCCCTTTTTTTAGGTTGTTTTCTTTAAGGTTAAATTTAGAATGGGTAACTATAAAATTTGCCTATATGGATCTATTTGAAATTTGTTTCTAAATCATGCATCTAAAGAATATGCCAGAATTAGAGTAAAACTTTCTGTTTCATAGGATACAGTTAGAGCAGATGATAAAAATAGACAGAGAGAAATTCAGATATGCTGGCCCTCAAGCTTATTAGAGATCTGATGAATATGACATTTTAACATGTATAAGCTTATTGTGTCAGAGAGTCCCAAAATCCTGGCAGTAGCTCCCCAAGGTCTCTGAGAAGATTTGGACACAATGATAGATGACTGCAACTCTGGATTGTGGTATGCTAAACACTGGGCAACACTGCCTCAACTGGCCCACTGCTAGGGATCAGCCAAACCTGTGGACAAAGCCATGGACACCTGAAGAGCTATCATTTCACATTATGAGAGGCAAGGTGAGTTCAATCTCTTGTATTCCTACTTTCCACAGGAGCATCTTCTCATCCTCTATGCCTAATGGCGGGACTGCCTCTGTTTAGGAAACCAGGAGACCACAGGCTCTAGGGACACTGTCTAGGTGATGGACTAACTAGTCATCTCTGTCATTTTGATTGACTCATGGATTGGTACATTTACTTAGCTCATAATTTATCCTTCTCAGGACTCTGATCACATTGAGAACTAGTCTAGAATGCTAGGCTAAGCTAATGGTAGCTTGGCAGCTAAAGAGCAGACAATTAGGTCCACTATGAGCTGATTAGACAGTTATTAGTTATTTAAAACTACTAGGTACTGTATCTTTTGTATAAAAATGGAAACAGGTTTGCCCTGCTCATAGGCTTTACATCAGTTGCCAACGTCTTATGATAATAGTTGGATAAAAAGATATAAAGTTTATGTAGGGTCTGAGAATATAGGAGTCCAGGGTATGAAAATCTAAAAAATGTTATTTGGTCTAAAAAAATGTTTTGGGTTGATAAATGAAAGAAAGATTAGAAAGTCTAAATGTTTTAAGATATATAAATATGAATTATAATGATATAAAATTAATTTAAAACATATTAAATACAGAAGATATTTTAGATTTTTTCCTTTTGCTACTCTTGTGCTTATGCTGTTATAAAATTTCAGAAGTTCAGAATCCTGGCATTGATCAATAGAGTTATGATAAGCTGATAGAGCACTGACTGCTTACTACTTAGTCACAAGCTTGAGATTTTAATTTCCTTTGGGTGTTTTCTGGAAATAGACTTAAAGTTGCTTCTCATCATGCTAAAAAGCATCTTTTTAATGTATATATCTGACCCAAAAGTCATAGCTTTTATTATGGTTATTCTTAGTATCTGCCATTTCTGGGGTAGATTTTGACACAGAAATATCTTACACCTATTCCTTCTAGTTGTTTTGTTAAGCAAAATTCAAGAATGCAGGGTATTAATGTAGTCCTGTCTAAATATATGAAAGGTGACTGAGCTCCTTTGATGGCTGATTACCAACAGGGCCCACTGTTAAAGTGTGAGTTTCACACTGTTGACATAATTAAATTGTTCATAAAAGATACAAAACAAACAGCTGACTGGTGCCCATTCCATTGGATATAATTTTACCTGTTACCCTCAGAATGTTATTGTAGTAGATTTGCTGATATGTTACTTTTCTGAGATTTTTAATATATATTTCCTTTTGTGTACTAAAAAAATCATATGAGTTTAAGAAAATAAAAAGGTCATGAGAACTGGATCTGGCTTAGCTCAAACAGATCCCAGATGAGTTGTTCCCTGGTGTTGGGATTCCTTACATTTCCCATTTAATAGAAAATCTTAACTTCTGTCTCTAGTCTGAATTTGTCTCAGCAGATTTTTCACCTGGTTGACTTTATTTTCAGATCATGTATGGGCTGGTGAGCTAAAATCTGGACTTTTTGGAAGCTGACATGACTGTTCCCTCTCTCTTCAATTGGATCAACTAACCAGATACTGTTAAGGACTGCCTCATTGCCCAGCCTTTGACTGGCTCCTAGTAATCTTAACTAAATTAGTAAAAACTTATGATAGGAAAAAAAGGCCATGATTTTGGCATCAAAGTAAGAGATTCTAATATCTTGGATGGAATCACTAAATATCCAGGAGAAATCCTTAAAATCCAGGTAAAAGCAACACCCTGCACACTCAAGGAATGGGACCCTTATTTACTTTGATTGTTTCTTAAACATTTGAACCCTGTATCATGAATCATCTGGTTGTGTTTATTAGGAAAAGGTTTGTGTAGTACAAGTGCTTATGCTAAGACAACATTACCAAAGAGTATATATAACTGGGCATAAAACTGAAACAAAAACCCAGATAATTACAGACTCCCCCAACTATTGACAGGCATTTCAGCCTCTTTCAAACTGAGATATCAACAATCCAATCATCAGAATTGAAGATATTCCAGAAGATGTATCTTCAGTCCATTGTCCCATTCTACAGGCTGAAATGTTGAGTCAAAAGAAAAACAAAATTCTTGAGATAAAATTCTCACTCTGCAGCTAATCATGTTTAAAGCAGTTACAAGGGAAAGGATGAAATGAAAAGATCAGACTAACTTTGTAAACTATATGTCTTCTAAAGCCTATAGATTTGAGTTTTAAGTCCAGGTTAAGCTAAAGCCTCTTAGTACCTTTCCAGAGAACAGAGGAATGTGACAATGTCTGTGATGACAGATATAAAAAAGTGAGCAAGCAATGACCTTCACTCAGCAAAAAGAATGAGCAGAACCTTGTCTTTGAGAGAGTGTTTCTTAGCAACCAACCCAGATCGTCTCAATCCTTCTTCTGAGTAGACAGTGACCTCCAGAAAAAGCCTGCATCCCCAATCTTCAAGGATGAGCTAACCACCCCCACCTATAATTGTAGCTGCATCCATACTTGGCAGGACTGGCCAAGCTTGAGAAACAAAGACTAACCAATTATGTTACTTTATAGTTTCCTCATCCAATCCAGAATTGCCAAAACTGCAACCTCAAAATTCCCTCACTTTATCTTTTAAAAACACAAGACCTTTGTCTCCCAGGGGCACTCTTTGCTGCCCTACAGTGGTGACCCCATTGCACACTGGTCAAAATAAACCTCTTGCAATTTTGCACCAATGAGATCTGTTCTCCTGAGTTCTTTTCATCCTTTATGAATATTAGGCTCGTAATGGGCCTAACAGAAGCATCTTTGTGGATCCAAGAACATGGCACTGATCTATTGGTGGAGGGCAGAAGAGCAACATATTTTAATAACAACAGCCTGGATTGTTTGAAAATTTTTTTAGGAGGCCCTGGCACAACAACTCAAATAACTGCCACCCAATCCCCCTAGTGGAAGACTGGTTTCGTCAAAATAGATGGCCTATTTTAACTTTATCCCTCACTATTAGCAGACATCCTAATAAGTGAATATATACCATATTTGTCTGCATTTTATTTACTTCACTCAGGATGATTTTTCCTGGTCATCAATTTGCTTGAAAATATCATGATGTCATTTCCATAGCTGAATGATACTCTGTGATAGAAATATTCCACAATTTCCCCTAAGGAGATTGTCAGTCCTGTTCTTTCGAACTTGGAAGTTGCTAGGATTTTAATCATTGTATTGCATGACAATTTTTCAGGATAACTATGTTTTTTTTTTTTTATCCTTGAAGTACCTCCATCTTTTTTCACTTCCTGATGATTTGAATTGCAATGTCTCCTTGAAGCTCATCTATTTACATGTTGAGTTCCAATGAGGAAATGTCTGAGAAGGGGTAGAAGATATGGTCTTGTTAGATAATATAATTCCTTTTGGAATTTTATTATAGGAGGGTGTGCTTTGAGGTTGATATGCCAATGAAAGTGACCAGGTAGAAAGGAGTCTCTGTCTCTAGGTCTCTCTTACTTTATAACTTTGTTTCTGTCCATCTCAGACTTGTTCTGTATCTTCTGTCTATCTAGTGCTTTGCCCTTCTGCATGACCCTTGTGGTTCAGTATGCAAAGCTCTCAGTTCTTCTGAAGGTCTACCACAAGATGAATGCATTCTGACATGATATCCTGGATGGTCTCTGTAAAAATATGAGCAGGGTCCCAATTAAAATCTTTTTGTTCAAAGGTTTGCCTTGGTCAAGGAGCACTTTCCCAGTAAGTAATTCACTGACTAAGAACATATCTGTGCATATAACAAATAATAATGAAATCAGTCATAATGTGAAAGTCACATGTCAAGCACATGTGATTTTATTAATGACCACTTGAAAGAAATATGTGACACTTTTCCTGAACTAAAAGTCTTAGTAACATGAACTGTTATCTCTGGGATGTGTGGATTAAGCTGCCTGTTTGAGGCATATAGTGCTGCTCAGCCTTTCTCTCAAGCAGGCTGTCTACTTGACTCTTATAATAACTGGCTCCTGAAACAGAATATTATTGTCTTTCACATGTTTCATGACATCATTCTGCCTCTCAGCCAATCAGCACCTGAAAGAATCTTGAGATTTACATAGAGAGAAGTAAACAATCTTTCCTCAGTGTCCAGTATCTCTGATCCTGTGCACTTGTGACTTTTTCTTTTGAATCCCAACAAGCCATTATCTCATCCCTTTATCCAGATCCCACATGTTAATTCCCATTTACCTCTGTGACAATGTCAGGTAAGAAATGAAACTGTAATGGTTATTTAATTGGACAGCTTCCTAAGTAGGAAAGCTTCAAAGTGATGTGAGATTGAGGGGATAAAAAGAATGACAAGGGGTCTCATATTGTTGTCTTGGATCTGAAATCTCCTAGATTCTGACTTTGAACTAAGCAGTAACTCACATTCTCACTAAATGGACCTTCACATTCTTATTGATATAATAGGCTGGCAGGATCTATGGCAGGATCTATGGGGTATTTAGTCTTTAAGAAAGGGAAAAGAGAAGGAAACCATACAATTCCTGGGATTGGTTTGGCTGAAATAGAGAAAATCAGTGAGTGTAAAAGGAGAACTTAGGGGCAATAAATTATTTGAAAGCTGGTGCTGTTCCACACTAGTGTTACCAAAGATATATGAGCAAGGTTGCCTTGATTGACCTGGCCTGATTGGCAGCTGTGTTCTAATCTTGATTCCGTGAGGAAGTCTTCTGGTCCTTAGGTTTCCAGTTCTAACTGAGCCTTCAGCACAGAGAAATGGGTCTGTGTTATATGCCTAGTACACAAGATCAGCAGTGTTTCCTGCTGTGATCCTCCAGCCAAACCCTCTAAACATAGCATTAGTGTCAGTAATTCAGAGGTGCCACCTGAAATCATGGGATTATGAGGTAGTTGGGTAACCACTAGTTCATGGCTAGGATTTTGTGCTATATAATGAATTCCTGGAATCAGGCCTTATAGAGTCAATCTCTGTCCTCCTTAAACGGAATCTTTTCTCCATGTTAAAAGTCATTGTAAAAGTTGTCAATATATTACTTTTATTGCTTATGTAGGAATTTCATATAATGTATATTACACTCCTTTTCCATTTCTCACATGTTCATTTTCCTACCCATGTGTCACATTAAAATTTATTTTTCCATTAAGGTACATCAATTGAAGTATGTGTTGTTCATATACACATTGGGGCATGATCAGATTCTCAGTATCAAGTCTCTTAAAAAAACTGAGTTCATCCTTGATATACCCTGGCTCTACCCCCAAAAAGAAGCCATCAGTCCTGAAGAGCTCTATACTTCATCACTTGATCAAAGTTTTACTTATATATTTATTTATTACAAAGTTTTCACTTTGTAGCCCTGCTGCTGACCCCCTCCTCTTCTCCTTCCAGTACCACCCAACATCCTTATTCTACCCCTGTGTAATTTCTAATATTTCCATGATAGTTGAGGTCCTCATCCCCTTTCTAACTGACCTTAGCTTATCAGGTCTCATCAAGGCTAGCTGCATCATCTTCCTCTGCAGCCTGATTCTCAGGGCATTATTCTCCTTGTGTCCTCAATTCCCTCTACTTATGACACTCTTCCTGTCTCTTCCCCTGCAGGCTTTCCTGAGCTCTGAGGGGAGGGAGAATTTCATAGGGAAACCCCATTTAGACCTGGGTGTTTTAAGGTCTCTCTGTGTAACTGTGGGTCTTTTTGGAATAATGTTCTTTTGAAATGTATACACCTTACTCTTGTTTAATCAAATGCTGATTCCCCCCCCCACTGTCTTGTTTCAATCCAGATATTGCATTGTGATACTTATTCCAAGCATCCTGTATCAACTGTGTGCAAACAGGCCAAAATAAAACAACTAGCCACAATGTTGTGCAAAGGGAAAAGCCAGAGGGCAGAAAAGGATTGGGAGGAGAAGCGGGGAGAGTAGAGCTCAGAGAGAGAGCTGGAGGACTGTTCTTGGAACGAAGACTTGGAGAGATGGACTGAACCTAATATATCACTAAAAGTAAGTATAATGTTGTGAAATCTAAATATTAGAAACTATGAGGGCTTGGAGGTTTAGGATTGAGTAACTGTTGCCCAGCATTGTTTTCTAGGTTAGCTAAATAAACCCAGGCCCTGTGCGGTGATTTGGGTATACAGCTGTTTAGGACTAATAGCACCATTACCAGAAGATAATTCAATATTAAATTTTAATATTCATATACAACAGGGTCTCTCTGCAAGGAAGCCCATTTGAGGCAGAAGGAAGCATCTCTGTTGATACAAGATGGCATTGATCTATCATTTGAGGGCAGAGAGCAGCATATTTTATTAACAACAGCCTGGGTTTCTTGAAAAATTCTTAAGGATGCCCTGGCCCAACAACTCAACTCACTGCCACTCAATTTCTCTAGTAGAAGATTGGTTTGTTCACAATAAATGGCCTATTGGAACTTTATTCCCCACTATTAGGAGACCTTCTAAAAAGTGAATACATACAATATTTGTTTCTCCATTTTAGTAACTTTATAAATGATGATAGTTCCTGGTTCTATCCATTTGCCTGAAAATATCTTGATGTCATTTTCTTAGCTGAATAATACCCATTACAGAAATTTTCCACATTTCCCCCAAAGGAGACTGTCTGTCCTATTCTTTAGAAATTGGAAGTTGCTGGGACTTAAATCATTGTATTGAACGACAAACTTTTAGGATAATGTTGTTCTTTTTGCCTAGGACTTCCTCCATCTTCTTCTACTTCCTGGTCATTTGTATTACAATGTCCACTTAAAGCTCGTCTATTTACTTGTTCGGTCCCCAGTGAGTATATGTCTGGGAAGGGATAGGAAGTGTGACATTGTTAGATAATATGGAGGATGTGCTTTAAGGTTGATAATCCAGTGAAAGTGACCAGAGAGAATGGAGTCTTTGTCTCTAGGTCTCTGTCACTTTACAGTTTGCTTCTGTAGGTCTCAGTTTCTATTTCTTAATCTCTCTCTCTAGATTTTTCTCAATTTCTCTTAGTCTCTCTTTCTCTTCCTGCTGCTTTTGGTTCATTATGAAAACCTTTCAGTTCTGCTGAGGGACAACAACAAGATCACTGCTTGCTGACATGATATCCTAGATAGTCTCTGTAAAGAATATAAGCAAAGTTCCAATTAAAAACTTTTTGTTCAAAGAGTTTCCTTGGTCAGGGAGCATTTTCACAGTTAGTAATTCACTTACTGAGGACATATCCATACATTTAAGAAATAATCATGGAATCTGTGATAATGTAAAAGTCACATGTTAAAGACACATGAATTTATTAATAACAGTTTGAAAGAAATATGTGACATTTTTCATGAACTAAGAGTCTTAGTCACAGGACCTGTCATATCTGGGTTGTGTGCTTTCAGCTGCCTAGATTGAAGTTTGCAGGGCTGCTCAGCCTTTCTTTCAAGCAAGCGGTCCACTTGACCCTTATAATAACTGGCTCCTGAAACTCTTACTGTCTTTCACCTGTTTCATGACATCATTCTCTCAGCTAGTCACCACCTGAGAGAATCTTGAAGTTTCCATGGAGATGAGTAAACAAATTTTCCTCAGTTTCCAGTATCTCTGATCCTGTGCACACTTGACTCTTTCTTGTGAAACTCAACAAGCCTTTATCTCATCCCTTTATCTAGACCCCACATCTTTGTTCCTGTTTAAATATGTAATAATCTCAGGTAGGAAATAAAACTTTAATGTTTATTTAATTAGACAGCATCCTAAGTAGGGAAGCTTCAAAGTGATGTGGGATTAAGGGGAATGTATGGAATGACAAAGTGGTCTCCTACTGTGGTCTTGAATCTAGAATTTCCTAGGTTGTGACTGAACTGAGCAGTTACTTGTGTATTCCCTAAATGTAATTTCACATTCTTATTAATATAAAAGGCTGGCAGAGCCTAGGGTCCTCTGGGATATTGATTCTTAAAGATCAGGGAAAAGTGAAGGAAAGTAGACAGTTCCTGGGACTCTTTTGGCTGAAGCAGAGAAAGATCTGTGAATGTAAAAGGAGAACTGGGGGGCAATAAACTTTTTGACAGCTAATGATGTTCCACAATAGTGATGCCAAACCATCTCTAAACAAGGTTGCCTTCACTGACCTGTCTGGATTGGCAGCTGTATCCTACTCAATGGTCAGTGAGCAATCCTCCTTTTCTAGGTTTTACAGTTAAAATTGGGCCTTCAGGAAAGAGACATGTGTCCATGTTATATTCCAGGGATGGACACAAGAGCAGCTGTTTTACCTGCTGAAGTCCTCCAGACAAACCCTATAAGTCTTGTGTAAGTGCCAGACTGCTTGTTCAGACATGCCACCTGAACTGTGGCATGTGGTCTGAGGTAGCTGAGTAACCACTAGTTCATGGCTAGGATTCTCTGTTATATAATGAGTTCCTGGAAAGCATGCCTTACAACGTCAAACTCTGCCCTCCTTTAGCAGAATCTTTTCTCCATGTTAAAAATTTTTATAAAAGTTGTGAACATGTTATTTTTATTGCTTATGTGGGAATTTCATATAATACACATTACACTCCTTTTACATTGCTCCCAGGTTCAAATTCCTACCCATATGTCACACTAAAAAAAATGTTTTTTTTTGTTTTGTTTTTTTTACTCATGATTTATTTATTATATATCCCGATTGAAGACCCTTCCCTCCATCCCTTCCTCTTCTCCTCATTGCCTTCCCTTTGTCCACCGAAAGGTTTCCAAGATTTTGAATTAATGTTAGACTGATGTTATCCTGGGCCAAACAAAGAAAAAAAAGCTTTTCTCAAAAACAAAACAAACCAAAAAAAATAGACTAGTAAAAAATAATATTGTTACAAAAATTTATAAATAATTATTTCTTATTTTTAACATTCTAGTAATTTTTTTTAATTCAGTTCAACTATGTGTTGTTCATATACTCATGGGAACATGATGAAAACCCCAGTGCCAAGTCCCTTAAATCACACTGAGTTCATCCCTGCAGCACTCTGGAACCACAACCAAGAAGAAGTCATCAGTCCATATGAGCTCTATAATTCATCCTCTTAATTATAGGTTTTTTTGTGTATTTTTTTATTATAATTTGTTAATTTTGTATCCCCTCTGCTTCCCTCTCCCTCTTATCCTCCTAGTTCCACCTACCTTCTTTCTACCACTATGTCCTTTCTTTACTTCCCTGATAAAGAAGGTGCTTCTCCCCCTTCTATCTTACCATAGCTTATCAGGTCTCATCAAGGTTGGCTACATGATCTTCCTCTGCCAACTGATTCTCAGGGTATTGTTCTCCTTGTGTTCTCAATTCCTTCTACTTAAGATACTCTTCTTCCCTCCTCTCCTGTAGGCTTTCCAGAGATCTGAGAGGAGGGAGAATTTCATAGGGAAATCCCATTTAGAGCTGGGTGTTTGATGGTCTCTTTCTGCATAATATCGAACTGTGGGTCTCCTTATGCAATCCCATTTGATGCAGATGAACGCATCTCTGTGGATCTAAGCACAGGGCACTGATTTCTCAGTAGAGGACAGAGAGCAAAAATATTTCATTAACAACAGCCTGCATGGCATGAAAATATTTTAGGATGCCCTTGCCCAAAAAACTTACTTAACTGCCACCAAATCCCCCTAGTTGAATACTGGTTTGGTCACAATAGATGGCCTATTGGAACTTTATTTACCAGTATTAGAAGAATTCACAATAAGTGAATACATAAGATATTTGTCTTTCTACATTTTTGTTACTTCACCCAGAATGATTTTTTCCTGGTTTCATCCATTTACCTGAAAATATCTTGCTGTCATTTTCTTAGCTGAATAATACTCCATTATGGAATTATTCCACGTTTTCCCTGAAGTAAATTGTTAGTCCTGTTTTTTAGCCTTTGGAAAATGCTGGGACTTTAAGCATTGTATTGAATAACAAGCTTTCAGGATAATCATGTCCTTTTAGCCTATAATTCCCTCTATATTCTTCTACTTCCTGGAGATTTGAATTGCAATATCCCCTCAAAGCCCATCTATTCATATAGGGAGTCCCCAGTGAGGAAATGTCTGTTTAGGGTTAGGAGGTATGGTCTTGTTAGGTAGTATAATTCCTTTTGTTTTTCTAATTTCTTTCTCTGCCTTTTTATCCTTTGTATACAGGAGAGCTACTGATTTTTTTAAGCGCATTGTATCCAGCACCTTTGCTAAAGGTGTTTATCAGCTGTAGGAGTTCCCATGTAGAATTTTTTGGGTCACTCGGGTATACTATCATACCATCTGCAAATAGTGATACTTTGACTTCTTCCTTTCTAATTTCTATCCCCTTGATCTCTTTCAATTGTCTTAATGCTCTAGCAAGGACTTCAAGAACTATATTGAAGAGATGTGGAGAGAGTGGGCAGGCTTGTCTTGTCCTGGAATTATTTTAAGTTTCTCTCTATTGAGTTTGACATTGGCTATAGGCTTGCTGTACATTGACTTTACCAAATTTAGGTATGTGCCTAGTATCTCTGATCTCTCTAATGCTTTAAATACAAATTGATATTGGATTTTTTCTAATGCTTTTTCAGCATCTAAGGAGATTATCATGTGTTTTGTTTTTTCTTTCATTTTTTTTTAATATGGTAGTTCACACTGATGGATTTCAGTATATTGAACCAGCCCTGCATAGCTGGGATGATTTCTAGTTGGTCAAAGTTGATGATATATTTTATGTGTTCTTGTATTAAATAAAAGACATAAAGTTCCTGACTGTGACCCTAACCAAACAAGTCAAAGAATTTTATGAAAATAATGTCAATTCTCTAAAGAAAGAATTAGAAGAAAATATCAGAAGATTGAAAGATCTCTCATACTCATGGCTTAGCATGATTAACATAGTAAAAATGGCCATCTTACCAAAAGAACAGTAAAGAGTCAGTGAAATTCCCATCAAATTACCAACACAATTCTTACAGACCTTGAAATAAAAACTCTCAACTTCATATGGAAAAACAAGAAACCCTTAATTCCTAAAAGGATCCTCTAAAGAAAAAAAGAAAAAAAAAAAGAAAAATATTCTGGAGGTATCTCCATCACTGATCTCAAGGTGGATCATAGAGCAACAGTAATAAAAAAATGCATGGGACTGGCATAGAAACAGAATAGTGGAACAATGGAACCAAATAGAAGAACCAGATATGAACCCACACACTTTTGGACACCTGAGTTTTGACACAGATGCCAAAACCATACAATGGAAAAACAAAAAACAAAAAACAAAAAACAAAACATAGCATCTTCAACAAATTTTGCTGATCTAACTAGACATCTACATGTATAAAAATTCAAATAGATCCATATTTATCACCCTGCACCAAACTAAAGTCCAAGTGGATCAAAGACCTCAAAATAAAACCATACACATTAAGTCAGTTAGAAGAACAGTGGGGAAAATTCTTGAACTCATTGGCATAGGAGACAACTTCCTAAACAGAACACCAACAGCACAGGCTCTAAGAACAACAATCAGTAAATGGGACCTCATGATACCAAAAAAGCTTCTATAAAGCAAAGGACACTGTCATCAAAACCAAACAAATGCCTACAGATTGGGGAAGAATCTTCATCAACCCTTTATGTGACAGAGGGCTAATATCCAGTATATATATAAAGAACTAAAGAAGTTGAAAAACAACAAATCAAGTAATCCAATTAAAAAATGGGGAATAGAGCTAAACAGAGTATTCTTCTTAGAGGAATATAGATTGACATGGAAATACTTAAAGAAACATTCAACGTCATTAGCCATCAGGGAAGTGCAAATCAAAACTACACTGACAATTTCACCTTACACCCATAAGAAGGGCCATGATCAAAAACTCTAGTGACAATACATGCTGGAATGGATGTGGAGAAAGGGGAAGCCTTCTCCACTGCTGGTGGGAATGCAGAATTTTACAACCATTCTGATACTCAATCTGTCTCTCAGACAACTAGGAATAGTTCTTTCTCAAGGTCCAGCTATAGCACTCCTAGGCATATATCCAAAATGAGCTCAAGTACACACTAAGGACATTTGCAAAACCATGTTTGTAGCAGTTTTATTTGTAAGAGCCAAAACCTGGAAACAATCCAGATGCCCCCAACTGAAAAATGGATACAGAAATTGTGGAACATCTACACAATGGAATATTACTCAGCAATAAAAATCAAGGAAATCATGAAATTTGCAGGTAAATGGTGGGAACTGGAAAATATAATTCTAAGTGATCTACCCAGAAGCACAAAGACACATATGGTATATGCTCATTCATATAGACATATAATATATGATAAACCTACTAAAATCTGTACACATAAAGCAAGTAATCAAGAGGGAGGACTCTGGCTAAAATGCTCAATCCCCATCCTGAAAGGCAAAAAGGATGGAAATCATAAGAAGGAGAAAACAGGGAACAAGTTAGGAGCCTGCCACAGAGGGCCTTGGAAAGGTTCTACCCTGGAGACTATCAAAGCAGATGCTAAGACATATTGCCAACCGTTTGGCAGAATGCATGGAACCTAAAGAAAGAAGTGGGAAATAAGATCTGGAGAGGCCTGAAGCTCGAAAAGGAGATCAATAGAACCAAAAAATCTGAGCACTGTGGTCTTTCCTGAGACTCATACTCCAACCAATTACCATGCATGGAGATAACTTAGAACCCCTGCACAGATGTAGCTCATGGTAGTTCAGTGTCCAATAAATTCCATAGTAATGGGAAGAGGGATTGCCTCTAACATGAACTGATTGGCCTGCTCTTTGATTACGTCACCCTGATGGGGGAGCAGCCTTACCAGGCCACAAAGGAGACAATGAATCACTTCTGATGAGAACTGATAGCCTAGGATCAGAAGGATAGAGAAGATCTCCCATGCCTATAGACTTGGGGAAGGGCATGTGTGGACAAGTGGGAGGAAAGGTGGGATTGTAAGGGAAGAGGAATTATGGGGGTATACAAAGTAAATAAAGTGTGATTCATAAAAATTAAAATAAAAAATATTAAAAAATATAATTCCTTTTGGCATTATATTATAGGAGGATGTACTCTGAGGTTGATATGTCAATGAACATGACCAAAGAGTTAGCATCTCTGTCTCTCAGTCTCTGTGACTTTGTATCTTTTTCTCTGTAGGTTTTTTGTTTATCTATTTCTCAATCTGTCTCTCTAGCTCTTTTTCTCTCTGTGTCTTTCAGTGTGCCTTTGTCTGCCTTACACTTGTGGTTCAGTATGAAAACCTCTCAGTTCTGCTGAAGGACTGCAACAAGATGACTGCTTGCTGATGTGACTCCTGGATGGTCTCTGTAAAAATATAAGTAACGTCCCAATTAAATGCCTTATGTTCAAAGAGTTGCCTTGGTCAGGGAGTATTTTCCCAGTAAATATTTCCATGACAGAGGACATATATGTGCATTTAACAAATTATAATGTAATCTGTGATAAGGTAAATGTCACATGTCAAGGACATGTGACTTTACTAATGACCACTTGAAAGAAATATGTGACAGAGATGAACTCTCATCTCTGGATTGTGTGCTTTCAGCTGCTCATATTGAGGTATGTAGGGCTGCTCAGCCTTTCTCTCATGCAGGCTGTACAATTGGTGTTTTTAATAATTGGCTCCTGAAACACTTACTGGCTTGCACCTGTTTCATGACATCATTCATCCTCTCAGTCAATCAGTACCTGAGTAAATCTTCAGGTTTCCATGCAGATGAGTAAACAAACTTTCCTCAATGTCCTGTATCTCTGATCCTGTGCACACACGACTTTTTCTTGTGAGACCCAACAAGATTTTTGTTATCCCTTTATCCAGATCCCACACCTTTACTCCTGTTTACCTCTGTGACAATGTCATGTAGGAAATGAAACTTTAATGTTTATTTAATAGGATAGCTTTCAAAGTAGGGAAGATTCAAAGTGTTGTAGGATTAAAGGGAATGTATTGAATCACAAGGTGGTATCCTATTGTGCTCTTGGGTCTGAAATTTCCCATGTTGTGCATTTCAAATGAGCATTTACTGGCATACTCACTATCTCTACGTTCACATTCTTATTCTTATATAATAGGCTGGCAGGGTGTAGGGTTCCCTGAGTTATACTACATCACCTTGATCACAGTTTTTCTTATGTATTCATTTATTACAATTTGTTTATACTCTATCCCCTCTCCTGCTCCTTCCTTCTTTGCTTCCATTCCCACCCACCTTCCTTCTTCTAATCCCATGCCCTTTCTCTAGTTCCCTGAGAGGGTAGGTCCTCCTCCCCTTTCTATCTGTACTTACCTTATCAGGTCTCATCAAGGCTGGCTGCATCATCATTCTCTGTGGTCTGATTTTCAGGGAATCGTTCTCCTTTTTTCCTCAATTCCTTCTACTTATGACCCTCTTCTTCCTTCCTCTCCTGCAGACTCTCCAAAGCTCTGATCAGTGGGAGAATTTCATAGGGAAATCCCATTTATAGCTGGATGTTTTAAGGTCTCTCTGTCTGCATAATAACAGACTGTGGGTGTTTGTATTCAATCCCATTTGATGCAGAAGGAGTCATCTCTGTGGATACAAGACATTGGCATTGATCTATCAGTTGAGGGCAGAGAGCAACATATTTTCATAACAACCACCTGAGTTGCTTAAAAATTTTCCATAGGATTCCTTGGCACAATAACTCTATTAATTGCCACTTGACCACCCTAGTGGAAGACTGGTTGTTCACAATAGATGGCCTATTGGAACTTTATTCCCCTTTATAAGGAGACTTCCTAATAAGTGAATACATACCATATTTGGCTTTCTACATTTATTTATTTCACCCAGGATAATTTTTTCTCATTCCATTCATTTGTCTGAAAATATCATGATGTCATTTTCTCAGCTCAATAATAATTGTTATGGAAATATTCCATATTTTCCCCAAAGGAGATTGTCAGTCTTGTTCTTTTAGAACTTGGAAGTTGCTGGGACTTTAATCAGTGTATTGAATGACAAATTATCAGAATAACTATGTTCTTTTAGCCTAGAATTCCCTCCATTTTCTTCTACCTGCAGGTGATTTGAATTGTAATGTCCCTTTGAAGATCATCTATTAACATGTGGAGTTCCCAGTCAGGAAATGTCAGGGAAGTATTAGGAGGCATGGCCTTATTGGATAATGTAATTCCTATTGTAGTTATTTTATAGAAGGTTGTGCTTTGAGGTTGACATGCTAATGATTGTGACTAGACAGTGTGGAGTCTCTGTCTCTTGGTCTCTGTCACTTTATATCTTTTTTTTCTGTTGGTCTTGGTCTCTCTATTTCTTAATCTGTGTCTCTACCTCTTTCTTGCTCTGTCTCTCTCAGTATCCCTCTCTGCCTGCCACATGTGCTTCAGTATGAAAAGCTCTCAGTTTTGCTGAAGGACTACAACATGATGACTGCTTGCTGATGTGACATTCTGGATGTTACCTGTAAAAATATAAGCAAGTTACCAATTAAGTTTTGTTCATAGAATTGCCTTGGTCAGAGAGCATTTTCTCAGTAAGTGATTCACTGACTGAGGACATATCTGTGCATTTAACAAATAAGAATGAAATCCATGATAATGTGAAAGTTACACATCAAGGACACATTACTTTATTAATGAACACTTAAATGAAATATGTGACACTTTCTTTAATTAAGACTCTGGGACCCAGGAACTGTCATCTCCGGTTTCAGTTCCCCAGATTGAGGCATGTAGGGCTGCTCAGCCTTTCTCTTAAGCAGGCTGTCCTCTTGGCCCTTTTAATAACTGGTTCCAAAACTTCTACTGGCTTGCACCTGTTGTATGACATTAATCTCATTCTCAACCAATCAGCACATGATAGAATCTTAGGGTTCCATGAAGATGAGTAAAACTTTCCTCACTATCCAATATCTCTTATCCTGTGCACTTCTGACTTTTTTTGTGAAATCTAACAAGCTTTCATCTTATCCCTTTATCCAGAGACCACACATTAATCCTGTTCACCTCTGTGACAATGTCTTTAGAAAATGAAACTTTAATATTACTTTAATTAATTGGACATCTTCATAAGTAGGGAAGCCTCAAAGTGATATGGGATTAAGGGGAATGTACCAAATAAAAAGGTTGTCTCAAACTGTGGTCTTGGATCTGAAATTTCCAGATCCAAGTTGTGACTTGAACTGAGCAGTTACTTGTGGACTCACTAAATGGACCTTCACGTTCTTATTGATATATTAGGCTGTCAGGGCATAGGATTCCCTGTATTATTGATTCTTTAAGAGCAGGGAAAATAGAAGGAAAACAGACAATTTTGGTCAAAACAGAGAAAGATCAGTGTATATAAAAGGAAAACAAAAGGGCAATGAATTGTTTGGCAGATGGTGCTGTTCTACACTAGTGTTGCCAAACCTCTATGAGCAAGGTTGCCTTGTCTGACCTAGCTGGATTGGCAGCTTTTTCCTACTCATTAGTCAATGAGCACTCCTCCTGTTCCTGGGGTTTACAAATAAAAATGGTCCTTTTGGACAGAGAAATGGGTCTGTGTTTTATACCAAGGACAAAAGAGCAGCTGTGTTTCTTGCTGTTGTCCTCCAGACAAACCCTCTGAACATAGCGTTTCTTCCAGGACTGCTTGTTCATAAACTGAGTTTATGGGGTCAGATGAAGCTGGGTAACCACTAGTACATGGCTAGAATTCTCAGTATATAATGCTTAATGGAAAGCATGCCTTACAAAGGCAAACTCTGGCTCCATTATCGGAATCTCTTTTCCATGTTAAGAGCCATTGTAAAAGTTATCAAGAGCCATTGTAAAAGTTGTCAAGATATTATTTTTATTGATTATGTGATAATTTCATATAATATACATTACACTCCTTTTTCATTGCTCACAGGTTCAAATTCCTACTGATGTATCAAACTAAAAATTTGTTTTTCTTTAAAATTCATCAATCGTAGTATGTGTTGTTCATATACTCATTGGTACATGATCAGAGACTCAGTGCCAAATACCTTAAAGAAAACTCAGTTCATTCTTGCTGCACCTGGGAACCACCACCACGAAAAATCCATCAATCCTGAAGAGATATATCCTTCATCACCTTGATCACAGTTTTTCTTATGTATTTATTTATTATGATTTATTCACTTTCTATCCCCTCTGCTGCCCCTTTTTTCTTCTCCTTCCAGGCCTAGCCACACTCCTTCTTCTACCCCTATGCCCTTTCTCTAGTTCCCTGATGGAAACTATTCCCCCTCTATCTCTTCCCCCTTCTATCTTCCCCCTTCTATCTGAACCTAGCTTATCAGTTCTCATCAAGGTTGGCTGCATCATCTTCCTCTGTGGTCTGATTTCAATGCATTTTTCTCCTTCTGTCCTCAATTCCCTCTATTTATGAGAATCTTTTTGCCTCCTCTCCCTCAGACTTCTCAGACCTCTGGAAGTAGGGAGAATTTCATAGGGAAATCTGATTTAGAGCTGGGTGTGTTTTAAGGTCTCTCTGTCTGCATAATATTGGACTGTGGGTCTCTGTATGCAATTCCATTTGATGCAGAAGGAAGCTTCTCTGTTGATCCAAGAACATGGCAATGACCAACCAGTTGAGGAGAGAGAGCAACATAATTTAATAAAAAAAAAAAGCCTGGGTTCCTTGAAAATTTCTGTAGGATGCTCTGGCCTAACTGCTCAATTCACTGCCACCCAATCTCCTTAGTAGAAGATGGGTGTGGTCACAGTTAGGTGGCCTATTGGAAGTTTACCCCCAACTGTTAGGAGACCTCCAAATAAGTGAATACATACCATATTTGTCTTTTTGCATTTTATTTACTTAACCCAGGATGATTTTTCCTCCTTCCATCTATTTGCCTGAAAATGATGTCATTTTCTTAACTGAATAATACTCTGTTTTTGAAATATTCCATACTTTCTCAAAAGGAGATTGTCAGTCCTGTTCTTTATACTTTGCAAGTTGCTGGGACTTTAATCATTGTGTTGAATGACAAACTATCAAGATAATTATGTTCTTTTAGCCTAGAAGTCCCTAGGATGGTTTACTATGAGGTTGATATGCCAGTGTAAGTGACCAGAAAGAATGGGTTTCTGTCTCTCTGTCTCTGTCACTTAATATGGTTGTTTCTGTAGGTCTCAGTCTCTTTATTACTGAATCTGTTTCTCAACATCTTTCTCTCTCTGTCTCTCTCAGTCTCCTTTCTCTGCCTGCTGCTGGTAATTCAGTAGGAAAATCTCTCAGTTCTGCTGAAGAACAACAACAAGATGATTGCTTGCCAACATGACATCATGGATTTTCTCTGTAAAAATATAAGCAAAGTCCCAATTAAATGCTTTTTGTTCAAAGCTTTGCCTTGGTCAGGGAGCAATTTCATAGTAAATAATTCACTGACTGAGGACATGTCTGTGCATTTAATATAAAAATATTAGAATCTGTAATAATATTAAAGTCACATGTCAAGGACTAGTGACTTTATTAATGAGTGCTTGAAAGAAATATGTGACAGATTAACTTAACAGTCTTGGACAAAGGAACTAATATCACAAAGGAATTATGTCATCACAATGCTATTTTGACATGGTAATGGTATGATGTCTCAATGTTATTATGACATCAAAATGAGATGATATTCCAGTGGCATGATCTAACATAACATTGTTATTATGACATCACATTGATATTTGATATCTCAATATTATTTTGACATGACAATGCTATTATTCCTTCAAAAAGTTTTTTTTTCTTCTATTTACTTCATTTCTTTTAAAGAAAAGCAGATGGCCCAGGATTTGCCTTCAGAGTTGGAGCAAGGACAATATGGTATCTGACTCCTCCTCAGTTTCCTCCAGAGCCTGATACTTTCTTTGCATGGGTGCCTTTTAGCCCCATTTTTCTTCTCTCCTCCTCCAAGCTGCTTGCTTTAGCACAGGTGACCATTCCATGTCCTGCTTACAGTAACAACCCTTATTGGAATTGAACAAGAGCTCTGGAGGCACAGAGTGCTGGTGTGGGGTGAACCCATCAAAAGACCCCCAGACTGACCTCCCTGTGCCTCAGTGACCCACACCTCAATAGACCCCCACCATTGTCTAGAGTCATGTAACTCAGTCAATACTCGTCCTCAGTTCCCTAGCAGTAAGAGGGAAGAATGTCCACACTGAAGTCAAGGTCCCAGACCCCATCATGGGGGCCATGCAATCATCTTCCAGGCTTCCTGTGATGTGATACAGGTGGGCAGGGCCTATAGGGCAACCTGGCCTACTTTGGAAAGCATGCTCATCTCTCAGGTGCACCAGTGAGGAGTGACAAGTCCTGACACAATTCATTTACAACCCCTCCAGGGCTTATTGGCATACCAGCCACAGCCTGGGGCTTCACATTGCCCATCAGATCCTTGTGACGGCTTTTCGATGACGATCATAGCGAAGAATGCTGCCAGCTCCACTCAGTTGACAGCCCTGGCCTTTTTGTTTCTTCTTCATAAACCGGCAATGATAGGCAAAAGTCACTCTGAAGGCAAGGGAAGGGCCTGCACTGTGGCTGCTTAAAAATAAGCATCTATAAATTGCAAAAGCAGTTCTTGGAACACTCCCCCAGATGCCCCTGAGTTGTACCTTCATGCCCTGCACAGAGCTTCATATCTGGGACTGAGGCATAAGCAGATTTCAGGAGTGAGCTACAAGCTCATTCAGGACTGAGCTGTAAGTACTTCTGGGACTGAGTCATAAGCACTCTCAGGAGTGAGCTGTAAGTCTATCCAGAATTGAGCTGTAAGCATTTCCAGAACAGTGTCTGCCACACACACACAGGAGAGTTAGGCATGGATGTGTTCCTGGGGAAGCTAGGATTCCCGTGGTCTAGGACTAGATCCCATCTCTTGTAGTCTGCTCAGATCTGGACACCTGATGGTCCTTGGGGCAGGTGTGGGAAGTGCAGACTTCCAGATTTACTCCTCCACGCTCACCTCCAGCTTCCTGACGAGACGCTGGTACGTGTCTCTTTCCACCTGCCAGGAGTGATGTGTCCTCACGTATTCCCTTCCATTGGTCACGATTTCCTTCTCCAATGTGGGATCACTAACCATTCTCTTTGCCAACTGAATGAACTCCTGAGGGTTTGAAAACAGCAGACCTGTGACTCCGTGCTCCACCACGGCCGAGTTCCCAGGGATGTTCCTGGCTAATACCGGAACTTCCAAATCCATTGCCTCCAAGATGGCAGGTGACATGCCCTCAGAGACTGAGCTGTTGACCAGCGCAAAGCAGCTCTTCACCACTGCATACAGATCCTCCTGACACATCTCACGGATCAGCCGCACCCCTGCAGCCCTCCCCACCCGGTCTTTCACTTACCTTGTAAACTCTGGATGTACCTCAGGACCTACAATCACCATGTACATATTGGGTGCTTCTTGATGCCATTCTGAGAACGCATCTACCAAGTACAAAGGATCTTTCACTGGTCTGAGTCCATATATTACAAGGAAGACATACAGGTTGTCAGCACTTTGGTCTATCTCTGATTACTGGAGGAAGGTGTCCCAGTTATAGTCGGCATTTGGCACCGTCGCAATTCCTTGACTCTAAACAAAGATCTTCCCGGTAGCATGTGGCCACTGCACCTGTGCTGCGTCCTTCATCACCTCCGTGAAAGCCACAGCAAACCTGGCTTCCTCCAGAACTTTCCCCATGACTTCATTTTTTTCTTTGTCACTGGCATCTTCATTTAAATCAGTTCCGCCAAAGATGACCCCGAAAGGAATGCCATGACCTTGCAGAAGTCTGCCTCCTCAGTAGAGGTGAAGAGCTAGCACTGCTTCCAAGTTCTTGGCTGTGATGAGGTTGGCAATTTCAGATGGGCTCTCAAATTCAAAGGCATCTTTCAGAACACACATGTGGCCTGCAGCTTCCAGGTGGTCCCGCCCGCGCCCAGCCGTGACTCTGTCGCCGGTGTGAGGCCAAAGCACCGCCAGGAACAGGAGCCGCATGTCGCTACCGCCAAGGACTGGGCCACAGGCCCTGGGCGGCGGGGTAGGGGTGGATTCGGTCCCGCCTGCCGCTCCCAGGCAGAGCCTACAGGTTCAGGAGCAGGGAGGGGCAGAGGAAAGGGAAGAGGAGGAAGATGGGGAAGGAAGGAAAGGGAAAGGGAGAGGAGGAGAGGGGAGGGGACAGATAGAAAAGGGAGGGAGAGGAGGGAGTCAAAAGGTATTTTAATATCAAAATGGTATGACATCTAAATGCTTTTATGACATCACAATGTTATGACATCACAATGATATTATGAAGTAACAATGCTATTGTATCACCATGCTGTTAAAAAAAATCACAATGCTATTATGACTTCACAAAGGTATTATGACTTCATAATGGTATTATGACATTACCATCCTATTATGACATCAAAGTGGTATTACAATATATTTATGGTATAATTTCACAATGAAATTTTGACATCCAATTTGCTATTATGAATTTGCCATGGTATGACTTTATAATGCTATGATGACATCACAATTCTATTATGTTATCATAATGATATAATGACATCAAAATTCATCATAACATCACAGTGCTATTCTGACATCAAAATTCTATAATGACATGATTGTTTTATGACTTCACAAATGAATTTTGAACTCACAATAATATTATGACATCTCAATGCTATTATGACTTCAAAATGGTATTATGACCTCACAATAATATGACATTGCAATGGTATTATGACACCACAATGATATTAAGACTTCACAATGCTATTTTGATACCTAAATGCTATTAGGTCATCACAATGACATGAAAACACAATGCTGTTATGCCATCACAAAAGTATTTTTTTCATCACAATGCAATTATGTCATCAAAATGTATGATGACATCACAATCCTATAATGAAATCACAGAGCTATTATGCTATCACAATCAGGTTGACTTCAGAATGCTATTATGACATTAAAAATGCTATTATGACAATACAATTGTATCATGACATCACACTGCTCATATGACATCACAATGTTATGATGACATCACAATTTTATGATGACATCACAATTATTTTGTGACATGTTTGTTATGACATCACAATGACATTATGATGTTACAGTGCTATTATGACTTCACAATGGTATGAATTTACAATGATATTAGGACATGTCAATGCTCTTATGACATCTCAATGCTATTATGACATCACGATGCTATTATGACAGCAAAAATTAATTATATCAAAACGGTATTTTGACATCACAGTGCTATTATAACATCACAAAGATATGATATCTAAATGCTATTATAATATCACAATGAAATGACCTAAAATGGTATTATGACATCACAATGCTATTATCACTTCACAATGCTACAATGCTATAAAAATTGCATTATGGTATCACAATGGGCATTCACCTTGCTATTATGACATCACAATAGCAAGGACATGATCATGTCTAGGACAGGATGTGTAGGACATGATCTTGTTATGACATCACAATGGGATTTTGAAATCAAATGCTATTATGAGTTCACAACAGGCATACTTCACAATGACATTAGGATACCTAATGCTATGATGACATCAAAATGCTATTTTGACATCATGACATCAAAATTCATTATGACATCCAAATGCTATTATGACATAACAATTGTTAGGTGCTGATTGGCTGAGCAGGAGACTGAAGTCATGAAACAAGTTAAAGCTAGTAAGAGTTTCAGGAGAAAGTTGTTAAAAGGGTCAAGTGTATAACCTGCTTGAGAGAAGGGCTGAGCAGCACTACATGCCACAATTTGGGCAGCTGAAAAAAACACAACCCAGAGATGACAGTTTGTGTGTCCAAGAGTCTAAGTTCAGGAAAAGTCTCACATATTTCTTTCAAGTATTCATTAACAAAGTCAGGTGGTTGTTTTAAGAATCTATTAATATTTACTATGGATTTATCTTTTAGTAAATCTGCTGTTAATCCAAAAGAGCTGTATAACCAAATCACCATTCAGAGAATGGATTTAGTTAACATAAAACAAAAAGCTGGGCAATAGTTAGTCCATACTAAACCTCCAAGCCCTCATAATTTCATAACATTTAGATTCTCCACATTATACTTGCTTTTAGTGATATCTTAGGACTGGTTCATGGTCCACATTCTCCATAATCTCTACTCCAGCACTCTCTCCAAGCTCTCCTTGCCCTTTCTCCTCCAACTCATTTCTTGCCCTCTAGCTCCTTCCCTCTTTCCTGTTCTCTAGGCACTCCCTTTGCACATCATTGGGGCTAGTTTTTCTTTTGGCCTGTTTATGCACAATGGAGACATGTTGCTTAGAATAAGTATCACAATGCAATATCTGGATTGAAAACAGAGAGGGGGTTGAGAAATCAGCACTTGAATGAACAAGAGTAAGGTGTACACATTTCAAAAGAACATTATACCATCATTTTCCCCTTTAAGTCCAATAAAAGGCTTCTTTTCTTTCAATGCAATAATTATGAAATTATGAAAACTATTAGTTAAAATAGACATGTGCAAAGGTTAGTCCATGTGTATTTAGCAACATAGGAGAAAGTATCTTGTTATCATATCAATCTTGAAAAGCTAAAAGTTCTATACCTAAATTAACTTTTATCCTTATTGGTATTACCTATATAAAAGGATTTTTTAAATTTTAACAACTTAATCCTAAATGTGGCACTATGACTTTTGATCTTTAATGCCAACAGATTTGAGAAGGAATAAAATTAGTTATTGATTAAATAGGAGGTGCATGTTAGCTTCTTCCAAAAAAGAAAAATAAAATAGCCAGAAATATTTTGCTGTCTGGACAGTCAACCATAACTCTCTATAAAGTAGGAGCATCATTTTCAGCCTCCTGACAAAGAATATTTGACAGACATATATGTAAAGCAGGAACTATATAGGACTTGCTTACTCTGTCTTGGCAGAGTATGGCAGTCAACTTGTCCTGCATAAGCTTGCCCATTTTTGGCACAATTTGTCTATCTAGAAGTGAGGCTATTTTCTTTAACTAAGTGGCTCTTTTGCAACATTTGAGGCCATCTCCATATGGAGAGGGCCAGATGCTCATTATATTCTTTTAGGTAGACAGAGTGCTGCCAAGAGATGACCTGTCTCATTATCAAAGAATTTTTAAAATAAAAAAAAATGTATATATTAAATTGCGTGTTTGCACCCGACAGTGAATCTCAGTGATTCATCTGATGCCCTGGGGTCCACAGTTCTATCTGAGGCCGCGAATCAGGCATGCAGACAGGGCTCTGTGCTGGAGCCTGGGTTCCCGGCTCTTACTCTGGGCTGGCCCCTGGGGCACCCGTGGAACCAAAGTCTTTTTCAGGGGATGTCTGGGTGAACTTAGGTTGGTCCCAATCATTTCCTGCACCATGGGGTTATCTCTAACCCCTAAGAGAACACAGATGTCAACCCAGGCTATTATACCCTGCAAAACTCTCAGTCCTCATAGACAAAGAAAACAAGATATTCAATGACAAAAACAAATTTCAACAATAACTCCAAACAAACCCAGCATTACAGAAGACACTAGAAGGGAAAATACAACCCAGGAAAACTAGCTACATCCAAGAAAAAACAGGAAATAATTAACCCTACTACAGTAAAACAAAAGCAACCAAGCACACAACCTTATGACCACACCTGACATCAAAATCAAAGGATCTAACAGGCACTGGTCATTAATCTCTCTCAACATCAATGGACTCAACATTCCAGTAAAAAGACACAGATTAACAGAATGGATACATAAACAAACCCAGCAATCCGTTGCATACAAGAAACACACCTAAGTCACAAAGATAGACATTATGTTCCAAGCAGCAAGCAGGAGTAGCCATTCTAATATCTGATACAATAGACTTTCAACCAAAATTAATAAAAAAAGATGGGGAAGGACACTTCATACTCATCAAAGAAAAATTCCACCAGGAAGACATAACAATCCTGAACATCTATGCCCCAAATACAAGGGCACCCACATTTGTTAAAGAAACATTGATGAAATTTAAAGCACATATAGATCCCCACATATTAATAGTGGGAGACTTCAACACCAAACTCTCAACAAAGGAAAGGTCAACAACACAAAAATTAAGCAAAGAAACAATATCTCTAACAGAGGTCATGAATCAAATGGACATCTCACACATTTACAGAACCTTACACCCAAACTCAAAAGAATTTACCTTCTTCTCAGCACCTCATGGAACCATCTCCAAAATAGACCATATAGTTGGTCACAAAGCAAGCCTAAACAGATACAAGAAGATTTAAATAATGCCTTGTATCCTATCTGATCACCATGGAATAAAGCTGGACCTCATCAACAACAGAAATAGCAAAAAGCATACAAACACATGGAAACTGAACAACTTGTTACTGAATGACAGCTGGGTCAGGGAAGAA
Source organism: Meriones unguiculatus (assembly GCF_030254825.1). Taxonomy (NCBI): domain Eukaryota; kingdom Metazoa; phylum Chordata; class Mammalia; order Rodentia; family Muridae; genus Meriones; species Meriones unguiculatus. The sequence continues at coordinate 26,663,309 of NW_026843710.1, read as the reverse complement.
ATAAAGAAAGAAATTAAAGTCATCCTAGAACTCAATGAAAATGAAGACACAAGATACCCAAACTGGTGGGACACAATGAAAGCAGTGCTAAGAGGAAAGGTCATAGCACTAAGTGCCTTCAAAAAAAATTTGAGACAACTCATTCACTGAACTTGATGGCTCACTTAAAAACCCTAGAAAAAGAAGCAGCAGACACACCAAAAAGGAGTAGACTGCAGGAAATAATCAAACTCAGGGCTGAAATCAATCAATTAGAAACAAATAAAACAAGAATCAATGAAACCAAGAGCTGGTTCTTTGAGAAAATCAACAAGATCAAAAAAACTTTAGGCAAGCTAACTAAAAGGCAGAGAGACACCACCCAAATAAACAAAATCGGAAATGAAAAGGGGAACATAACTACAGACACTGAGGAAATCCAAACAATCATTAGGACTTACTTCAAAAGTGTATATTTAAATTTGAAAATATAAATGAAATGGAAAATTTTCTTGATCATTTTGACTTACCAAAGTTGAATCAGGACCAGGTAAATCAAATAAATAGTCCTATATCCGCTAAAGAAATAAAAGTGTTCATCAAAAGTCTCCCATCCAAAAAAACCCCAAGACCAGATGGCTACAACTTAGAATTCTACCAGTCATTCAAACAAGAGCTAACTCCAATTCTCTTCAAACTATTCCACAAAATAGAAACAGAAGGAACATTACCAAACCCATTCCATAAAGCCACAGTCACCTTGGTACCTAAACCTCACAAAGACTCAACTAGGAAAGTAAATTTCAGGCCAATCTCCCTTATGAACATTGATGCAAAAATACTTAACAAAATACTTGCAAACCAAAGACAAGAACTCATCAAAGATATTATCCATTATGAACAAGTAGGCTTCATCCCAGTTATGCAGGGGTGGTTCAATATATGGAAATCCATCAATGTGATCCACCATATTAACAAACTGAAAAAAAAAAACACATGATAATCTCCTTAGATCTGAAAAAGCATTTTACAAAATCCAACATCCATTCATGTTTAAAGTATAGGAGAGATAGGGATACAAGGCACATATCTAAACATAGTAAAGGTGATATACAGCAAGCCTATAGCCAACATCAAACTTAAACAGAGAGAAACTTTAAGCAATCCCATTGAAATCAGGGAAAAGACAAGGCTGCCCACTCTCTCCATATCTCTTCAACATAGTGCTGGAAGTCCTTACTAGAGCAATAAGACAGTTGAAGGAGATCAAGGAGATACACATTGGAAAGGAAGAAGTCAAATCATCACTATTTGCAGATGATATGATAGTATACATGAGTGACCCCAAAAACTCTACCAGGGAACTCCTACAGCTGATAAACACCTTCAGCAAAGTCACTGGATACAAAATAAACTCAAAAAAATCAGTAGCACTCCTGTATTCAAAAGACAAAAGGGCTGAGAAAGAAATTAGGGAAACAACACCCTTCACAATAGCCACAAATGACATAAAGTACCTCAGAGTAACCCTAACCAAGCAAGTAAAAAATTGTATGAAAAAAATTTCAAGTCTCTGAAGAAAGAATTAGTAGAAGATATGAGAAGATGGAAAGATCTCCCGTGCTCATGGCTTGGCAGGATTAACATAGTAAAAATGGCCATCTTACCGAAAGCAATCTACAGATTTAATATAATTCCCATCGAATTGCCAAGACAATTTTTTACAGACCTGGAAAGAAAAATTCTCAACTTCATATGGAATAACAAGAAACCTAGAATTGCTAAAACAATCCTCTACAATAAAAGATCTTCTGGAGGTATCTCCATCCCATATCTCAAGCTGTACTATAGAGCAACAGTTATAAAAACTGCATGGTACTTGCATAGAAAGTTAATAGTGGATCAGTGGAACTGAACAGAAGACCCAGAAATAAACCCACACACTTATGGACACCTGATTTTTGACAAAGATGCCAAAACCATACAATGGAAAAAATATAGCATCTTCAACAAATGGTGCTGATCCTACTGGATGTCTACATGCAGAAAAATGAAAATAGATGCAAACTTATCACCCTGCACAATACTGAAGTCCAAGTGGATCAAAGATCTCAACATAAAACCAGACACAGTAAATCAGTTAGAAAAAAAAATGGGTAATACCCTAGAACTCATTGGTACAGGAGAAAACTTCCTGAACAGAATACCCCCAGCACAGGCTCTAAGAGCAGAAATCAGTAAATGGAACCTCATGAAACTGAAAAACTTCTGTAAAGCAAAAGACACAGTCAACAAAAGAAAGCAACTACCTACAGTTTGGGAAAGAATCTTCACCAACCCTTTATCTAACAGAGGATAACCAGTATACATAAAAAAATAATGAGGCTTCAAAGCAGCAAACCAAGTAATCCACTTAAAAAATGGGAAACAGAGCTAAACAGAGAATTCTCTTGAGAGAAATATCGACTGGTAGAGAAGCATTTAAAGAAATGCTCAACCTCATTAGCCATTAAGGAAATGCAAATCAAAACAACCCTGAGATTTCACCTTACACCCATCAGAATGTCCAAGATCAAAACCTCAAGTGATAAAACATGATGGAGAGGTTGTGGAGAAATGGGAACCCTCTTCCACTGCTGGTGGGAATGTAAATTTGTACAACCACTCTGGAAATCAATATGGTGCTTCCTCTGACAACTAGGAATAGAGCTTCCTCAAGATCCAGCCATATACCTTTTAGGCATATACCCAAAAGAGGCTCAAGTACACAAAAATTTGCAGGTAAATGGTGGGACCTGGAAAGGATCATCCTGATTGAGTTGTCCCAGAAACAAAAAGACACACTTGGTATATACTCACTCATATAAACATACAACATAGGATAAAACCGCTAAAATCTGTACATCTAAACAAACTAAGCAAAAGAGAGGACCCTAACTAAAATGCTCAATCCCCATCCTGGTGACAGGCAAAGAAGATGGACATCAGAAGAAGAAAACAGGAAACAACCAAGGAACCTGCTACAGAGGGCCTCTGAAAGCCAGAAGAAGAAAACAGGAAACAACCTAGGAACCTACCACAGAGGGGCACTGAAAGACTGCCCTACAGACTATCAAAGCAGATGCTGAGCCTGATGGCCAACAGTCCAGCAGAGTGAATGGAATTTTATGTAAAAAGTGGGAAATAGCAAGAGTTGGAGAGGACAGGAACTCCACAAGGAGAGCAACAGAATAAGAAAATTTGAACACAGAGAACTTCCCAGCAACTCATACTCCAACCAAGGACTATTCATGGAGATAACCTAGAACCCCTGCACAGATGTAGCCCATGGCAGTTCAGTGTCCAAGTGGGTTACATAGTAATGGGAAGAGGGACTGCCTCTGACATAATCTGATTGGCCTGCTATTGATCATCTCCCCCTGAGGGGGGAGCAGCCTTACCAGGCCACAGAAGATGACAATGCAGCCACTTCTGATGAGAACTGATAGATTAAGATCAGAAAGAAGGAGAGGAAGACCTCCCCTATCAGTGGACTTGGGGAAGGGCATGCATGAAGAAAGGGGAGGCAGGGTGGGATTGGTGGAGAGGAGGGAGGGGCTTATGGGTGGATACAAAATGAATAAAGTGTAATTAACAAAAGTTAAATAAAAAAAATAGAGAAGAGGAGAGGCAAGATGGCGGCGCCGGGAGGACTCTCATTCTGAGCAGCAGCATCAGGATCAGCACAGGGACCAGTAATGAGAACTCACAGCCATCAAACACAGTCATTGTGTTTCCCAGGTGAGAGGGTACCCCATGTTGCGGGATTCAATCAGCTTTTAACTCACCCAGCTAAACCGAGGAAGAGATCCCAGTTCCACCAGACACTTGGTTGTCGGCTGCCGGCCACCAGCCCCAGTCCCAGCCCCAGCCCCAGCCCAGAGCCACAAGCCAGTGTCTCTGGTCACGGTCCCAGACTGAACCGTGTGCACCACACTATCAGAGACTGGAATTTTCAGTCGAGAGATAACCCCATGGTAAAGGAGATGACTGGGACCGGCCTTAGGTCACCCAGACATCCCCTGGAAAAGACTCGGGTTCCACGGGCACCACAGGACCCAGTCCAGAGCCAGAGCCGGGGACCCAGGTTCCGGCACAGAGCCCTGCCTGCCTGCGTGCCTGACTCGCCGCCTGAGATAGAACTGTGGGTACCAGGGCACCAGCGAATGAGTTTCACTGTCCAGTGCAAACACACAGGGAGGGAAACAGCTGGTCTGATCTCAGAGCACTCAGCCGACACCCCCAGCCTGAAAAGGTCCCCAGAAAATTACCCAGCTTAGGGAGGCACTCAGGCTCCCAAAGGCTGCAAAGGCAGACACAGGCAGTTTCTGTGCACCAGACAGCTGGCAGAGACTGAGCCACCAGCACTCAGCTGTGATCCAGGCACAGGCAGTTTCTGCGGCCAGCCAGCTGGCGGACACTGAGCAGTGTGCACCAGGGCAAAAAAAAGACACTGGGAGTCTGTGTCTCCAGAGAATCCACAGGGAAGGAAGGAAACTGTACTGACATAAATCACCCAATCCTTCCCTAGAAAAAGTCTAGCAGACTAGTGGGGCCAAGGTTCCATTACTCAGCTGTGCTCCAGACAAAGGCACAAACAGTTGCTGCGCACCTGATGTCCAACTGGGTCACAGCAGCTGATCATTAAATATACAACAAGAAACCCAGAAACAGGGCAGCTGCCCTCATGACTTCCCTGGGTGAGAGGAGAACCCTCTCGACTAATAAAGACCACAGTTACCACTCAGGTCTATATCCCTGAAGTGAGCAACTCCTGAAAAAACACCAGCCATCCAGGGACTATACCCAAAAAGCTGAGAAGACATCCTTCAGGAAAAACCAGCTTTCTGCAAAGGGGATTCTCTCCACCACAGGATCCCCAGAAACCACCAGAAAATAACCCCAAACACCTAAGATAGCACAATGGGTAGAGGCCAGCGTAAAAGCTCAAGCAACAAAAGACTGAGCAATATGGCATCTCCAGAACCCAGTTACCCAGGGGCAAATAGCCCTGGACACCCCAGCATAACTGAAATCCAAGAAGATGACCTAATAAGTATGCTCATGAAGATGATAACAGAGGAAACAAATAAGATACGTAAAGACATAGAGGAAGATAAACTCAAACAGAATATTGCCATCCATAAAGAAATAGAGGAAGCTGCAGCCAAACAGTTTATGGCCATTAGAAAGGAAATGCTTAAAGCACTGAATGAAATAAAAGAAACAGAGCTGAAGGAACTAAAAGAAAAACAGGAAAGTACAATCAGACAGGTGAAGGAAGTAAACAAAACAACTCAAGACCTGAAGATAGAATTGGAAAAATTAAAGAAAACACAAATGGAAGAAATAATGGAAAGGAAGAATCTAGGGAAGAAAACAGGAAATACAGAGGTAAGCTTAACCAACAGACTACAAGAGACAGAATAACGAATCTCAGGTGTAGAAGATACAATGGAAGAAATCGATGATTCTGTCAAAGAAAATGTTAAATCCGAAAAATTCCTTTCACAGACCATCCAAGAAATGCAAGACAATATGAAAAGACAAAACCTAAGAATAATAGGTATAGAGGAAAAAGAAGACTCCCTTCTCCAAGACCCAGAAAATATTTTCAACAAAATCATTGAAGAAAATTTCCCCAAGCTAAAGGAGAGGCCAATTAGAATACATGAGGCCTACAGAACACCCAATAAATTTGACCAGAAAAGAAAATCCTCCCACCACATAATAATCAAAACAGTAAGTATACAGAACAAAGAAAAAATACTAAAAGCTGCAAGGGAAAAAGGCCAAGTAACATATAATGGCAAACTCATTAGAATCACACCTGACTTTTCAACAGAGACTACAAAGGCCAGAAGGGCCTGTATGGATATCATGCAGACCCTAAGAGAACACAGATGTCAGCCCAGGCTACTATACCCCCCAAAACTCTCAGTCTTCATAGATGGAGAAAACAAGATATTCAATGACAAAAACAAATTTCAACAATATCTACCAACAAATCCAGCATTACAGAAGAAACTAGAAGGGAAAATACAACCCAGGAAAACTAGCTACATCCAAGAAAACACAGGAAATAAATAACCTCACTTCAGTAAAACAAGAAGCAACCAAGCACACAACCTGATGACCACAGTCAACATCAAAATCAAGGGATCTAACAGCGACTGGTCATTAATCTCTCTCAACATCAATGGACTCAACGCTCCAATAAAAAGACACAGATTAACAGAATGGATACATAAACAAAACCCAGCAATCCGTTGCATACAAGAAACACATCTAAGACACAAAGATAGACATTACCTGAGGGTAAAGGGTTGGAAGACATGTTTCCAAGCAAATGTCCCAAGAAGCCAGCAGGAGTAGCCATTGTAATATCTGATAAAATAGACTTTCAACCAAAATTAATCAAAAGAGATGGGGAAGGACACTTCATACTCATCAAGGGAAAATTCCACCAGGAAGACATCACAATCCTGAACATCTATGGCCCAAATACAAGGGGACCCACATTTGTGAAAGAAACATTGATAAAATTTAAAGCACATATAGATCCCCACATATTAATAGTGGGAGACTTCAACACCCCACTCTCAACAAAGGACAGATCAACAAAACAGAAATTAAACAAAGAAACAATGTCTCTGACAGAGGTCATGAATCAAATGGACCTAACAGACATTTATAGAACTTTACACCCAAACACAAAAGAATTTACCTTCTTCTCAGCACCTCATGGAACCATCTCCAAAATAGACCATATAGTGGGTCACAAAGCAAGCCTAAACAGATAGAAGAAGAATGAAATAATCCCTTGTATCTTGTCTGATCACCACAGAATAAAGCTGTACCTCAACAATAACAGAAATAACAGAAAGCCTACACACACATGGAAAATGAACAACTTGTTACTATATGACAGCTGGGTCAGGGAAGAAATAAAGAAAGAAATTAAAGTCTTTCTAGAAATCAATGAAAATGAAGATATAACATACCCAAACTTGTGGGACACAATGAAAGCAGTGCCAAGAGGAAAGGTCATAGCACTAAGTGCCTTCAAGAAGAAATTCGAGACAGCTCATTCAAGCACCCTAATGGCTCACTTAAAAACCCTAGAAAAAGAAGAAGCAGACACACCAAGAAGGAGTAGACGGTTGGAAATAATCAAACTCAGGGCTGAAATCAATCAATTAGAAACAAATAAAACAAGTCAAAGAATCAATGAAACCAATAGCTGGTTCTTTGAGAAAATCAACAAGATCGACAAACCCTTAAACAAGCTAACTAAAAGGCAGAGAGACACCACCCAAATCAACAAAATCACAAATGAAGAGGGGGATATAACTACAGACACTGAGGAAATCCAAACAATCAAAAAGACTTCCTTCAAAAGTCTATATGCCACAAAATTTGAAAATCTACATGAAATGGACAATTTTCTTTATCGATTTGACTTACCAAAGCTAAACCAGGACCAGGTAAATCAACTAAATAGACCTATATCCCTCAAAGAAATAGAAGCGGTCATCAAAAGTCTCCCATCAAAAAAAAAAGCCCAGGACCAGATGGCTTCAGTGCAGAATTTTACCAGACCTTCAAAGAATAGCTAACACTAATTCTCTTCAAACTATTCCTCAAAATAGAAACAGAAGGAACATTACCAAACTCATTCTATGAAGCCACAGTCACCTTGGTACCTAAACCTCACGAAGACTCAACAAAGAAGGAGAATTTCAGGCCAATCTCCCTTATGAACATTGATGCAAAAATACTTAATAAAATACTTGCAAACCAAATACAAGAACACATCAAAGATATTATCCACTATGACCAAGTAGGCTTTATCCCAAGTATGCAGGGGTGGTTCAATATACGGCAATCCATCAATGTGATCCACCATATTAACAAATTGAAAGAAAAAAACCACATGATAATCTCCCTAGATGCTGAAAAAGCCTTTGACAAAATCCAACATCCATTCATGTTCAAAGTATCAGGGATAAAAGGCACATATCTAAACATAGTAAAGGCGATATACAGCAAGCCTATAGCCAACATCAAACTGAATGGAGAGAAAGTTAAAGCAATCCCATTGAAATCAGGGAAAAGACAAGGCTGCCCACTCTCTCCATATCTCTTCAACATAGTTCTGGAAGTCCTTGCTAGAGCAATAAGAAAGTTAAAGGAGATCAAGGGGATACAGATTGGAAAGGAAGAAGTCAAATTATCACTATTTGCAAATGATATGATAGTATACATGAGTGACCCCAAAAACTCTACCAGGGAACTCCAACAGCTGATAAACACCTTCAGCAAAGTGGCCGGATACAAAATAAACTAAAAAAAATCAGTAGCCCTCCTGTATACAAAAGACAAAAGTGCCGAGAAAGAAATTAGGGAAACAACACCCTTCACAATAGCCACAAATGACATAAGGTACCTCGGAGTAACCCTAACCAAGGAAGTCAAAGACTTGTATGAAAAAAATTTCAAATCTCTGAAGAATGAATTAGAAAAAGATATTAGAAGATGGAAAGATCTCCCATGCTCATGGCTTGGCAAGATTAACATAGTAAAAATGGCCATCTTACCAAAAGCAATCTACAGATTCAATGCAATGCCCATCAAATTACCAACACAATTCTTTACAGACCTGGAAAGAAAAAATTCTCAACTTCGTATGGAATAACAAGAAACCCAGAATTGCTAAAACAATCCTCTACAATAAAAGATCTTCTGGAGGTATCTCCATCCCTGATCTTAAGTTGTACTATAGAGCACCAGTTTTAAAAACTGCATGGTACTAGCATAGAAACAGAATGTTGGATCAATGGAACTGAACAGAGGACCCAGAAATAAACCCACACACTTATGGACACCTGAACCTTGACAAAGACGCCAAAAACATTCAATGGAAAAAAGATAGCATCTTCAGCAAATGGTGCTGGTCCAACTGGATGTCTACATGTAGAAAAATGAAAATAGATCCATACTTATCCCCCTGCACAATACTGAAGTCTAAGTGGATCAAAGACCTCAACGTAAAACCAGACACATTAAATCAGCTTGAAAAAAAAAGTGGGAAATACCCTAGAACTCATTGGTACAGGAGAAAACTTCCTGAACAGAACACCAACAGCACAGGCTCTAAGAGCAACAATCAATAAATGGGATCTTATGAAACTGAAAAGCTTCTGAAAAGCAAAGGACACCGTCATCAAAACAAAGCGACCCCCTACAGATTGGAAAAGAATCTTCACCAACCCTTTATCTGACAGAGGACTCATATCCAATATATATAAAAAACTAAAGAAGCTGAAAAGCAGAAAACCAAGGCAAAGAGGATGTACATCAGAAGAAGAAAACAGGAAACAACCTAGGAACCTACCACAGAGGGTCTCTGAAAGCCTCTGCCCCACAGACTATCAAAGCAGATGCTGAGCATGATGGGCAACTGTTGGGCAGAGTGAATGGAAATTTAGGTAAGAACTGGGAAATAGTAAGAGCTGGAGAGGACAGGGTCTCCACAAGGAGAGCAACAGAACAAGAAAATTTGAACACAGGGAACTTCCCAGAGACTCATACTCCAACCAAGGACTATTCTTGGAGATAACCCAGAACCCCTGCAATGATGTAGCCTAGGGAAGTTCAGAGTCCAATTGGGTTACATAGTAATGGGAAGAAGGACTGCCTCTGACATAATCTGATTGGCCTGCTCTTTGTTCACCTCCCCCTGGAGGGGAGCAGCCCTACCAGGCCATAGTAGAGGACAATGCAGCCACTTTTGATATGAACTGATAGACTAAGATCAGGAAGGAGAGTAGAACCTCCCCTATCAGTGGACTTGGGGAGTGGCATGCAAGCAGAGGGAGGAGGGTGGGTGGGATTGGGAGGGGAGGAGGGAGGGGTTTATGGGGGGATGCAGAATGAATAAAGTGTAATTGATGAAAAATTTAAAAAAAAAAGGGAAAAATAATTTAAGAACCTTAAAGGACTTTCAAAAGTGGAGGAAAACATGGAGTTAGTCAATTTACATGGAGCACATCTTGCCCCTGGGGGCAATGGTCTTCTGAACCTACTCAGACCTCGGACACCACCACTGCTAGTTCTAGAATTGATTCAGGATGTTCCAACGAGGAGGTTAAGGCTTCTCATAATATTTCCTATAAACCCACACCTGTTTGTTTATATCCCCCATTTTTATTCATTATTAGCCAGATAGAACCAAGTAATAATGATACTTGCTTTTTTGACCAATGCTGGAATGCTAGTGAATTTAGGTATGCCCTAGTTACTCACATGCCTTGCTGGGTGCCTGTGCCCGTTGATGCCCCTCATGCCATGACTCTCTTCAGACAGAAAAGGGATCTTGGAACTACAGCCACCATTGTTACTGCCATCTCATTGGCGGCTGTTGGAGCTACCACCACGGCATTAGCCATGAGTCATACTGTGTAGACTGCTCAGACCCTGAATAATCTTTTAGCCAATGTAGCTCATGCCTTAGATGTACAAAAAGGAATTAATGCTCAACTAAAAGGAGGCTTGATGGTGTTCAATCAGAGGATTGACCTCGTGAAGGAGAAAATTGATACCCTATGGCAAATCGCTCAACTTGGCTGTCAATGGAAATATGCTGGACTTGGTGTCACTAGCATACAATATGAAAATTTTTCCCGTGCTGCAAATCTGTCTAAACAATTGTCTAGCTATATTTTAGGTAATTGGACTGGAGAATTCGATACTACGATGAAGCAGCTGAGAGTGGCCATTGTCACGGTAAATTCTACCAGAGTGGATGCAGGACTAGCCACAGAATTATCATCATGGATTGCTGCAGCCATGAATCATCTGAAGGAATGGGCGGGAATAGGAGCGTTAGCAGGCCTTCTGGAGTTGGTCTCCTTGGTTTGCCTGTGGTAATAATGCAAGATTAGAGTCTCACAACTCATGGTAATGCAGCCATGACCATTCAGGCCTTTACAGCCATTGAAGCAGGACAGTCTCCCCAAGCATGGTTGGCTACCATAAAAAGCTAAAATGTTATGCTCAGGATGCGAGGCTAAGCACTGCACTCAGGGTCAGGCGCTTTGGACCCAGAGAAGAGCATGTCTGATTGCATGCGGGTTGATGCCCCAGGTCCCGCCTCTCAGAAAAAGGTATCGGACGGGTCTGATGCTCTTTGGGTGGATGACACCTAAATGAACATCAGTACAAAGTCCCAATTTATTTCTAATATCAGAGATTAGACCTCTACTCTTGTCTGATGCGTCTAAAACTAAAAGGTTGAACTGTAGAGAGCTGCTGAATGCTGTGCCTTAACGATGGAGCTGGATTCCCCCTCCACCTTCCCGATGGTGAGTGCTCTCTGTCACGAACAATTCCTCATTTGGCTAAGGCCAAAGATCTGGCTTGCTTCCATGTATGTGGACCTATCTGCATTGCACACATGTCACGCTGAGGTTGGCTACCCAGAGGCTATTTAAGCTGTAGGCTGGCCCCAGGGTCAGATGATTGTTCAAGGTTCCTGAATAAACTGCACTGAAAAAAAATAGAGAAAAATAAATATATATATATTAAATTGCATATTCTGTAGGCCTCTGAAGTTTTTGAAGACTAACTATTTTTATATAGTAAATAGATTTGTCTACAAAATCATTTCTATCTGTCAAACCTAGGATGTATTGTATACTCCTGTGATTAAGTATACTAATGTCTGTCATGATAATGAGTTCAATAACTAGCAAATAATTTGCATTACCTATTACCTTAACCAGTTTTTAATAGCACTTTACAAGTATTTTAAGTAACCTGAAATTGTATCAATATACTAAAGCTTATACCAATGTATCAAAAATAGACTTACTTTTGCATCAATATACAAAAATCATAGACCTGTGTTAAAATTAATCTTATTTGAGAAAAACTAATAAAACCCTAAGTTGAGTAGATTCAATAATCTTTTTTTTTCTATTCCTATTAGATATCCCTGTATATTCCTTGTTTCACTTTGAATAAGAACATTAATAATAAACATCTCCCAATGACAAAATTTCATAGCTATAGCAAACAACCAAAAATATATACAACCTCATTTAAGGAAAATTGGACGTTGTTCTCATGGATTTCTTCTTGCTGTCATTTTGGACATACAGAAAACCTGTAGGAGGCCCAAATAAAATTGGGAAAAACTGGATAATTAAGCAAACAATAACATTTGCAGCCCAGTCTTTGAATGTTGAGAAATTTGAGACTTAATAAAAGTCTTCTTTGGAACAGTCTAAAAATTTAATTAGTCTACTAATTAAAATTAGTAGCTTTGTTTAAATTCTTTTGGGACTTTGATGAGAAACACACTTTGATGTGAAACAGCAATTGAAACAGTTGAGGCAGGAACAAAGAGAATGCTCGAACATGGAAGATGCTTAAACAGATGTGTCAATGTCTCATCATGCTGAAGAATGATTCTCTTAGGTTAGATACCACAATCTCTGGTGTCCAGTTCTTTTGTTCTGCAAACATATAATTTTTCACAAGCCTGATAGAGTTCAAAAATTAAAATGTATGAGATGTGCAGGATGAATCTAAACTGTAAGCCAATTTTATCTATGCAAATTAAAAGTTTAGCATTTTGAGGATATTGTATCCAAAATTTATTGGCCAAGTATTGTTGTAGTTTTTAGCTAGAGATACATTATGTCTCAGTTAATTTTAGAGTTGTTCCCAAGTAAAGGGATCAGAGCAATACAAGCTACAATTATTATTGAACATACAATCATTATTATGTTGAAATCAAAACAAAGTTGGATAAATCAAAATATATTTTTGGGCTCTTGCTTGCCTGTTGTATTTGGACAAGTACCTACTTATTTCCCTAGAGAAGCTTCGGATTAGAGAGACAAGTTGGTTGCCTTGAGTAATAGAAAGTGCATGTTTTAAGTAAACTTTATATAATCTCCTTTTAAATTTAAAATGAAAGCAAACAGTAGATATCTTGTACATGTTTGGAGGTTTAGCACTAGATTTTTATATATGTTGTAGTTACTTGTCCTATCTTGTGTTTTACATAGAATGGTAGTTATGCCTTTATAGCCAAACTTTATTTAAACTCCCTCTTACCTTTAGCATTTAAGCATAACCTAGACATCTTTTACCTGGGATTTTCATTGATACTGGCTATTTTTGGCTTGCCCCTTTTTTTATACAGACTGGGCAGTTGTGTCTTTTTAGCCAAATGTTAATAAACTCTATTAGCATTAGCATATAAACTCTCTTACCCTTAGCATTTAAGTATATCCTAGTCATTTTGTACCTTGGCTTTCCATTGATAGTGGCTATTTTTTGGGTGTCCCTTTTTTATACAGAATGGACAGTTATGATTTATAGCCAAACTGTATTTAAACTCTTTTTTAGTTTTATTTTTATTTATTAATTATACTTTACTCAGTTTGTTTCTCCCCCATGGTTCTCTCCCTCCTCCCATCCCAATCTCTCACTTCCTCCACCCTCTGCAAGGCATGCTCCTCCCCAAGTCCACTGGTAGGGGGAGGACCCCTTTCCTTCCTTCTGATCATAATCAATTAGGTCTCATCAGGAGTGGCTGCCTTGTCCTCTTCTGTGGCTTGGTAATGCTGCTTTCCCCTCAGGAAGAGGTAATTAAAGAGCAGGCCAATCAGTTCATGTCAGAGACAGTTCCTGTTCCTATCAGAATGAAACCCACGTGAATACTGAACTGCCATGGGCTACATCTGTGCAGGGGTCTTAGGTTATCTCTATGCATAAGCCTTGGTTGGAATAGCAGTCTCAGGAAAGACCCCTGTGCTCAAATTATTTTGGTTCTGTTGCACTCCTTATGGAGTTCCTGTCCTCTTCATAACTTTCCCACTTCTTTCCTAAGATTCTCTGCACTCTTCCCAAAGGTTGCCCATAAGTCTCAGTATCTACATTGATAATCTGCAGGGCACAGCTTTTCAGAGGTCCTCTGTGTCAGGCTCCTGACTTGTTCCCTCTTTTCTCCTTCTTCTGATGTCCATCCTCTTTGCCTTTCTGGGTAGGAATTGAGCATTTTAGCAAGTGTCCTCCCTCTTGATTAGTTTCTTTAGGTGTACAGATTTTAGTAGGTTTATCCTATATTATATGTCTATATGAGTGAGTATATGCCGTGTGCATCTCTCTGATTCTGGGATAGCTCACTCAGGATGATCTTTTCCAGATCCCACCATTTACCTGCAAATTTCATGATTTCCTTATTTTTATTGATGAGTAATATTCCATTGTGTAGATATACCACAATGTTGCATTCATTCCTGCACTGAGGGGCATCTGGGCTGTTTCCAGCTTCTGGCTATTACAAATAAGGCTGCTACAAAAGTGGTTGAGCAAATGTCCTTATTGTGTGCTTGAGAATCTTTTGGATATATGCCTAGGAGTGGTATGGCTGGATCTTGAGGAAGCAAAGCCCCAGATTGCTTTCCAGAGTGGTTGTACAAGTTTACATTCCCACCAGCAGTGGGGGAGTGTTACCCTTTCTCCACAACCTCTCCAGCATGTGTTGTCTCTTGAGTTTTTTATCTTAGCCATTCTGATGGGTGTAAGGTGAAATCTTAAGGTCATTTTCATTTTAAATTCCCTGATGGCTAATGAGGTTGAGCATTTCTTTAACTGTTTCTCTACCATTCGATATTCCCCTTTTGAGAATTCTCTGTTTAGCTCTGTACACCATTTATTTAATTGGATTACTTAACTTTTTGCTGTTTAACTTCTTTAGTTCTTTATATATACTGGATATTAGCCCTCTGTAAATTATAGGGTTGGTGAATATCCTTTCCCAATCTGTAGGCTGTCCTTTTGTTCTTAGGACAGTGTCCTTTGCTTTACAGAAGCTTTTCAATTTCATGAGGACCCATTTATTAATTGTTTGTTTTGGAGCCTGTGCTGTTGGTGTTCTGTTCAGGAAATTGTCTCCTATGCCAGTGAGTCCAAGGCTCTTCCCCAGTTTTTTTTCTAAGTGGTTTAGTGTGTCTGGTTTTATGTTGAGGTCTTTGATCCACTTGGACTTTAGTTTTGTGCAGGGTGATAAATATGGATCTACTTGTATTTTTCTACATGGAGACATCCAGTTAGACCAGTACCATTTGCTGAAGCTGCTGTCTTTTTTTCCATTGAATGGATTTGGCATCTTTGTGAAAAATCAGGTGTACATAAGCGTGTGGGTTTATGGCATGGTCTTCTATTCAATTGCATTGATCCACCAGTCTGTTTCTATGCCAGTACCATGCAGTTTTTAGTATTGTTGCTATATAGTACAGCTTGAGATTAGGGATGGAGATACATCCTGAAGATCTTTTACTGTAGAGATTTTTTTTTTAGCAATTCTTGGTTTCTTGTTATTCCATATAACCTTATTCCATATAAGGTGAGAATTTTACTTTCAACGTCTCTAAAGAATTGTGTTGGTAATTTGATGGGAATTGCATTGAATCTGTAGATTACTTTTGGTAATATGGCCAATTTTACTGCCAAGCCATGAGCATGGGAGATCTTTCCATCTTCTGATATCTTCTTCAAATTCTTTCTTCAGAGACTGGAAATTTTTTTTCATACAAGTCTTTGACTTGCTTGGTTAGATTCACACCAAGGAACTTTATATCATTTGTGGCTATTGTGAATGATGTTGTTTCCCTAATTTCTTTCTATGCCATTTTGTCTTTTGTATACAGAAAGGCTACTGATATTTTGAGTTAATTTTGTATCCATCCACTTTGCTGAAGGTGTTAATCAGCTGTAGGAGTTCCCTGGCAGAAATTTTGGGGTCACTCAGGTATACTATCATATCATCTGCAAACAGTGATACCTTGACTTCTTCCTTTCCAATTTGTATCACCTTGATCACCTTCATTGTCTTATTGCTATAGATAGTACTTCAATAACAATGTCGAAGAGATGTGGAGAGAGTGGACACTCTTGCCTTGTCCCTGATCTCAGTGTGAATGATTTAAGTTTCTCTCCATTCTTTTTGATGGTAGCTATAGGATTGTTGTATATTGCCTTGACTATGTTCAGGTATGTGCCTTGTATCCTTGATCTCTTCAAGACTTTAAACATGAATGGATGTTGGATTTTTTCAAATGCATTTTCAGCATCTAAGGAGATTATCATGTTTTTTTTCTCCTTCAGTTTGTTTATGTGGTGGATCACATTAATGGATTTCCTTATATTGAACCACCCCTGCATGATTGGGATGAAGCCTACTTGGTCGTATTGGATGATATCTTTGATGTGTTCTTGGATTCAGTTTGCAAATATTTTGTTGAGTATTTTTGCATCAATGTTCATGAGGGAGATTGGCCTGAAACTCTCTTTCTTTGTTGGGTCTTTGTGAGGTTTAGGTATCAAGGTGACTGTGGCTTCATAGAATGAATTTGGTAGTTTTCCTTTTGTTTTTATCTTGTGAAATATTTTTAAGAGTATTGGTGTTAGTTCTTCTTTGAAGGTCTGGTGGAATTCAGTGCTGAAACCATCTGGCCCTTGGCTTTTTTTAATGGTAGAATTTTGATGACAGCGTCTATTTTTTTCAGGGGATATATGACTATTTATTTGGTTTACCTAGTCTTGGTTCAGCTGTGGCATGTAGAAACAGTAAAGAAAATTGTCCATTTCATTTAGATTTTCAAATTTTGTGGCATATAGACTGGAAGTAAGACCAAATTATTGTTTGGATTTCTTCAGTGTCTGTGGTTATGTCAACCTTTTCATTTCTCATTTTGTTGATTTGGATAGTTTCTCTCTGCAGTTTAGTTAGTTTGGCTAAGTGTTTTTCTATCTTGTTGATTTCCTTAAAGAACCAGGTCTTGAACAAAAAGGGGGAACTGTAGAGAGCTGCGGAATGCTATGCCTTAAACATGGAGCTGGTTTCCGCCTTCCACCTTCCTGATGGTGAGTGCTCTCTGTCACGAACAATTCCACATTTGGCTAAGGCTGAGGATCTGGCTTGCTTCCATGTATGTGGACCTATCTGCATTGCCCACGTGGCACTCCTGGGTTGGCTACCCAGAGGCTATTTAAGCTGTGGGCTGGCTTTCCCCAGGGTCAGATGATTGTTCAACGTTCCTGAATAAACTGCATTGAAAAAAAAAAAGAACCAGGTCTTGGTTTTTTGATTCTTTGAATTGTTTTATTTGTTTCTAATTGATTGATTTCAGCCATCAGTTTGATTATTTCCAGCAGTCTATTCCTCTTTGGTGTGTCTGCTTCTTTTTCTTCTAGGGCTTTTATGTGAGCATTTAAGTTGCTTGCATGAGATGTTACAATTTTGTTTTTGAAGGCACTTAGTGCTATTAACTTTCCTCTTAGCACTGCTTTCATTGTGTCCCATAAGTTTGGGTATGTTGTGCCTTTATTTTCATTGAATTCTAGGAAGTCTTTAATTTCTTTCTTTATTTCTTCTCTGACCCAGCTATCATTTAGAAGCAAGTTGTTCAGTTTTCTTGTGTGTGTAGGCTTTTTGTTATTTTTGTCATTGAGATCCAGCTTCATTCCATGGTGATCAGGTAGGATACAAGAGATTATTTCAATCGTTTTGTATCTGTTGTGGCTTGCTTTGTGACCAACTATATGGTTAATTTTGAAGAAGGTTCCATGAGGTGCTGAGAAGAGGTAAATTCTTTTGAGTTTTGAAAGGTTCTGTAGATGTCCGTGAGGTTCATTTGATTCATGACTTCTGTCAGAATTATTGTTTCTTTGTTAAATTTCTGTTTGTTTTTTTTTTTGACCTGTCCTTTGTTGAAAGTGGGGTATTGAAGTCTCCCACTATTAATGTGTGGGGGGATCTATGTGTGGTTTAAATTTTATTAAAGTTTGTTTTACAAATGTGGGTGGCCTTCCATTTGGGGCATAGATGTTCAGGATTGTCATATCTTCCTGGTGGATTTTTCTCTTGATGTGTATGAACTGTCCTTCTCTATCTCTTTTGATTAATTTTGGTTGAAAATCTACTTTATTAGATATTAGAATGACTACTCCTGCTTCCTTCTTGGGTCCATTTCCTTGGAAAACCGTATTCCAGCCCTTTCCTCTCAGGTAATGTCTATCTTTGTGAATTAGGTGTGTTTCTTGTAAGCCACAGATTGTTGGGTCTTGTTTACACATCCATTCTGTTAGTCTGTTTCTTTCTTTCTTTTTTTTGGAGAATTGAGTCCATTGATGTTGAGAGAGATTAATGATCAGTACTGTTAAATCTTTTGATATTGATGTTGGCCATGGTAATGTGTTTGTGTGTTTGGCTAATTTTTGTTTTGCTGTAGTGAGGTTATTTATTTCCTGTGGTTTCTCAAAAGTAGTTTTCTTGGATTGTATTTTCCCTTCTAGTATCTTCTGTAATGCTGGATTTATGTGTAGGTATTGTTGAAATTTGTTTTTGTCATTGAATATCTTGTTTTCTCTGTCTATGAGGACTGAGAGTTTTGCTGGGTACAGTAGCCTTGGCTGGCATCTGTGTTCTCTTAGGGTCTGCATGATATCCGTCCATGCCCTTCTGGCTTTCATAGTTTCTGTTGAGAAGTCAGGTGTGATTCTCATAGGTTTGCCATTACGTGTTACTTGGCCTTTTTCCCTTGCAGCTTTTAGTATTTTTTCTTTGTTCTGTATACTTACTGTTTTGATTATTATGTGACAGGAGGATTTTCTTTTCTGGTCTAATTTATTAGGTGTTCTGTAGGCCTCTTGTATTCTTATAGACCCCCCATTTTAGTTGGGGAAATTTTCTTCAATGATTTTGTTGAAAATATTTTACAGGCATTGGAGGAGGGAATATTCTTTTTCCTCTATTTCTATTTTTCTTCGGTTTTGTCTTTTTATGTTGTCTTGTATTTCTTGGATGGTTTGTATCAGGAATTTTTTAAATTTATTATTTTCTTTAATGGATACATCGATTTCTTCCATTGTATCTTCCATACCTGAGATTCTTTCTTCCATATCTTATAGTCTGTTGATTATGCTTACCTTTGTAGTTCCTGTTTTCTTTCCTAGGTTCTCCCTCTCCAAGATTTCCTCCATGTTTGTTTTCCATAATTCTTACAATTCTATCTTTAGATCTGGACCTGTTTTGTTGATTTCCTTCACTTGTCTGACTGTATTTTCCTATTTTTCCTTCAATTTCTTCAGCTGTTTGTTTGAAAGTTCCTCCTTTCTTTTTTTTCTTTCAGTGACACAAACTCTTTGGCTGCTTCTTCCTGTATTTCTTTATGGATGACCATAATCTCTTTTATTATATCTTCCATTAATACTTTGCATATTTTATTTACTTCCTTCATTAACCTCTTCATAAGCATAGATGTAAAGTCATCTTGAATTTCATTTATGTTAGGGTGTCCAGGGCTTCTTGACCCTGGATAACTAGGTTCTGGGGATGCCATATTGCTTTGCCTTTTGTTGGTTGTGCTTTTTCACTGGCCTCTACCCCTCTCTCTGTCTCAGGTGTTGTCTGTTAATTTGTGATGCCGCTGAGTCCTGGGGCGGGAAGAATCCACTTGGCAGGGTCTGAAGTTCTCTGCTTTTTGGGCATGTCAACTGAATTGTGGTGCTTCTCAGGAATTAGCACACTTCCCTTCAGGTGAATAGACCTTTATGGTAACTGTGGTGTTCAAGAAGGCTCTCCAATCATCAGGAGTGGTCCTGGTGATGGCTGCCCTGCTGCTGGGTTTTTTGTTCTGAATTTTGTGAACAGCAGCTATTGCTCTTAAAGTGTAATTGTTGGGTGCAGCCCTCTTGAAAAAAAAACAGGGATTTCCACAGTTTTGTCAGTCTAGCTAGGGATAACTGTTTGAACCTTGGAGCAGTATCTGAGGGCTGCTGCAATGTCTCTCTGGCTTTTATAGGTCTGAGGATGTAGCTCTGTGCCCCAGTGCCCTGTCAGTATTCAATAATGGTGGGTGAGCACAGCACTCCTGCCTGCAGTAGAAGGCTAGAGCCTAGAGTCTGTGTGAATCCAGAAACTCTTTTGGAGCTGGATGTCCTGAGCATTGGACCTGATGATCCCCCTGCTATGGGGTTTCCTCCTGATAGGGACAGCCAGTCTTTTCTTTGGGGATAGCCTTTCTGTTTGTGATGGTGAGTAGAACCTGCAGGCACAGACTTATGTGGCTCCACCTTTCTGCCTTTTTGGGGATTGGGTACCTGGGCATATGCTGAAACTGGTTAACTTTTCCCAAGACCTCTTTGGGGTGGTATCAGCTGAGTGCTTTGAGATCAGTCAAGCTGTTTCCCTCCCTGTAGGTTTGGACCAAACAGAGAAACTCAGTTTCTGGTCCCCTGGGGCCCACAGTTCTATCTGGGCAGCTACTCATGCGCACAGGCAGGGCTCTGTGCAGGCACCTGGGTCCCTGGCTCTGACTTTGGGCTGGCTCCTGGGTGCCTGTGGAACCCAAGTCTTTTCCGGAGGATGTCTGAGTGACCTAAGGTTGGTCCCAATCATTTCCTGCACCATGGGGTTATCTCTGGACTGTAAATCAAGTCTCTGATGTTGTGGTGACCACAGTTCAGTCTGGGACAGTGATCAGAGCATGCTAGCATTTGGCTCTGGGCTGGAGACCAAGTGCCTGGCAGAACAGGGATCTCTTCTGCAGTTTAGCCGTGAGTTAAAGCTGATTCAACCCCCCACTGTGGGGTATCCACTCACCTGGGAAACACAATCACTTGTGTTTTATGGCTGTGAATTCTGACTGCTCATCACTGTGCTGATTCTGCTGTGCTTGGTCAGAATGAGAGTCCTCCTGGCACTGTCACCTTGCCCTCTTTTATTCTTTGTTATACTTTTACAAAGACCATCCAGGATGTCAGGTCAGAAAGCATTGTTCTTGTAGACCTTCAGGAGAACTGAAGGTTTATACAGAACCACAAGCAGCAGGCAGACAGAATGAGATAGAAAAAGAGCTAGAGAGATAGACTCAGAAATAGAGAGACTGAGACTGACAAAAACAAAGATAGAAAGTGACAGAGAATGAGACACAGAGACCCCATTCTGTCTTCTCACTTTCATTGGCATATCAATCTCCTATAATATTGTTCCAATAGGAAATATATTATCTAGCAAAACCATACCTTATAACACTTCCCTGATATTTGCTTACTGGGGACTAAACATGTAAATAGATGAGCTTCAATGGGACATTGCAATTCATAACACCAGGAAGTGGAAGAAGATGGAGGGACTTCTAAATTATCTTGAGGTTTAGTCCTGTATTTTTCATAAGTTGTAGCTATTTGTCCTATTTCCTTGTTTATATAGAATTGGCAGTTATGCCTTTATAGCTAAACTTAATTTTAACTCCCTCTTACCTTTAGCATTTAAACATCTTGTACCTGTGCTTTACATTAATAGTGACTATATTTTGGATTGCCCCTTTTTAATACAGACTGGACAGTTATGCTTTTAGAGTCAAACTCTATATAAACTCTCTTAGCATTAACATGTAAACTCACTTACCCTTAGCTGTAAGTATATCCCAAGCATCTTGTATTTGGGTTTTTACATTGGATTTGACTACTCTTTGGCTTGCTCGCTTTTTGATATGGAATGGAAAGCTTTGTTTTTTAAACATATGAATATAGTTTTTTAGTTTTTAAAACTAAACTAGGTTGGAATGTACTTTGCCATCTTTAAGCCTCTTGTGATTTTTTTTTTACATAGGCATGACCAACATTTCTCCCCCATGAAAATACCTCACATTTAAAAGGATAAGGTAGTTTCCACAGCAGTGTAACATTATCTCTCTTTACACAAACCTAAAATTTATGTGAATCCCACATTTAGATCAGTAAGGACATAACATCTATTATTAAGAAAAAAGAATTTACATGGTGACCTTAGGAAAATTTTGTCATTTTGAAACTTAGAGTATCTCTACAAAATGGCTAAGCATCAGGAGTTGCCATTCTGGCATTTATTATGTAAATAAGCTTGACCCTGAACTCAGAGATCTGCCTGTTTCTTTTTAATTTGTCTTCACAATAAAGGCATGTGCCTTTACCAACTTATTCAGTATCATTTTAAGTCTAAGTCTTTAAAATGAAAATCAAAAAAGAGACAAGAAAATTTTTAGTTTGGGGGGGTCAGTTGTGCCAGTTTATACTGTAACAAACAAAGCCCAGGTAATTATTTTATTGATGTTTTTGTGAATTGGTGGACCTTACCAGAAAGAGCTAACAAGTATCTTACAACCAGAAAGCTTTGAATTTTAGCTGTTATTAATCTAATTATTAGGAAGAGTGCCCTTTTTCTTGACTGTAACTTCATGTTCCAATCCTTTTTTTCCCCCATTTTTTCCTCCAACTTTACTGGAGAAGGTATGGAGAAGAACCAACACCATTAAACATTTTACAACCAGATCCATGACTATGACAGCCAAATGAAACCAAAAGGGATTTAAACACCCTCTATCATGGCAATTTTTTATTTTACATGCTGTACTTTAGGCCAAATTCTGTCTAGGGGTCTGTCTGCCTCTACTTTCTTTCTTTCCTTTCATGGCTATGGAACTGAGCCAGTTTTACCAGTCACTGTATAAAGGGGTGATGCTTGTTTACTCCTCAGATAAACTACAGCAGCAGCCAGATATGTCAAATCTTAGGTCTGCCCACAGGATGCTGTCTTTTGCTCCTGTGTGGGTTTATGAGTCTTTCTTAAAAAGACAGTAATTTACCTGGGAGTTTTTAGGGTTTATGTTTAGGTTTTTTCACTGAGAGCTTATTGCCCCACCAAATTATGATAAAGTCTGATTTAAGGGGTGTGAATACTTAGATTAGTTGGGTGCCAATTGTTGTAAGTGACTATTAATATTTACCATTGATTTATCTCCTGGTAAAGCTACTGTTAGTCCTAAACAGCTGTATAACCAAATCATCACACATAGACTGAAAGAATCAGACTAACTTTGTAAATCATGTTTGTTTCTTTAATTGCCTTGTAACTTATATTTTCAAGTTTTAGGTCCATGTTAATTAATGCCTCCTAGTGCTTCTCGAGAGATTTGAGGAATGTAAAAGTTCCTGACATTAGCTATCTTTGAGGGCAGAGATAAGGAAGAGAACAAGCAGAGATCTCTACAAAATGGAGAGAAAATCACCCAATGGCTCCTGTGAGATGAGCTTTGTTTGGAAACTGGGCCAAATGGCTCCAATCCTTCTGCTGACCTTTGATCCAAAACCTGTAACCCCCACTCCTCATAACAGACACCGGATGAGATAAACATTCTTCCACCTTTAACTATGGCTATATCTTATATGGCATGAAACTCCATACTGACTTGAAGATCAGATATTTACAACAGGGCTGACCAGACCTAAGGGTGCCCAGAATGAACCAATTATTTTAAAGGCTAAATACCTCATCCAATCAGGAATTGCCAAGAAGCCAACCCCTAGAATTCCCCATGCCTTGTCTTTTAAAAGCCTAAGGTCTTTGTCTCCCAGTGCCACTCCTTGCTGACCAGCAGGGGTGACCCCATTGCACAGTGGTCAGAATGAACCTCTTCAATTTTGCACAATGGATGATTAGCTTCCTGAGTTCTCTTCATACCTTCCTATATTTAGGCTCATGCTGGGCCTAACAGAGACTGCTTTTATTTACTTAACCTAGAACACAATGCTGGGCAATAGTTACTCCCTCCTAAACCTCCAAGCCCTCATAGTTTCCTATAATTTATATTTTAGCCCTTTTAGTTACCCTTTGTGATATATTAGGTCCAGTCCATCCCCACATAGTTCCAAGCTCTGTTCTCTAGTTCTCTCTCCAAGCTCTCTCACCCTTTTCTCCCACTCATTTCTTGAACTCTGGCTCCTCCCCTAGTTCCTGTCCTCTGCCTCCTTCTTTGAACAACATTATGGCAAGTTTTTTTTTTTTTTTTCATTTTGTCATGTTTGTCACAATGCAATATCCATCCAGATTGAACCCAGAGTCTGGGGGATGGGAGATATAAATCAGCATTTGAATGAATAAGGTATATATATTTCAAAAGAACATTGTACCAAATAAAAGGGTCAACCTGAAAGAGGGAGTGGAAACTGGGGGGAGAAAGAGATGCGAAGAGTGGAGACAATAAAGATTCCTGGTCAAGTCCCAGTTTACTGAACGAGCAAACAACACTTATAAAGCAAAGGGTAAAAGCAATTTTTTTCTCATTAGCAATGCATCTGTGACACCTGGCAAGGCATCAAGGAATTCACTCAAGGTTACACAAAGTTGGCAGTCTAGTTCCCAATGTTGAAGGAAGCTTGCAATCTTCTTCTCAGACTCAGACCCTTTTGCAAAGACCATCAACGAAAGTGTCTGAGACATAGAATTTTAAAAAAGACCTGTGTCTTCCAAGACCAGAGGCAGAACACCAATTACCAGACTCCAACCAGAAAATTCCTGATACTGGTTTGGTTGAAAATTGAAAATCTGTGAGTGTAAAAGGAGAAATGAGGGAAAAAAAAACACAACTGTTTGACAGTTGGTTCTGTTCAATACTAGCATTACAAAACCTCTATAAGCAGGGCTGCCTTGGCTGACCTGGTTGGATTGGTAGCTACATCCTACTCAGTGGTAAGTGAGGAACCGTCCTGGTCCTGGTGTTTGCATTTAAAATTGGGCTTTCAAGCCAGTGAAATGGGTCCATGTTATTCCCCTAGGAAACAAGAGCAGCAGTGTTTCCTGCTGTATTCCTCCAAACAAAACCTCTACTTGTTATGTTAGGGCCAGGACTGCTATTTCTGTGGTACAATGTGAGCTCATATGGTCTGAGGTAGCTGGATAACCACTAGTTCATGGATAGGATTCTCTGCTACATAATGAGTTCCTGGAAACCATGCATTACACAGTCAAACTCTGCCTTCCTTTAGCTGAATTTTTGTCCATGATAAAAGTCATTTTAAATGTTGTCTACAACATAATTTTACTGATTTTTTGGGAATTTCATAAAACAAATATTACACTCCTTTTCCATTGCTCCCAGGTTTAGAAACCTTCCTATGAGACATTCTATTTTTTTTCCTATAAAATACTTCAATGGAAGTATGTGTGGTTCATATACTCATGGGAATTTATTCAGACTTTCAGTGCCAAGGCCGTTAAAGAAAACTGAATTCATCCTTGCCACACCCGGCACCACCCCTGAGAAGAAGACATCAGTCCTGAAGAGCTCATACTTCATCGTCTTGATCACATTTTTCTTACATATTCATTTATTATGATTTGTTCACATTGTATGTCTTCTGCTGCTTCTTCTCCTTCCAGTCTCACCCACACTCCTTCTTCTACACCTATGCCCTTTCTCTACTTTCCTGTTAGGGGAGGTCCTCCTCCCTCTTCTATTTGATCCTAGCTTATCAGGTCTAATCAAGACTGGCTGCATCATCTTCCTCTGAGGCCTGATTCTCAGGGCATTGTTCTCCTTGTGTCTTCAATTCCCCCCATTTATGACAGCCTTCATGCCTCCTCTCCTGCTGACATTGCAGAGCTCTGAAGGGAGGGAGAATTCTATAGGGAAATCTCATTTAGAGCTGTTTGTTTTAAGGTCTCTTTTTGCATATTATAGGACTGTAAGTCTCTGTATGTAATCTCATTTCATGCAGAAGGAAGAATCTCTGTGGATAAAAGGACATGAGACTGATTTCAGATGGGAGCAAAGAGCAACATATTTTAATAACAGCAGCATGTGTTGCTTTAAAAATTCTGTAGGATGCCCTGGCCCAACAACTCAATTAAGTAACACCCAATTCCACTAGTGAAAGACTGATTTGTTTATAATAGATGGCCTTTTGGAACCTTATCCACACTGTTGGGATACCTCCTAATAAATTAATACATACCATATTTGTCTTTCATCATTTTAGTTATTTCAACATGGATGACTTTTCCTGGTTCCATCTATTTGCCTGAAAATAATTTGATGTTATTTTCTTAGGTGAATAATACTCTGTTATGGAAATATTCCACATTTTCTCCCAAGGAGATTGTTAGTTCTGTTATTTAGTCCTTGAAATTTGCTGGGACTTTACTCATTGTATTGAGTGACAAACTATGAGGATAAGTTTATTCTTTTAGCCCAGAAGTCCCTCCATCTTCTTCCATTTCCTGATGATTTGAATTCCACTGTCCTTTTGAAGCTCATCTATTAACATGTAGAGTCCCCAGTAAGGAACAGTCTGGGAAGTGTTATGGTCTTGTTAGATAATATAATTCCTATTGGAGTTATACTGTAATAGGGTGTGCTTTGAGGTTGATATGCCAATGACTTGACAGAATCGAGTCTCTGTCTCTCAGCCTGTCATTTTTCATCTTTGCTTCTGTAGGTTCAGTCTCTCTATTTCTCAATCTGTCTCTCCTGCTCTTTCTTGCTCTTTTTCTCTCTGTCTCCCTCTCTCTGCCTGATAGTTTTCATTCTGTATGAAACTATTTCAGCTCTTTTGAAGGACTACAACAAAATGACTGCTTGCTGACATGGCATCCTGGTTAAGCTCTTTAAATTTATAAGCAAGAACCTAATTAAACGCTTTTTGTTTAAAGATTTGCATTGGTCAGGGATGATTTTCCCAGTAAGTAATTCATCTACTGAGGATATATCTAAACATTTAACAAATGATAAAATAATTTGTGATAATGTGAAAGTCATTATATGACTTTTATTAATGACCACTTGAAAGAAACAAGTGACACTTTTCCTGAACTAAGAGTCTTGGACACAGTAACTGTCTCATGGGTTTGAGTGCTTTCAGCTGCCCAGATTGAGGCATGTAGGGTTGCTAGCCTTTCTCTCAAGCAGGTTGAGAGAAAGTTGGCCCTTTTAATAACTGGCTTCTGAAACACTTAACTGGATTTCACCTGTTTCATGACATCATTCTCCCTCTCAGCCTATCAGCACCTGAGAGAATCTTGAGGTTTCCATGTAGAAGAGTAAAAAACCTATCCTCAGTGTCCAGTATCTCTGATCCTATGCACAGGTGTCTTTTTTTTTCTGAAACCCAACAAGCCTTTATCTCATCTTTTTATCTAGAACCCACACCTTTACTCCTGTTTACCTCTATAACAATCTCAGGTAGAAAATGAAACTTTAATCTTGCTTTATTCAATTAGACATCTTCCTAAGTAGGGAAGCTTCAAAGTGATGTGGCATTAAGTGGAATGTACTGAATGACAAGGAGGTTTCCTACTGTGGTATTGGATCTGAAATTTCCTAGGTTGTGACATTGAACTGAGAAGTTACTTGCTTATTCAATTAATGGAACTACACATTCTTATTGATATAATAGACTGGCAGATTCTAGGGTTCTCTGAGTCTTTAAGAGCTGGGAAAAGAGAAGGAAAACAGATAATTCCTGGGATTGGTTTGGCTGAAACAGAGAATGATTGGTGTCTGTGAAATGAGAACTTAAGGCAAGATATGACAGACAGCACAATTCCACACTAGTTTGTTCAACCCTCTATGAGCAGCGTTGGCTTGGCTGACCTGGCTGTATGGGAAGCTGTATCCTAATCAGTGATCAGTGAGAAATTTTTCTGGTCCTGAGGTTTACAGTTAAAACTGAGCCTTCAAGACAGAGAAATGGTTCCATGTTATATGCCTAGGACACAAGAGCAGCTGTGTTTCCTGCTGTGGTCTCCAGACAAATACTCTAAATGTATTGTTATTGCCAGGATTGCTTCTTCATTGGGTCCCGGGTAGCTAAGTAAACACTAATTTATGGCTAGGCTTCTCCGCTACATAATTCCTAGAAAGCATGCCTTACAAAATCAAACTCTGCCCATTTTTTGCGGAATCGTTTCTCCATACCAATAGTCATTGTAAAGTTGGCAATATATTATTTTCATTATTTGAATATTTTGTATAATATACATTACAGTAATTTTCCATTACTCCAGGTTCAAATTCCTACTCATTAGTCACACACAATATTTTTTCTTTGAAATACATCAATTGAAGTATGTGTTGTTCATATACTCATTAAACCATGATCAGAGTCTCAGTTCCAAGTTACTTTAAGAAAACTGAATTATTACTATTTCCCACTTCTTACATAAGATTCCATGGAGGAACCCCACAAGGAGAGCAACAGAATCAGAAAATTTAAACACGGGGAACTTCCCAGAAACTTATACTCCACCCAAGTACCAGGCATGGAGATACCTAGAACACCTGCAAAGATGTAGCCCATGGCAGTTTAGTGTCCAAGTGGGTTACATAGTAATGGGAAGAGGGACTGCCTTTGACATAATCTGATTGGCCTGTTCCTTGATCACTTCCCCCTGAGGGGGGAGCAACCTTACCAAGCCACAGAAGATGACAATGCAGTCACTCCTGATGTGATCTGATAGACTAAGATCAGAAGGAAGGAGATGAGGAACTCCCCTATCAGTGGACTTGGGGAGGGGCATGTGTGAAGAACAAGGAGGGAGGGGGGAATGGAGAGGCTTATGGGGGGATACAATGTTCATAAAGTGTAATTAATAAAATTAAATTAAATTTAAAAAATGAAAGAAAACTGAGTTCATCCTTGCCAAACCCCAGCACCCGAAAAAAGACCGTCAGTCCTGAAGAGTTCTATATTTTATCACCTTGTTCAGTTTTTTTTATGTATTCTTTATTAAGGTTTGTTTACATTGTATCCCCTATGCTGCCCCCTCCCTCTTCTCCTTCCAATACCAAACACCCTCCTTCCACTCCTATGCCCTTCTTCTAGTTCCCAGATAGGGTTGGGTCCTCCTCCCCTTCTCCCCTTCTATCTGACCCTAGCTTATCATGTCTCATCAAATCTGGCTGCACACTCTTCCTCTGTGGCCGTATTCTCAGAAAAATGTTCTCTTTGTGTCCTCAATAGTCTTTTTTTTTTCTTTTTTTTAAATTTTATTTTTCTTTTTAGTTACATGTTGTTAACTCTGTGTCCCAGCTGTATCCTGCTCCCTCATTCCCTCCCCAACCCCACACTCCCTCCCTGGTCTCCTCCCTGGCCTTTTCCAAGTCCACTGATAGGGGAGGACCTCCTCCCCTTTCATTTGAACTTGTTTTATCAGGCATCTTCAGGGCTGGCTGCAAAGTCCTCCTCTGTGGCCTAACAGGACAGCTCCTCCCCTGGGGGGGGGTCAAAGAGCCTGCCCTTGAGATCCTGTTAGAAATAGTCCTTGTTCCCCTCACTTTGGAAAACTACTTGGTTACTGAGCTACCACGGGCCACATCTGAGCAAAAGTTCTAGGTTATATCCATAGATGGTCCTTGGTTGAGTGGCAGTCTCAGAAAAGACCCTGTGCCTGGATATATTTGGTCCTTGTAGAGCTCCTATCCTTTCCATATCATACTAAATACCCTTCTTTCATATGATTTCCTGCACTCTGCCAAGGGTTATGTCTGCTTTGAAACACTGCTAGGTAGAGTCATTCAGATACCTTTTGCGGTAGACTCCTGTCATACATTCAATGCACATCCCATTTGTCTTTCTAAATGAGGATTGATCATCTTTGCCTGTGTCCACTTTCTTGATTATCTTCTTTAGGTGTGTAGATTTCATTATGTTTATCATATCTTGTAGATCTATATAAGCGAGTATATCCCATGTTTGTCTTTCTCCTTCTGGGATACTTCACTCAGAATGATCTTTTCTAGATCCCACCATTTGCCTGCAAATTTCATGATTTCCTCCTTTTTGATTGCTCAGTAGTATTCCATTGTGTAAAAATACCATAATTTCTGTATCCATTCTCCGTTGATGGGCATCTGGGTTGTTTCCAAGTTTTGGCTATTACAAATAAAGCTGCTACAAACATGGTTGAACAAATGTCCTAGTTGTGTACTTGAGCAAATTTTGGGTATATACCTAGGAGTGGTATAGCTGGGTCTTGAGGTAGCACTACTCTTAGTTTTCTGAGAAAGTGCCAGAATGACTTCCAAAGTGGTTGTACCAGTTTACATTCCACCAGCAATGGAGGAGGATTCCCCTTTCTCCACAACCTCTCTAGCATGTGTTATCACTTGAGTTTTTCATATTGGCCCTTCTGATAGGTGTAAAGTGAAATCTCAGGGTTGTTTTGATTTGCATTTCCCTAATGGCTAATGAGGTTGAGCATTTCTTTAAGTGTTTCTCTGCCATTCGATGTTCCCCTTTCCAGAATTCTCTGTTTAGCTCTGTTCCCCATTTTTCAATGGGATTACATTGTTTGTTGCTTTTTCTGCTTCTTTAGTTCTTTATATATACTGGATATTAGCCCTCTGTCAGATAAAGGGTTTGTGAAGATTCTTTCCCAATCTGTAGGTTATTGTTTTGTTTTGATGACAGTGTCCTTTGCTTTACACAAGCTTTTCAGTTTCATGAGGTCCCATTTATTGATTGTTGCTCTTTACTTATGTTTGTCTTCCTGCCCCCTCTCCTGCAGGCTTCCCAGATTTCTGAGGGGAGGGAGAAATTCATAGGGAATTTCCATTTAGAGATGTGTGTTTTAAAGTCTTTCTGTGAGTGATATCAGGCTGTGTGTCTTTGTATGCATTCCCATTTGATGCATATGGAAGCATCTCTGTGGATCCAAGAACATGGCACTGTTCTATCAGTTGAGGGCAGAGAGCAACATATTTAAATAACAAGAGACTGGGTTGTTGAAAATTACCATAGGATGCCCTAGCCTTACAAATCAATTCACTGCAACCCAAACTCCCTACTGGAAGAGTAGTTTGGTCACAGTAGATGGCCTTTTGGAACTTTATCCCCCACTAGTAGGAAAACTCATAATAACTCATATTTATTTTTCTGCACTTTAGTTACTTCAAACAGGATGATTTTTCATGATTCCATGCATTTGCCTGAAAATATCATGGTATCATTTTCTTAGGTGAATAATACTCTGTTATGGAAATATTCCACATTTGCCCCAGAGGAGTTGTCAGTCCTGATCTATAGACTGTGTAAGATGCTCAGACTTTAATCATTGTATTGAGTGACAAACTATCAGGATAACTATGTTCTTTTAGCCTATAAATCCATCCATCTCCTTTCACTTTCTGGTGTGTTGAATTGGAATGTCCCCTTGAGACTCATCTACTTATATGTGGAGTCCCCAGTATGTAAATATCTGGGAAGTTTTAGGAGTAATAGCCTTGTTAGGTAATAATATTCCCATTGGAGTTATAATATAGGATTGTGTGCTTTGAGGTTGATATGCCAATGAAAGTGACCAGGCAAATGGAGTCTCTGTCTTTAGCTCACTGTCACTTTATATCTTTGTTTTGTTTGTTCTCTCTCTCTCCATCTGAATCTGTCTTTCTAGCTATATCTCTGTCTCTCTGCATTCCTCTCTCTGACTGCAGCTTGTGAAACACTCTCAGTTTTGCTGAAGGACTACAACAAAATGACTGCTTGTGGACATGACATCTTGGATGGTCCATGTAAAAATGTAAGCAAGCTGCCAATTAAATGGTTTTTGTGCAAAGAGCTGCCTTTTTCAGAGAACATTTTCACAGTAAGTAATTCACTGACTGAAGACATATTTGTACATTTAAGAAATAATAATGGAATTCGTGATAATGTGAAACTACCATGTAAAGGACTAGGGACTTTATGAAAGACCACGTGAAAGAAATGTGTGATACTTTTCCTGAACTAAGAGTCTTTGACACAGGAACTGTCATCTCTGGATTAGTGCTTTCAGCTTCACAGACTGAGGCATGTAGGGCTGCTCAGCCTTTCTCTCAAGCACGCTTGTCCACTTGGCCTTTTTAATAATTGGCTCCTGAAACTCTTACAGGCTACCACCAGTTTCATGACATCATTCTCAATCTCAGCCAATCAACACCTGAGAGATTCTTGAGGATTCCATGGAGATGAGTGAACAAACTTTTCTCAGTATATCTGATACTGGGCATATGTTACTCTTCATTGTGAGACACAACAAAACATTATCTCATTTTTATATCCAGAACCCACACCTTTACTCCTCTATACCTCTGTGACAATGTCATGTAGGAAATAAAACTTTAATGTTTATTTCTTTGGGCAGCTTCCTATGTAGGGATGCTTTAAACGGATGTGGGATTAAGGGGAATGTACCAAATGACAAAGTGGTCTAATACAATGTTCTTGAATCTGAAATTTCCTAGGTTGTGAATTTGAACTAAGTAGTTACTCCTGTACTCACTAAATGTACCTTCAAATTCGTATTGATTTCATAACCTGTCGGGGCCTAGGTTTCTCTGGGGTATTGAGACTTTAAGAGCAGGAAACAGAGAAGACCAGACAATTCCTGGGACTGGTTTGGCTGAAACAGAGAAAGATGGGTGTAGGTAAATGGAGAAATGAGGAACAATAAACTATTTGACAGCTGATGCTTTTCCACACAAGTGTTGCCATCTCTCTCTGAGCAGGATTACTTTGGCTGACCTGGCTGTAATGGCAGCTGTGTCCTACTCATTGATCTCTGAAGAACCCTCCTAGTCCTGGAGTTTATAGTTAAAACAGAGCCTTCAGGACAGAAAAATGTGTCTGCGTTATAT
This sequence comes from Meriones unguiculatus, assembly GCF_030254825.1. Lineage (NCBI taxonomy): Eukaryota > Metazoa > Chordata > Mammalia > Rodentia > Muridae > Meriones > Meriones unguiculatus. Next base: position 26,630,778 of record NW_026843710.1, on the reverse strand, counting down.
GCCTAAGATACTGGAGCAGCTGTCTTTCCTTCTATATTCCTTCAGTCAAACTGTCTGAACGCAACTGTGAACAAGTTGCTTGTTCACAGGTGCCACCTGAGCTCATGGGGTCTGAGGTACCTGGGTAAATACTAGTTCATGGATAGGATTCTCTGCTACATGATGAGTTCGTGGAAAGCATGCTTTAAAAGTCAAACTCTGCTCTCCTTTAGCAGAATACTTTCTCCATATTAAAATTCATTGTTAAAGTTGTAAACATATTATTTTTATTGATCATGTGGAAATTGCATATAATATATATTACACTCCTTTTTCATTGCACCCAGGTTCAAATTTCTACCCATGTGTCAGATTAAAATTTGTTTTTCTTTAAAATACATTGATTGAAGTAAATGTTGTTCATATACTCATTTGAATATAATCAGAGTCTCAGTGCCAAATCCCTTAAGGAAAACTGAGTTCATCCTTGCTGTACCCTGGCACTGCCCCAAGAAGAAGACATCACTCCTGAAGAACTGTATACTTCATCACCTTGATCACAGTTTTTCTTACGTATTTTTATTATGATTTGTTCACTTTGTATTCCCAAATACAAAGTGCTCCCTCCCTCTTCTCCTTCCAGTCCCAACCACCCTCCTTCTTGTACAACTATTAGTTTTCTCTAGTTCCCTGATAAGGGAGATCCTTCTCCCCTTCCATCTGACCCTAGCCTAATAGGTGTCATCAAGGATGGCTGCATCATCATCTTCTGTGTCCTGATACCCAGGGTATTGTTCTTCTGTATTCAATTCCCTCTACGTATAACACACTTGCTGCCTTCTCTATTGCAGGTTTTTCAGAGCTCTGAGGGGAGGCAGGATGTTATAAGAAAATCCTATTTAGAGCTGGGTGTTTTTAGATCTATCTCACAATAGTATTGTACCCTGGGTCTACATACAATTCTTTTACTTCTTGTTCATTTGAATTGAAATTTCCCCTCTAAGCCCATCTATTAACATGTGGATTCCCCAGTGAGGAAATGTCTGAGAAGAGTTACAAGTTATGGCCATGTTAGAAAATATAATATCTTCTGTATCTCTAAATTCTTTCTCAGCCCTTTGGTCTTTTGTAGACAGGAGGGCTACTGATTTTTTTGAGTTAGTTTTTTTATCCAGCCACTTTGCTGAAGGTGTTTATCAGCTGTTGGAGTTCCCAGGTAGAATTTGTGGGTTCACTCAGTTATACTATCATAAAATCTGCAAATAGTGATACTTTGATTTCTTCCTTTCTGATTTCTATCCCCTTGATCTTGTTCAATTTTCTTATTGTTCTAGCAAGGGCTTCCAGAACTATATTGAAGAGATATGGAGAGACTGGGCAGCTTTGCCTTGTCCCTGATTTCAGTGGGATTGCTTTAAGTTTCTCTCTGTTGAGTTTGATGTTGGCTATAGGCTTGCTGCATATTGCCTTTAATATATTTATATATGAGCCTTGGATCCCAGATATCTCCAACTCTTTAAATTAAGAGAGATTGGATTATGTCAAAAGTTTTTCAGTATCTAAGAAGATAATCCTGTGGGTTTTTTTCCTTCCTTTTTTTAAATATTGTGGATCACATTGGTGGATATCCATAGAATGAACCACCCCTGTACACCTGGGATAAAGCCTACTTGGTCATAGTAGATGATATTTATGATGTGTTCTTGTATTTGGTCAAAGACATAAAGTACCTTGGTGTGACTCTAACCAAGAAAGTCAAAGATTGGCATGAAAAAAAACTTTTCATGTCCCTGAAGAAGGAATTAGAAGAAGATATCAGAAAATCTAAAGAACTACCATGGTTATGGTTTGGCAGGATTAACAAAGTAAAAATGGCTATCTTACCAAAAACAATCTACAGATTCAATGCAACTCCCATCAAATTACCAACACAATTCTTTACAGATCTTGAAAAAAAATTTTCAACTTCATATGGAAAAATAAGAAACCCAGAATTGCTAAAACAATGCTCTATAATAAAAGATCTTGTGGTGCTATCTCCTGATCTCAAGGTGTATTAGAGAGCAAAAAGTACTAAAAACTTCATGTTGCTGACATAGAAACAGAATTGTGCATCAATGGAACCAAACAGAAGACATAGAAATAAATCCACATGCTTATGGACAGCTAATTCTTGACAAAGATGCCAAAACCATACAATGGAAAAACGATAGCATCTTCAACAAATGGCACTGGTCTAACTGAATGTCTACATGCTCTTTGAAAACCACAACCTGATGGAGGAGCAGCCTTAACAGGCCACAGAGGAATACAATGCAGCCAATCCTGATGAGATCTGATGGACTAGGATCAGAAGGAAGGAGATAAACTGCCCTCTCAGTAGACTTGGGGAGGGGTATGCAAGGACAAATGGGAGGGATGGTGGGATTATGAGAGGAGGAGGGAGGGTTTAATGGGGGATACAAAATGAATACAATGTAATTAATAAAAATTAAAATAAAAAATATTTTGTTTGTATGTTATATATAGGAGGATATGCTTATAGGTTGATATGCCAATAAAAATATCCAGACAGAATGGAGTCTCTGTCTCTTGGTCTCTGTTAATTTTGTTTCTGTAGATCTCAGTCTTAATATTTCTGAATTTGTTTTTCTAGATCTTTCTCTCTCTATCACCTTCTCTCTACTTGGTGCTTATGATTCAGTATGAAAGCTCTCAGTTCTCCTTAAGGACTACAAGAATATGACTGCTTGTAGACATGACATCCTGGGTAGTCTTTGTAAAAACATAAGCAAGGTCCTAATTAAACACTTTTGTTGAAAGATTTCCCTTTGTCTGGGAGCATTTTCCCAGGCAAACCTAGTGTTAGTGCCAGGACTGCTTATTCGGAGGTGCTACCTGAACTCATGTGGTCTGAGGTAGCTGGGTTACCAATAGTTTATGGCTAGGATTCTCTGCTACATAATGAATTCCTGGAAAGCATGTCTTACAAAGTCAAACTCTGCTCTCCTTTAGCAGAATCTTTTCTCCATGTTAAAGGTCATTGTGAAAGTTATCAACATATTATTTTTATTGCTTATTAGGGAAATTTATATAGTACACATTATACTATTTTTCCATTGCTTCCTGGTTTAAATTCCTACCCATGTGTCACACTGATTTTTTTTCTTTAAAATACATCAATTTTAGTATGTGTTGTTCATATACTCATTGGAACATAATCAGAGTCTTAGTTCCAATTTCCTTAAAAACAAAACAACTGAGTTTTTGCTTGCTGCACTCTGGCCCCAGCACCAAAATAAGCTATTCATCCTGAAGAACTTTATAATTCATCACCTTGATCAGAGATTTCCTTATGTATTTATTTATTACAATTTGTTCAATTTGTATCTCCTCTGCTACCCCTTCACTCTTCTGCTTCCAGTCCTACCCACCTCCTTCTTCTACCCCAATGCCCTTTCTCTAGTTCCCTTATTGGGGATGTCCTCCTCCTACTTCAATTGGAACCTACCTTATCAGTTCTCAGTAAGGCCGGCTGCTTCATCTTCATCTATGTCCTGATTTGTAGGGCATTATTCTCTTTTGTGTACTCAATTCTCTCTAATTATGACATTCTTCCTGCCTCCTCTCCTGCAGAATTTCCAGAGCTGTGAGGGGAGGAAGAATTTCATAGGGAAATCCCATTTATAGCTGGGTATTTTAAGATCTATCTCTGAATAATATTAGACTCTGGGTCTATATGCAATTTTATTTATTACAGAAGAAAGCATCTTTTTGGATGCAAGAACATCACAATGATATATCAGTTTAGGATAGAAAGCAGCATATTTTAATAACAACAGCCTGGGTTACTTGATATTTTCCATAGGATGCCCTGCCCCAAAACTGGTCTGGTCACAACAGATGGCCTATTGAAACTTTATACCTCACTATTAGGAGACCTCCTAATAACTGAATACATACCATATTTGTTTTTCTGCATTTTAGTTACATCAACCAGGATGATATTTCTTGGATCCATCCATTTGCCTGAAAACATCATGATGTCATTTTTTTATCTGAATAATACTCCATTATTGAAATATTCCATATTGTCAGTCCAGTTCTTTAGTCCTTGGAAGTTGCTAGGACTGTAACCATTGTATTGAATGATAAACTACCAGGATAATTATGTTTTGTTAGTCTATAAGTCCTTCTTCTTTTTCCACCTTCAGGTGATTTGAATTGCAATGTCCCCTTGAAGCTCATCTATTTACTTGTTTAGTCCCCCATGATAAAATTTCCGGGACCTAGGTTAGGAGGTATGGCCTTGTTAGATAATGTAATTCCTATTGGAGTTATATTATAGGAGGGTGTGCTTCTGAGGTGAATATGCCAATGAGAGCGAATACACAGAATGGAGTCTCTGTATCTCTGTTTCTCTCTCTTTACATCTTTGTTTCTGTAGGTCTCTGTCTCACAGTTTCTGAATCTGTCTTTCTAGCTCTTTCTATCTCTGACTACCTCTCTCTGCATGCTGCTTGTGGTATGAAAAGCTCTCTGTTCTGATGAAGGACATCAACAAGATGACTGCATACTAGCATGAAATTCAGATGGTCTCTGCAAAAAGATAAGCATGGTCCCAGTTAAAAGATTTTTGTTTAAAGAGTTGTCCTAGCTAGGGAGCATTTTAACAGTAAGTAATTCACTAACTGAGGACACATCTGTGCATTTAACAAACAAAAATGTAACCTGTAATAATGTGAAAGCCACAGATCAAGGACAAATCACTTGAAAGAAATATGTGTCACTTTTCCTGAACTAAGAGTCTCAGACACTGGTACTGTCATCTGTGGTTTGTGTGCTTTTAGCTGCCCAGGTTGAGGCATGTAGTTCTGCTCTGCCTTTCTCTCAAGCAGTTTGTCCACTTGGCCCTTTTAATAACTAGCTCCTGAAACTTTTACTGGCTTGAACCTTTTGCATGGCATCATTCTCACTCCTAGCTCATCAGCACCTGAAAGAATCTTGAGGTTTCCATGGAGATGAATAAAAAAGTTTTCTCAGTGGCCAGTTTCTCTGATCCTGTGAACACCTAATATGTTATTGTGAAACCCAACAAGCCATTATCTCATTCCTTAATCCTCTTTGACTATGTCAGGTATGAAATAAAACTTTCATGTTTATTTAATTGGACAGTGTCCTAAGTAGGGAAGCTTCAAAGTGTGGTAGGATTATTGGAATGTACCCAATGAAAAGGTGATCTCCTACTGTGGTCTAGGATCTGATATTTTCTATGTTGTGATTTTGAACTGAACAGTTACAGAATACTAACTAAATGTACTTTCACATTCCTATTGATATAATAGACTGACAGAATCTAGGGTTTCCTGTGGTTTTGAATCTTTAAGAGCACGGAAAAGAGAAGGTAACCTGACCAGTCCAATGGTCTAGTGCAACAATGTCCATCTGAAAGAGGGAGTGTAAATGGAGGACAGAGACACAAAGAATTGACATAAGAAAGATTCTTGATCAAGTCTCAGTGTACTGGACATGCAAACAACACTTGTAAGCAAAGGGACAAACAATTATTTTCACAGTAGCAACACATCTGTGTCATCTGGCGAGGCCTCCAGGAACTCACTCAAGCTTACACAAAGTTGGCTGTCTGATTCCCAAGGTTGTAGGGAGCTTGCTATCTACTTATCAGAATGTCCTGCTTGCAGAGACCACCAAGGACAGTCTCTGAGATATGGAATTTAGATAAAACCAACATCTGGCAAGGACAGGAAGCAAAATTCCCATTACCAGACTCTTTCCGTTCCCCCTTCTTGGTTTTATGTAGAGCCTGTCTTAGGTTGGCAATTTTTTTTTTTTTTTTTACTCATCCTCAAGGTCTTAGATGGGATTTTTAAAGCCTCTGTCTTAGGTTGGAAAAAATAAAAATTTTAATTTTACTCGTCATTGACTTACCTACATATCAATTGGGATTGTTATAGATCTTTAATTTAAATTCATGAAACTGCATTTGCATGTGTTGAAGTTGTTGAAGAAGGATCTGAAACATACAAGGAAGACAGGTACAGGCCAACAAACCCATACCTGCCAGGCCCGCAATTTTCAGTCCCCACGTAAGCACAGTGCCAAAGGATGGAAAGTGTCTTCTGAGCCTAGTAAATATATCCCAAGGCTGTATTGGACAATTCTAACCTAGGTTGCTTGGCAGGTTCTATGTCATGGATCTTATTTCTCATTGTTAACATGTCCAATGAGAAGTTTTTGCTATGACCAAATACCAGCAAGGTTATTCTGAACCTGAGTCCAATTAAATTCTGCTTCATCATACCAAGAATCACAAACCCTAACAGGAATCATAACAAAGGCAGATTGCTTTACAAGTAATACTGAAAGAGTATTATTATCAGCACTAACAAAATTACTAAGATTGTAATATAAAACTTAGTAAGATTGTTCTTAAAATGTCTTACTACAATGTTTCCAATTAGCAGTAAATAAGGATTAACATAAGCCAAAACAGAAGTAAACTTGATTAACGTTGCAAAGCTACTTGCTTTCCCAGAGAGAATGCCTTTATATCCCAACACTGTCCAAAATTTCCATACATAGGTTTTCAAGTTTTTATTTGAAGTCCTCCAAAATCAAACCCTTAAAGATTTTTCTAAAATAAAGGAATTTTGACTGCTTTACCAGAAGCCAAGTTCTTAATACCCTTAAACTATAGACTAGTCTAGTCCACGACTGTAAATGCAGTGTCATTGTCCCAGGAGAAGATGGTGGGCTTTTTCCGACTTAAGAGTAGGAGTAATAGTTCCAACATATGACATGGATAGGGGATACTGGTAAGCAGGCATGTTGAATACTCAGACTGGTAAAGCAAAGATGATGACCTTTTCCTACTCCTGAAAGAGTCCATTTTACTTTAGTTCCTTCAAAAGCAGAAAATGCCAGCAACAAATTGTTGTTGACATAAACAAGGACTTCTGGATCATCACAAGAAAATGGATGTAGTAGAGATGCATTAGGAATGTATGCTCAATAAACAGTCATGTTGACCACAGGGGTCTTCATTGACATCATTATCATTGTCAGAAGAAAATTCCTCATCCACTTGTTGCACCAGATGTTCAGGTAGCCATTGAGCTGCATCATTTTCCTGCAGAAAATCATAGACAGATATCTTACTATTATGAGTACAGGGTTGGGTCAATGACATTGATTTGTTAAAGGATTCCTCTATTTTCCTTTAGATGATTTTTTTCTTGATTTCTGTATGCCAAGATCTATCTGCTGCAGATTTACCATGCTTATTCAAATTTTAAAATTTCAGAATGAAAAGAACATGATTGAGAGGATTCTTAGGTGTCCAGTGAAATAGCTCCCTTTCCTTTGAGGTTTGCAAATAAATATTAATGTTTAGTGGGCATACTCTACCATGCCTTGTCCTTGAGGATTGTAAGGTATTTTAGTTATATGAGAAACATGAAACTGTTGAAAAAATATTTAAAAGATTTGATAGTATATCCTGTTCCATTGTCAGTTTTAAATTGTTTAGGAACTCCTAGAACATTAAAAGCCTGTAGAAAAGGAGCAATAACATTTTTTGCAGCTTTTCCTTGTTGAGGAGTGGCAAAAATAAATACAGAATAGTTTCTATGCAAACATGTACATATTTTAGTTGCTTAAATTTAGGAATATGAATAATATCCATTTTCCAAATTTCATTTGGAGCAAATACTTTAGGGTTGACTCCAAAATAAGGAACAGGCTGAAATTGAGGACAAGTACTGCAAGCCTTGACTATTCTATGGACCTGTTTCTTAGTCAATCCATATTTAAGTCTCAAGGTTTGACTATTAATATAATGCACACTATGGGCATCCAGGCCTCTTTTTACTGTGTACAATAAAATTTGGTGACATTATTTGCCAATGCTTTTCCTTTAGACAGGGGTCCTGGTAAATTAGAATGAGCCCAAAAAATGTCATATAAGAAAGGGAAAGGTTTGTTTTGTATCAAATTTTGAATTTGTAAAAATAAAATTCCAGCAGGAGAAGATGTCTGAATTTGATCTGCAGTCTCTATCCTAGGGAAAGACATATGCACTATCTGTAAAAGTGTTAAAAGACTAATTATTAAAACTTTGAAACACAGCCAATACTGCAGATAACTCTGCTATTTGTGCAGAGGTGATAGACACCTGAAAAGATATCATTTTTCTTTCATAAGCATAGGCAGCAACACCAGATAATGAACCATCAGTAAATACTACTAAAGTATCAACATTTGGGCTATCTTTGGTTTTAAATGGAAAATCTATTGGTTGCACCTAGAAAAATTGTATTAATTTGGTTTTTTTTTTTGTGCCCCTACAGGTTGGACTCTGTCATAATAAGCTTACATATGTTAAAATGCCATATTTATCAGATCTCTGACAATTCTAAGGGCCAGCATATTTGAGTTACTTTTTGTCTAGCTTTATCGTCTGCTCTAAACTTCATCTAAAACATGATGTTATAATCTCAATTTAGCCATATTTTTTAAAATGTATGTTTTAGAACAAAATTTTAGGTAAATGTACTCAATCTTGTACTCAAATATAATCTTTAGCATAACTTTAAATCTGTTGTTTTAAACTAAAATCAAAGCCAAACTTTTAATTAAACCTAATTTATAAAAGGGCTAGAAAATCTTAATAATCCTACCATATTGTGTTAAAACTTAATAGCCAAAAATTAAAGAATCAAAGTTTTATTTAACATTAAATAGAGGACTAAACTTAGTCTGTACCAAATCTATGGGACAGAAAGAAACAACATTAAATCACTTATTTAGGTACTGGCAGTCAGGCATATATTTTATATAATGGATACCAAAGCATAACCTGGGCTAATATAGAACTGTGTTACTTTTTGTTTTTCCTGGAAAAGAACATCAGCAAACATTTTGCATTGAAGTATCTCCAGCCATTTTAAATGAAGAACAACATATATTATAGGTTTTTTTTTAACATGATATATTGTAATAACTGCAGTTTTTGATTTCTTGGCTTTAACAGCATGGCTTGGTTTTATTTTGTAAAATTAATAAAATAAATATCAAGGTTTTATTATTGCCCCCAAAAAGTTGAGAAACTGTTTAAGTTCTTTGATAGACTGCCCAAAGATTACTATTTTAAAATACCTGATAATTTTTTAAATGTTTTATAGAATTTAACTGTGATGATCCAGGATCAAAGTCAGAGGTGTTGATTCAAATTGTCTCATGTCTAAAAATATCCAAGTCTACAGATAAACATACATACACACATAAATACATAAGGAATGTAGAAATTGACATTGTCACCTTGGAGTAAACAAAAAACCCAAATACCAGGATTTGACCAGCCCCTAAAGAACACAAGTCCCCCAGAATCCAGAAGGAGTGGATCCACTCATGGTTCCCCTCCATACACATAGATTACAGAAGAAAGAGAGCCCCCATGACCCTTTCCATAGCTTACAGATGAAGAGCGGGCAACAGCAGCCCTATTACCACACAAAATAGGGTGCCAGAGACCCTCTCTCTGGTCCCAAAAGAACCTTTAGGGGACTTTTTCCCGGGAATTGGAGCATCCTCCAGATTCCCTTGACTTGATTGGAAACTCTCCAAGTTTCCCAGACCTCACCAACAAACCAAAAACAGAAGCCAAAACAGAAGCCAGCAGACAAAGACAAAGAAACAGAGACAAAAACAAAAAACAACTGCAGTTACCTGCTTTTTAAACAATTAAATATTTTTTTAAAAATCTGTTTCTGTAATATTTAAGCAAACCATCATTTTTAGGAGTGAAATCATAAAGCACATTTATAATTTTAAAAATTCAAAACCAGACTTTAAAATTTACCAGTGCAAACAATCCAATTTATTATTATTATTATTATTATTATTATTATTTATTACTATTATTTTATTATTATTTTGTAATTTTAATTTCTCTAATTCCCTTAATATGTGAACTTGTTCCCTTTCTAATTGGACGTTGTCTCAGAGAACAGTAATATTCTCCTACAGTGGTCCCCTATCTCCTGCACATATTGAAGGGAAAGCCAAGGGTCAGAGGGAAAAGGAGGCCAGTCTGAATTATGAGACTTGGCAGTTTTTTCCTCTGACTCCATTTCATCTTCACTATCTAGCTCCTAAATTATTTTTTGCTCTCAAATTACACAAATCTGTTTGAGCTCCTTTATGAACATTTGAAGTAACTTTGGAAGTACTTTTTTTCTGCCTGTTTGGCTGCTCTAATTTCCCCAAGTAACTCCTTAGCTTGTGAGATTCCTTTTCCCAAGTTTCCAGATTGATGGTACCTTTCCCTGGGAACCAGGGACAAACTTCATTTACAAACTAAGGGGATAAGGACGTTTCTCCCAATTCCTTGGTTTTATTAGCATTGACTTTAAAGTCCTCATTAACATCTCCTGATATTTTTCTGCCACATGATTTCTCTGAATGCCTACCTTGGCTTCCTCCATGCAATGGGCAGTTGTCAGTATGAACCTTTTTTTTTTTTTTAATAGGCCTCTGGAGCACCAAAAACCAGCCTTTCTCATGTTGCCCTCGTTTTCAAGGTCCCTTGTTTGGGTGCCAACAGACCTGTCCTGTGGGATAGTCAAACAGGGTCCACCTGAAAGAGGGAATGGAAATGGTGGGACAGAGACATGAAGAATGGAGACAAGAGAGATTCCTGATCAAGTCTCAGTTTACTGAATGTGCAAACAACACTTATAAAGCAAAGGGTTGCAAATTGATTTCACAGTAGCCAAACATCTGTGCTACTTGGCAAGGCATCCCGGAATTCACTCGAGATTACCTATTGTAGGTGATTATTAATATTTACTATTGATTTATCTTTTGGTAATGCTGCTGTTAGTCTTAAACAGCTGTATAGCCAAATCATCACACAGAGACTGGGTTTATTTAGTTAACCCAGAACACAATGCTGGGCAGTAGTTAATCCATCCTAAACCTCCAAGCCCTCATAGTTTCATAACATTTAATTTTCCCACATTATATTTGCTTTTTAATGTTATCTTAGGTCTGGTTCATGCTCCATATCCTCCAAGATCTCCCCACCAGCTCCCTCTCCAAGCTCTCCTTGCCTTTTCTCCTCCAATTCATTTCCTGTCCTCTAGCTCCTACCCTCTTTTCTGTTTTCTGGCTCCTCCCTTTGCACAGCATTTGGGCTAGTTGTTTTATTTTGGCCTGTTTACACACAGTTGAGACAGGATGCTTAGAATAAGTATCACAATGCAATATCTGGATTGACTCCAAAGAGTGGGGGAAGAAATCTGCATTTGAATGAACAAGTTTAAAGTGTATACATTTCAAAGGAATGTTATACCAACAGTAACACAAAGTTTGCTGTCTGGCTCCCAAGATTGCAGAATGCTTGCTATTTACTTCTCTGGCTCAGAACACCCCACATGTAGATACCACCAAGGGCAGACTCTAAGACATGGAACTTAGGTGAGACCTGCATCTGTGAAGGTCAGGAAGCAGAAGTTGAATTACCAGACTCCTTTAGAAACCAGACAATTCCTGAGACTGGTTTGGATGAAAAAGAAAACCTGTGATTGTAAAAGGAGAACTGAGGGCAATAAAGTATTTGACAGCTGGTTCTGTTCCACACTACTGTTACCAACTCTCTATGACCAGGGTTGCCTTAGCTGACATGACTAGATCTGCAGCTATGTCCTAAACAGTTGTCAATGAGGAACCCTCCTAGTCCTAGTGTTTACCTTTAAAACTGGTGCATTCAAGACAGTGAAATGGGTCACTGTTATATTCCTAGAACACAAAAGCAGCTGTGTTTCCTGCTGTGGTCCTCCAGACTAAACCTCTAAATGTGCTGTTAGTGCTTAGATTGCTTGTTCAGAGGTGCCACATGAGGGCTTGTGTTTTGAGGTAGCTGGGTAACCACTAGTTCATGGCTAGTATTCTCTGCTACATAATGAATTGCTGTTAAGCATCTTGACAAAGTCAAACTCTGCCTTCCTTAGCTGAATCTTTTCTCCATGTTAAAGTCATTGTAAAATTTGTCAACATATTATCTTCTGATTACATGGAATTTCATATAGTATACATTACACTATTTTTTCATTGCTCCCAGGTTCAAATTCCTACCCTGTGTCATGCTAAATTTATTTTTTAATATATCAGTTTAAGTATGTGATGTTCATATACTCATTGGAGCATGATCAGAGTTTCAGTGCCAATTCCCTTAAAGAAAACTGAGTTCATCCTTGCCATATACTTGCTAGACCCCCAAGAAGAAGCCATCAATCCTGAAGAGTTCTATACTTCATCACTTTGATCACAGTTTTTCTTATGCATTTATTTATTACTATTTGGTCACTTTGTATCTCCTCTGCAGCTCCCTGCCTCTTTTCATTCCAGTCCTACACACCCTCCTTCTTCTATCCCTATGCCATTTCTCTAGTTCCCTGGTAGGGGAGGGCCTATTTTCTCTTCTATCTGACCCTAGCTCATCAGATCTTATCAAGAATGGATTCAAGGTTCCTGAATAAACTGCATTGAAAAAAAAAAGTATCTATATCCCTAGCATAATTCACAGCACATTTACATTTAATGGTTGCTATTTGAATTAAAGTAGTTAGTATGAGGTAGACTCATTAGTGTAATTCTTCAGTAATTGTTTATATTGCAATGCAAAGGGCTGAAACCTTAGAGAGAATTTAATGTTACATTTTGCTGATTATCTTCTGATGAGTTAACTATTTTATCACTTTTATTTACATGGCTATTCCTCTGAGATGAGAAGTATAGTGTGATATAAAGGCAGATATTACAGACATGTTTATATCAAGTCCTTGGGGCTGCTTCTGAGGAAATGTAAAAGCCAGCCTAGGCTTTTATACATCTGCATTATTAACGTTCCTGGTTGGATAATTCTTTGTTATGGAACTCCTCTGTGGAGTGTTTAGTTCCATTTATGTCTTTTGCTCAGGGATACCTTTACTCCTTTTGCTTCTAGTTGAGGAACCAAATTACCACATTTGTACCGTTTTCTTCTGCTCTTAGTTTTATTTCTTGTTTGTTTATCTGAGGTTTCCTGTGTCTCAGTTTCTGTAACTGTTAAAAGGACATTGGCAATAAAAAAAAAAAAGAATGGATTCATTATCTTCTTCTGTGTCCTGATTCCCAGGGCATTGTTCTTCTTGTGTCCTCAATTCCCTGTACTTATGACAGACTTCATGCCTATTCTCCTTCAGGCTTCCCAGAGCTCTGATGGAAGAGAGAATTTCATAATGAAATCTCATTTAGGGCTGCGTGTTTTTTAAGGTCTCTCTCTCTTCATAATATCAGACTGTGGATCTCTGTATGCAATCCCTTTTGATGCACAAGAAAGCATCTCTGTGGATACAAAAACATGCCACTGATCTAACATTTGAGGGCAGACAGCGACACATTTTAATAACAGCCTGGGTAGCTTTAAAATTTCTATAGGATGCCCTGGCACCAACTCAACTAACTGCCACCCAATCACCCTAGTGACAGTTGGTCAAAATACATGGCCTATTGGAATTTTACCTGTCTCTATTAGGAGACCAAATAATAAGTTAATATATATATATATTTTTCTGCATTTAATTACTTCACACAGGTTGATTTTTCCCGGTTACTTGCATTTGCCTAAAAACATCATGATGTCATTTTCTTAGCTGAATAATACTCCATTATGGAAATATTCCACATTTTCCCCAAAGGAGATTGTCAGTCCTATTCTTTAGTCCTTGGATGTTGTTGGGACTTTATTCATTGTATTGAATGCCAAACTTTCAGGATAACTATGTTCTTTTAGCCTAGAAGTCTCTCCATCTTCTTCCACTTCCTAGTAACTTGAATTGCACTGTGTCATTGAGGCTCATCTATTTACATGTGGAATCACAAGTGAAGAAAACTCTGGGAAGTTTTAGGATGTATGGCCTTGTTAGATAATATATTTCCTATTGAGATTATATTATAGGACTTAGTGCTTTGAGGTTGATATGCCAATGAAAATGACCAGATAAAATGGAGTCTCTGTCTTCAGGTCAATGTCAATTCATATCTTTGTTTCTGTTGGTATCTGTCTCTCTATTTTTGAATCTCTCTCTCTACCTCTTTCTCTCTCTGTCTCTGTCTCTGTCAGACTCCCTCTCTATTTACACTTATGGTTCAGTAGAAAAAGCTCTCAGTTCTGCTGAAGGATTACAATAAGATGACTGCTTGCAGATGTGACATCCAGGATGGTCTCTGTAAAAAGCAAGGTCCAAATTAAATGCTTTTTGTTCAAAGAGTTGCCTTGGTCAGGGAACATTTTTCCAGTAAGTAACTCACTGACTGAGGACATACATATCTGTGCATTTAACTAATAATAATGGAATCTGTGATGAAGTAAAAGTCACATGTAAAGGACATGTGATTTTATTAATGACCACTTAAAAGAAATATATGACAATTTTCCTGAACTAAGAGTCTTGGACACATGAATGTCATTTCTGGGTTGTGTGCATTCAACTGTCCAGATTCCTTTTAATAACTGGCTACTGAAACACTTACTGGCTTTAAATTTAACCTCTCAGCTAATCAGCAACTGAGAGAATCTTGAGGTTTCAATGGAGATGAGTAAACAAACTTTCCTCAGTGTACAGTATCTCTGATCCTGTGAACATGTGACTTTTTCTTGTGAAACCCAACAAGCCTTTCTCTCATCCCTTTATCCAGGAGACACACCGTTAGTACTGTTTACTGTTACTCTGTGACAAACACAGGTAGGAAATGAAACTTTAATGTTTATTTAACTGAACATCTTCCTAAGTAGGATAGCTTCAATGTGATGTAAGATTAAGGGGAATGTACCGAAAGACAAGATATTCTCCTACTGTGGTCTTGGATCTGAAATTTCCTAGGTTATGACTTTGAACTGAGCAGTTACTCATGTACTCAGTAAATGTAACTTCACTTTCTTATTGATAATGTAAGCTGGCAAGGTCTAGGTTTTCCTGGAATATTTAGTCTTTAAGAGCAGGGAACCAGGCAATTCCTGGGATTCATTTGGCTGAAACAGAAAGATATGTCAGTGTAAGAGAAGAACTGAGTGGCAATAAACATTTTGACAGCTGAGGCTGTATGACACTATGTTTGGCAAACCTGTATGAGAGGGTTACCTTGACTGCCCTGTCCAGTTCAGCAGCTGTGTCCTACTCAGTGGTCAATGAGTAATCTTCCTGGTCCTAGGGTTTACAGTTAGAACTTGGCCTTCAGGATAGAGAAATGAGTAACTGTTATATTTCTAGATCACAAGAACTGCTATGTTTCTTGCTCTTTAGACAAAACCTCTAAACTTAGTTTTAGTGCCAAGATTGCTTTTTTAGAGTGCCACCTGAGTGCTTGGTGTCTGAGGTAGCTGTGTAAACACTAGTCCATGGCTAGTATTCTCTGCTATGTAATAAGTTCCTGGAAGCATGCCTTCCAAAGTCAAACTCTGCCCTCCTTTAGCGGAATCTTTTCTTCATGTTAAAAGTCATTGTAAAAGTTGTTGACATATTAGTTTTAGCGACTATGTGGAAATATCATATAATATACATTATACTCCTTTTCCATTGCTCCCAGATTCAAATCCCTACCCATGTTTCACACTAAATTCCTTATTCTTCAAAATACATCAATTGAAGTATGCATTTTTCTTATATTCATTGGAATATAATCAGAGTCTCAGTGGCAAGTCCCTTAAAGAAAACTGAGTTCATCCTTGCTGCAATCTGAAACTACAACCAAGAAGAAGGTATGAGTCCTGAAGAGCTCTATACTTAATCACCATACTCAGTTTTTCTTATGTGTTTATTAATTAAGATTTCTTCATTTTTTATCCATTCTGCTGCTGCCTACTCTCTTACCATTCCAGTCCAACCCACTCTCCTTAATCTACCACTATTCCCATTCTCTAATTCCCTTATAGGGGAGTCCCTCTTCGACCTTCTATCTGAGCCTAGCTTATCAGGTCTCATCAAGGCTCCCTGCATCTTCTTCCTCTGTGGCCTGATTGTCAGAGCATTGTTCTCCTTGTGTCCTGAATTGCCTCTATTTATGACACTCTTCCCGCCTTCTCTACTGCAGGTTTTCCAGAGCTCTCAAGGGAGAAAGAAATTCATAGGGAAATCCAATTTAGGCCTGGGTGTTTTTTTTTTTTTTTCTTTTTTTTTTCAATGCACTTTATTCAGGAACCTTAAACAATCATCTGACCCTGGGGAAAGCCAGCCCACAGCTTAAATAGCCTCTGGGTAGCCAACCCCAGCGTGCCACGTGGGCAATGCAGATAGGTCCACATACATGGAAGCAAGCCAGATCCTCAGCCTTAGCCAAATGTGGAATTGTTCGTGACAGAGAGCACTCACCATCAGGAAGGTGGAAGGCGGAAACCAGCTCCATCTTTAAGGCATAGCATTCCGCAGCTCTCTACAGTTCCCCCTTTTTGTTTTAGACGCATCAGGCAAGAGTAGAGGTCTGATCTCAGATATTAGAAATAAATTGGGATTTGTACTGATGTTCATTTAGGTGTCATCCACCAAAGAGCATCAGACCCGTCCGATACCTTTTTCTCAGAGGCGGGACCTGGGGCATCAACCCGCATGCAACCAGACATGCTCTTCTCTGGGTCCAAAGCGGCTGACCCTGAGTGCAGTGCTTAGCCTCGCATCCTGAGCGTAACATTTTAGCTTTTTATGGTATCCAGCCATGCTTGGGGAGAATGTCCTGCTTCAATGGCTGTAAAGGCCTGAATGATCATGGCTGTATCACACTGTTGTGAGACTCTAATCTTGCATATATACCACAGGCAAACCAAGAAGACCAACACCAGAAGGCCTGCTAACGCTCCCATGACCGCCCATTCCTTCAGATGATTCATGGCTGCAGCAATCCATGATGATAATTCTGTGTAGGCCTTGGTGTTTTAAGGTCTCTCTCTGCATAATATCGGACTGTGGGTCTCTGTATGCAATCCCAGTTGATGCTGAAAGAAGGATCTATGTGGGTATAAGATCATGGCACTGATCTATCAATTAAGGGCAGAGAGCAACATAGGTTAATAAAAATAGCCTGGGTTTCTTGAATTTACTTAGGATGCCCTGGCCCAAAACATCAATTAACTGTCACCCATTCCCCTTAGTGGAACACTGGTTTCTTCACAATAGATGGCCTATTGGTACTTTAACACCCAGTATTAGGAGACCACCTAATAAATGAATACATACCATAAATTTTTTCTCTGCATTTTAGTTACTACACCCAGGTTGATTTTTCCTGGTTCCATCCATTTGCCTAAAAATATCATCATGTCATTTTCTTAGCTGAAAAGTAGTCTGTTATGGAAATATTCCACATTTTCTGCAATGGAGATTATCATTCATGTTAATTATTCTTTGGATGTTGCTGCAACTTTAATCATTGTAATGAATGAAAAACTCTCAGGATAACTATATTCTTTTAGCCTAACCATCCCTCCATCTTTTTCCACTTCCTGATGATTTGAATTGCATTGTTCTCTTGAAGCTCATCTATTTATATGTGGCATCCCTGGTAAGGAAATGTCTGGGTATGGTTAGGAGGTATTGTTAGATAATATAATTCCTATTTGAGTTATATTTTAGGAGGGTGTGCTTTTAGTCTGTTATGTCAATGAAAGTGACCTGACAAACTCGAGTATCTGTCTCTTGGTCTTTATCACTTTAAATCTTTGTTTCTGTCAGTCTAGATCTCTCTATTTCTGAGTAGCACTTACTCTGTTTTTTCTCAATGTCCTTCTCTCTGCCTGCTGCTTTTGGTTTAGCATGAAAGAGCTCTCAGTTCTGCTGAGGTACAACAACAAGATGTCTGCTGGCTGACTTGACAACCTAGGTCTTCTCTGTAAAATTATAAGCAAGGTCCCAATTAAATGTTTTTTATTTAAATATTTGTCTTTGTCAAGGAGCATTTTCACAGAAAGTAATTCACTGAGTGAGGACATATCTATGCATTCAATGAATAATAATAGAATCCGGGAAAATATGACAGTCACATGTTAAGGCCATCTGAAATTATTAATGAACACTTAAACTAGTTGTGTGCTTTCATCTGCCCAATTTGAGGCATGTATGACTGCTCAGACTTTCTCTCAAACAGGCTGTCCACTTTAATAACTGGCCCTTTTAATAACTGGCTCCTAAAACCCTTACTCACTTTCACCTGTTTCATGACATCATTCTCCCTCTCAGCCAATCAGCACCTGTTGAAAATGTTGAGCTTTCCATTGAAATCAGTAAACAAACTTTCCTCAGTGTCCAGTACCTCTGATCTTTTGCACATGTGACATTTTCTTGTGAAACCCAACTAGCCTTTATCTCATCCCTTTATCCAGATCCTACACCTTTACAAATCCTGTTTATTTCTGTGACAATGTCAGATTGAAATGAAACTTTAATCTTACTTTATTTAATTCGACAGCTTCCTAAGCAGGGAAGCTTCAAAGTGATGTGGGATTAAGGGTAAAGTATGGGATGGCAAGGTGATCTCCTACTGTGTTCTTGGATCTGAAATTTCCTAGGTTGTGACTTAGAACTGAGCAGTTATGGTGACCTTACTAAATATACTTTCACAATCTTATTGATATGATAGGCTGGCAGGGTCTAGGGATCCTTCAGTTATTGAGTCTTTAAGAGCAGGAAAAGAAAATGAAACCAGACAATTCCTGGCACTGGTTTTGCTGAAACAGAGAAAGAGAAGTGAGTGTAAAAAGGGAACTGTGGGACAATAAACTCTTTAACAGGTGGTGCTTTACCACATTTGTTTTGCCAACCCACTATGACCAGGGTTGTCTTGGCCGACCTGGCTGGATTGGCAGATGTGTCCTACTCAGTGGTCAGTAAGGAACCCTCCTTGTCCTGGGGTTTTCACATAAAAATATTCCTTCAGGTCATATAAATATGTCAGTGTTATTTGCCTAGCATACAAGAGTAGCTGTGTTACCTGCTGTGGTCCTCCAGACAAACCCTCTAAAAGTAATGTTCATGACTTCTTGGTCATGGGTGCAACCTGTGCTCATAATGACTGAGGTAGCTGGGTAACCACTAGTTAATTGCTAAGATTCTTGCTACATAATGAGTTCTTGGAAAACAAACCTTACAAAGTCAAACTGTCATTTTTAGCAGAACCTTTTTTTCGAAGTTATTGCTGTTATTAGAATTGTCAGCATATTTTTTATTGCTTTTGAGAGAATTTCATATAATATACATTACAATCCTTTTCCATTGCTTCCAGGTACAAAGAACTTCCAATGTGTTTCACTATTTTTTTTCTTTAAAATACATCAATTTTTCGGAAACTTAAAGTTTTTTTTTTTTCAAACAGGTCTTTCACTTGCTTGGTTAGAGTCACCCCAAGATACTTTATATTATTAGTGGCTATTGTGAAGGGTGTTGTTTCTGTTATTTCATTCTTGGCCATTTTGTCTTTGGTATACAGGAGGGCTTCTGATTTTTTTTGAGATGATTTTGTATCCTGCCATTTTGCTGAAAGTGTTTATCCATGGAAGGGGTTCTCTGGTTGAATTTTTGGGGTTGCTCATGTATACTATCATATCATCTGTGAATGGTGACACTTTGACCTCTTCCTTTCTGATTTATATTCCCTTGATCTCCTTTAGTTCTCTTATTGCTTTAGCTAAGACTTCAAGTACTATGTTGAAGAGATATGGAGAGAATGGGCAGCCTTGTCTTGTCCCTGATTTCAGTGGGATTGATTTAAGTTTCTCTCCATTGAGTTTGATGTTGGCTATAGGCTTGCTGTATATTGCCTTTACTATGTTTAGGTGTGTGCCTTGTATCCCTGATCTCTCCAAGACTTTAAACATGAATGGGTGTTGGACTTTGTCAAATGCTTTTTTGTCATCTAAGGACATGATCATGTGGTTTTTCTCCTTCAGTTTGTTTATGTGGTGGATTGCATTGTTTGATTTCCGTATGTTGAACCACCCTAGCATGCCTGAAATGAAGCCTGGTTGGTAGTGGTGGATGATATCTTAGATGTGTTCTTGGATTCAGTTTGCAAGGATTTAATTGAGTATATTTGCATTAGTGTTCATAAGGGAGATAAGTTTGAAGTTCTGTTTTGTTTTGTTTTTTGTTGGGTCTGTGTGGTTTAGGTACCAAGGTGATTGTGGCTTTATAGAATGAGTTTGGTTTCCTTCTGTTTCTAGTATGTGGAATAGTTTGGAGAGAATTGGAGTTAGTACTTCTTTGAAGGTCTGGTAGAATTCTGCACTGAATACATCTGGCCCAGGGCTCTTTTGGAAGGGAGACTGTTGATGACTGCTTCTATTTCCTTGGGGAATATAGAACTATTGAATCTTTCTACCTGATATTGACTTAATGTTGGTAGATGGATTCTATCTAGAGAATTGTCCATTTCTTTTAGATTTTCGAATTTTGTGGCATATAGGCTTTTGTAGTACAACCTAATGATTGTTTGGATTTCCTCAGTGTCTGTAGTTATGTCCCACTTTTCATTTCTGGTTTTGCTGATTTGGATAGTTTCTCCCTGGGTTTCTCTTGTTGATTTTCTCAAAGAACCAGCTCTTGGTTTCATTGATTCTTTGAATAGTTTTATTTGTTTCTAATTGATTGTTTTCAGCCCTGAATTTGATTATTTCCAGCTGTCTGATCCTCTGGGTGTATTTGCTTCTTTTTTTTTTTCCTAGGGCTTTCAGTTGGGCCATTAAGTTGCTTGTATAAGATGTCACAAATTTCTTCTTGAAGGCACTTATGGCTATGAATTTTCCTTTGAACGCTGCTTTCATTGTGTCTCATAAATTAGGGTATATTGTACCTTCATTTTCATTTAATTCTAGGAAGTCTTTAATTTCTTTTTTCCTTAACCCAGCTGTCATTGAGCAGCAAGTTGTTCAGTTTCCATGTGCTTGTAGGCTTTTTCTAATTCCATTGTTGTTGAGGTGCAGCCTTAGTCAATGTTCATCAGATGGAATACAGGGGATTACTTCAATCTTCTTGTATCTGTTGACGCTTGCTTTGTGACCAACTATATGGTCTATTTGGGGGAAGGCTCCATGAGGTGCTGAAAAGAAGGTATAGTCTTTTGAGTTTGGATGGAAAGTTCTGTAGACATTTATTAGGACCATTTCATTTAGAACTTCCCTAAGTGTGCTTATTTCTTTAGTAGGCTTCTGTCTAGATGATCTGTCCCTTGGTGAAAGTTGGGTGTTTAGCTCTCCCTCTATTAAGGTGTTGGGATAGACATGTGATTTGAGTTTTAATAATTTTTCCTTTATGGATATAGGTGCTCTTGTATTTGGGCCATAGATGTTCAGAAGTGGGAAAGAGTAAGAGCTGGATAGAAAGGGTCTCCACAAGGAGAACAACAGAACAAGAAAAATTGAACACAGAGAACTTCCCAGAGACTCATACTCCAACCAAGTACTATTCATGGAGATAACCTAGAACCCCTGCACAGATGTAGCCCATGGCAGTTCAGTGTCCAAGTGGGTTACATAGTAATGGGAAGAGGTACTGCCTCTGACATAATCTGATTGGCCTGCTCTTTGATCACCTCCCCCTGGGAGGGAGCAGCCTTACCAGGCTACAGTAGAGGACAATGCAGCCAGTTTTGATGTGAACTGATAGACTAAGATCAGAAAGAAGAGGAGAACTTCCCGTATCAGTGGAATGGGGGAGTGGCATGCATGCAGAAAGGGGAAGAAGTGTGGGATCTGAAGGGGAGGGTTTATGGGGGGGATGTAAAATGAATAAAGTGTAATTAATAAAATAAAAACAAAACAAAATTAAACAAAACAGAACAACAACAACAAAGAAGCAAAGAAGTGTGAATGAAAAGGCATACTTTGGGATAAACTGGAAGACACTCCATCTTCACAGAGTTTTTTTTTTTGCCCCTCTATTGCAGGGGAGTTTGCAAGGTTTGAGGGTGGGTATGAGGGAAGGCAGAGATGAGTGAGATTGGGGTGCATGATGTGAAATTCACAAAGAGCCAATAAAAAAAACTGTCTCAAGTCACACACACACACACAAAAAGATGATCAATCCTCACTTAGAAAGACAAATGGGATGTGCATTGGACATAAGATAAAACAAGTACCAAGACAGGAGCCTACCACAGAGGGCCTCTGACTCTACCTAGCAGTGTTTCAAAGCAGATACTAAGGCTCATAACCAAACATTCGGCAAAGTGTAGGTATTTGTCTGAAAGAAGGGGGACTTAGTATGACATGGAAAGGATTGGAGCTCCACAGGACCAAATATATCTGGGCACAGTGGTCTTTTATGAGATGGACATTCCACCCAAGAACATGTATGGCTATAACCTAGAACCTCTGCTCAGATGTAGCCCATGATAACTCAGTAACCAATTGGTTTCCCATAGTAAGGGAACAGGGACTATATCTG
This sequence comes from Meriones unguiculatus, assembly GCF_030254825.1. Taxonomy (NCBI): domain Eukaryota; kingdom Metazoa; phylum Chordata; class Mammalia; order Rodentia; family Muridae; genus Meriones; species Meriones unguiculatus. Next base: position 26,608,312 of record NW_026843710.1, on the reverse strand, counting down.
ACAGGAACTCAATGGCAGGCTCTTTGATGTCCTCACCCCCCAAGGGGGCCTAGTCTTGCTAGGCCACAGAGGAGGGCTTTGCAGCCAGTCCTGAAGATACCTGATAAAACAGGGTCAGATGAAAGAAAAGGAGGTTCTCCCCAAGTGGACTTGGAAAGGGGCAGGGAGGAGATGAGGGAGGCAGGGAGGAAGGTAGTGAGAGAGGGAGGGAGGGAGAGATTGGGAGGGAATGAAAGACCAGGATACAGCTGGGATAAAGAGTTAATAAAATGTAACTAATAATAAAAAATAAATAAATAAAACGAAAAAATAAAAAATACATCAATTGAACTGTGTGTTGTTCATATACTCATTGGAATATCATCAGTCTCCATGAAAAGTCTCTTAAAAAGTGAGTTCATCCTTGACTCATCCTGCTACCACCCCAAAGAAGAATCCATCAGTCCTGAAGAGCTCTATATTTCATCACCTTGATCACAGTTTTTCTTAAGCATTTCTTTATTAAGATTTGTTCACTTTGTATTCCCTCTGTTGCCCACTCCATCTTTTCCTTACTTTCCACCCACCCTCCTTCTTCTAAAGCTATGACCTTTCTACAGTTTCCTGATTGGGGAGGTCTTCCTCCCCCTTCTATCTGTGCCTAAATCAGGTCTCATCATGCCTGGTTGCATAATCTTTCTCTATGGCCTGATTTTCAGTGCATTGTAATCCTTGTGTCTTAATTTCCTCTACTTATGACACTCTTCATGCCTCCTATTTTGCAGGCTTCCCAGAACACTGAAAGGATGTGGAATTTCATAGGGAAATCCCATTTAGAGATGGAAGTTTTAAGGTCTCTCTCTGAATAATATCAGAATGCGGGTCTCTCTATGTAATACAATTTCATGCAGAAGGAAGCATCTCTGTGGATCCAAGAAAATGACACTGATCTATCAATTGAAGGCAGAGAGCAAAATATTTTAAAAACAACATACTGGGTTGCTTGACAATTTCCATAAGATGCCCTTTGCCAACAACTCATTTAACTGCTACCCAATCCCCCTAATACAATAGTTTGGTCACAATAAATGCCCTATTGGAACTTTATCCCCCACTATTAGGAGACTTCCTAATAAGTGAGAACATACCATATTTGTTTTTATACATTTTAGTTACTTTACCTAGCATGATATTTCTTGGTTCCATCCATTTGTCTGAAAATATCAAACCATGTCATTTTCTTATCTGATACTTACCATAATACTGATTTTCTTATCTGATTTCTTACAATAATACTCCATTATGGAAATATTCCACATTTGTTTCCAAAGGAGATTGTCAGTCATGTTCTTTGGACCTTGGAAGTAATTTAGTCTTTAAATTGATTTAAAGTCTTTAAATTAACTTAGTCTTTATTGAATGACAGAATTTCAGGATAACTATGTTCTTTTATCCTAGAAGTCCCTCCAACTTCTTTTACTTCCAGGTGATTTGAGTTGCTATGTTCACTTGGATCTCATCAATTTACATGTTTAGTTCCTGTGAGGAAATGTCTCATTAAGGTTTGGAGGTATGGACTTATTAGAGAATATTATTTCTTTTATTTCCCGAATTTCTCTCTCAGACCTTTTGTCTTTCCTATACAGAAGGGCTACTAACTTTTTTTAATTAATTTTCTATCTAGGCACTTTGCTGAAAGTGTTTACCAGCTGTAGGAGTTCCCTGGTAGAATTTTTGGGGTCACTCAGGTTTACTATCATACCTTCTACAAATAGTGATATATTGAATTATTCCTTTCTGATTTCTATCCCTTTGATCTAGTTCAATTTTCTTATTGCTCTAGCAAGGAGTTCCAGAACTATGTTGAAAAGATATGGAGAGAGGGTGCAGCCTTGTCTTGTCCCTTATTTCATTACAATTTCTTTAAGTTTCTCTCCATTTAGTTTGATGTTGACTATAGGCTTGCTGCATATTGCCTGTACTATATTTAGATATGTGCCTTTTATACCTGATAACTCCAATACGTTAAACATGAATGGATGTTGAATTTTGTCACATGCTTTTTCAGCATCAAAGGAGATTATCAAGTGGATTTTTTCTTTCAGTTTATTAATATGTTGGATCACATTGATGAATTTGCATATATTGTAGGACCTCTGTATACCTGGGTTGAAGCCTTTTTCTGGGATACCTCAGTCAGAATGATCTTTTCTGGTCCCACCAGTTGCCTGCAAATTTCATGATTTCCTTATATTTGATTGCTGAGTAAAAAGTACCATAATTTCTGTATTCATTCCTTCATTGATGGATATCTGCGTTGTTTCCAGATAGTTTCTGGCTATTACCAATAAAGCTGCTACAAACCTGCTTGAGCAAATGCCTTTGTTGTTTACCTGAGCAAATTTTGGGTATATGCCTAGGAGTGGTATAACTGGGTCTTAAGGAAGGACTATTCCTAATTGTCTGAGCAAGTGGTTTCCAAGGTGGTTGTACAGGTTCACATTCCTACCAGCAATGGAGGAGGGTTCCACAACCTCTCCAGCAGGTGTTGTCATTTGAGTTTTTGATTTAAGCCATTTTGATGGTTGTAAGGTGAAATCTCAGGGTCATTTTGATTTGGATCTCCCTGATGACTAATGATGTTGAGCATCTCTTTAAGTGTTTCTCTGCCATTCTATATTCCTCTAAAGAGAATTATCTAGTTAGCTCCATACACCATTTTTTATTGGATTAATTGAGTTACTGATTTTTAACTTCTTTAGTCCTTCATATATTCTGGATATCAGCCCTCTGTCAGATATAAGGTTGGTGAAGATCCTTTCCTGTTCTGTAGGCTCTTGTTTTGTTCTGATGACAGTGTCTTTTACTTTACAGAAGATTTTCAATTTCATGAGGTCCCATTTATGGATTTTTCCTCTTAGAGCCTGTGCTGTTGGTATTCTGTTCAGAAAGTTGTCTCCTGTGCCAATGAGTTCTGGGCTCTTCCCCACTTTTTCTTCTAACCGATTTAATTTGTCTGGGTTTATGTTGAGGTCTTTGATCCACCTGGACTTTAGTTTTGTGCAGGGTCATAAATATGGATCTATTTGCATCTTTCTACATATAGACATCCAGTTGGACCAGCACCGTTTGTTGAAGATGCTGTCTTTTTACATTGAATGGTTTTGGCTTCTTTGTCAAATATTCATAGTTGCATGTTTTTTGTTTTTGTTTTTGTTTTTGTTTTTGTTTTTTTCTGGGTCTTTTGGTTCCATTGATCCTCTTTTCTGTTTCTATGTGAATACCATGCAGTTTTTATTACTCTTTCTCTGTAGTACAGCTTGAGATCTGGGATGGAGATACCTAAAGATGATCTGTTGTTATACAGGATGTTTCGGAGATTCTATTTTTTTGTTTGTTTGTTTCTCCAAATGAACCTGAGAATCTTTCTTTCAAGGTCTGTAAAGAATTGATTTGGTATTTTGGTAGGAATTGCATTGAAAGTGTAGATTGCTTTTGGCAGGATGGCCATTTTCACAATGATAATCCTTTTCATCCATGAGCATGGTAGAACATTCGATCTTCTGATATCTTCTTCAATTTTTTTCAGATACTTGAAGTTGTTTTTTTTTTTTTTTTCTTTTAAACAGGCCTTTCACTTGCTTTGTTAGAGTCACACTAAGTTACTTTATGTTATTAGTGGCAATTGTGAAGGGTGTTGTTTCCCTGATTTCTTTCTCGGCCCTTTTGTCTTTGGTATACAGGAGGACTTCTGAGGTTTTTGAGTTGATTTTATATCCGGCCACTTTTCTGAAGATGTTCATTATCTGAAGGAGTACTCTGCTTGGGGTTGCTCATGTATACTATCATATCATCTGCAAATAGTGACACTTTGACCTCTTTCTGATTTGTATCCCCTTGATTTCCTTTAGTTGTCTTATTGCTTTATGTAGGATCTTCAAGTATAGTTGAGTATAAGATGGAGTTTTACCTAGTATCATTTTTTAAGATAAAATATAAAATGGGTACCCATAATGTTTGCTTATATAGATATGCTAAAATTTGGTTCTAAAACATACATTTAAAAATATGCCAGAATTGAGATTATAACATCCTGTTTTATAGGATGAAGTTTAGATCAGATGATAAAGGTAGACAAAGAGTAACTCAATATCCTCACCCCATACTTGTCAGAGATCTGATATATATAGCATTTTAATATATGTACGCATATTATGAGAGAGTCCAACCTGTTGAGGCACAAAAAGAAACAAACATATTAATTCAGTTTTTATAGGTGCAACCTAGAGTTTTTTCATGTAAAATAAAAGTTATCCTAATTGTTGATACTTTAACAGCATTTACTGATGGTTCTTTATTGGTGTTGCTGCCTATGCTCATGAAAGAAAAACAATATATTTTCAAGTGTGTAACACATTTAAGCCAATAGCAGAGTTATATACCGTATTGGCTGTGTTTCAAAGTTTTAATAAGCAGTCTTTGACTATTTTTAAAGATAGTGCATGTGTATCTCAGTCTTTGCCTAGGTTAGAGACTGCAGGTCAAATTCAGACATCTTCTCTTGCTGGAATTTTTACAAATTCAAAATTTTATACAAAAAAACCTTTCCCTTTTATATAGGACATTCGAGGGCTCATTCTCATTTGCCAGTACCCCTGTCTAAAGGAAATACATTAGCAGGTAAAGTCACTAAAGTTTATTGTTCATAGTTAAAAAGAGCCCAGGATGCCCATAATATGCATCATCTTACTAGTCAAACCTTGAGACTTAAATATGGATTGACTAAGGAACAGGTCCATAGTATAGTCAACGTTTACAGTATTTTTCCTCACTTTCAGCATGTTCCTCATTTGGGACCCAATCCTAAAGGACTGGCTCCAAATCAGTTTTGGAAAATTGATGTTACTCATATTCCTGAATTTAAAAAATTAAAATAAGTACATCATTGCATAGATATCTATTCTCGATTTATTTTTGCCTCTCTTCAACCAGGAAAAGCTGTAAAGAATGTTATTGCTCATTGTCTACAGGATTTTAATGTTCTAGGAATTCCTAACATGACAATGCAAGAGGCTATATTAGCAAATCTTTTAAAAGATTTTGTCAAAGTTTCAAGTTTCTCATATAACTAAAATATCTTACAATCCTCAACTACAAGGTATAGTAGATCATGCCCACTAAAAATTTAAGATTTATTTGCAAAAAACAAAAAAGGGAGGTACTCTCCTGGACACCTAAGAATCATTTTAATCATGTTCATTTACTCATTTTCATTCTGAATATTTTAAATTTGGATCAGAATGGTAAATCTGCAGCCAATAGATTTGACATACATAAACCAAGAAAACATTTGCTAAAGTAAAATGGCGGGATCCTTTAACAAATCAATGGCATGGACCTGGCCCTGTAACCATATGGGGATGAGGATCTCTCTGTGTTTCTTCACAGGATATTGATGCAGCTCTATGGCTACTGGAACATCTGGTGCAACAAGAGGATGAGGAGTTTTCTCCTGACAATGATAATCATGTCAATGAAGAAACCTCCAGTCAAGATGGCTGTTTATTGGACATACATTTTTAATCCACCTCTACTATATCCAGTTTCTTGGGATGATCCAGAAGTCCTTGTTTATATCAACAACATAAAGCAAGTAAAACAGAAGGAAACAAGTAAAACAGACTCTTAATTTTTCAGGAATAGGAAGAGGTCATTCTCTTTGCTTTGCCAGAGAGAGTATTCATTAGGACAGCTTATCAGACTTGCCTGCCTAGGTCATAGGTCGGAATGCCTACTACTCTAAAGTTGGGGTAGCAGTTCAAGCATTCCTTTGCACCCAGGCAATGTGGAACATTGGAGGGATATTATTGTCCCTTCCTATGGGAGTCAAAATTGACAGTCTTACATGTCCAATGAGTTACCCACCCTGTGAGAAGGGGAATCAATGCACTTGTCCTCCACTGATGATTCCTTGGACAAGATGCATCAGAGAATGCCCAGCATCTACTCCTGAGACAATGATGCTGCAATTACAGTCATGGACTGGACTGGTCTATCGTTAAGGACATTATGAACTTGGATTCTATTAGAGACAGTCAAAATTCCATTTTTTTATATAAAGCTGTTAATGGTGGACTTTGGAGGACTTCAAATAAAAATTGGCAAAACTATGTATGGAAATTGTGGGCTGCATTGAGATATATAGGCATTCTCTCTTGGAAGGCAAGTAGCTTTGCCAAATTACTCAAGTGTACTTATGTTTTGTGTGTGTTAATCCTCCTTATTTACTTCTAATTGGAAACATTGTAGTGAGAAATTTTAAAAAGAATAATACCTATTCAATTGAATGTGTATATTACAGTCTTAGTAATTGTGTTAATGATGATAATAATGCTCTTTCAGTATTACTTGTTAAGCAACCTGTTTTGTTGTGATTCCTGTTAGTGTTTCTGATTCTTGGTTTGATGAAACAGAATTTAATTGGACTCAGGTTCAGAATCACTTGGCTGGTATTTGGTCTAGCAAAAACTTCTCATTGGACATGTTAATGAAGAGAAATAAGTTCATGACATAGCATCTCCCAAGAAACCTAGGTTTGAATTGGTCTATACAATCTGGGATATATTTACTAGCCTTAGGAAGAGCCTTCCATCCTTTGACTCTGTGCCTAGGTGGGGACTGACATTTGCGACATGGCAAGTATGGCTTCATTGGCCTATGCCTGCTTTCCTGGTGTGTTACTGTTCCTTCATCAACAACTTGAATGCATGCAAGTGCAGTTGCATGAATTTAAATTATATATCTCTAACAACCTCATTTGACATGGAGGTAAGTCGAAGACTTGTAAGAGTAAAATTTTGTTTTTTCCAACCTCACACAGAGGCTCATAAAAATCTCATCTGAGACCTTGATGACGAGTAAGGAAAATGCACATTTTGACAACCTAAGACTGGCCCTCCATAAAACAAACAAGTGAGAACTGAAGGAGTCTTGAAATTGGAATTCTCCCTTCTGGCCATGGCAGATGCAAGTCTTATCTAAGTTCCATGTCTCTTGGTGGTCTCTGCAAGCTTGATTTTCTGCAATTGAGAAGTAGATTGCAAGCTCCCTGCAACCTTGGGAACAAAAGAGCAAACTTTTTGTAACCTTGATTGAATACTTGGATGCTTTGCCAGGTGGCACAGATGTGTTGCTATTGTGAAAAAAAAATTGCTTGTACCCTTTGCTTTGTAAGTGTTGATTGAATGTTCAGAAAACTGAGACTTGAAAAGGAACTTGTCTTGTCTACATTCTTCGCATATCTGTTGCCCCATTTATACTCCCTCTTTCAGATGGATCCTGTTAGATGATCCTACAGAACTGTCAGGTTTTCTACTTTTTTCCCTGCTCTTAAATAATCATTACTCCAAGGAACCCTCAACCCTGCCAGACTATTATATCAATAAGAATACTATATCAATGAGACTATTATATCAATAAGACTAAATATACATTTAGTCAGTATGCCATAATCTGCTCAGTTCAAAGTCACAAACTAAGAAATTTCAGATCCAATACCACAGTAGAAGAACAAGTTGTCATTTGGTACATTCCCCTTAATCCCATATTCCCAGACATTTACTCACTGGGAAGAAGTGCTAGAGAGACAGATTCAGAAATAGAGAGCCTGCAGGAGAGTATGCAGTAAGAAGGTCATGAGTAGATGGAATTGAGGACACAAGGAGAACAATGCCTTGAAAATCATTTATTAGAGGAAGATGATGTAGCTAGCCTTGATGAGAATTGATAAGCTAGGGTCAGATAGAGCGGGAGGAGGACCTCCCCTATCAGGTGAATTTTAAGAAGGGCATAGGGGTAAGAGAAGGAGTGTGGGAGGGACTGGAAAGTGAAGAAGGAGGGAGCAGCAGAGGGGATAAAAATTGAACAAACCACAATAAATAAATACTTAAGAAAAAATGTGATCAAGACGATGATGGATAGAGCTGTTCAGGATTGAAGTTTTCTTCTTGGGGGTGGTCCCAGGTTGCAGCATGGATGAAGTCAGTTTTATTTAAGGGACTTGGCACTGAGACTTTGATCATGTTCCAATGAGTATATGAACAATACATACTTACACTGATGTATTTTGAAGAAAAACAAATTTTTACTGTGACACATAGGTAGGAATTTGAACATGGGAGCAATACAATAGGAATGTAATGTATGTTATATGAAATTCCCACATAATCAATAAAAATAATATGTTGACACATTTTACAATGGCTTTTAACTTGGAGAAAAGATTCTGCTAAAGAAGGGCAGAGTTTGACTTTGTAAGGCATGCTTTCCAGAAACCCATTATGCTGAGAATCATAGCTACAAACTAGTGTTTACCATGCTACCCCAGACACCATGAGATCACATGCCATCTCTGAACAAGCAGACCTGAAACTAACACTACATTCAGAGTGTTTGGAGATCCACAAAGCTTCGCTTGTGTCATAGGTATATTACAGGGACCCATTTCTCTGTCCTAAAGGAACATTTTTTTTTATCTATAAATCCCAGTACCAGGAGGCATGCTCATTGAGTATTGAGTAGAACAAAGCTGTCAATACAGCCAAGTCAGACAAGGCAACCCTGCTCATAGAGAGTTGGCAACATTATTGTGGAACTGGGCCATCTGTCAAATTGTTTATTTCCCCACTGTTCTCTGTTCATATACACTGACCTTTTGCTCTTTTGTCCAAACCAGTGCCAAACCAGAATTGCCTGTTTTCCTTCTATTCTCCCTGATCTTAAAGACTCAATAACCATGAGAACACTAGACCCTGCCAGCCTGTTATATCAATAAGCATTCGAAGGTACATTTAATCAGTATACCAGTAACTGCTCAATTCAAAGTCACAACTTGGACATTTCAGATCCAACACCACAGTATGAGACCACTTTGTCATTCAGTCAGTACATTCCTCTTAAACCCATATCACTTTGAAGCTTCCCTAATTAGTAAGATGTCCAATTTAATAAAGTAGCATTAAAGTTTCATTTCCTACCTGACATTGTCACAGAAGTAAACAGTAGTAGTTTTGGGATGTGGATAAAGAGATTAGATAAAAGCTTTTTCGGTTATACAAGAAAAAGTCACATATGCACAAGATCAGAGATACTGGAACATGAGGGAATTTTGTTTGCTCATCTTCATAGAAACCAAGATTTTCTCAAGTGCTGATTGGATGAGAAGAAAAATGATGTCATGCAACAGGTAAAAGCCAGTATGAGTTTCAGCAGCCATTAAAAGGGCCAAGTGGACAGCATGCTTGAGAGTAAGGGTGAGTAGCTCTACATGCTTCTTTCTGGGTAGCTGAAAGCACACAACCCAGAGATGAAAGACCCTATGTCCAAACTCTTAGGTCAGGAAAATATGTCACAATTGCTTTCAAGTGATCAATAAAAATCACGTGACTTTGACTATTGAGTTTCATTTTATCATAGATTTCATTAATATTTGATAATATGTCCCCAGTCAGTGAAATAGTTTCTGTGAAAATGATCCCTGAACCAGGCAGTTCTGTGAATAAAAAAACATTCAATTGGGAATTTGCTTATATTTTTGCAGAGACAATCCAGGATGTCACTTCAGGAAGCAGTCATTTTGTTTTAGTCCTTCAGCAGACCTGATACCTTTTCATACTGAACCACAAGAGGCAGTCAGAGAGAGGGAGACAGACCAACAAAGAAAGCGAAAGTGATAGAGAGGCAGATTCAGAAATAGAGAGATAGAGACCAACAGAAACAAAGATACAAACTGACAGAGACCAAGAGACAGAGATGCCATTCTAGTAACTTTTATTTGCATAACAACCTCACAGAACACCCTCCTTTATTATAAGTCTAATAGGAATTATATCATCTAACAAGGGCATACTTCCTAACCCTTCCAAGACATTTCCTCACTGGTACTCAATGTGTAAATAGATACTCTTCAAGGGTATATTTTAATTGAAATCACAGGAAAGTAGAAGAAGATGGGGAGACTTTTAGGATAAATGAACATAGTTATCCTGATAGTTTAATCATTCAATACAATGATTAAAGTCCCAGCAACTTCCAAAGTCTAAAGAACAAGACTGACAATTTCCTTGGGGGAAAATGTGAACTATTTCCATCATGGAATATTATTCAGCTAAGAAAATGACATCATGGTATTTTCAGGCAAAAGGATGAAACTAGGAAAAGTCATTCTGTGTGAAGTAAATAAATGTAGAAAGACAAGCATGGCATGAATTCACTTATTAAAAGGTTTCCTAATAGTGGAGGGTAAAATTCCAATAGGCCATCTCTTTTGACCAAACAAGTCTTCCACTAGAGGGATTGGGTGGCAGTGAATTGAGTTGTTGTGCCAGGGCATTCTACAGAAATTTTCAAGCAACCCAGGTTGTTACTATTAAAATATGTTGCTCTCTGCCCTCAAATGATAGATCAATACAATGTTCTTACATCCACAAAGACGCTTCCTTCTGCCTCAAATGGGATTGCACACAGTGACCCACAGTCTGATATTAGGCTGAAAGAGATCATAAAACACCTAGCACTGAATGGGATTTTCTTATTAAATTCTCTCTCCCCTCAGAGTTCTGGGAAGTCTATAGGAGAGGATATAAGAAGAGTGTCATAAGTAGAAGCAAATGAGGACACAAGTAGAAAAATGCCCTGAGAATCAGGCCACAGAAGAAGAAGATGCAGCCATACTAGATGAGACCGTATAAGCTAGGGTCAGATAGAAGGGAGAGGAGGACCTCACATATCAGCGAATTAGAGAAAGGTTCTAGGGTTAGAAGAAGGAGAGTAAGTGGGACTGGAGTTATAAGCGGGATGGGGCAGCAGAGGGTATACAATGGGAACAAATTGTAATGAATAAATACATAACAAAACTTTTTTTTCAAGTGAATGAAGTATAGATCTTTCTCTTCAGGGCTAATGGCTTCTTCTTTGGGGTGGTCCCAGCATGTGGCAATTATGAACTCAGTTTTCTTTAAGGGACTTTGCATTGAGAATCTGATCATTTTTCAATGAGTAGATGAAAAACACATACTTGAATTGGTGTATTTTAAAGAATAATTAAAAAAAATTACTGTGACACGAGGGAAGAAATTTGAATCTGGGAGCAATGGAAAAGTAGTATATTATATGAAATTTCCACATAATCAATAAAAATAGCAGTTTAATAACTTTTATACTGACTTTTAACATGGAGAAAAGATCTCTCTCAAGGAGTGCAGAGTTTTACTTTGTAAGGCATGCTATCCAGGAATTCATTATGTAGCCATAAACTAGTGTTCCCCACCTAACTCAAACCTCATGAGCTCAGGTGGCACCTTGGATCAAGCACTCCTGTCTGTAACACTACGTTTAGCGTGTTTATCTGGAGTACCACAGCAGAAAACATAGCTGCTCTTGGTTCCTAGTCATATAACATGGACCCATTTCTCTGTCTTGAAGGACACATTTTAACTTTAAACCCCTTTATCAGGAGGATTGCTCACTCAGTAGTACTCACTGACTACTGAGTAATCCAGAGCTGATAATCTAGCCAGGTCAGCCAAGGCAATGGTGTTCATAGAGGGCTGGCAACAACAGTGTGAAACATCACCAGCTGTCAAATATTTTATTGTCCCTTAGTTCTCCTATTATATACACCGATCTATCTGTTTTATCTAACAAGTCCCAGGAATTTTCTGGTTTGCTTCTCTTTTCCAGCTCTAAAAAACTCAATACCACAGGGAACCCTAGACCAAGCCAGCCTATTATATCAATAAGAATATGAAGGTTCATTTAGTAATAATGTGAGTAACTGCTTAGTTCAAAGTCACAACCAAGTATATTTAAGATCCAAGACCACAGTAGTAACCACCATGTCATTGGGTACATTTCCCTTAATCCCACATCACTTTGAAACTTTCCTACTTAGCAAGCTGTCTAATTAAGTAAACATTAAAGTTTCATTTCCTACCTGACATTGTCACAGAGGTAAACAGGAGTAAAGGTGTGGGATCTGGATAAAGGGATGAGATAAAGGTTGGTTGGGTTTCACAAGTAAAAAGCAAATGTGCAAAGGATCAGATATATTGGACACTGAGGAATGTATGTTTACTCATCTTCATGGAAATCTCAAGATTCTCCCAGGTGTTGAATGGCTGAGAGGGAGAATGATGTCAAGAAACAGGTAAAAGCAGGTAAGAGTTTCAGGAGCAATTTATTAATGAGGCCAAGTGGATAGCATGCTTGAGAGAAAGGCTGAGCAACCCTACTTGGATTAATCTGGGCAGCTAAAAGCACACAACCCAGATATGACAGTTCCTGTGTCCAAGATTCTTAGTTCAGGAAAAGTGTCACATATTTCTTTCAAGTGGTCTTTAGTAAAGATAATTGTCCATGACATGTGAGTTTCACATTATCACAGAGTCCATTTATTATTTGTTAAATGCACAGATATGCCCTCAGTCAGTGAATTACTTATTGTGAAAATGATCACTGACCAAGACAACTTTTTGAATAAAAAAATGTTTAATTGGGACCTTGCTTATATTTTTACAGATACCGTTCAATATGTCAAATCAGCCAGCAGTCATCTTGTTGTAGTCCTTCAGCAGAACTGAGCACTTTTCATACTGAACCACAAGCTGCAAGTAGAGAGACAGACACAGAGAAAGAGCTAGAGAGACAGATTGAGAAATAGAGAGGTGGAGATCAATAGAAACATAGATATAAAGTGACAGCGATGATAGACAGAGACTCCATTCTGTGTGATCATTTTCACTAGCATGTCAACCTCACAGCAAACCCTTTGATAATATAACTACAATAGGAAGTATATTATCTAACAAAGCCATACCTCCTAATCCTAACCAGACATTTCTTTACAGGGGACTACACATGTACATAGAGGAGCTTCAAGGGGACATTGCAATTCAAATCACTAGGAATTAGAAGAAGATGGAGAAACTTCTAGGCTAAAAGAACATAGTTATATTAATAGGTATTCATTCAATATAATGAGTAAACTCCCAGCAACTTCCAAGGACATAAGAATAGGACTAACAATCTCATTTGTGGAAAATGTGGGATATTTCCATAACAGAGAATTATTCAGCTAAGAAAATGACATCATGATATTTTCAGCTAAATCGATGGAAACAAGAAAAATCATTATGTTTAAGTAACTAAAATACAGAAAGACAAACATTAATGTATTCACTTATTAGGTCTCCTTATAGTGGAGGATAAAAGGTCTATTAGGCCATCTATTGTGACCAAACCAGTTTTCCACTAGGGGATTGGGTGGCAGTTTATTGAGTTGTTGGGCCAGGGCATCCTACTGAAATTTTCAAACAACCCAGGCTGTTATTATTAAAATATGTTGCTCTCTGCTCTCACCTATTAGATCAGTACCATGTCTTTGTATCCACAAACATCCTTCCTTCTGCATCAAATGGGATTGTATACAGATATCAACATCCAATAATATAGAGAGAAAGATCTCAAAACAGCCGGCACTAAATGGGATTTCCCTATGAAATTCTCTCTCACCTCAGTGCTCTGGGAAGACTGAAGGAGTGGAGGCAGTAGAGAGAATTGAGGACACAAGCAGAACAATGCCCTGAGAATCAGGCTACTTATGAAGATAATGCAGCCAGACTTGAGGAGACCTGATAACCTAAGGTCAGATATAAAGGGGAAGAGGGCCTATACTAGCTGGGAAATAGAGAAAAGACATAGGGATAGAAAAAGAAGGGTGGTTGGCCTTGGAAGGAGAAGAGGGAGTGGAGAGTAGAGGATAAACAAGGTGAACAAATTGTAACAAATAAATACATAAGACGAGCTGTGATCAAGGTGATGACATATAGAGCTCTTCAGGACAGATGGCTTCTTCTTGTGGGTGTGACAGGATGCTGCAAGGATGAAGTCAGTATTCTTTAAGGGATTTGGCACTGAGATTCTGATCATATTTTAATGAGTATATGAACAACACATACTTCAATAGATGTATTTTAAAAATATAATTTTGTTAGTGTGACAGATGGTTAGGAATTTGAACTTTGGAGAAATAGAAAAGGAGTGTAATACATATTATGTGAAATTACATGATCAGTAACAATAATATATTGAGAACTTTTAAAATGAATTTTAACATGGAGAAATGATTCAGCAAAAAGAGACATATTTTTGACATTGTATGGCATGCTTTCCAGGAACTCATTATGGAGCAGAGATTCCTAGCCATGAATTAGTGGTTACCAAGCTACCTCAGACCTCTTGAGCTCAGGTGGCACCTCTGATCAAGCAGTCCTGGAACTAACAATACTTTCAGAGAATTTGTCTGGAGGACACAGATGCTATTGTGTCCTAGGCATATAATATGGACCAATTTCTCTGTCCTGAAGGCCCAGTTTTAACTGTAAACCCCAGGACCATTAGAGGTCCTCACTGACCACTCAATAGCACACAGCTGTTGATCCAGCCAGGTAAACCAAGGCAAGCCTGAAGATATAGGGTTGGCAAAACTAGTGTGGAAGAGCACCAGCTGTCAAAAAGTGTATTACTGCTCAGGTCTCCTTTTACATACACCAATCATTCTCTGGGTCAGGCAAACCCCTGCCAGGAATTGTCAGGTTTCCTTTTCATTATCCTGCTGATAAAGACTTAATACCCCACGGAACTGTCGACCCTGCTATCCTCTTAAATCAGTAAGATTGTCAAGGTTCATATAGTGAGTATGCCAGGAACTGCTCAGTTAAAAGTCACAACCTAGGAAATTCAGGTCCAAGACCACAGGAGGAGATCACCATTTAATTGGGTTCATTCCCCTTAATCCCACATCACGTTTAAGCTTCCCTACTTCAGACACTGTACTATATAATAAACATTAAAGTTTCATTTCCTACATGACATTATCCCAGAGATAAACAGGAGTAAAAGTGTGAGATGTGGATAAAGGGATGAGATAAAGGCTTATTGGGTTTTACAAGAAAAAGTCACTTTTGCACAGAATAATAGGTATTGGACACTGATCAAAGTTTTTTTACTCATCTCCATGTAAATCTCAAGATTCTCTCAGGTGCTGATTGTTAGGAAACATGTGCCTGTGAAGTAACATGAGGGATTCACAAATCACACCAAGAGACCGGTTCCACGTGGGAGGTTATTAGGGAAGGGAAAGGGAGTCACAGAGAGATGAGGCAGAAGAGAAAAAGAGAAAGAGGAGGGGCTCCAGGAGTTCTCTTATAAGGTGACCCAGGGCATGTGCAGGTGGTTCCAGGTGATTAGTGGTGATCTTCTTGGTGGCTTCACAAATGCCTGCTACCTGGTTTTTCAGGTCGCTAGGGCCATAGAGATGGCTGCTTGCTGATCCCAACATTTCTCCCTTTTTGTTTTGTTAAAAAGTGAGGAGTCAGGAAGGAATGATGGTGGGGAAAGGGCACAGGGATGACATTTGCTCTTCAAGCTACTTTCTGCTGATTAGGGGTATTGTCCTTCTCCGGGTAGAGCTGGTCCCTACTATCAGGGTCATAGTCATCTGGCCCTGTGGGCAGAGGTTGATAATCATGTATAAATAACTGATTAATGGTTTGGTTAGAGAGTTTTTTTTGTATTTGTTGTTGGAAGAATGTAGAGAGGAAGTTACTTAAGCAGGGTGCAAAAAGCAGAAGTAGAAAGACTAGCATGAGAGGTGAGACAAGAATCCATTTCCATATAAGATTCTAAAAGGCCCAAGAGTTAGAGGTCTCAATATGTTCCCTTCATTTTTGTAAATCTGTCTGGAGTTGTTGGATTTTGTCCTTTACTATACAAAACTGGTTGACATAAAAACAGCTTCCTTCTGGAAGAATAGGCAAAGACCACCTTCTATAGCCGTGATCCAATCAGCATCAGTTTTGAAGTACTACTGCTGCCAGCAATGTCAATCCGTCCTTGGTGGGTTATTATTGTCTGAGCCTGGATTTCTAAAGGTCCTGGATGAACTGGGAAGAAAGCTGATAATACAAAGTTAGTGAGGTGGCTAGTCCTGCTTTTCCAGTCACTAGAGCTGCCATGATTCCTGTAGTAGCCAGCAGGGGTAGGATTTGAATTGCCCTCTTCTCCTCTGGGCAGCTTTTGAGTCCATGACCAGGACTGGTATGGGCTATCTTTCATTTATCACCCCCAGCTCAGGGAAGAGTAGTACCAGAGCTCAAACTTCTGACCAATCAGCAGACAGATGATGGTAAACCTGAGTGCCACAAGTAATTGAGATATTGTTAGCAGTAGGACATTGGGGTTGAGATGAGGTATCAAGGATTATAGTTTTATTAAAGTCTAAGGGACTTAGCATTCCTATAGAGTGTGTCCCAGATGCCTTGAAACAGCTTGCCACACCAGAGAGGGTGATATGAGAAAGGTAGGGGGTTATGGCAACATCAGAATCAGGGCAGTTAGTAAATGATGAAGTGAGGTTGCTTGACAGAAGCACTGCAGAAGTTTTCAGAGGTACCTCTGACTTGGTCCCCTGTGGTACACACAGCCAGCAAGCTTTAAAATGGCCTGGTTGGGTCTCATTAAGAAGCTTGTAGGCTGAGGTCAGTGTTTGAAATAGGAGATGAATGACAGGTTTGTGTTATTCATTAGAGGGGATGTTAGAGAGGTAATGACCTTAGAAGAGTGTTTAATTATCTTTTCAACTTCTCCAATTCCCAGATTTGGGGTAATTTGGACATATTTTCTCTGGTGGTCAGGGAGAGGAGAGGATTTAGGATAGTACTAATCAGTATATCGGGTGTGTTGCAGAGGTAGAGTTTCCCAAGGATGCCTGCTTCCAATCTGGCATCCTACGGGTCTTGGATTATAAGTAGAGGGACTTTTTATACAGATGAAGAAGCTTCTTCTCTGCTGGTGAGTGGATTTGGCAAGACCAGTATGGGCAGCCTCCGTACCTGTTCGGCATTTTTTTTCAATAATCCTTTGTTAGATCAAAGAGAAAGCAAACAAAATTCTATCAAATAAGAGGGGAGAGATAGAAGTGGTGTGATAGCTATTTCAATTGGCTCCCAACAGCCTCCTGTAGTAGAAAAATTTGTTGACCCTATTTGGAGAGATTGTTTATTATTAATGATGGTTTCTTGAACCTCAAATCTCCATAGGTATGGGATTACCTTCATAGGTAGGCAAGAGGGAGAGGAAGAAAAATACATATCCAATCCAGTAGGGTCAAACACTGCTCCTGTTGTGAGGCCTCATACTTTTGGAACTGGGAACAGGGTGGCTGCTCTTGGCATCTTTTGGAACTTGAGGGAGCAAAGTCCTATTGGTATTGATATGTAGGAAGGGGCATTATTTTGATGAAAGGCTTAAGGTAGGATAGATGAATCCAGTGAGGGAAGCCCTCAAGTTTAGCTGCTGTGGTGTTCACAAGAATCACCTTGAAAGGGCCCTGCCATATAGGAGAAAGAGTTGGGGAACTTTGGTGTGGAGGGGAGAGAAGGACATGGTCCCCAGTGTTAATAGGAGATGGATAGGGGTTAGTGTGTGGCTGTGGTAAATAGTGTTCAGTAAAGACCCATAGAAGTGAGTGGAGATGACAGAGTAAGGGAGTAAGTAGGTGGTCAGGGAGAGGAGAGGATTTAGGTGAAAGACCAGGAGTTAGGGCCGGTCTCCCATACATGAGCTCAAAAGGTGAAAAGAAAGAGGTTTTTGGGGAAGAGCACACAGCCTGAAAAGAGCCAAGGGGAGTTTTACCCAATCAAAGTGAAGCTCTTGTGATAGTTTAACAAGAGTGTTCTTTAGGGATTTATTAGTTTGTTCTATTTTTCCTGAAGACTGGGGATGGTATGAGATATGAAAATACCAAGGAATGTTAAGGGCTTTAAATAAGGTTTGGAAAATTTGTGAAGTGAACTCAGGGCCATTATCTGACTGAAGGGAGATAGGAATTCCAAAATGCAGAATAATCTCACAAAGAAGGAGATCAGAAACTGTCTGAGCTCTTTGTTAGTAGTGGGAAAAGTCTCCACCCATCTCAAGAATGTGTCCACCAAGACCAGCAGGTACAGAACATGTTTGACTGCTGGCATGTGGGTAAAATCAAGCAGCCATTCAGTCCCAGGGAGAGATCCTCTAGCCTGGTGGGTAGGGAAATGGAAGCTATGATATCCTGAGTTAGGATCTGAGGTCTGGCCAATCTTACAAGAAGCAGTAATGGATTGATGCCCCCATATCATGGAGAAACAGTGGCAATCAACACCGGGCATGGCCTGGTGGCTTTCGGGGGTTAGGGCAAGCCCTGGCCCAGTGATCCCTATGACCACATTTGGGGCAGGGGCATGGTGGTTTCCGCATGGGTCAACTCTGGACCCAACGATTTGTTTGACCACATGTGAAGCAGGGACCTAATGGTCCTCTTGCCTTAAAAGGCAAGGCAACCTGGGTAGTGGCTGAGGCTGGTCAGATGGCCTGGGCCAGCATTTGGTATTTTTGTCTGTGGGCTTTCTTATCTCTCCCGTGGAACACCTTAAAGGCCAGCACTAAGACTTCTACCTGTGAAGTCAGAGGTCCCTTTGCCAAGGATTTAAGCTTAGCCCTGATGTCAAGGTGACTTTGGGAGAAGAAATAGGTCATCAGGAGTTGTCAGCTCTGTGTACTTTCAGGGTCTCAATCAGTGTGTTATAAGAGAGCCTTTGTAAGGAGCTCTAAGAATTGAGACAGGTTTTCATTTTTGTCCTGAATGACCTCCTGGAGTTTTTCATAATTAACTGGCTTAAGGGCAGCCTTGTGGAGACCAGCCAGAAGGCAGGTTGCGAATTCATCTCTGGCTACAATTCCTCCCAGAGTATTGTAATTCCACTGTGGATCCTGGTCAGGTATGGTCTCAGCCCCGATAGGGTGTGAAGGGTTCATTTGTTTGATGAACCTCATCTGCACGCATTCTAGCCTGTTCCCAAACTCACCTGTGTTCCTCAGGTAATAGGTTATTGGTAAGCATCATATGAATATCATGGAAGGTAAGAATATAAGATTGAGTGAGATACTGAAATTCTTTAATGAAGGTAGAAGAATTACAGGTATTGGAACCTAATCTCTTTTCTACTTGCGAAAGTTCAGTTAATGAGAAGGGAACTTGCACCCTAATTAAACAATCTATATCTGCTACTTCCTGCAAGGGAAGGATTGAGGTGGGCTTAGGCTAAGTAGAGAGATTGGACTTTGCTATATAATGCAATGGGTTGTGGGTGGGCTGATTGTTGGTGGAGTAAAAGTGGGTGCCAGAGTGAGGCAACTAGGATAGTCTACTGCTACTAAGAGAGTGAGGGTTTTAGAGAAACCGAAGGAGAAAAGGAGGGAGTAGAAGAGGAGGGGCAAGGCTCCGGAGGTTGTGAGGATTCTGGAGGAGCAGAAGGGGGAGAAGCTGGGTTAGGAAAAGAAGGAGAAGGCACTGGAGGTTATGAGGATTCCAGAGAAACTGTAGGTCGAGGGCGGCAGGGTGGAGCTTCATCTGCTGAGTCAAAGGTAGAGAACTCCTCAGGTTGAGACTTTATGGTTAGGAGAAGTTGAGTAGGAGAACAGGAAGAGCAGAGAAGAGGTTTAGAGTGGAGAAGAGAGAAAGCTTGAATGTAAGGTACCTTCTTTCCTTTACGAGATTGCTGACAGTAATTAAGAAGATCTCGTAAAATATTGCGATTTAACATGCTGTTAATAGGCCAATTTGGACCCTTACCTAAAGAGTATGTAGGCCAAGTCTTATTAGAGGTGTATGAGTTTAGAATCTTTTAACTGAGGTTTCAAACATAAAGCCATAAAATTCTCCAGAACACATCCCAGTGGTGACACTGGAGGGACAGACATTTGGGCATTCCCTATAGAGAGGTAAGGGAGCCAGTGACCTTCCAGATGCATCCTAAAGGAAGGTGCGACTCTAACAAGAAGTGGTACCTGATTCAATCGCTTGTCAGCTTTTGGCTAGGGATCAGGGCACAGATGCCAGGAGGGAGAGTTGAGAGCTCACAGCTGCCTAGCTAGTTCTTCCCATGAGCAAGAAAGTGAGCAAGCTAGTAAGTGAGTGAGTGAGTGAGCAAGCTAGTGAGCAAGAGGGATAGTGAAGAGACCATGTGCAACTGGGAAAGCTCTCCCAGGGAAACTGTCGCTCCTAATAGGGATGAGGTCTAGCAATAGGGATCAACCATAGCCAGTAAATGCCATGGTTGGAGGTTCCCCTGCTTCAAAGAGCAATGAGAAGGTGCCAGACTCTCAACATTCACTCTTCCCTTGCCTAGATAAATGTTTATACGGACTAATCCAGCCTGTGTTGGATCTCATAGCCTGAAAGTTGAGATATTGGGTGGATTTGAAGCAAAAAAATGTCTCCAGCAGCCCCAGTGAGGTGCTGGCACTCCCCATTCAGTGTGTCCACTGGAGGGATCTATCCAGGCCAAGATGCACCAATGTTAAGAAACATGTGGCTGTGAAGATTACAACAGGTTCACAAATCACACCACAAGACTGGTTCCATGTGGGAGGTTTATTAGGGAAGTGAAAGGGGGTCACAGAGAGATGAGGCAGAAGAGAAAAAAAGAAAGAGGAGGGGCTCCAGGAGTTCTCTTATAAGGTGACCCAGGCCATGTACAGATGGTTCAAGGTGATCAGTTGGTGGTCTTCTTGGTGGTTTCACAAATGCCTGAAAACCAGTGCTTGTTGATCCCAATGTGCATATCTCTTCAACATAGTTCTGGAAGGTCTTGCTAGGGCAACAAGACAATTGAAGGGTTTCAAGACGATAGAAAATGGAAAGGAAGAAATCAAAGTATCACTATTTTCAGATGATATGAATGTATACCTGAATGACCCCAAATATTCTACCAGGAAACTCCTACATCTGATAAACACTTTATACAAAGTGGCTGGATACAAAATTAACTGAAAAATAATCTGTAGCCCTGTTGAATATAAAAGATAAAAAGGCTGAGAAAGAAATTAGGGAAATAAACAAGCCCATGCCTTTTAAACATTCCCAGACATTTCTTTACTGGGGACTAAAGATGTAAATAGATGAGCTTCAAGGGGATTTGCAATTCAAATCACCAGAAAGTGGAAGGAGATGGAGGTATTTCTAGTCTAAAAGAACATAGTTATCCTCATAGTTTGTCATTTAATACTATGGTTAAAGTCCTTTCAACTTCTGAAGACTAAAACAGGACTGACAATTTCCTTTGGGGAAAATGTGGAATATTTCTATGACACAGTATTCAGCTAAGAAATTGACATAATTTTATTTTTAGCCAAATGGATGGAACCAGGAAAAATCATCTTGGGTTAAGTACCTAAAATGCAGAAAGACAAATATGATATGTCTTCCCTTATTTGGAGGTCTCCTAATAGTAGAGGATAAAGTTCCAATAGGACATCTTTTGTGACCAAATCAGTCTTCCACTAGGGTGATTGGATGCCCGTGATTTGATTTGTTGGCCCAGGGGATCCTACGGAAATTTTCAAGACACCCAGGCTGTTGTTATTAAAATATGTTGCTCTCTGTCCTCACCTTATAGATCAGGGCCATATTTTTTAATCCACAGAGTTGATTCCTTCTGCATCAAATGGAATTGCATACAGAGTACAACAGTCCAATATTATGCATAGAGAGACTTTAAAAAACCCAGCTCTAAATGGGATTTCCCTATGAAATTCTCCCTCTCTCAGAGCTCTGGGAAGGCTGCAGGAGAAGAGGAAAGAAGAGTGTCATGAGTAGAGGGAATTGAAGACACAAGGAGAATAATGCTCTGAGAATCAGGCTGCAGAACAAGATGATTCAACCAGCCTTGATGAGACATGATAAGGTAGGCTTAGATAGTAGGGGAAGAAGGACCACCTAATCAGGGGAATTTCAGAAAAGGCATAGGGGTAGGAGAAGGGGAGTGGGTGGGACTGGAAGGACAAGATGGAGGGGGCAGCAGAGGGGATACAAAGTGAACAAATTGTAATAAATAAACACATAAGACAAGCTTGGATCAAGATGATGAAGTGTCTGATGGATCAGGTCTGATGGCTTCTTCAGGGTGTTGCCATGTTGCAGCAGGATGAACTCAATGTTTTTTAAGTGACTTGGCACTGAGAATCTGATAATATTCCAATGAGTATATTAAAAACACCTTCTTCAAATTATGTATTTTAAAGAAAAACAAATTTTAGAAACATTGTAAGAATTTGAATCTGGAAGCATTGGAAAAGGCATATAAATGTGTGTTATATGAAATTACCACATCAGCAATAAAAATAATATGTTCACAAATTTTACAATATCTTTTAACATGGAGAAAAGGTTTTACTAATAGAGGGCAGAGTTTGACTAAGTAAGGCATGCTTTCCAGGACCCCATTATGTAGCAGAGAATTCTAACCATGAACTAGTGTTTACCCATTTAACACAGACCCATGAGCTCAGGTGGCACCTCTGAACAAGCAGTCCTGAAACTAACACTACATTCAGAGGGTTGGTATAGAGAACCACATCAGGAAACACAGGTGCTCCCGTGTCCTAGGTATATAACACAGACCCATTTCTCTGTCCTAAAGGACCATTTTCATCTGTAAATTCCAAGACAAGGAGGAGTGCTTACTGGCTACTGAGTAGGACAAATCTAAAGATTGCAGCCAGCTCAGCCAAGGCAACCCTGCTCGTAGAGAGTTGGTAACAGTAGTGTGGAACAGCACCATCTGTCAAATAGTTTATTACCCATGGTTCTCCTTTCATATAAAGTAGTCTTTCCCTGTTTCAGGCAAACCAGGACCAGGGATTTTCTGTTTTCCTTCTATTTCCCCTGTTCTTAAAGACTCAAAACCCAGGGAACCCTAGACCCTGCCAGCCTATTATATCAATAAGAATGTGAATGTCCTTTAATGAGTACACAAGTAACTGCTTAGTTCAAACTCACAACTTGGAAATTTCGGATCCAAGACCATAATAATATGAGACCACCTTATCATTCAGTACATTCCT
Source organism: Meriones unguiculatus (assembly GCF_030254825.1). NCBI lineage: Eukaryota > Metazoa > Chordata > Mammalia > Rodentia > Muridae > Meriones > Meriones unguiculatus. Next base: position 26,585,335 of record NW_026843710.1, on the reverse strand, counting down.
GTTAAGCCCATATCACTTTGAAGCTTTCCTAATTAGTATGCTGTCCAATTAAATAAAGTAATATTAAGTTTCATTTCCTAACTTACATTGTTACAGTGGTAAACAGGACTAAATGTATGGGATCTGAATAAAGGGATGAGATAAATGCTTGTTGGGTTATACAAGAAAAAGTCACATATGAATAGGATCAGATATACTGGACACTGAGAAGAGGTTTTTACTCATCTCCATAGAAACCTCAAGATTCTTTCAAGTGCTGATTGGTTGAGAGGGAAAATGATGTCATTAAATGGATGAAAGCCAGGAAGAATTTCTAGAGCCAGTTAGTAAAAGGGCCAAGTGTACAGCATGATTGAGAAAAACTCTGAGCAGCCCTTCGTGCCTCAATCTGGGCAGCTGAAAGCACACAACCCAGAGATGTCAATTCCTGTGCCTTAGTCAATTCCTGACTCTTAGTTCAGGAAAAGTGTCCAATATTTCTTTCAAGAGGTTATTAATAAAGTCATGTGTCTTTGACATGTGACTTTCACATTATCACAGATTTTGTTATTATTTGTTAAATGCACAGATATGTCCTCAGTCAGTGAATTACATACTGAGAAAATGCTCCCTGTCCAAGACAAATCTTTGAACAAAAAAGCATTTCTGTGGGACCTTGCTTATATTTTTACAGAGATGATCTAGGATGTCACATCAGCAAGCAGTCATCTTGTGGTAATCCTTCAGCAGAACTGAGACCTTCTCATACTGAACCATTTACGGCAAGCAGAGAGAGGGAGACTGAGAGAGACAGAGTGAGAAACACGTAGAGAGACAGATTCAGAAATAGGGAGAGCGAGACCAAGAAAAAAAAAGATATGAAGTGACAGAGAACCAGAGACAGAGACGCATTCTGTGTGGTCATAATCATTGGCATATCAACCTCAAAGCTCACCCTTCTATAATATAACTCCAATAGGAATTATATTATCTAACAAGGCCATACCTCCTAACCCTTCCCAGACATTTCCTCACTAGGGACTAAACCTTCAAATACATTAGGTTCAAGGGAACACTGCAATTTAAATCACCAGGAAGTAGAAGAATATGGAGGGATTTCTAGTCTAAAAGAACATAGTTATCCTGATAGCATGTCATTCAATAAAATGATTAAATTCCCAGTAACTTCCAAGGACTAAATAACAGGATTGATAATTTCCTCTGTGGAAAATGTGGAATATTTCCATAACGAATTATTATTCATGTAAAAAAAAGAATGACATCATTTTATTTTTAGCCAAATGGTGGAACCAAGAAAAATCAACCTAGGTGAAGTAACGAAAATGCACAAAGACAAATTTGGTATGTATTCACTTATTAGGAGGACTCCTAATTGTGGGGGATAAAGTTCCAATAGGCCATATATTGTGACCAAACCAGTGTTCTACTAGGGGGTTTGGATGGCAGTTAATTGAGTTGTTGGGCCAGGGCATCCTATTGAAATTTCCAGGCAATCCAGGCTGTTGTCATTAAAAATATGTTTTCTTCCCTCAAGTGATAGATTAGTATATTTTTCTTGATTTTCAGTTATGCTTCCTTCTGTATCAATGGGGATTGCAAACAGAGTCCCACAGACAGATTTTATGCAGGGAGAAATCTTAAAAACCCATCTCAAAATAGGATATCCCTATTAAATTCTCCCTCCCCTCAGAGCTCTGGGAAGGCTTTGGAGAGAAGGCAGGAAGTGTGTCATAACTAGAGAGAATTGAGGACACAAGGAGAACAATGCCCTCAGAATCAGTTGGCAGAGGAAGATGATGCAGCCCCACTCGATGAGACCTGATAAAGTGGGGTCAGATAGAAAAGGGAGGAGGAATTCCCCAATCAGGGTCTCAAGAAAGGGCATAGGGGTATAAGTAGGCTGAGTGAAACTTGACAGAGAAGAGGGAGGGGCCAGCAGAGGGGATACAAAGAGAACAAATCATAATAAATAAACACATAAGACAAACTGTAATCATGTTGATGAAGTCTGCAGATCTTCAGGACTGATGGCTTCTTCTGTGGGTGGTGCCAGTGTATGGCAAGGATGAAATCAGTTTTGTGTAAGGAACTTGGTCTTCTATTCAGGTCCACTGATCCACCATTCTATGGATCTATGTCTCAATGCCAGTTCCATGCAGTTTTTATTACTGTTGCTCTATAGTACAGCTTGAGATCAGGGATGGAGATACCTCCAGAAGATTTTTTTTTATTTATAATTTTTTTAAATTTTTTTAAAATTTTTTTTACTATTAATTACACACTGTTCATTTTGTATCCCCCCACAAGCCCCTTCCTCCTCCCCTCTTGATCCCACCCTCCCTTCTCCTTCTTTATGCATGCCCCTCCCCAAGTCTGCTGGTAGGGGAGGTCCTCCTCTCCTTCCTTCTGATCTTAATCAGATCACCTCAGGAGTGGCTGCATTGTCATCTTCTGTGGCCTGGTAAGACTGCTCTCCCCTCAGGGGGAGGTGATAAAAGAGCAGGCCAATTAGTTCATGTCAGAGACAGTCCCTCCTCCCCTTACTACATAACCCACTTAGACACTACATTGCCATGGATTGCATCTGTGCAGGGGTTATAAGTTGTCTCCATGCATGGCACTTGGTTGGAGTATGGGTCTCTGGGAAGACCCCTGTGTTCAAATTTTCTGGTTCTGTTGGTCTCCTTGTGGGGTTCCTGTCCTCTCCATAACCTACTAATTCCCACTTCTTACATAAGATTCCATGCACTCTGCCCAACCGTTGAATGACTTTTAATATGGAAAAAATGATTCTCCTAAAGGAGGGCAGAGTTTGTATTTGGAAGGCATGCTTTCCAGAAATTCATTATGTATCAGAAAATCCTAGCCATGAACTAGTGGTTACCCAGCTACCACAGACCCTATGAGCTCAAGTGGAACATATAAGCAATTAGTCCTGCCACTAACACTACATTTAGAGGGTTTGTCTGGAGGACAGCAGGAAACACAGCTGTGACCCATTTTACAGTCCTGAAGGCCCAACATGACATTGATCTATTATTTGAGGGCAGACAGCAACATATTTTAATAAGAACAGCATCAATTGCTTGAAAACTTCCACAGGATACTTTGGCCCAAAAAATCAAATCACTGGCATCAAATCTCCCTAGTGGAATGCTGATTTTGTCACAATAGATGTCCTATTGGAACTTTATCCTCTACTATTAGGAGACCTCCGAACAAGGGAACGCATACCATATTTGTCTTTCTGTATTATAGTTACTTCACCAAAAATGATTTTTCCTGGTTCCATCCATTTGCCTGAAAATATCATGATATTATTTTCTTAGCTGAAGAATAATCCTTCATGGGAAAATTCCACATTTTCCCTGAAGAAGATTGTCAGTCCTGTTCTTTAGACCTTGGAAGTTGCTGTGACTTTACTCACTGTACTGAATTACAAACTATGAAGATAACTAAGTTCTTTTAGCCTAGAAACCCCTCCATCTTCTTCCACTACCTAGTGATTTGAATTGCAATGTCATTGCAGCTCATACATTTAGGAAATGTCTCAGAAGTGTTAGGAGATATGGACTGGTGAGATAATATAATTTCTATTGTAGTTATAGTATGTAGTTATAGGATGCTTTGAGGATGATATGCCAATGAAAGTAATCAGACAAAATAGAGTTTCTGTCTCTCAGTCTCTATCAATTTATATCTTTGTTTCTGTCAGTCTTTGTCTATTTATGAATCAATTTCTGTACCTCTTTCCCTCTCTGGCACCCTCTCTCTCCCTGCTTCTTCTCGATAAGTATGAAAAGCTCTCAGTTCTGCTGAAGGACTACAACAAGATAACTGTTTGCTGATATGAAATCATGGATAGTCTTCATAAAAATATAAGCAATGTCCCAATTAAACGATTTTTGTTCAAAGATTTGCCTTGGTCAGGGAGCATTTTCACAGTAAGTACTTCACTGACTGAGGACATGTCTGTGCATTTAACAAATAATAATTGTATCTGTGATAATTTGAGACTCACATGTCAAGGGCAAATTACTTTCTTAATGACCACTTGAAATAAATGTGACACTTTTCCTGAACTAAAACTCTTGTACACAGTAATTGTCATCTCTCAGTTGTGTGCTTTCTGCTGCCCAGATTGAAGCATGTAGGGCTCTGTAGGCTTTCTCTCCAGCAGGCTGTCCACTTTGTCCTTTTAATTCCTTGCTCCTGAAACACTGGCTATCAACTGTTTCATAACATCATTCACCCTCTTAGCCAATCAGCACCTGAGAGAATCTTGAAGTTTCCATGAAGATGAGTAAACAAACTTTTCTCAGTGTCCAGTATCTCTGATCCTGTGCACAAGTGAATTTATTCTTGTGAAACCCAACAATAATTTATTGCATCCCTTTATCCAGATCCCATACCTTTATTGTTGATCTTTCTCTGTTTCAGCCAAACCAGTTCAAGGAATTATGTAGTTTCCTCCTCTTTTCCCTGTTCTTAAAGACTCAATACCCCAGGGAACCCTAGAAACTGTCAGCCTATTATATCAATAAGAATGAGAAGGTACATTTACTGAGAATTCGAGTAACTGCTCAGTGTAAAGTCACAACCTAGGGAATTTCAGTTCTAAGACCACAGTAGGAAACCACTTTGTGCATTCCCCTTAATCCCATATCACATTAACACTTCCCTACCTAGGAAGCTGTCCAATTAAATGAATATTAGGTTTCATATCCTACCTGACATTGTCACAGAGGTAAACAGGAGTAAAGGAGTAATGGCCTTGTTAGATAATATTCCTATTAGAGTTATATTATAGGAGGGAGTGCTTTGAGATTGTTATGCCAATGAAAGTGACCAGACAAATGAAGTCTCTTTCTCTTTGTCTCTATCAATTTATATCTTTGATTCAGTTGTTCTCCATCTGAATCTAGTTCCCCAGCTCTTTCTATTTCTGTTTCTCTGTCTCCATCTCTCTAACTGCGGCTTGTGAAACACTCTCAGAAATCATGGAGGACTACAAAAAGATGACTGCTTGCTGATGTGAATTCCTCGATGGTCTCTGTAAAAATATTAGCAAGCTGCTTTTTTCAAAGCATATCCTTTCTCAGGGAGCATTTTCACAGTAAGTAATTCACTGACTGAAGACATATCTGTGAATTTAACAAATAATAATGGAATAGGTGATAACATGAAAGTCACATGTCAAGGACAGGTGACTTCAGTAATGACTACTTGAAAGAAATATGTGACAATTTTCCTGAAATAAGGGTCTTGGACACAGTAACTGTAATCTCCGGGTTTGTGTTTTAAGCTTCCCAGATTGAGGCATGTAGGGCTGCTCAGCCTTTCTCTCAAGCAAGCTATCCAGTTGGACCCTTTAATAACTGGCTCCTAAAACTCTTACTGGCTTTCAACAGTTTCATGACATCATTCTCAATCTCAGCCAATCAACACCTGAGAGATTCTTGAGGATTCCATGGGGATGAGTAAAGAAACTTTTCTCAGTGTCCAGTATCTCTGATCCTGTGCATATTTGACTTTTTTCTTGTGAAACCCAACAAGCCTTTATCTTATCTCTTTATCCAGATCCCACACCTTTATTCCTGTATACCTCTGTGACAATGTCAGAAATGAAATGTAAGAAATGAAACATCACTGTTTATTTAATGAGACAGGTGCTTAACTAGGGAAGCTTCAAAATGATATGGGATTAAGGGGAATGTACTGAATGGCAAGGTGGTCTCCTACTTTCATCTTGGATCTGAAATTTTCGAGATTGTGACTTTGAAATGAGCAGTTACTCACATACTCACTAAATGTACACTCACATTCTTACTGATATAATAGGCAGGCTGCACCTAGCATTCCCTGGTGTATTGAGTCTTTAAGAGCAGGGAAAAGAGAAGGAAGACAGAAAGTTCTTGGCAATGGTTTGGCTGAAACAGAGAAAGTTCTGTGAATGTAAATTGAGAATTGAGGGGAAATAAAATATTTATAACTATTAATATTCCACACTAGTGTTGCCAACGCTCTATGAGCAGGTTTGCATTGGCTGACCTGGCTGGATTGGAAGCTGTGTCCTACTCAGTGGTCAGTGAAAAATCCTCATGGTCCTGGATATTAGAGTTAAACCTGCACCTTCATGACAGAGAAATGTGTGTGTGTTATATGCCTATGATACAGGAGCAGCTGTGTTTCCTTCTGTGGTCCTACACACAAACTGTCTGAACATAGTGTTAGTACTAGGACTGCTTATTCAGTGGTGCTACCTGAGCTCTTGGGGTCTGAGGTACCTGGGTAAACACTAGTTCATGGCTAGGATTCTAGGCTACATCCTACAAAATCAAACTCTGCCCTCCTTTCCCTGATTCTTTTCTCCATATTAAAATTCATTGTAAAAATTGTCAGCATATTATTTTTATTGATTATGTGGGAATTTCATGATACACATTATACTCCTTTTCCACTTCTCCCACATTCAAATTCCTACACATTTCATGATAAAAATTATTTTTCTTTAAAATACATCAGTTGAAGTATGTTTTGTGTATCTACTCTTTGGAACATGATGATCAGAGTATCAGTAAATTTTATTCCCTTAAATAAAACTGAGTTCATCCTTACCACACCCTGGCACTATCCCCAGGAAGAAGCAACTAGTCCTGAAGAGCTGTATACTTTATCTCCTCGAACACAGTTTTTTTATGTATTTATTTATTATGATAGGTTCACTTGGTATGCACTCTACTGCCCCCTCACTCTTCTCATTCCAGTCCCTCCCAGTCTCCTCCTTCTACCCCTATGCCCTTTCTCTGCTTCCCTAATAGGAGATATACTCATTCTTCTATCTGAACCTAGCTTATCAGGTCTCATTAAGCCTGGCTGTATCATCTTCCTCTGTAGCCTAATTCTCAGGGCACTGTTCTTTTTGTGTCCTCAATTCCCTTTATTTATGACACTCTTCCTGCATCCTCTCCTGCAGGTTTCCCAGAGCTCTGAGGGGAGGAAGAATTTCATAGGCAAATCCCATTTAGATATTTTAAGGTCTCTCTCTGCATAATATCTGACTGTGAGTCTCTGTGTGCAATTTCATTTGATTCAGAAGGAAGCAATTATGTATATCCAAGAACATGACATTTATCTATCAGTTGTGGGCAGAGAGCAACAAAAAGCCTGGGTTGCTTTAAAGTTTCCCTAGGATTACGTGGCCCAACAACTCAATTAACTGCAAACCAATTTCCCTACTGTAAGACTGGTTTGGTCACAATACATGGCCTATTGGAACTTTATCCCCCACTATTAGGAAATGTTTAAGAACTAAACATACACCATATTTGTCTGTTTTAATTTTAGTTACTTCACCGAGGATGATTTCTCCTGGTTCCATTCATTTGCCTAAAAATATCATAATGTCATTTTCTTAGCTGAATAATGCTCTGCTATGGAAATACTCCACCTTTTCCCCAAAAGAGATTGCCAGTCCTCTTCTTACAAATGTGAATTTTCTTGGTCTTTAAACACTGTGTTGAATTACAAAGTATCAGAATAACTATATTCTTTTAGCCTAGAAGTCCCTCCATCTTCTTTCACTTCCTGGTGATTTGAATTGCAATATCCCCTTGAAGCTCATCTATTTACATATACAGTCAACAGTGAGGAAATGTCTTGGTACGGTTATGGGATATGGGCCCTGATTTCAGTGGGATTGCTTTAAGTTTCTCCATTTAGTTTGATGTTGGCTATAGGACTGATGACTATTGCCTTTACTATGTTTAGATATGTGTCTTTAAAAAAAAAACATTTGACAAAATCCAACATCCATTTATATTTAAAGTATTGGAGAGAGCAGGGATACAAGGCACATATCTAAAGATAGTAAAGTCAATATACAGCAAGCCTATAGCCAACATCAAACTAAACAGAGAGGAACTTAAAGTAATCCCAGTAAAATCAGGGACAAGGCAAGGCTGCCCACTCTCTACATATATCTTCAACATAATTCTGGAAGTGCTTGCTAGAGCAATAAGACAATTGAAGGAGATCAAGAGGATAGATTCTGAAAGAAAGAAGTCAAAATATCACTATGTGCAGATGATATGATACTATACTTGAGTGACCCCAAAAATTCTACCAGGGAACACTTACAGTTTATAAACACCTTCAGGAAAGTGGCTGAATATAAAATTAACTCAAAAAAAAAAAAAAACAAAAAACAAAAAACAGTAGCCTTCTTGTACATAAAAGATAAAAGGGCTGAGAAAAAAATTAGGGAAACAAAAGGAATTATATTATCAAACAAGGCCATACCTCCTAAATGTAATCAGGCATTTCCTCAGTGGGAACTCCACATGTAAATAGATGGGCTTAGAGAAACATTGCAATTCAAAGGAAGTAGAAGAAAATGGAGGGCATTCTAGGCTAAAAGAACATTGTTATCCTGACAGATTGTCATTCAATACAATGATTAAAGTCCCAGCAACATCCAAAGACTAAAGAACAAGACTGACAATCTCCTTTGCAGAAAATGTAGATTATTTCCATAACAGAATATTATTCAAACCAAGGGTCCACAGCAAGACAGTTTAAATTATTGTCTAGCATTATAGGTTGATATGTGACCTTGTTTTGAATATGCACTACAAATTCTAAGCAGTTAAATTTCAAAGAAACTTTGGAATACCCATATCTTCTCAGATTGAAGATTACTTAAGTCATTTTATCTGGATCTATTCTGTGAAAAGTGGAAATTTACCTGTCATTGCCTTCATGAAGGTGAATATTTAGCATTACTGTATCTGTAAACATGACAGAAAGTCACATGAGGAAACATTCGTAGTTTCTGTCTAATGCATCTTTCCAAGCACATTGTGTAGACCACTGGTATATTCTATTTAGACATCTGGTCCACTTGCTTCAAAGCCTTGGACTTCCTCTTTTTCCAATGAATTGTACCTTGCCTGGAGGATAGAATCTGACTTAATCCTGGGTACAACTAACATAGTTATGCTAACATCTTTTGGTTCTGTGTATAATTGTGATGACTAAGGGAAAATAGCAAAATAAATTGGTTCCCAAAAGAACAATGTAAAGTGCATAATAAAAAGATCACTTGCTACATACCACTTTATTCAAATTCCAAGCAAGGCTGATATAGAAATTACTCATTTGCATTCCCTTGTATCATCATGTTTTATTTTACCTACTTACTCAGATCATTTAATAGTGTTGATAGGAGCTGTGTGACTAGATTGACACTTGCATGTTCCCATAGACAAATAGTTCTCTTTCTGTGAGTTTTTTACTCCTTTTGTTTTGCATGGTGACTTTCACAGAGTTCACCGATCACATGTCCTGCAAATCAGATATTTACATTATCATTCATAACACTAGAAAAACAGCAATGAAAAAGGAGTGCAGTGTATGTTATATGAAATTCCCACATAATCAATAAAAATAATATATTGACAATTTTGACAATGACTTTTAACATGAAGAACAGATTCCTTTAAAGGATGTCAGAGCTTTTCTTTGTAAGGCAGGGTTTCCAGAAATTCATTATGTAGAAGAAAATCCTAGTCATGAACAAGTGGTTACCAGCTATTTTAGACCCCATGAGCTCAGGTGGTACCTCTGAACAAGCCATCCTCACACTAACACTACAGTTAGAGAGTTTGCTAGCGGTCACAATACTCTTGTATCCTAGGCATATAACAAGGACCCATTATACTCTCCTGAAGGCCCAGTTTTAAATGTAAACACCAGGACCAAGAGGGTTCCTCACTGACCACTGTGGAGGACACAGCTGTAGATCCAATCAGGTCAGCCAAGGCAATCCTACTCATAGAGGTTTGGCAACACTAGTGTGAAACAGCCCCAGCTGTCAAATAGTTTCTTGCCCCTCATTTCTCCTTTTACACTCACTGTTCTTTCTCTGTTTCACCTAAACCAGGCCCCAGAATTACCCCATTTTCTTCTCTTTTCCATGATCTTGAAGACACAATATCCCAGATAATTCCCTAGACACTGACAGCCTATTATATCAGTAAGAATGTGAGGGTGTATTTAGTGAGTACAGGAGTGTCTGCTCAGTTTGAAGTCACATATCCCTCTGTTACATAGAGACTTGGTGAAGAAGTTTTTTGTAATCTGTAGGCATTCGTTTTCTATTGATGATATTATCTTTGCTTTGCAGAAGCTTTTCAGATTCATGAGGTCCCATTTATTGATTCTTGCTCTTAGTTCCATTCAAAAAGTTATCCCCTGTACCAATGAGTTCTAGGGTTTTCCCCATTTTTTTAACCTATTTAATGTATCTGGTTTTATGTTGAGGTCTTTGATCTATTTGGACTTTAGTTTTGTGCAGGGTGAAAAGTATGAATCTATTTGCATTTTTTTTACATGTAGACATCGAGTTAGACCAGCACCACTTGTTGAAGATGCTCTCTTTTCTCCATTGTATGGTTTTGGCATCTTTGTCAAAGATCAGGTGTCCATAAGTATGTGGGTTTATTTCTTTGTCTTCTATTCCGTTCCATTGATCCACCATTATGTTTCTATGCCAGTACCATGCAGTTTTATATCTGTTGCTCTATAGTACAGGTTAAGATCAGGGATGGAGATACCTTCAGAAGATCTTTTATTGTAGAGAATTGTTTTAGCAATTCTGGTTTTCTTGTTATTCCATACAAAGTTGAGAATTTTTCATTCAATGTCTGTAAAGAATTGTGTTGGTAATTTGATGGGAATTGCATTGAATCTGTAGATTGCTTTTGGTAAGAGGGCCATTTTTTTTACTATGTTAATCCTGACAAGCCATGAGCATGGGAGATCTTTCCATCTTCTGATATCTTTTTCTAATTCTTTCTTTACCCAGAGATGATATAGTTCCCATGTCTAAGACTCTTAGTCAGGAAATGTGTCACATATTTCTTTCAAGTGATCATTAAAAAGTCAAGTGTCATTGATATGTGACTTTCACATTATCACAGATTCCATTATTATTTGTTAAATGCACACATATATTCTTAGTCAGTGAATTACTTACTGTTAAAATGTTCCCTGACCAAGCCAATTCTTTGGATAAAAATCATTTAATTGGGACGGTGCTTATATTTTGACAGAGACCATCCAGGCTGTCAAGTCATCAAGCAGTCATCTTGCTGTATTAAAGAATGTGGTTCTTTAATACAGAACCACAAGAGGCAAGCAGAGAGAGAGAGACTGAGAGAGAAAGAGCTCAAGAGACAAATTCAGAAAGGGAGAGACTGGGACCAACCAAAACTAAATTATAAAGTGGCAGAGACTGAGAGACAGAGACTCAATTATGTCTGGTCACTATCACTGGCATATCAACCTCAAAGCAAACCCTCCTATAATATAACTCCAATAGGAACTCAATTATCTAACATGGCCATAACTCCTAACCTTTCCCAGACATTTCCTCACTAGGGACTCCACATGTAAATAGAGAGCTTCAAGGTGACTTTGCAATTCAAATCTCCAGGAAGTGAAAGAAGGTGGATGTAATTCTAGGTGAAAAGAACATTGTTATCATGATATTTTGTTATTCAATACAATGATTAAACTCCCATCAACCTTCTAGGTCTAAAGAACAGGACTGAAAATCTCCTTTGGAGAAAATGTAGAATATTTCCATAATGGAATATTATTCAGCTAAGAAAATCACATCATGATATTTTCAGGCATATGGAGGGAACCACGAAAAATCATCCTGGGTAAATTAACTAAAATACAGAAAGACAAATATGGTATGTATTCACTAATTAGAAGGTCTGCAAATAGTGGGGGATAAAGTTCTTATAGGCCATAGTTTGTGACCAAACCAGTGTTCCACTTGAGGTGGCAGTTAATTGAATTTTTGTGCCAGAGCATACTAAGCAAATTTTAAGAAACCCAGGGTCTTGTTATTAAAATATTTTTCTCTGCCCTCAATGTAGAGATCAGAGCCATATCGTTGGATGCACAGAAATGCTTCCTTCTTCATCAAATGGGATTTAAAACAGATAACCACAGTCCAATATTATACAAAGAGACAGAAACCTTAAAACACCCAGATCTAAATGGGGTTTACTTATGAAATTCTCTGTGCCCTCAGAGCTCTGGGACCTGCAGGAGAGGAGGTATCAATAGTGTCATAAGTGGAGGAAATTGAGGGCACAAGGAGAGTAATGCCCTGAGAAACAGGCCACAGAAGATGGTGCAGCCACCCTCATAAGCTAGGGTCAGATAGAAGGAGGAGGAAGACCTCCCTATCAGGGAACTAGAGAAAGGGCATAGGGGTAGATGAAGAAGCCTGGGTGGGACTGGAAGGAGAAAAGAGAGTAGGGAGCAGAAGTGGTACAAAGTAAACAAATCATAAGTAAATACAAAAGAAAATCTGTATTCAAGGTGATGAAGTCTAGAGCTCTTAAAGGACTGATGGCTTCTTGTGGGTTGTGCCAGGGTACAGTAAAGATGAACTCAGTTTTCTAAAAAGGACTTGGCATTTGATTATTGATCATAATCAAATAAGCAGATGAACAACACCTACTTCAATTTATATATTTTAAAGAAAAAAATTTAGTGTGACACTAAAGTAGGAATTTTAACCTGTGAGAAATGAAAAAGGAGTATAATGTGTATTATACGTAATTCCATCATAATCAGTAAAAATCATTTCTGCCCAGTTCACAAACCCCAAAAAACCAGGAATAACTAGACTCCACTGTAAATACATGAGGTTCTTTTTATTGTAAATTAGAAGCTGCAGCTTGGGTCCACACACCCCCACTGCCAAAGCAGTGGGAGCTGAGCATCCAATGCCCAGGTTAGTTGGGTGACATAGATTCTGGTCCCTCCCAGCATGCCCAAGGCAGGGGCAATTCCTGCCTGGCAAGCATCTATTGGTTAAAATTCTACATTTTGAATTGATTTGCTATAGGAAGGTCCCCAGACCATAAGGACCTGGTGTCTCTCCCTAGGAGGATGGACCAGTTTCCTAGCAACTGTTATCTCTAGTGGGTGGGGAAAGAATGTAATAAGTTAGTCCTTCCCCTCAGGGCATACTAGACTTCTCCATCCACATAGTTCAGGCCTTAATCAATAATAGCTGCTAATTTTTAATCTTTTTGGTCTCTCAATCATATGTAGATAAATTTTACAATGACTTTTAACATGGAGAAAAGATTCAACTAAAGGAGGGCAGAGTATGACTTTGTAAGGCATGCTTTTAAGAGACTCATTATGTAGCAGAGAATCTCAGATATAAAATAGTGTTTAACCAGCTATCTCATACCCAAGGAGCTCACGTGACACCAGGAAACTAGCAGTCCTGGCACTTACAATACTTTTAGAGTGTTTTTCTGGAGGATCACAGAAGAAACCACAGCTGCTCTTGTGTCCTAGGCATTTAACATGGACTCATTTATCTTCATTGAAGGAACATTTTTAAATGAAAACTCCAGGACCAGGAGGTTTGCTCACTGAACAGTGAGTTGCACATGGATGCTGATCCAGCCAGGTCAGACAAAGAAACCCTATTCATAGAGGGTTGCCAACACTAATGTGAAACAGCACCAGCGTTGACATAGTTTATTGCTTCTCACTTCTCATGTTACATACAAAACCTCTCTCTTTTTCATCTAAACGAGTTCCAGGAATTGTCTGCTTTCCTTCGCTTTTTAAAGACTCACTACCCCAGGAAACACTAGACCCTGAAAGCCTATTACATCAATAAGAATATGAAGGTACATTTTGTGACTATGCGAGTAACTGCTCAGTTCAAAGTCACAACCTAGGATATTTCAGAACCAAGAACACATTAGGAAACTATCTTGTCATTTGGTACATTCCTCTTAATTCCACTCCACTTTGAAGTTTCCCTACTTAGGAAGCTGTCCAATTCAATTAACATAAAGTTTCATTTCTTACCTAACATTTTCACAAAGGTAAACAGTAGTAAAGGTGTGGGATCTGGATAAAAGGATGAGATAAAGACTTTTTGGGTTTCATAATAAAATCTCACATGTGTACAGGATCAGAGATTCTGTACATTGAGGAAAGTTTGTTTACTCATCTCCTTGTAAACCTCAAGATTCTCCCAGATGCTTATTGGATGAGAGAAAGAATTATGTCATAAAACAGGGGAAAGCCAGTAAGGGTTTCAGAAGCCACTTATTACAAGGGCCAAGTGGACAACAAGTTTGACAGAAAGGCTGTGCAGCCCTACATGCCTCAATCAGGGCAGCTGAGAGAACACAACCCAGAGATGACAGTTCCTGTGTCTAAGACTCTTAGTTCAGGATAAGTGTCAAATATTTCTTTCAAGTCTTTCATATTATCACAGATTCCATTGTTATTTGTTAAATTCACAGATATGTCCTCAGTCAGTGAATCACTTACTGTGAAAATGTTCCTTGACGAAGGCAAGTCTTTGAACAAGAGCATTCAATTGGGACCTTGTTTATATATTACAGAGACCTTCCAGGATGTCACATCGGCAAACAGTCATCTTGTTGCAGTCCTTCAGCAGAGCTCAGAGCTTTTCATACTGAACCACAAGTGGCAGGCAGAGGGAGGGGGACTGAGAGAGCTAGAGAGAAAGATATAGAGAAACAGATTCAGAAATATTAAGACAGAGACGAGGGACAGAGATTTTAGTCTGTCTGGTCAGTATTATTGGCATATCAACCTCTAAGCAAACCCTCCTATAATATAATACCAAAAGAAATTACATTTTTAAAATTTTTTATTTTATTTTATTATTTCATCAAAATGCTATCAGGACATCACATTTTTGTTATCCTATCACAATTGTATTATGAAATCACATGGCTATTACAACATCATGATGGTATGACATAACAATGGAATTTTCACTTCACAGTGAAATTATGACCTCAAAATACTACTATATCATCACAATGTTTTATGACATCACAATGATATCACAATGGTATTTTGACATCACAATAGCATGACATCACAATTCTATCTCAATGGTATTATCACATCTCCATAGTATGATGACAAAACAATTTTATCATGATATTCCAATGGTATATGACATCCCAATGTATTATAACATCACAATGCTATTATATATTCACAATGATATGACATCACAATGGTGTTATGGCATCACAATAGTATAATGGCTTCATAATTGTATGTTGTAGGTGATGATTAATATTTGCTATTGGTTTATCTTTCATTAATGCTTGCTGTTAATCCTAAACAGCTGTATAACCAATTCACCACACAAAGACTGTATTTACTTAGTTAATTTAGAACACAATACTGGTCAATATTTACTCCCTCTTTAATCTTCAAAAACTCATAGTTTCCTAACATTTAGATTTTACCCGTTATGCTTCCTTATTGTGAAGTCTTAGGTCTAGTTCATTCTCTCCATGCTGTTCCAAGCTCTCTTCTCCCTCTCTGCTCTCCAAACTCTGCTCCCTTGCCCTCTCTACTCCCGATCATTTCCTGATCTCTTGCTCCTTCCATTGCTCAATATTGCAGCTAATTGCTTTACTCTGGCCTGTTTACACAAAGTTGAGACAGGATGCTTAGAATAAATACCACAATTCAATATCCGATTGAAACCAGCGAGTGGGGGAAAGAAATGAGCATTTGAATGAACATAGATAATGTGTATATGTTTAAAAAGAACATTATACCAACAATGTTATGACAAATCACAATGCTATGATGACATCACTATGCCATTATGAGATCAAAATGGGGTTATGACCTCAATATGCTATTATGACATCAAAATGCTATTATAACATCCCAATGGTATTATTAATTCACAAAGCTCTTAAGACTTCACAATGCTATTATGACATCTCAACTTTATTATGACATCTCAGTGGTATTATGTCATTATAATGGTGTCATGATATCTCAGTGTTATTATGACATCAGAATAGTATTATGGCATGACAATGGTGTCATGATACCCCAATGGTATTAAGACATCACCATTCTATTATGACTCACATTGTCTTTATGACATTACAGTGGAATTTTGATATCTCAAATTCAAAATTCTATTATGACATCACAGTGCCATTTTGACATCACAGTGATAATGACATCATAATTGCATTATGACATCACAATGCTTTTATGACATGATTGTCGTATGAGATACCAATGGAATCTTGACATCACAATTATAAACTGAAAAATAGTATTATGACATCACATTGCTCATATGACATCACAATGCTATTATGCTTGTATATATAACAATGCTTTTATGGCATCACAATGATATAAAAACATCCCAATGGTATGACAACGTGAAGGTATTATTATTTTACAATGGTGTTATGACATCACAATGCTCATATTATATCTCAATGCTTTCATGACATCACAAAGATATAATGACATAGGAATGGTATGATATCCCAAAGTATTATTTCACACTGCTATTATGACATCACAATTGTATTTTAACTTCACAATGCTGTTTTGATATCACAATGTTATTATGACATCACAATTCTATTATGATATCACAATAGAATGACCTCAAACCACTGTTATGACATCATTTTGGTATGACATCACAATGGGGTTTTGATCTCAGAAAGCTCTTATGACATCACAATGCTAATATGGTATCTCAATGTTATTATGACATCACAATGGTATTATATATCAACAGTATCATGATACCACAATGATAGGACATCAACAATATATTTATGACAATCAATTATATTATGCTATTACAATTGTATTATGATACCACAATTATTTAGGATATCATATTGGTGTTATATTATCTCAATGGTGTCATGACATCTCAATACTATTATGAATTCCCAATACTATTATGACATCACACTGCTATTATGACATCATACTATATTAAAACAAAATAATAATAATAATAATAATAATAATAATAATATAACCTATCAATGCAATTACAACATCCCAATGATATCCTGTCATCACAAGAGTATTATATCACAATGGTATTATGAGATCACAATGCTCTTTTGACAACATCACAATGGTTTTATAACAACACAGTGGTATTATAACATCAAAATCCCATAATGACATCATGATGATATCTCACCTCAATGCTATTATGACATCATAATGTTATGACATCACAATGGTTTTATGACTTCACAACGATATAATAATGCTATGTGACATCACAAAAGTCATTAATATCACAATGTTATAATTACATTACAAAGATATGACATCAAAAAACTATTATGACATCACAAAGATATATCAAAATTTTATTATGACATTTCAATGGTATGACATCTCAATGGTCTTATGACTTCAAAATTGTAATATGACATCATAATACTATTATGACATCACAGTGGTAATATCTCATTGCAACGCTATGATGAGTTCACAATGGTATTATGACATCACAAGGTATATTGATATCACACTGATATTATGATTTCACAGTGCAATTATGACTTCATAATGGTATGAGTTCACAATGGTATTAGGACATCACAATGACATGATATCATAATGCTATTATGACATCACATTGGTATTATGGATTCATTATGATTTTATGATATAACAATACTATACTTTAAAACGGTAAGCCATCTCAATCAACTATAAAAAATATAATATCAAAATGTTATTATGACATCACAATTCTATTATAATATCACAAAGGTATGGCTTCACAATATTATAGACATAAAAGTGATATGTTGAAATTAAAATGCTATTGTGACATCACAATGCTATCATGACCTCACAATGCTATCATGACCTCACAATGGTATGACATCCTACTACTATGATGACATAACAGTGGTATTATGACATTAAAATCCTATTATGACATCACAATATTATGCCTTAAGAATGGTATTACATCACAGTGCTATGACAACATTACAATAGTGTTATCACATTTCAATTGTATTTTGATTTTACAATGATGTCACGACATCTCAGTGCTATTATGACTTCACAATGCTATTAGGACATCATAATTATTTTATTACATCACAATAGTATTATGGCATCACAATGGTATTATGACTTCACAATGGTATTATATCATTACAATGGTATTATGACATAACAATGCTATTATGATATCACAATTGAATGACATCTCTGTTATATGTGTCGATTAATATTTACATTTGATATATCTTCTGGTAAATCTGCTTTTAATACTATAGAGCTGTATAACCAAATCATCAAACAGATTCTGGTTATATTTAGTTAACCTAGAACACAATGATAGCCAATAGTTACTCCCTCCTAAACCTCCAAACTCTCATAGTTTCCTTATATTTATATTTCACCCATTTTACTTACTTTTTTATGAAATCTTAGGTCTGGTTCATTCTCCAATTACTCCCTCGTTCCCTTCCCAGTTCAGCACTCCTAGCTCTGCCCTCACCCTTTTTTACTTCCACTCACTTCCTGCACTCTGGCTCCTCTCCTCTTTCCTGCATTCTGTCTCCTCTGCTCTCCTTGCTCAATATTGTGGCTAGTTGCTTTATTTTGGCTTGTTTACACAAAGTTGAGACAGGATGCATAAAGTAAGTATCATAATGCAATATCGAGACTGAAACCTGAGAATTGGGAGGGGGGATCAGCATTTGAATAAACAGGGTAAGGTGTGTACATTTCAAAAGAACATTTTATCAACATTTCCCCTTTAAGTCCAATAAAAGGCTTCTTTTATTTTAATACAATAATAATTATGAAATTATGAAAACTATTAGGTAAAATCTACATGTTCAATGTCCAGTCCATGTTTATTTAGCAACTTAGGAGAAAGTATCCAATTATGCTATCTATCTTGAAAAGTTTAGAGTTCTATATCTAAATTAACTTTTATCCTCATTGGTATTACCTATATGAAAACATTTCTTAACTTCTAAATAACTTAAGCTTTCCTATGGCTCTGTACCTATCTGATCTTCAACTCCATCAGAGAATTGAGAAGGAATAAAATTAGTTACTATAGTAAATAGGAATTGCATGTTAGGAACTTCCAAAAAAATGGCTTCACAATGGTATTAAGACATCACAATGCTATGATGACTTCCCAATGCTGTGAAGACATTACAATACTATTACTCCATCACAATGCTTTGATAACAGCACAGTGCTATTATTACATCAAAATGGTATTACAATACCACAATACAATGATGATATCACAATGCTCTCATGACATCAAAATGGTATTGATGTCACAATGGTCTTACAACAGGACAATTGTATGACAGTACAATGCTCTCATGACATCACAATGCTATGATGACATCACGATGCTACTATGACATCACAAAAATGTTATGATATCACCATACTATTACGTTATCACAATGCAATGATGATATCCAAATGGTATATCACAATGGTTTCACTTCATAATGCTATAATGACATCACATTGCTTTTATGACATCACAATTTTATTATGCCATTCCAATGGTAATATAATATCACATTGCTGTCATGAGGACCCAAAGCTATTATGACATCACAATGATATGATATCACAGTGGTTTTATGACATCATAATATTAGTATGACATCACAATAATTATTATATCACATTAGTATCATGACATCCCAATTGATTTATGATTTTACCATGGTATTATAATATCACAAAGTTATTATGATGTCACAATGCTATTATGACACCGATGATGTAAAGGAATATGAACTAAAGAAAATTGAGACCAGGGCTGGAGATGCAGGTCAGAGGTTAAGAGCATTGGTTGCTCTTACAGGTGTCCTTCTTCACCCACACTGTTGTTCAGAACCAGCTATAATGAGATCTGGTGCCCTCTTTCAGTATGCTGGCAGAACACTGAATATATAAGATATATTTTTTATAAACATGTAAAATAAAGTGTTAGTACAAGTTTTGGTTGGAATGTATACAATTTACCCTCTTTCATTCAAATGCTGATTTCTGTCCCCCATTCTCTGGTTTCAATCCAGATTTTGCACTGTGATGCCTATTCTATGCACCACTTGTCTCAAGTTTATGTAAACATGCCACCATTTATTCTCTATATTTTCAATAAAACAACCAGCTACAATGCTGAACAATGGAGAGGATAGGGTGGAATATCCTGATCCATAGTGGAAGGAAGAGGGGAGGAAGGTGGAGAATCAAAAGGAGAGGTCTTGGAACCACATGGAGTGATGGACCTTACCTAAGATATGACTAAAGCATGTATAACGAGTGGAACCTGAATAGTAGGAATCTATGTGGTCTTGGAGGTTTAGGATGGAATAACTATTTCCTAGCATTGCGTTCTGGGTTAATTAAATGAATCCAAGTCTCTGTGTTGTGATTTGGGTATACAGCTGGTTTAGGAATAACTGCTACTTAACTAAAAGATATTTCAATAGTAAATATCAATAACTATCAACAAATGACACCCAGTTAATCTAACTGTACAATAAATGGCCACCAACTAATCTAAGTATCCACACCCTTTAAATCATATTTTAACCTAATTTGGTGGTGGGAGCAAGCTCACAATAATACAATCCAAATACCAACCTAAAAACTCCCAGGTCAATTACTGTCTCTTTAAGAGAGAATCTTAAACAGGCCCAGGAGCAAAAGATAGCCTATTATGGACAGACCTAAGATTTAACATAACAAAACTGGCTGCTGCTACAGTCTAACATAAGGATACACAAGTATGGCTTCCTTATACTGTGGCTAGCTCAGTTCAGCTAAAAGCAGCAGCCATGTCTAGAAAGAAAGAGAGTGGAGGCACACAGACCTCTAGACAGAGCTTAACCTAAAACTGCATCTAAAAAAATAAGCTATGGCAGAGGGTGTTTTAATATACTTTGGCTTTGTTTTGGTTGACATAGTCACGGATCTGGTTGCAATATATTTAAGAGTGGTAGATCTTCTGGAGGACTTCTTCAAGAAAGTACAAGGGGAAAACAGGAAAATCAACTAAGGAATGGAATACTAAGTTACAGACAATAGAAAGGGCATTCTTCCTAATAAAAATTAGATTAATAATGGCTAAAATTCAAAGCTCTCTGGCTGCAAGATATTTGTCAGCTCTTTCTTAGAAAGGTCCACCAACTCATTAAAACATCAACTAAATTCCAAAAAACAACCAAGTGGGCTTTCCTTGTTTCATCATAACAAGTAACTGAAAAGCTGAAGTTTTCCTGATCTCTTTGTTTAATTTTTACTTAAAGGCTTTGATTTACAATTATGTTGATTTGAGAAAAAAGTATTTGAACAAGTTGACAAGTCACATACTTTTAATTCCAACACAAAATAAAAAGAAACAGGCAGATCTATGAGTCCCTGATCAGTCTAATTTACATAATAAAAGCCAGGATGGTAACTCCTGCTGTTTAGCCACTTGCACAGATAGCCTAAGATTCAAAATGACAAAATTTTCTTTAAGTTTACCATGTAAGTTCTTTTTTCTTAATGATGGATGTTATGTCCTTACCATTTTAAAGATTGGATTCATATCAATTTTTGGTTTATATGAGGAGAGATGATGTCACAAGGCTCTAAGAAGCCCAGCCAATCTCAGAAAGACGGACTTCCACAGAAGAACTGGTGCCAAAGGGCATTTTGGCCTAAGAGCTATGTTCTGTTGGTCAATGTAAGGACCTAAAGTTATGCTGGGAGACAAGCATGCAAACTGCACACCTGCCATGTCAAAAAAACTTTTAAATGCTAACTAAATTAACATGTCACACTGCACTGGAAGCTGATTTACCCAACATAATATATTTCCTAGGGGATAAATATTGGTGTTGCCTAATGCAAGACAGACACAGGAGGCTCAAAGCTGGAAAGGTACACACCAGCCTAATTAAATACTAATAGCTCAAAAATTATACTGCATTTGCTTAACAGGCAAAACTGTCCATTCCATTTCAAAAAGGGCACAAACAAAGATAGAAAAAACAAATGTCAAAACCCAGGTACATGATGCCTAAACCTAACCCTAAACTTAAACCCTAACCCTAATCATAACCATAACCCTATGCTATGGTGACATCACAAAGGTATAATGACTTCAAAATGCTATTATGACATCACAATGGAATTTTCACATAAAAAAAGCTATTATGAACTCACAATGGCATAATATCCTCAAAATGCTATTTTGATATCACTATGGCATGTTGTAATCACAATTACAGTATGACATCACAAAGTTATTATGACATCACAATTCTACTATGACATAATTATCATATGACATCACAATGGAATTTTGACATCACAATGCTATTATGACATGATTGTTGTATGACATAAAACTGGAATTTTGTCATCATAATTTAATTAAGACCTCAAAATTCTATTAAGATAATACATGGTATTTTGATAACATAAAGATAGTATGATATCACAATGGAATTACGACATCACAATGCTATCATGACATCAGATATTATGATATCACAATGGAATTAAATATCAAAATAATAATATAACATAAGGGAGCAATTATGACTTCATAATGCTATTATGAGAGCACAATGGGTAGGATATCCAATGGTATTATAAAATCCAATGATTTCACAATGGTTTTATGACATCACATAATAATGTTTTATGACATCTTAATGCTATTATGACTTCACAATGGTATTAGAACATCACAATGCTATTATGATATCACAATGATATGACAGGATAAGTTGTCAGGATATCCCAGTGATTTTATGACATCACACTGCTATTATGACATCATAATGCTATTACAACATAATTGTGTTATGACATCACAATGGAATTTTGACATCAAAATGGCATTATGAACTCAAAAGGCTATTATGACATCACAATGATCTGACATCTTAATGCTATTATACCATCACAATGATAGGACATCACAATGGTGTTATGACATCACAATGACATTATGACATCAAAAAGGCATTATCACAACTTTATTGTGACATCTCAATGGTTTATATCATCACAATGGTGTCATGACATCTCATGGTATTATGACAAAATTTATCAAGCCACATCACAATGGAGTGTTTATATCACAAAGGAATTATGACATCACAATGCTATGATGACATCACAATGCTATTATGATATCACAATGCTACTATGACATCATAATAGTATAAGATATCACAATGCTATATCTTCAAAAATATAATGATATCCTAATGTTACTATGGCATCTGAAAATGCTATTATAACATCTCAAAGTTATCATGATATCACAATGCTCTTATGACATCACAATGCTGATATGCTATCACAATGCTGATATGATTTCACAATGATAT
The DNA here is from genome assembly GCF_030254825.1 of Meriones unguiculatus. NCBI lineage: Eukaryota > Metazoa > Chordata > Mammalia > Rodentia > Muridae > Meriones > Meriones unguiculatus. The sequence continues at coordinate 26,562,026 of NW_026843710.1, read as the reverse complement.
TATGACATTACAATACTATTATGATATCACAATAACATTATGACATAATATTCTTACAATAGGATTGTTATGACATCACAATGGAATTAGGGCATCTCATTGCTATGGTGATATATGAATGCTATGCTTTCACAATGGTGTGATGACTTCACAATTCTATTATGACATCTCAGTGTTCTTATAACATAACTGTGGTATGACATCACAAAAAAGTTTGACATCACAAAGCTACTATGACATCACAATTGTATTATGCCATGATTGTGGTAGGACATCACAAAGGAATTTTTACATCTTAATACTATTATGAAAGCAAAAAATTATCACAACACTACAATGCTATGATGACATCACAATGCCTATGATATCACAATGTTATTATGACATAAAAATTCATCATGACATCCCATTGCTCTTATGATAGCACAATGCTAGTGACACGATTCTGGTATGATGTCACAATGGAATTTTGATATCACAATGTCATTATGGTATCACAACCATGATATCACTTCACAATGCTATTATGCCATCACAATGGTATTATTACCTCACCATGCTATTATGATATCACAATGGTATTATTACATGACTCTGGTATGACATCACAATGGAATTTTTATAACAAAATTCTATTATGACTTCACAAAGTATGACTTCACAATAATATGAGGACATCCCAATTCTATGATGACATCCCAAATAAAATATAACATCATAATGGCCTCATAATATCAAAATTCATCAGGACATCCTAATGGTATTCTGTCATCACAAAGTTAGTACAACATGATTGTGGTATGACATCACCATTGAATTTTGAACATCACAATGATATTATTACATCACAAAGATTTTGTCATTACAATGCTATTATGACATCATAATGTTATGATATTCCAATGGTATGATTTTACAATATTTTTATGACATCACAATTCTTTTATGACATCAAAATGCTGTAACATCATATTCTATTATGACTTCAAAAAGGTAATATGAGATCAAAATGGTATGATGTCTAAATGATTTTATGACATCAGAATATTATGACATCACAATGCTATGTGGACATCACAATGCCATGTTGACATCACAATGGTATTATGACTACTTCAAAATTGTGTTACAACATCACTATGCTATTAATACAGTGATATCACAACAAGATTGGGATCTGAGATCACAATGGAATTTTGAAGTCAAAATACTATTATGACTTCACAATGGTATTGCAAAACCTGCACTCCCGGTGCACGGTCCGTACCGCTCCCTCCCCCAAAGTGACTCACAGACTGCAGTTCAATGCAAAGGCAAGAGGCAGTTTATTCCTATCCCGATGGGGGTCATCCCTTCAAAGCAGGAGACAACCCCTAGCATACAAAGCACAGAGTTTTTACTCCTAAAAAATCAGGCCTTTACATTGATTAGTTAGCAGAAAAGATAGCAGTTATGCAGTTGGCAGCTGTAGCGGGGAGCTCACAGCTCCAAGGACAGTCCTCCCCTCTTCTCCCATCTCTTGGTTCTGTAGCAGGCCGCTTACAGCTTCAAGGACAATCCTCCCCTAAATTGCCTGACTTGCTCTTTCTTTCTAGCTGGCCCTTATTCAAGGTCCAGTTGTTTTTCTTTCTAATTTGGGATGGTCCCATTTCTCCTCCCCCCCTTTTTTGGCATAATTTTAACCCTAAAATTACAGGCTAGATTTAGCCTGCATCTCTAATTGCTGATACTGCTCTCGAAGCATAAGGATCTGAACGGTACTGATCTGTTCTCTCACAAAATTGACTAGCTTATTAAGAATGCAGGGGCCAAGAGTTACAGTCAGGAGAAGAATTAGCAAAGGGCCTAGCAAGGTGGAGATTAAAGTGGTCATCCATGGAGAGGAATTAAACCATCCTTCAAACCATCCTAGGCTTTGGGCTCATTCTCGCTTTCTCTTTTTTAAGCCCTCTTTGACCTTATTTAGGGTCTCAGTGACAACTCCAGTATGGTCGACATAAAAACAGCATTCTTCTTTTAGGGCCGCGCATAAACCCCCTTGTTGCAAAAACAATAAATCTAAGCCCCTTCTGTTTTGTAACACCATCTCTGATAATGACTGTAAGGAATCTTTGAGCTCTCTAATTGTGCTTTTTAATCTTTCTATGTCCTCATCAACAGCTGCCCTAAGCTCATTTAACCCGCTATGTTGGAGGACTATAGCCGACCCTCCAGCTGCTGTCCCTACTGCTCCTAGCCCGACCCCAAGCATTATGGCTAAGGAAATTCCCAGGTCTCTTTTTGTTCATATCAGCGGTTCCCCCACAGAGTCCCCGTATTGGAAGGGCTCTTCATACGGGTGATAGGTGAGTCGGGGGATTACCTGGACCAGGACACAGTAGTCAGATGAATTGACAAGCACCTGAGTACTGACACAAGTAGTGATCCCTGTTGCACAGGCCCACCATCCATCGATTGGTGGTATGAGGTACCCAGACAGACCTGCAACATCATAGGTTTGGTTGCATAAAAACTGCTGACTGGGGGGAACTTTACCTACACAGAGTCCTTGCCCTGAAATGGCAGACAGGGAAAGTCTAGCCTCCCTTTGCGTCCAACGGCAGGCTGTTGCCTCTTGGGAGTTACTTATCTCATCTGTAAAGGCAATTCCTTCTGAGAAATGGGACCATCCCAAATTAGAAAGAAAAACAACTGGACCTTGAATAAGGGCCAGCTAAAAAGAAAGAGCAAGTCAGGCAATTTATGGGAGGACTGTCCTTGGAGCTGTGAGCTCCCTGATACAGCTGCCAACCGCATAACTGCTATCTTTTCTGCTAACTAATCAATGTAAAGGCCTGATTTTTTAGGAATAAAAACTCTGTGCTTTGTATGCTAGGGGTCGTCTCCTGCTTTGAAGGGATGACCCCCATCACGATCAGAATAAACTGCCTCTTGCTTTTGCATTGAACCGTGGTCTGTGAGTCACTTTGGGGGAGGGAGCGGTACGGACCCTGCACCGGGAGTGCAGGTTTTGCATGTGGTGTGTTGGCCAGGAAACCAACGCGACCCTTCCCCGACCCTCACCAGACTGAGTTCGGAGGTCAGGTTGAAACAGGCTAGTCATTTTGTTTGTTTGACCTCACGTTTCTGCAGATTCTGTTTTGTTCTGTTTTTCTGGTTAGGCGCCTGTCTGAACCGTCTTGGTTGTCTGATTAGGCTATTTCGAATGATGGGCGCGTCAGATAGTCGAAAAGCCAGGAAGCTGGAGGACACTCCAGGTTCCGTTTGTTGGGAGGTTGGATCAGAGACGGTCCTCCTCCTGTCTGAGTCTGATTTTCGTAGGGACCAGCCGGGGAGCCGTTCCCTTAGGGCACTGTGGTATCACCCACAAGGGTGTCCTTGTCTGATTGCTTGTTTGGTTCTTTTTGTCTCTGTTCTTGTTGCCTCTCTGACTTTTCTGAGGGACGATTTCATTATGGGATAGACGGTGGCTACACCCTTATCCCTCACCCTTGACCACTTCTCAGAAGTGAAATATAGGGCACATAATCTCTCAGTGGAAGTTAGAAGAGCAAAGTGGCAAGCCTTTTGCTCCTCGGAATGGCCTGCTTTTCAGGTTGGATGGCCACCGGAGGGCACCTTTCACCTTGACACGATTCTTGCTGTTAAGACTAAGATTCTCCAAGAGGAGGGGGGCCATCCTGACCAGGTACCTTATGTCCTAACTTGGGAGGATATTGTTCGCCATCCACCCCCCTGGGTGCGCCCCTTTGTTCTCCCCACAGAGACTCTGTCGACAACTGTTTGTGCCATTAAGGAAGAGGAGAAAAAGAAAGTGCTCACTTCTCCAGAAGCAGACCTCCTCCTTCTTGACCTTTCGCCCCCTTATCCGCCAGCCATGGCCCCTACCCCTGCCAGTTCCCTGGCTGGTTCTCCTGCCACACCTCCAACCATTTCCCCTGTCAGTTTCCCGGAGGCTGTCAGTTCTCTTTCAAGGCCTAAGGTGGGGCTAGCATGTAACTTTCCTAGTCCCCCTCACGTCCCTCAGCAGGAGCTGTAGGTCCCTCAGTGCTGCTGCTGCAGACACCATCGGCGCCGCAGACACTGCCAGAGGTTCCACTGCACTCACCAGCTGACCCTGCTCAGAATGAAAGGGGCCTAGCAGCTGGAACGCGAAGCCTCAGAGCAACCCAGCTGGACTCAGTGGCTCTCCCGTTGCGAGCCTATGGATTTCCAGAGCGGGATGGGCAATACCCCTTTCAGTACTGGCCTTTTTTCCACAGCTGATCTCAACAAATTGGAAGGCTCACAATCCCCCTTTTTCTGAGAACCCCCAAGCCTTGACTGACTTGTTTGAATCTGTACTTTTCTCTCACCAGCCCTCTTGGGATGATTGCCAACAGCTTTTACAGACACACCTGACTACCAAGGAAAGGGGACAAGTTCTTTTAGAAGCAAGGAAGAATGTCCCGGGGGCAGATGGGAGGCCTACAGTTCTCCCCGACGAGATTAATAATGGGTTTCCTCTCTCTCGTCCTGATTGAGATTACAATACACCAGAGGGTAGGCAGCACTTGAAGGTTTACCGCCAGACTCTAATGGCGGGTCTCTGTGGGGCTGCTCGAAGACCCACCAATTTGACTAAGGTAAGAGAAGTGGTCCAGGGGCCAGAGGAATCTCCTGCAGCCTACTTAGAATGGCTGATGGATGCATTCCGCCTGTTTACTCCCTATGACCCTGCTTCAGATGAGCACAGGGCAGCAGTAGCTGTATCTTTCATAGATCAGTCAGCTAGGGATATTCGTAGGAAACTTCAGAAATTAGAAGGTCTGCAGGATAAGTCGTTAAAGGATTTAGTACAAGTAGGAGAAAAAGTCTTCTATAGTTGAGAAACAGAAGAAGAAAAAGAAGAAAGGAAACAGAAAGAACAGGAGATAAGAGAGAGAGAGAGAGAGAGAGAGAGAGAGAAGAGGCAGGATAAAAAATTGACTAAGATTCTGGCCACGTAGTTCAGGAAAGTCGTACTGAAAGGGAGAGAGTTCCTGGCAACCGTAAGGGCCCTTTGTCTAAGAACCAGTGTGCCTACTGCAAGGAGACAGGACACTGGAGGAGGGATTGCCCCAAAAGGAAGAAGAAGCAGCTGAATTCTCAAGCCACAGGGACCAGGGTCCTGACCTTAAACAATGACAGTGATTAGGGAGGACGGGGTCCAGTTCCCCTCCCCGAACACAGGGTAATCCTCAAGGTGGAGGGGAAGCCAGTCCATTTTCTAGTGGATACTGGAGCTCAGCATTCAGTTCTGTTGCAAGACTCAGGGGCTAAGAAAGAAAAAAAATCATGGGTTCAAGGGGCCACTGGATGTAAGCAATATACATGGACTACCCGAAGAACAGTGGACCTTGGAGTGGGCCGGGTTTCCCACTCGTTCTTAGTCATGCCTGACTGCCCATACCCATTGCTGGGACGGGATATCCTGACCAAAATAGGAGCCCACATCTATTTTAACCCAGAAGGCCCACAGGTTACAGATAAAAGAGGGGATCCTATTCACATGCTTATAATTCACTTGGAAGATGAATACCGGCTATTTGAAAATTTAAAAGAGGGGGAAAAAGACATTGACTGGTGGGTAAAAAAATACCCTGAGGCCTGGGCTGAAACAGCTGGCTTAGGGAAAGCAAGAAAGCAACCGCCAGTCCAGATAGAGCTAAAACCTCAGACAGCCCCAGTTGCAGTGGGGCAGTATCCAATGTCTAAGGAAGCCCATGATGGGATTTGCCCTCATATACAGCGACTCCTTGACCTAGGGGTTTTGAAAAGGTGTCAATCTGCTTGGAATACTCCATTACTGCAGGTCTGGAAGCCTGGGAGCAACGATTATCGGCCTGTGCAAGACCTGAGGGAAGTTAACAAACAGGTTATGGACTTACATCCAACAGTCCCCAACCCGTATAACCTGCTGAGCTCCCTTCCCCCTGACAGAGCCTGGTATACTGTTCTAGACCTTAAAGATGCATTCTTTTGTCTTCAACTTAGCCCTGCCAGCCAAGACATTTTCGCTTTAGAATGGAAAGATCCTGACTCCGGGGTCTTGGGCCAACTAACATGGACTCGACTTCCGCAAGGATTTAAGAATTCCTCTACCATATTTGATGAAGCCCTGCACTGAGACCTGGCACACTTCTGGGCCACAAATACTCAGGTAACTCTTCTCCAGTACGTGGATGACATCTTACTAGCTGCAGATTGTCAGAAAACCTGTCTCAAAGCCACTGGCCAACTGTTACAAGAATTGGGCGAACTCGGCTATAGAGCATCAGCAAAGAAGGCCCATATATGCCGGAAACAGGTCAGTTACCTGGGGTATATACTGAAGGAAGGAAAAAGATGGTTATCAGAGGCTAGCAAAGAGACTGTGTTTCATATTCCCCCTCCACAAACTACAAAACAACTGAGGGAATTTCTTGGTAGAGCGGGGTTTTGCCGATTATGGATTCCTGGGTTCGCTGAAATGGCAGCCCCTCTGTATGCCCTTACAAAGGGCAATGACTCTTTTTCCTGGGGAAAAGATGAACAGGCTGCATTTAATAATATTAAACAGGCTTTAATGTCAGCTCCAACCTTGGGACTTCCTGATGTCACTAAACCTTTTCATCTCTATGTGGCCGAGAACCAGGGAATGGCTAAAGGGGTGTTAACTCAAAAGATTGGACCCTGGAAGAGACTGGTAGCTTATCTATCTAAAAAGCTTAATCCAGTAGCAGCAGGATGGCTGACCTGCCTTCGGATAATAGCAGCAGTCGCTGCATTGGTAAAGGATGCTGACAAGCTGACCTTGGGACAAGATCTTACTGTTTATGCCCCTCATGCCCCTCATGTTGTCAGACAGCCACCTGATCGCTGGCTCACGAATGCATGCATGACTCATTATCAAACTTTGCTTTTGAATAATGACAGGATTACTTTTGCCCCAGCAACGGGACTAAACCCTGCCACCCTGTTACCAGATCCAGAGATTCAGCAGGTGGGGCTGTTATTTTTAATTTGATGGTGAAAAGTAACCCATCATCATATCTTTCCTTATATATTTGTAGGCCCCAAGTGAACCCCATCACCCAGTTAGTTGAAATCTGTTTTCCAGCATCTGTGAACCGGATTAGCAGGGGGTGACACCAGGTGGTACATATTGACTGATTAGTCCACCTATTGTTTGGTCCCCAGTCTGGGGGCTGGGCATGACTGTAATTAGCTTTAACAACAATGTAATCCCAACTGGAGGTAGGCTTCCAGTAAGTATCGCCAGTGGTTTCACACCCCCAATTCTTGCAGTAGACGTCATTACTCCCCCCACATTTGTTTACCATCTTAGGTTGCTGGTGGGGTTCTGGACATACATAAAAGGTTAGGACTCATAGCATACTGCGGTCGTTGGTGGTCCCACAGCCCCCTCAGAGATCTAAGCCCCTTCTCTCACTAAAAGACCCACATCTATGGTCCCCAGGAACCACGTTGGGGTCTAGGTGACTTTGCAAATCCCAGTTAGCAGGTGCTCCTAGAGCCATTTTACAAAGGTCAGGGTACAAGTCTGGCCACCATGTGAAGGGTGGGGCTATCTTGGAAACAGACCAAATTATAATATGTCTCTGATTAGTTACTTCCCAAGTCAAAAGTTTGGGCTGGTGAGGACTGGAGCCCAAGCAAGTATTATAAGTGCTTAACAGAGCCAAAAGCACCAGCAGTTTATGGATATCACCCACAGCTAACATTCTTAACAAGTTTAAGTTTTAAGAGATTGTCACTGGGCTGGATTTTCCAGTCAGAAGTGGAGTCGTCTGGAGTGGGTTTGACGTGGGATGCGTGGATCCAAGCAGCAATGCCTTTTACTTTCACAGCTGTTGGGGTGGTGAGCAGGATGCAGTAAGGACCTTTCCACCAAGGTTCCAAATTTTGACTACGGTGTCACCATACATAAACCAAGTCTCCAACTTGGAACTGATGTGGCACCTCTAAGGATCCTGGCGCATATGCACTGCCAATCTTGTTTCAGATTTCTTTTTGAATAAGCTGCAGTCCCTTTAACCTGGACAACAAGTCAGAGTTACCACTAGTTATGTCAAGAGGGTCTCCCAGGAGAGTCAAGGGAGCAGGAACTCCATACAATAGTTTAAAAGGCGTGAGATTTAACAAGGAAGGAGTATTCCTGACCCTAAAAAGAGCCAGAGGGAGGAGTACCACACAATAACTGCCAGACTCCATGGTCAATTTAGTAAGGGTCTCTTTTAGAGTTTTATTCATTCTTTCTACCTGTCCTGAACTTTGGGGTCTATATGCACAATGTAATTTCCAATTAGTCCCCAAAATTCTGGCCACCTCCTGACTTACCTGAGCAACGAAGGCCGGCCCATTGTCTGACCCGATTACCTTTGGAACTCCAAACCGGGGAAAAATGTCTTCTAAAATCTTCTTGGCTACAACCAGAGCAGTCTCTTTCTTGGTGGGAAAAGCTTCCACCCATTCTGAGAAGGTATCTACAAAGACTAGAAGATATTTATTTCCATATGTGGCCGGCCTGATCTCTGTAATGTCCACTTCCCAATGCATTCCAGGTCTAGTTCCCGTTAACCGTTTTCCCGAGCTTTGGAAATTCTTCCCTATGTTTACCTTTTGGCAAGGGATACATGTCTGAGTCACTTTTTCAGTTAGAGCAATGAGGTTTAGTATTCGGTAAGGAGATTGGAGAACAATTTCAGTCAATTTCCTTGCCCCTAAATGAGTCCATTGATGCATTTGCGCTATTAATCTCTTAGCATATTCCTGTGGCAAAATGACCTTCATTGTTTAAGGTTAGAACCCTGGTCCCTGTGGCTCGAGAATTCACCTGCTTCTTCTTCCTTTTGGGGCGATCCCTCCTCCAGTGTCCCATCTCCTTGCAGTAGGCACACTGGTCCTTAGACAAAGGGCCCTTATGGTTGCCAGGAACTCTCTCCCTTTCAGTACGACTTTCCTGAACTACGGCGGCCAGAATCTTAGTCAATTTTTATCCTGCCTCTTGTCTCTCTAACTTTCTCTCATCTCCTGTTCTTTCTGTTTCCTTTTTCTTTTTTTCTTCTGTTTCTCGACTATAGAAGACTTTTTCTGCTACTTACACTAAATCCTTCAACGACTTATCCTGTAGACCTTCTAATTTCTGAAGTTTCCTACGAATATCCCTAGCTGACTGATCTATGAAAGATACAGCTACTGTTGCCCTGTGCTCATCTGAAGCAGGGTCATAGGGAGTAAACCGGCAGAAAGCATCCATCAGCCGTTCTAAGTAGGCTGCAGGAGATTCCTCTGGCCCCTGGACCACTTCTCTTACCTAAGTCAAATTGTTGGTTCTTCGAGCAGCCCCACGGAGACCCGCCATTAGAGTCTGGCGGTAAACCTTCAAGTGCTGCCTACCCCCTGGTGTATTGTAATCTCAATCAGGACGAGAAAGAGGAAACCCATTGTTAATCTCATCTGGGGAGAACTGTAGGCCTCCCATCTGCCCCTGGGACATTCTTCCTTGCTTCTAGAAGAACTCGTCCCCTCTCCTCGTAGCCAGGAGTGTCTGTAAAAGCTGTTGGCAATCATCCCAAGTGGGCTGGTGAGAGAAAAGGACAGATTTAAACAAGTCAGTCAAGGCTTGGGGATTCTCAGAAAAAGGGGGATTGTGAGCCTTCCAATTGTAGAGATCAGCTGTGGAAAAAGGTCAGTACTGAAAGGGGTATTGCCCATCCCCCTCTGGAAATCCATAAGCTCGCAACGGGAGAGCCACCGAGTCCAGCTGGGTTGCTCTCCGACTTCCTGTTCCAGCTGCTGAGCCCCCTTCATTCTGAGCAATGTCAGATGGTGAGTGCAGCGGGACCTCTGGAGGTGTCTGTGGCACCGACGGTGTCTGAGGCGGCAGTGCTGAGTCCCACAGCTCTTGCTGAGGGACCTGTGAGGGGACCAAGAAAGTTGCATGCTAGCCCTGCCCTAGGCCCTGAGGGAGAACTGACAGCCTCTGGGAAGCTGATTTTTTAGGAATAAAAACTCTGTGCTTTGTATGCTCGGGGTCGTCTCTTGCTTTGAAGGGATGACCCCTATTGCGATCAGAATAAACTGCCTCTTGCTTTTGCATCGAACGGTCATGGGTCTGGCAGGAGAACTGGCCAGGGAACTGGCAGGGGTAGGGGCCATGGCTGGCGGATAAGGGGGTGGAAGGTCAAGAAGGAGGAAGTCTGCTTCTGGAGAAGTGAGCACTTTCTTTTTCTCCTCTTCCTTAATGGCACAAACAGTTGTCGATGGAGTCTCTGTGGGGAGAACAAAGTGGATGGCGAACAATATCCTCCCAGGTTAGGACATAAGGTACCTGGTCAGGATGGCCCTCCTCCGCTTGGAGGGCCTTAGTCTTAACAGCAAGAATCGTGTCAAGGTGAAAGGTGCCCTCCGGTGGCCATCTGAAAAGCAGGCCATTCCGAGGAGCAAAAGGCTTGCCACTTTGCTCTTCTAACTTCCACTGAGAGATTATGTGCCCTATATTTCACTTCTGAGAAGTGGTCAAGGGTTAGGGATAAGGGTGTAGCCACTGTCTGTCCCATAATGAAATCGTCCCTCAGAAAAGTCAGAGAGGCAACAAGAACAGAGACAAAAAGAACCAAACAAGCAATCAGACAAGGACACCCTTGTGGGTGATACCACAGTGCCCTAAGGGAACGGCTCCCCGGCTGGTCCCTACGAAAATCAGACTCAGACAGGAGGAGGACCGTCTCTGATCCAACCTCCCAACAAACGGAACCTGGAGCGTCCTCCAGCTTCCTGGCTTCTCGACTATCTGACGCGCCCATCATTCGAAATAGCCTAATCAGACAACCAAGACGGTTCAGACAGGCGCCTAACCAGAAAAACAGAACAAAACAGAATCTGCAGAAACGTGAGGTCAAACAAACAAAATGACTAACCTGTTTCAACCTGACCTCCGAACTCAGTCTGGTGAGGGTCGGGGAAGGGTCGCGTTGGTTTCCTGGCCAACACACCACATGCAAAACCTGCACTCCCGGTGCAGGGTCCGTACCGCTCCCTCCCCCAAAGTGACTCACAGACCACGGTTCAATGCAAAAGCAAGAGGCAGTTTATTCCTATCCCGATGGGAGTCATCCCTTCAAAGCAGGAGACGACCCCTAGCATACAAAGCACAGAGTTTTTATTCCTAAAAAATCAGGCCTTTACATTGATTAGTTAGCAGAAAAGATAGCAGTTATGCGGTTGGCAGCTGTATCAGGGAGCTCACAGCTCCAAGGACAGTCCTCCCCTCTTCTCCCATCTCTTGGTTCTGTAGCAGGCTGCTTACAGCTTCAAGGACAGTCCTCCCCTAAATTGCCTGACTTGCTCTTTCTTTTTAGCTGGCCCTTATTCAAGGTCCAGTTGTTTTTCTTTCTAATTTGGGATGGTCCCATTTCTCAGTATGACTTCACAATGCGATGATGACATCACAGTGGTATTATGCCATCATAATACTATTTTGACATCACAATGTTATGACATTCCAATGGTTTTACTATTCACAATGTTCTTATGACAATGCTGATGTTACAATGCTTGATGACATCACGGTGCTCTTACTACATGATTGTTATGATATCAAAATGGATTTATGATATTAAAATATTAATATGACTTCACAAGGGTATGACTTTCCAATGATATTAGGACATCTCAATGCTATTATGACACTACAATGCTTTTATGACATCACAAAGCAATTATGCTATCTCATTGCTATTATGACATGACAGTGATAGAAAATCACAAAGCTATTTGACCTCACAAAGGTATTTTGACATCAGAATGATATTATGATATTACAATATTATGACATCTCAATGGTATTATTATATCACAAAGTTATTATGATAGGATGACGTTATTATGACTTCGCAATGGTATTTCAACATAATTGTGTTATGACATCACAATGGAATTTTAAAATCAAAATGTTATTATGACTTCACAACAGTAAGACTTCACAAAGATATTAAGACATCCAGTGCTATTATGACATCACAATGCCATCATGATATCAAAATTTATCATGACATCCCAATGCTATTTTGATATTACGATGGTTAGCTGTTGATTGGCTGAGAGGGAGAATGATGTTATGAAACAGGTGAGAGCCAGTAAGAATTTCTTGAGTCTGTTATTAAAAGGGCGAAGTGGACATCATGCTTGAAAGAAAGGCTAAGGAGCCTTTCTGGGCAGCTGAAAACACACACAACCAAGAGAATACAGTTCCTGTGTCCAAGACTCTTAGTTCAGTTAATTTGTTATATATAAATATATAATAAATTATATATTTATAAATATATAAATATATTTATTTTAAATTTATTATAAATATATAAATAAATTATATTATATTAATTATATATATAAAATATATATAAAACATTATATATTATATTAATATATAATTAATATATTATATATAATATTTTATATATAATATATATTAATTATATTAAATATATAAATTAAATAATTTATATATTTTAAAGTGGTCATTAGTAAAGTGCTGTGTCCTTGACATGTGACTTTAATATTATTACAGATTCCAATATTATTTATTAAATGAACAGATATATCCTAAATAAGTAAATTACTTACTGGTAAAATGCTCCCTGACCAAGGCAACGTTTGGAATTAAAAGCTTTCAATTGGGACCTTGCTTATATTTTTACAGAGACTATCCAAATGTCACATCCACAAGCAGACAAATTGTTGTAGTCCTCAGCAGAACTGAGAGATTTTCATACTGAATGACAACAGCAGGCTGAGAGAAAGAGACTGAGTGAGAGAGAGAGAGAGCTAGAGAGACAGATTCAGAAATAGACAGAGACTGACAGATACAAAAATATAAAGTGAGAGAGACAGAGACCCATTCTGTCAGGCCACTTTCATTGGCATATTCACCTCAAAGCACACCCTGCTACAATATAACTCTATTAGGAATTATATTATCTAACAAGGCCATACCTCCTACCCCTTCCCAGACATTTCCTCACTGGGGACTAAACATGTAAAAAGATGTGCCTCAAGGGGACATTGCAATTTAAATCACCAGGAAGTGGAGGAAGATGGAGGGACTTATAGACTAAAAGAATATAGTTATCCTGATAGTTTGTCATTCAATACAATGATTACAATTCCAGAAGATTTCTACTTCTTAAGAACAGAAAGATAATCTCCTTTGGGGAAAATGTGGACTATTTCCATACTGGAAAATTATTCAGCTAAGAACATGACATCATGATATTTTCAGGCAAATAAATGGAACTAAGAAAAAAAAAAAACATCCTGGGTAAAGTAACTAAAAAGAAGAGAGAGAAATATGGTATGTATTCACTTAATAGGGGGTCTCCTAACAAAGTGGATAAAGTTCCAATAGGCCATTTAATTGTGACCAAACCAGTCTTCTACTAGGGGGATTCGATAGCAGTGAATTGGGCTGTTGGCCAAGGCTTCGTACACAAATTTTCAAGCAACACAGGCTGGTGTTATTAAAATATGCTGCTGTCTGCCTTCAACTGATTTTTCATTGTCATGTCCTTGTATCCACAAAGAAGCTTCCATCTGCATCAAATGGGATTGCATACAGAGACCCACAATCCGATATTAAGCACAGAGAGACCTTAAAACACAGAGCTCTAAATGTTATTTCCCTATGAAATTCTCCCTCCCCTCAGAGCTCTGGGAAGTCTGCAGGACAGGAGGCAGAAAGACTGTCATAAGTAGAGGGAACTGAGGATGCAAGGAGGTTAATGCCCAGAGAATCAGACTGCAGAAGAAGCTGATGCATCCAGTCTTGATGAGAGCTGATAAGCTAGGCTCAGATAGAAGGACGAGGAGGACGTATGCTATCAGGGAACTAGAGAATGGTCATAATGCAAGGAGAAGGGGAAGGGGCAGCAGAGGGTATACAAATGAACAATCTGTAATAAATAAATATATAAAAGAAACTATGATCAAGGTAATGAATTATAGAGCTCTTCAGGACTGATGGCTTTTTCTTGGGGGTGCAGCAAGGATGAACTCAGTTTTCTTTAAAGGACTTGGCATTGGGACGCTCTGATCATGTTTCAATGAGTATGTGAACAACACATACTTCAATTGATGTATTTTAAAGACAAAATTTTTAGTGTGAAAAATGCGTAGGAATTTGAATCTGGGAGTAATCGAATAGGATTGTAAAGTGTAGTATATTAATGTCCCACATAATCAATAAAAATTATATGTTGGCAACTTTTACAATGATTTTTAACCTGGAGGACTGATTCCACTAAAGGAGGGCAGAGTTTGACTTTTAAGGCATGTTTTCCAGGAACTCATTATGTAGCAGAGAATCCTAGCCATGAACTAGTGGTTACCCAGCTACCTCAGACCTCAGGTGGCACCTCTGAACATGTAGTCCTGACACTAACACTATGTTCTGAGGGTTTCCCTGGTGGACCACAGCAGGAAACACTTTTGCTCCTATGTCCAAGAATATAAGAGGGACATATTTCTCTGTACTGAAGGACTAGTTTGAACAGTAAACCAAGACAAGCAGATTTGCCCAATGACCACTGAGTAGGACACAACTGCCAATCCAGCCAGGTCAGCTAAGGAAACCTTGCACAAACAGGGTTGGCAACCCTAGTGTGGAAGAGCACCAGCTGTCAAATCCTTTATTTCCCCTCAGTTCTCCATTTAAACTCACAGAACTTTCTGTGTTTGAGCAAAACCAGTCCCAGGACTTATCTGGTTTCTTTCTCTTTTCCCTGTTCTAAAGACTTAATACCCCAGGGAACCCCAGGCCCATTCAGTCTATTATATCAATAATAATGTGAAGGTGCATTTAGTGAGTACACCAATAAATGCTCAGTTCAATGTCACAACCTAGGAAATTTCAGATCCCAGGAGAGTAACTTGTCATTTGGTTCATTCCCCTTAATCCCACATTACTGTGAAACTTCCCTACTTCTTTCATTATTTTCCTTGCATTCTGCCCGGCAGTTGGCCATAAGTCTCAGCATCTGCTGCATTGTCTTCCTCTGTTGCCTGCTAAGGCTGTTCCCCCATTAGGAGGGAGTTCAAATTGTAGGTCAAATACTTCATGTCAGAGGCAGTCCCTGTTCCCACTACCTTGGAACCCCATTGGACACTGAACAGCCATGGGCTACCTCTGTGCTGGGGTTCTAGGATATCTCCAAACATGGTACTTTGTTAGAGTAAGAGTCTCAGGAAAGACCACTGTGTTCAGATTTTTTGGTTCCATTGCTCTCCTTGTGGAGCTCCTGTCCTCTCCAGATCTTACTCTTTACCACTTCTTTCTTTAGGTTCCATGCACTCTGCCCAACAGTTGGCCATAAGTCTCAGCATCTGCTTTGATAGTCTACAGGGCAGAACTTTTCAGAGGCTCCTATCTTGTTTCCTGTTTTCTCCTTTTAATGTCCATCCTCTTTGTTTTTCAGGATGGGGATTGAGCAATTCAGCTAGAGGCCTCCCTCTTGATTAGTTTCTTCAGTTGTACTGATTTTAGTAGCCCATGGCAGTTCAGTATTCAAGGGGGTTCCCTAATGATGGAGCAGCCTTAACAGGCTACAGAGGAAGACAATGCAGCCACTTATGATAAGATCTGATAGACTAGGATGAGAAAGAAGGACAGGAAGTCCTTCCCAATCAGTGGACTTGGGGAAGGGCATATGTGGACAAGTTGGAGGAAAGGTGGGATTGGAAGGGCATTGGGAGAGGAGAGGGAAGAGGTTATGGGGGTCTACAAAGTGAATAAATTATAACTAATGAAAATTAAAATAAAAATATTTAAAAAATATAATTTCTTTATGAGTGATTTTACTTGAGGGCATACTTTGAAGTTGATATGCCAATGAAAATGACCAAAGTGATAGAGTCTCTGTCTCTCGGTATCTGTCATTTTGTACCTTTGTTTCTGTCAATCTTGGACTCTCTATTTTTAAATCTGTCTCTGTAGCCCTCTGTCTCTGTCCTTTGAGTTTCCCTTTCTCTGACTGCCACTTATGGTTCAGTATGCAAAGCTCACAGCTCTGCTGAAGGACTACAAAAAGATGACTGACTGCTTGCTGCTGTGACATTCTGGATGTTCTCTTTAAAAATATAAGCAGGGTCCCATCTGAATGCCTTATATTATAAGAGTTGCCTTGGTCAGGGAGCAATTTTCCAGTAAATGTTTCCATGACAGAGGACATGTCTGTGCATTTAACAAATTATAATGGAATCTATGATAATATAAATGTCACACATCAAGGACACGTGACTTTATTAATGCCAACTTGAAAGAAATATGTGACACTTTGCCTGAACAAAGAGTCTTGGACACACGAACTGACATCTCTGGGTTGTATGCTTTCAGCTGCCCATATTGATGCATGTGGGACTGCTCAACCTCTCTCTCATTCACTTGGCCCTTTTATTAACTAGGTTTCACCAGTTTATCTTACTGGCTTTCACCCATTTCATGATGTCAATTTCCTTCTCAGCCAGTCAGTACCTTACAGAATCTTGAGGTTTCCATGGAGATGAGTAAACAAATTTTCCTCAGTGTCCATTATCTCTGATCCTATGCACAATTGACTTTTTCTTGTGAAACCCAAGAAATCTTTATCTCATCCCTTTATCCAGATCCCATACCGTCACTCCTGTTTATCTCTGTAACAATGTCAGGTAGAAAATGATACTTATATCTTTATTTAATTGAACATCTTCCTAACTAGTGAAGAATGTAGGATTAAGGTGAATGTAGAGAATATAAAGCATTCTCCTACTGTGGTCTTGGTTCTGAAATCTCCTATGTTGTGATTAGAAATGAACAGTTACTCACAGACTCACTAATACTTACCTTCACATTTTTATTGATATAATAGGCAAAACGGTCCTAGGGTTACATGGAGTATTGAGTCTTTAAGAGCAGAGAAAAGAGAAGGAAAGCAGAAAGTTCCTGGTTCTGGTTTGGTTGAAACAGAGAAAGATCGGTAAGTGTAAAAGGAGAAATGAAGGCAAGACATTTTTTTTGACAGCTGATACTGTTAAATACTAGTGTTGGCAACACTCTATGAGCAGGATTGCCTTGTCTGAACTGGCTGGATTGGCAGTTGTGTCCTATTCAGTAGTGAGACGGGAACTCTCCTGCTACTGGGGTTTACATTTAAAACTAAGCTTAAGGACAGAGAAATGAGTCTATGTACATGCCTAAGACAAAAGAGCAGCTGTCTTTTCTGCTGATGTCCTCCAGACAAACCCTCTAAGCGTAGTGGTAGTGCTGGGACTGCTAGTTCAGAGGTGCCACCTGAGCTCATTGGGTCTCAGGTAGCTGGGTAAACACTAGTTCATGGCTAGGATTCTCTGGTACATAGTGAGATTCTGGACAGCATGCCATAGAAAGTCAAACTCTGCCCTCCTTTAGCAGAATCATTTTTTTCCATATTCAAAGTCATTATAAAAGTTGTCAACATAGTATTTTTTCTAATTTGGATATTTCATATAATATACATTACACTACTTTTCCATTACCGCAGGCTCAAATACTTCCCCATGTGTCACACATAATTTTATTTTAAAGACATCAATTGAAATATGTATTGTTCATATACCCCTAAAAACATGAGTCTCAGTGCCAAGTTACATGAAGAAAACTGAGTTCATCCTTGCCACACACTGGCACCACCCACAAGAAGTCCATCAGTCCTGAAGAGCTCTATACTTCATCACCTTGATAATACTTTTTCTTTGTATTTATTTATTAAGATTTACTTAATTTGTATCCCCTATTCTAGTCCTACCTCTTCTCCTTCCAGTTCCACGCAGCCTACATCTTCTTCCCAAAGCCGTTTTCCTAGTTCCCAGATAGGTTTTAGTCATCCTCTCCCTTCTATCTGACCCTAGCTTATCAGGTGTCATCAAGAATGGCTGAACAATCTTTTCTAAGACCTGATTCTCAGGGCACTGTTCTTGTATCTTTTTCCATTGTATAGTTTTGGAATCTTTGTCAAAAATCTGGTGTCCATAGTGTATGTGTTTATTTCTGGGGCTTCTATTTGGGTCCATTGATCCACCATCCTGTTTCTATGCCAGTCCCAAGCATTTTTTTTATTACTATTGCTCTATAATACAGCTTGAAATCAGGGATGGAGATAACTCCAGAAGATCTTTTTATTGTAGAGGATCATTTTTATCAATTCTGGTTTTCTTGTGTTTCTGCATGAGGTTGAGAATTTTTCTTTCATGGTCTCTAAAGAATTGTGTTGGTAATTTGATGGGATTTGCATTGATTCTGTAGATTGCTTTTGGTGAGATGGCCATTTTTATTATGTTAATCCTACCAAGACATGAGCATGGGAGATGTTTCCATCTTCTGATATCTTCTTCTAATTCTTTCTGTAGAGAATTGAAATTATTTTAATAGAAGATGTTGGTATGCTTGGTTAGGGTAACACCAAGTTACTGTATGTTTTTGACCAAATACAAGAACACATCAAAGATATCATCAATTATGACACAGTAGGCTTCATCCCAGGTAGACAGGGGTGGTTAAATATACAAAAATCCATCAAGGTGATTCATCATGTTAGCATACTGAAAGAAAAATACCACATGATAATCTCCTTAGATGCTGAAAAAGCATTTGAAAAAATCCAATATCCATTCATGTTTAAAGTATTGGATAGATCAGGGATACAATGCACATACTTAAATACAGTAAGGCAATATAGAGCAAGCCTATATCCAACATCAAACTAAATGGAAAGAAAGTTAAAGCAATCCTACCGAAATAAGGGACAAGTCAAAGCTACCCACTCTCTCCATATTTCTTCAACATACTTCTGGGAGTCCTTGCAAGAGTAATAAAACAATTGAAGATGATCAAGGGGAGAGAAATGTGAAATGAAGAAGTCAAAGTATATGCAGATGGTATGATAATATACCTGAGTGACCCCCAAAATTCTACATAGAAAGTCCTACAGCTGATAAACAACTTTGGCAAAGTGACTGGATACCAATTTAACTCAAAAACATCAGTAGTCCTCCTGTATAAAAAAGACAATAGTGCTGAGAAAGAAATTAGCGAAACCAAGGAATTATATTATCTAATAAGGCCATACATCTAAATTTTCCCAGACATTTCCTCACTGGGACTAAACATGTAAAGAGATAATCTAAAAGGGATTTGCAATTCATATCACCAGTAAGTAGAGGAAGATGGAGGGATTTTCAGGCTAAAAGAACATAGTAACCATGAGAATTTTTCATTCAATACAATGGTTAAATTCCCAACAATTTCTAAGGACTATAGAACAGGACTGACAATCTTCTTTGGGGAAAATGTGGCATATTTCCATAATGGAGTATTATTCACCTAAGAAAATGGCATCATGATATTTTCAGGCAAATGGTTGGAACTAGGAAAAATCATTCTGGGTGAAGATACTAAAATGCAAAAGACAAATATAGTATGTATTCACTTATTAGGAGGTCTCCTAACAGTGTGGATAAAGTTCCAAAAAGCCATCTATTGTCCACAAATCAGTTTTCCACTAGGGGGATTGGCTGTCAGTAAATTGAGTTGTTGGGCCAGGTCAGCCTATAGAAATTTTCAAGTAACCCAGGTTGTTGTTAATAAAATATGTTGCTTTCTGCCCTCCCCTGATTGATCAGTGTCATGTCCTTGTATCCACAGAGATGCTTCCTTCGCCATCAAATGGGATTGCATACTGAGACCCACAGATCTAAATGAAATTTCGCTATGTAACTCTCCCTTCCTTCAAAGCTCTGGGAAACCTTCAGGAAAGGAGATCAGAAGAATGTCTAAGTAGAGGAAATAGAGGACACAAGGAGAACAAAACACTGAGAATCAGGCGGCAGAGGACAATGATGCAGAGAGCCTTGATGAGACTTGATAAGGTAGGTTCAGATAGAAGTGTGAGGAGGATATTACCTATCAGGAAAGCATGGAAAGGGCATAGGGTTCGAAGGAGGGTGGATGGGACTGGAAGGAGAAGAGAGAGTGGACAGCAGAGGAAATACAAAGTGAACAAATCATAATGAATAAATACATAAGAAAAAATGTGATCAAGTTGATGAACTTCAGGACTGATGTCTTCTTCTTGGGGGCGGTGCCAGGGTTGGGCAAGGATGAACTCAGTTTTCTCTAAGAGAATTGGCACTGAGACTCTAACACATACTTCAACTGTTGTATTTTAAAGAAAAAAATATTTAGAGTGTCCCATGGGTAGGAATTTGAACTTGGGAGCAATGAAAAAGGAGTATAGTGACTATTTTATCAAATTCCCACATAAGCAATAAAATGGTATGTTGACAACTTTTTTAAATTTTTATTTTTTTAATATTAGTTACAGTTTGTTAACTTTGTGTCCCTGATGTATCCCTTTCCCTCTTTCCCTCCCAATCCCAACCTCCCACCCCCATCTCCCAACCCCACCTCCTCCCTGCCCCTTTCCAAGTCCACTGATAAGGGAGAACCTCTGCCCCTTCCATCTGATACTGGTTTATCAGGTGTCTTCAGGACTGGCTGCAAAGTCCTCCTCTGTGAGTTAGCAAGGCTGCTTCTCCCTGGTGAGGGGGAGGTCAAAGAGCCCACCATTGAGTTCATGTCAGAAACAGTCCCTGTTCCTCTTATTAGCATACCCACTTGGATACTGAACTATGAGCAGGTGTTCTAGTTTGCCTCCATACATGGTCTTTGTTTGGAGAAACAGTCTCATAAAAGACCCATGTGCCCAGATATATTTGGTCCTTGTGGAACTCCTATCCTTTCCAGGTTGTATTAACTCCCAACCCCACAAAACATTGGATGCTTCAAATCACTAGATACACAAGAAAATGACTTTAAAACTATGTTTTTCCAGCTACTAGGGGCCCATAAAGACTAAATGAACAAAGCCATCTGTTGGTATATGTTTTCTTTTTTAATGTATACACCTTACTCTTGTTCATTTAAGCACTGATTTCTCCCCCACCTCACCCCCAAGTCTCTGGTTTCAATCCTGATATTGTATTATCATACTCATTCTAAGCATCCTGTTTCAACTACTATGTAAACAGGAAAAAAAAAAAAAAAAACAATGTAACTAGACACAATGTTGAGCAGGGGGGAGCCAGAGGACAGGAAAGAGGAGTGGAGCCAGAAGGCTGGGGATGAGTGGGAGGAGGAAGAAGGGGTGAGAGAAGAGCAAGGAGAGCAGAACTGCAAGAGAGATCTTGGAGGATGTGGAGCATGAACCAGACCTAAGTTTTCACAAAAAGCTAGTATAATGTGGGAAATCTAAATGTTAGGAAACTGAGGGCTTGGAGGTGTAGGAAGGAGTAAATATTGCCCAGTATTGTGTTCTAGGTTAACTAAAAACCCAGTCTCTGTGTGGTGATTTGTTTATACAGCTGTTTAAGATTAACAGCAAGCTTTACTAGAAGATAAAACAATAGTAAATATTAATAACCACCTACAACAACCCTCAAAGAAATAGCCACAGAAATTGAGATGAACAAAGAGGAAATAAGTAAAACTCTCAGACAAATGGCCATGAAAATTGTGGCAAACAAAGAGGAGAGGAACAAAGCTTTCAAAGAAATATCTACACAAATGAAGGTAAATAAAGAAAAAATGAACAAAGCTCTCAAAGTAATATAGGTAAATATAGCAAAACAAGTAGAGGCATAATTAGCAATTTATAGAGAGGAAAGGGACAAAAAAAATAGAAGACATCATGGAAAGACGAGAATCCACATACACACAGATAAAGGAAATGGTACAAGACATGAAAACAGAATTAGAATCAATAAAGAAAACACAAATAGAGAAAAGCCTATAGCTGGAGAACATAGAGAAAATACTAAGAACTATAAAGGTAAGCATCACCAACAGAATAAAAGAGATGGAAGAGAGAATCTCACATGCTAAAGATACACTTGCAGAAATTGACCAGTCTCTCAAAGAAAAAACTAAAATCAGAAATATTCCAAACAGAAAACATCCAAGAAATCAAGGACACCATGAAAAAACAAAATCTAAGAAGTAGGAGTAGGAGTAGATGAAAAAGAAGACATTGAGCTCCAAAGTCCAGAAAATATTTTCAAGAAAATTATAGAAGAAAATTTTCCCAACTTAAAGAAAGAGATGTCTATTAATATACAAGAGTCCTACAGAACACCAAGTAGACTAGACCAGAAAAGAAATTCTTCAGATCACATCATAGTCAAAACACTGGATCTGCAGAACAAAGAAAAAAAATTTAAAGGCAGCAAAAGAAAAAGGCCAAGTAACATATGAAGGTAGACCTATCAGAATCACACCAGATTTCTCAACAGAAAATCTGAAAGCCAGAAGGGCCTGGCCAGAAAACATGCAGTCTTTAAGGGACCACAGATGCCAACCCAGACTACTATAACCAGCAAAACTTTCAATCAACATAGACGGAGAAGTCAAAATATTCCATGACAAAACCAAATATAAATAACATCTACACAGAAACCCAGCTCTACAGATGTTACTAGAAGGGAAACTCCAACCCAAATAAAATAAATACATATAAGAAAACAGGAAATAGATAACTACACAACAACAACAACAAAACTAAAAGAATACAGGCAATGAAACTCAGCAACACCACCAACCCCACATCAAAAGAAAGTAACAATTGTTGGTCAGTAGTATTTATCAACATCATTGGACTCAAATCGCCAATAAAAAGATCCAGACTAGGAATGGTTGCCAGAAACAAGATCCAACATTTCATTGCATCTAAGAAACACATCTATGTAACAAAGAGAAACACTACCTCATAGAAAGGGGCTGGAAAAATGTTTTTCAAGAAAATGGTCTCAGAAAACAATCTGGAGTAGCAATCCTAATATCCAATAACATAGACTTTCAACCAAAATTAGTCAAAAGAGATAAGGAGGGAAACTATGTTCTCATCAAAGGAAAAATCCTCCAAGAGGACATCACAATTTTGAACATCTATGCCTCAAATATAAGAGATCCTACATTTGTAAATAAAACATAATTAAAGCTTAAATCACACATTGATCCTAATACCTTAATAGTGGGAAAATTCAATAACCCCTCTCACCAAGGGACAGATCAACTAGATAGAAACCAAATAGAGAAATAAAGAAACTTACATAAATCAAATGGACCTAATAGATGTTGATAACTTTTACAATGAATTTTAACATGGAGAAAAGATTCTGCAAAGGGAGGGCAGAATTTGTCTTTTTAAGATATGCTATTCAGGAACTTACTGTGTAGCAGAGAATCCTAGCCATGAACTATTGAGGTACCCAACTACCTCAGATCCCATTAGCTCAAGTGGCATTAGTCCTGGCACTAACAGTAGGTTCAGAGGGTTTGTCTGGAAGACCAGAGCAAGAAACACAGCTGTTCTTGTTTCCTAGGCGTACAACATGGACCCGTTTCACTGTCCTGAAGGCTCAATTTTAAATGTAAACACAAGGACCAGGAGAGTTCCTCACTGACCACTGAGTAGGACATAGCTGCCAATCCTGCCAGGTCAGCCAAGGCAACACTGCTCATAGAGGTTTGGCAACACTAGTGTTGAACAGAACTAGCTGTCAAATAGTTTATTTCCCCTCATTTCTCCTTTTATACTCAGAGATTTTCTCTTTTTCAGCCAATCCAGTCTCAGGAATCGTCTGGTTTATGAAGTAGTCTGGTAATTGGAATTCTGCCTCCTGGACTTGGCAGATGCTGGTCTTATCTAAGTTCTATATCTCAGAGAATTTCCTTGGTGGTCTCTGCAAACAGGGTGTTCTAAGTCTGAGAAGTAGATCACAAACTCCCTGCAACCTTGCGAACCAGACTGCAAATGTTGTATAACCTTGAGTGAATTCCTGGATGAGATAGCACAGATGAGTGGCTACTGTGAAAAAAAAATGCTTGTACCCTTTGCTTTTTAAGTGTTGTTTGCTCGTTCAGTAAAGTGAGACTTGATCAGGAATCTGTCTTTTCACTATTCTTTGTGTCTCTGTGCCCCCATTTACACTCATTTTTTCAGTGATCCCTTTTCTGTTGATATAATGTTCTTTTAAAATGTATACACCTTACTCTTGCTCATTCAAATTCTGATCCCCCACTACAGTCTCTGATTTCAATCTGGATATTGCATTCTGATAAACAGGCCAAAATAAAACAACTATCCACAATGTTTTGCAAGGGGAGGAACCAGAGGACAGGAAAGAGTGGAGGAGCAAGTGTTTAGGAAATGAGTGGGATAAAAGGGTGAGAGTGAGCTTGGAGAGAGAGCTGGAGGACAGATCTTAGAACTATGTGGAGATGGAAGCTATATAATATTTCACAACAAAGCAAGTATAATGAGTACAATCTGAATGTTAGGAAACTATGAGGGCCTGGAGCTTTAGGAGGGAGTAAATATTGCCCAGCACTGTGTTCTAGGTTAACTAAATAAACCCAGTTTCTGTGTGGTGATTTGGTTATACAGCTGTTTAGGACTAGCAGCAGCTTGAATAGTTAATAGATCAATAATAGTAAATATTAATCTCACATACGACACTTTTCAACAAGCCCAAAAGATGGGTCAGTTGGCTCCTGAACAAGGGACCTTGAAAATGAGAGGCAACATGAGAAAGGCTGGTTTTTGGAGCTCTAGATGCCTAAGAGAAAAATGTGCTGCATATCGACCCCCTGTTACAGAAAGGAAGAAAAGGTTGGTAGGCACTGAAATCATGGGGCAGAGAAATAGCAGGGAGATGTTAATGAGGACTTTAAAGTCAATGCTAATTAAAAGGGAGGAGTTGGGAGAAACGCCTTTATCCCATTTGGTTTGTAAATGAAGTTTGTCCCTGGTTAACAGTTGAAGGTCCCATCAATCTGGCAACTTGAGAAAAGGAATCTCACAAGCTTAAGACTTCCTCGGGGAAATTAGGGTAACCAAACAGGCAAAAAAAAGTACTTTTAATGTTATTTCAAATGTTCATAAAGGAGCTCAAACAGATTTATGTAATTTTACAGAAGAAAATAAATTCAGAGCTAGATAGTGATGATAAAACAGAGTTAGAGGAAAAAACTGCCAAGTCTCATAATTCAGACTGGCCTTCTGCACCCTCTGCCCAAGTGGCCACATGTGCAGGAGATAAGGGACCATTGCAGGAGTTCTCCAAAAAAGACCATTTGGGAAGGGAACAAGTTCAGTTATTAAAGGAATTAGAGAAATTAAAACTACAAAATAATAATAATAATAATAATAATAATGATAATAATAATAAAAATATGAAGAAGAAGGAGAAGAAGAAGAAGAAGAAGAAGAAGAAGAAGAAGAAGAAGAAGAAGAAGAAGAAGAAGAAGAAGAAGAAAATTGTATTGTTTGCACTGGTAAATTTTAAAGTCTGGTTTTGACTTTTAAAATTATAAATGTGCTTTATGATTTCATTCCGAAAGGGGATACTTTGTTTTAATATTAGAAAATCAGGTTTTAAAAAATATTTAAATGTTTAAAAAGCAGATACCGTCGTTTTTGTAATTCTTTATTAATTACACTTTATTCACTTTGTATCCCCCCTGTGGTTCCCTCCCTCCTCCCATCCCAATCTCTTCTTTCCTCCACCCTCTGCATGCATGCCCCTCCCCAAGTACACTGATAGGGGAGGTCTTCTTTTCTTTCCTTTTAATCCTACTCAATTAAGTTTCATCAGGAGTCTTCTTCTGTGGCCTGGTAATACTGCTTCCTCCTAAGGGGGAAGTAATTAAAGAGCAGACCAATCAGTTCATGTCAGAGACAGTCCCTGTTCCTATTACTATGGAACAACCTTGGATACTGAACTACCATAGACTACTTCTGTGGAGGGGGTTATCTCCATGCATAGTCCTTCGCTGGAGTATCAGTTTCAGGAAAGACCCCTCTGCTCAGATTTTCTGGTTTTGTTGCTCTCCTTGTGGAATTCCTGTCCTCTGCAGATCTTACTGTTTCCCAATTCTTTCTTAATATCTTAAGATCCCCTGCACTCTGCCCAAAGGTTGCCCATACGCCTCAGCATGTACATTGATAGTCTGCAGGACAGAGCCTTTCAGAGGTCCTCTGTGTCAGGCTCCTGACTTGTTGTCTCTTTTCTCCTTCTTCTGATGTCCATCCTCTTTGCCTTTTTGGATAGGAATTGATCATTTTATCCAGAATCCTCCCTCTTGATTAGTTTCTTTAGGTGTACAGAATTTAGTAGGTTTATCCTATATTATATATCTATATGAGTGAGTATATACCATGTTCATCTTTCTGCTTTTGAGATAGCTCACTCAGGATGATCTTTTCCAAATCCCACCGTTTACCTGGAAATTTCATGATTTCTTTTTTTTTTTAATTGCTGAGTAATATTCCATTGTGAAGATATACCACAATATGTTTTTTATCTTAGCCATTCTGGTGGGTATAAGGTGAAATCTTAGGGCTGTTTTGATTTGCATTTTCCTGATGGCTAATGAGGTTGAGCATTTTTAACCAAAATTAATCAAAAGATATAGAGAAGGACACTTCATACTTATCAAGGGAAAAATCCACCAGGAAGATATCACAATCCTGAACATCTATGCCCCTAATGCAAGGTCAACCACACTTGTAAACGAAACTTTAGTAAAACTTAAACCACCCATAGACCCACACACATTAATAGTAGGAGACTTCAACACTCCACTCTCAACAAAAGAATGGTCACCAAAACAGAAATTAAAAAAAAAGAAACAACAACTCTGACAGAGGTCATGAATCAAATGGACCTCTGAGACATCTACAGAACCTTTCACCCAAAAGAATTTAATTTCTTTTAGTACCTCATGGAACCTTCTACAAAATAGACAACATAGTTGGTCACAAAGCAAGACTCAACATATACAAGATTGAAATAATCCCTTGTATCCTATCTGAGAACCATGGAATAAAGCTGGACCTCAATGACAAAAATAGCAAAAGGCCTACACACATGGAATCTGAACAACTAGCTACTAAATGACAGCTGGGTCAAAGAAGAAATAAAGAAATTAAAGTCTTCCTATAATTAGATGAAAAAGAAGGCACAACATACCCAAACTTGTGGGACACACTGATAGCAGTACTAAGAGGAAAATTCATAGCACTAAGTGCCTTCAAGAAGAAATTTGAAACATCTCATACAAGCCACTTAATGGCTCAGTTAAAAGCCCTAGAAAAAAATAGAAGCAGACACACCAAAGAAGAATAGACAGCTGGAAATAATCAAACTCAGAGCTGCAATCAATCAATTAGAAACAAAGAAAACAATTCAAAACATCAATGAAAGCAAGAGCTGGTTCTTTGAGAAAATGAACAAGATAGACAAACCCTTAGCCAAACTAACTAAAAGGCAGAGATAAACTATCAAAATCAGAAACAAAAAAGTAAAAATAACCACAGACACTGAAGAAACAAATAATAATTAGGCCTTAGTTCCAAAGTCTATATGCCACAAAATTTGAAGATTTAAATGAAATGGACAATTTTCTTGACTGATTCTACATGCCAAAGCTGAATAAAGACCAGTTAAACCAGTTTAATAATCCTATATCTCCTGAGAAAATAGAAGCTGTCATCAAGAGTCTGCCATGCAAAACAAGCCCAGGGTCAGATGATTTCAGCACAGAATTCTACCAGACCTTCAAAGAAGACCTAACACCAATAACCCCAATACTCTTCAAACTATTACACACACACACACACACACACACACACACACACAAAAGAAGAAGAAGAAAACAGAAGGAAAACTACTAAACTCATACTATGAAGATGTGGTTGTTTATTATCTTTGCCTCTGGTTTTATTTTGTTTGTTTGTTTGTTTGTTTGTTTGCTTGTTTTTGTCTGCTGGCTTCTGTTTTTGTTTCTGTTTTTGTTTTTGCTCCCAAAGTCTGAGACACTTGGAATGTTTCCAATATGTCTAATGGAATATGGAGGATGCTCCAATTCCCCAGAAGACTGCCCCAAAGGTTTAACTCCATTTGCAACCAGGAGAGATGGTCAGTGGGACCCTATTCTGTGTGATAAGAGAGCTGCTGGAGTCCATTCTTCATCTGGAAGCTGTGGAAAAGGCTGTAGGAGTTCTTCTTTTTCTAAAATCTATGTGTGTGGAGGGGACCCTTGAAGTGGTCCACTTCTTCTGGAATCTGTGGGACTTGTGTCCAGAAGAGGCTGGTTAAGTCCTCGTATTTGGGTATTCTGGTTACTCCAAGGTGACAGTGTTAGATTACTATGTTCCTTATGTATCTTTCTGTGTTTGTATGTTTATCTGTAGACTTGGATATGTTTAGACATCAGACAATTTGAATCAACACCTCTGAGTTTGGTCCTGGACAATCAGAGTTAAATTCTATAAAACATTTTAAAAATTAGCTGGTATTTTAAAATAGTAACCCTTGGGCAGTCTAACAAGGAACTTACAACAGTTTCCCAAAATTTTGGAGGAAAAAAATCTTGGTATTTATTTTACTAATTTTACAAAGTAAAACCAAGCCATGCTGTTTAAGGCAATTAAACAAAAACTGTAGTTATTACAATATTTCATGTAAAAAATATATAAAATATGTTGGTCTTCATTTTCAAAGGCCGGAGATATTTCAGTGCAAAATGTTTGCTTATGGTATATTACAGGAAAAAAAAAAAGGAATACAGTTCCATGTTTGCCCAGGATTATGCAGGGTTATATTCAGATCATTGTTAACCATTATATAAAATATATGCTTGGCTGCTAGTACCTAAATAAATGATCTAATGCTATTTCTTTCTGGCCTATAGATTTGGTATGGCCAGAATAGTCCATTTTTGCTAAGGGCTATAGGCAAAATTTACTTACATGTTTAATGTTAAATAAAATTTTTGTCCTTTGATTTTTTTGCTCTTAAGTTTTAATACAATATGGTAGGATTAATAAGATTTGTTAGCCACTTTGTAAATTGTGTTTAATTAAAAGCTTTGTTTTGATTTCACTTTAGAAAGTGCAGATTTAACGTTATGCTAAAGATTATAGTTGAGTACAAGATTGAGTTTTACCTAGACTCTTTGTTTAGGTTGTTTATTATTTTAAGGCTTAATCTAAAGTTGGCAACCATGAAGTTTACCTGTATAGATCTACATAAAATTTGTTTCTAAAACATAGATTTGAAAAATATGCCAAAATTGAGATTATAACATCCTGTTTGATAGGATGAAATTTAGAGCAGATGATAAAGATAGACAAAGAGTAACTCAAATATGCTGACTCTCAGACTTGTCAGAGATCTCATGAATGTGGATTTTTAACATGTGTAAGTTTATTAAAACAGAGTCCAACCTGTTGGGACAAACACACAAAAATTAATTTAGTTTTTATAAATGCAACCTACAGTTTTTCCATTTAAAAGAAAAGTTACCCCAATGGATGATACTTTAAGATGGTTCATTATCTGGTGTTGCTTTTTATGCTTCTAAAATAAATCAATATCTTTTCAAGTGTCTAACACAACTGTGCAAATAGTAGCCTTATCTGCAATATTGTCTGTGTTTCAAAGTTTTAATAAGCAGTCTTTGAACATTTTCACAGATAGTGCATATGTAGCTCAGTCTTTGCCTAGGTTACAGACTGCAGGTCAAATTCAAACATCTTCTCCAGCTGGAATTTTATTTTTACAAATTCAAAATTTGATACAAAAAAAACATTTCTTTTTTATTGTACATTTTTGGGCTCATTCTAATTTGCCAGGACCCCTGTCTAAAGGAAATGCATTGGCAGATAAAGTCAACAAATTTTACTGTGCACAGTTAAAAAGAGCCCAGGATGCCCATAATATGCATTATCTTATTAGTCAAACTTTGAGACTTAAATATGGATTGACTAAGTAACAAACCCATAGCATAGTCAAGGCTTGCAGTACTGTCCTCAATTTCAGCCTGTTCCTCTTGTGGGAGTTAATCCCAAAGGATTTGCTCCAAATCAGATTTAACAAATGGATATTACTCATATCACTGAATTTAAACAATTCAAATATATGCATGTTTGCATAGATACTTATTCTGGTTTTATTTTTGCCACTCCTTAACTGGCAAAAGCTGCAAAGAATGTTATTGCTCCTTGTCTAAAGGCTCTTAATGTTCTAGGAGTTCCTAAGCAATATAAAACTTACAATGATACAAGATACTAGCAAGTCTTTTAAAAGATTTTGTCAGCATTTTCAAGTTTCTCATATAACTAAAATACCTTACAATCCTCAAGGACAAGGCATAATAGAGCATGTCCACTTAACAATTAAAATTTATTTCAAAAAAACAAAACAAAACAAAAAAAATGCAAAGATGAGGAGCTACTTCCATGGACATCTAAGATTCATCTTAATCATGTTCTTTTCATTCTGAATTTTTAAAAATTGGATAAGCATACTTAATCTTCAGTAGATATATTTTGACATATAGAACCCAAGAAAAGTTTTGCTAAATAAAATGGAGGGATCCTTTAACAAATCAATGGCATGGACCCAACCCTGTAGTCTTATATGGATGAGGATCTGTCTGTGTTTTTCCACAGGAAAATGATGTAGCTCCATAGCTACCTGAAAGTCTGGTCTGATAAGTGGTTGAAGAGTTTTCTCCTGACAATGGTAATACTGTCAATGAAGACCATTCTGGTGAAGATGACTGCTAAGTGGAATTATATTCCTAATTCACCTCTACTACATCCAGCTTCATGGGAGGATACAAAAGCCCCTGTTTATGTCAACAACACTAGGTTGCTGGGTTTTCTTGCTTTTAAAGGAATGCAAGTAAAACAGACTCTTAAATTTTCAGTACTAGGAAGAGGTCATCCTCTTTGCTTTACCAGAGTGAGTATTCATCAGGACAGTTTACAAGTCTCCCCTTTCTAGGTCATAGGTTGGAATGCCTACTACTGTAAAGTTGGGGTGGCAGGTGAAGCCTCCTTTTGCAACCAGGCAAAGTAAAACATTGGAGGGATGCTATTATCTGTTCCTACAGCAGTTAAGAATGACAGTCTTACATCTCTAATGAGTTACCCACCCTGTGAGAAAGGGGATGAACGCAGTTGTCCTCAACTGATTGTTCCTTGAACAAGATGCATAGGAGAAATGCCCACCATCTATTCCAGTGACAATGATGCTGCATTTACACTCATGGACTGGACTGGTCTATCATTAACAGTATTAAAAACTTAATGTTTGTTAAAGTCACTCAAAATTCCTTTGTTTTAGAAAAAGGAGTTTGTGCTGTGCATTGGAGAACTTCTAATAAAATTGTCAAAACTATGTATGGAAATTTGTGACTGTATTGTTATATATGCATTCTCTCTGGGAAAGCAAGTAGCTTTCCTAAATTAATCAAGTATACTTCTGTTTTGGCACATGTTAATCCTCCTTATTTATTTCTAAGTAGAAACATTGTAAGAAGACATTTTAAGAACAATGATTCCTATTCAATTGAATGTGTATGTTTCAATCTTACTAATTTTGTTAGTGCTGATAACATTGTACTTTCAGTATTAGTTGTTAAGCAACCTGTTTTTGTTATGATTCCTATTAGGGTTTCTGATTCTTGATATGATGAAACAATTTAATTGGAATCAGGTTCAGAATCACCTTGCTGGTATTTGGTCTAGCAAAGACTTCTAATTGGAGATGTTAACAATGAGAAATACGATCCATGACATAGAATCTGCTAAGAAACCTAGGTTAGAACTGGCAAGTA
The DNA here is from genome assembly GCF_030254825.1 of Meriones unguiculatus. Lineage (NCBI taxonomy): Eukaryota > Metazoa > Chordata > Mammalia > Rodentia > Muridae > Meriones > Meriones unguiculatus. The sequence goes on along the minus strand of NW_026843710.1, from coordinate 26,530,252 downwards.
CAGCCTGGGATATATTTCCTAGCCTCAAAAGGCATTTTCATCTTTGACTAGGTGCTTGAGTGGGGATTGACACTTGCAGGCCGGGTGGTTATAGGCTTGTTGGCCTGTGCCTCGCTTCCTTGTGTGTTACAGTTCCTTCATCAACAAATTGCATGCATGCAAGTGCAGTTGCATGAATTTGAATTAAAGATCTCTAACAAGCCAATTTGATATGAAGGTAAGTCAATGATGTATAAGAGTAAAATTTTGTTTTTTCCAACGTAAGACAAAGGCTCATAAAATTCGCATCCAAGACCTTGATTATGAATAATGAAAAATGCATATTTTGACAACTTAAGACAGGCTTTCAATAAAACAAAGAAGGGGGAACTGAAGGAGTCTGGTAACTGACCTTCTGCCTCATGGCCTTGCCAAATGCAAGTCTTATCTAACTTCCATGTCTCAGAGACTGTACTTGTCATTCTCTCCAAGTGGGCTCTTCTGAGCCTGAGAAGTAGATTGCAAGTTCCCTGAAAACTTGGGAACCAGACAGCAAACTTGGTGTAACCTTGAGTGAATTCATTGCCAGGGGGCGAGATGTGTTGCTACTGTGGAAAAAAAATTTGCTTGTACCCTTTGCTTTATAAGTGTTGTTTGCACTTTCAGTAAACTGAGACTTGAACAGGAATCTGCCTGTCTCCATTCTTAGAGTCTCTGTCCCCCATTTACACTCCTTCTTTCAGGTGGACCCTGTTAGACTAGCCTGCAGGACTGTCAGGTTACCTTCTTTTTTCAATGCTCATAAAGACTCAATACCTTAGGGAACCCTAGACCCTGCCAGCCTATTATATCAATAAGAATGTGAAGGTACATTTAGTCATAATGCCAGTAACTGCTCAGTTCAAGGTCACAACCTAGGATATTTCAGATCCAAGTCCACAGTAGGAGACCACCTTGTCATCGGTACATTCCTCTTAATCCTACTTTACCAGACATTTACTCACTGGGGAAAAAGTGCTAGAGAGACAGATTCAGAAATAGAGAGACCAAGACTGACAGAAAAAAAGAAATAAAGTGACAGAGACAGAGAGAAAGAGACTCCATTCTGTCTGGTCACTTTCTTTGGCCTATCAAACAAATATTACACGCTCTTATAGTATAACTCCATTCGGAATTATATTATCTAGCTAGGCCATATGACCTAACCCTTCCCAGACATTTCCTCTCTAGGGACAATACATGTAAATAAATAATCTTCAAAAGGACTTTGCAATTCAAATCACCAGTAAGTAGAAGAAGATGCAGGGGTTTCTAGGGTAAAAGAACTTAGTTATCTTTACAGTTTATAATTAAATACAATGATTAAAGTTCCAGCAATTTCCAACGTATAAAGTACAGGACTGACACTATCCTTTGGATTTCCATATTGGAGTATTATTCAGCTAAGAAAATGACATCATGGTATTTTCAGGCAAATGGATGGAACCTGGAAATATCATCCTGGGTGAAGTAAGTAAAATGCAGAAAGACAAATATGGTACATATTCCAATAGGGGGGTTTTGTAGCACTTAATTGATTTGTTGGGCCAGGCCATCTTATTGAAATTTCCAGCAACCCAGGCTGTTGTTATTAAAATATATTGATCTCCTCTGTGGCCTAGCAAGGCTGTTCCTCCCTTGTGGGGGAGGAGGTAGGTCAAAGAGCCACCCACTGAGTTCATGTCAGAGACAGTCCCTGTTCTCCTTACTAGGAAAAACCCACTTGGATACTGGGCTGCCATGGGCAGCCATGCTACCTCTGAGCATGGGTTCTAGGTTATATCCATATTTTGTCCTTGGTTAGAGATTCAGTCTCAGAAAAGACTCCTGTGTCCAAATATATTTGGTCCTTGTGGAGCTCCTGTCCTCTCCAGGTTTTACTAACTCCCCCTTCTTTTATATGATTCTCTGCACTCTGCCCAAAGTTTGGTTATGAGTCTCAGCATCTGCTTTGATATAGTGCTGAAGGTGTTTATCAGCTGAATGAGTTCTCTGGTTGAATTTTTGGGGTCAATCATATAGACTATCATATCATCCTCAAATAGTGACCCTTTTACTTCTTTCTTTCCAATTTTTATCCCCTTGATCTTCTTTAGTTGTCTTATTGCTTTAGCTAGGACTTCATGTACTATGTTGAAGAGATATGGAGAGAGTGGGGAGCCTTTTCTAGTCCCTGATTTCAGTGGTATTGATTTACTTTTCTCTCCATTGAATTTGATGTTGGCTATAGGCTTGCTGTATATTGTCTTTGCTATGTTTAGGTATGTGCCTTGTATTTCTGCTCTCTCCAAGACTTTAAACATGAATGGGTGTTGGACTTTTTCAAATGCTTTTTAGGCATTGCAGCCAGTCCTGGTGAGTTCTGATAAGCTATGATCAGATGGTGGGGAAGGAGGACCTCTCCTATCAGTGGACTTAGAGAGGTGCAGGAAGGAGATGAGGGAGGAAGGGTAGGATGGGAGGGAATGAGGAAAGGTTCTATAGCTGGGATACAAGGTAAATGAACTGTAATATAAAAAATTAAAATAAACACAATTAACTGAAACAATATACACAAATTCTCAGTTCTACAAAATCTAAGCGTAAGATTAAGAAATTTTCAATTAAATGTTACTTGTAAATAATTACTTATAAAATTTCAAATTTATTAATTAACTAATTTTCATGAAATATTTCATTTACTTTCAAATGTCCCAACAAGAAAAGTTTAATTCAAGTATTATTTAAGAAATAAGGACATTGGTCATTTCCCTCACATTGACCCTGTAAATACTTCAATGTACCAAAGGTGTAACAAGGGGAATAAAACACATACCTTTTTCAGACTTTATATATGAAAGGTTTAGCTTTAATTGTCAACATGACATAGCCTAGGACCCTCTTGAGGGATTATTTAAAGTGTATTGACCCATAGAGAAATCTAGGGAAGACTGTTGAGGTAATTGATGTGGAAAGGTTCAATCTACCGAGGGCAATAGCATTCCCAAATCAGGAGGTTTGAGATTTATACAAATGGAAAATTAAATCTGATCACTATCAAGAAAGTGAGGATGAGTGATCATCTCTCTCTGCTTTCAGCTGTGAATTTGAGCAGATGCCTCCGACTTCTGCATCTGTGACTTCTACACAATCATAGTCAATGACTTTGAATTATAAGATAAATAAACACTTTCTCCCATAAGTTGTTTTATTGACAGGATATTTTATTACAACAAAAGAAATGAAACCAAATTTCTGTTTCTGTTTGATATATATATATATATATATATATATATATATATGTATACATATATATATTGCTTTCTGCCCTCAAATAATAATATATATATACAATATATATATTGTTGTATATTGTCTTTACAATACAATATATATATTGCTTTCTGCCCTCAAATAATAATAGATCAAATAATAGATCAGTGTCATGTCTTGGATCCACAGAGATGTATCCTTCTGCATTAAATAGAATTGCATACAAAGACCCACATTCCAATATTATGCAGAGAGAGACCTTAAGACACCCAGGTGTAAGTGAGATTTCCCTATGATATTCTCCATCCCCTCAGAACTCTGGGAAGCCTGCAGTAGAAGAGGAAAGACGAGTGTCATAAGTAGATGGAATTGAGGATATCAGGAGAACAATGCCCTGGAATCAGGCCACAGAAGATGCATCTAGCCTTGTTAAGATAAGCTTGTTGACCCTGATAAGCTAGGGACAGATAGAAATAGGAGTTGGACCTTCCCTATCAGGGAAATTGAGAGAAGGCATAGGGGTAGAAGAAGGAGGGCCTGTCACACTGGAAAGAGAAGAGGGAGGGGAAAGCAGTGGTGATACAATGTAAACAAATCAAAATAAATAAATACATAAGAAAAACTGTGATCAAGGTGATGAAGTATAAATCTCTTTAGGACTGCTGGCTTCTTCTTAGGGAGGGTATCAGGGTGCAACAATGATGAACTCAGTTTTTATTTGTTTGTTAATTTTTATATTTTAATATTTACTATTTGTTAACGTTATATCCCTTCTGTATCTTCCTCCTTCTTTCCCTCCAAATCCTACCCTCCCATCTTCAATTCCTCCCTGCCCCTTTACAAGTCTAATGATAGGAAAGAACCTCATGCCTTTTTATCTGATACTGGTTCATCAGGTGTCTTTAGGAATGGCTGTAAAGTCCTCTTCTGTGGCCAAGTGGGGCTTCCCTTCTATTGGGGGGGGGGAGTTCAAAGAGCCTGCCATTGATTTCACATCAGAAACAGTCCCCGTTTCTCTTATTAGGGTACCCACTTTGATACTGAGATACCAAGGGCTACATATGAACAGAGGTTATAGGTTGCATCCATACATAGTCCTTGTTTGGAGAAACGGTCTCATAAAAGACCCCTGTACCCAGATATATTTGGTCTTTGTAGAACTCCTGTCCTCTCCAGGTTATATTAACTCCCTCCCAACTTTTTTTTCTGATTACCTGTACTCTGCCAAAGTTTGATTATGATTATTAATATGTGCTTTGATACACTGCTAGGTAAAGTCTTTCAGAGTCCCTCTGTGGTAGACTCCTGTCCTGTTACTTGTTTGCTCCTACATCCAATGTCCATCCCATCTGTCTTTCTAAGTGAGCATTGATCATCATACCCTGGGTCCTCTTTCTTGTTTATCTTCTTTAGGTATATAGATTTTATTATGTTTATCCTATCATGTAAGAAATATATGTCAGTATATACCATGTGTGTCTTTCTGCTTTTGGAATACCTCACTCAGGATGATCATTTCTAGGTTCCACCATTTGCCTGCAAATTTCCTCATTTCCTCATTTTTAATTGCTGAGTAGTTTTCCATTGTGCAAAAGTACCACAATTTCTGTATCCATTCCTCAACTGAGGGACATCTGTGTTTTTTCCAGGTTCTGAATATTATGAATAAAGTTGCTACAAACATGGTTGAGCAAATGTCCTTGTGTACTTGAGCCTCTTTTTGATATATGCCTAAGGAGCGGTATAGTTGGATCTTGAGGAAGCACAATTCCTAATTGACTGAAAAAGCACCAGATTGATTTCCAAAGTGGTTGTACGAGTTTGCATTCCAACCAGCAATAGAGGAGGGTTCCCCTTTCTCCACAACCTCTCCAGAATGTGTTGTCACTTGAGTTTTTTATCTTAGCCACTCTGGTGGGTGTAAGGTGAAATTTCAGTGTCGTTTTGATTTACATCTCTCTGATGGCTAAGGATGTTTAGTATTTCTTTAATAGTTTCTCTGCCATTCTGTATTTTTCTACTGAGAATTCTTTGTTTAGCTCTATACCCCAACAGATTGCTTTATTTGCTGCTTTTTAACTTCTTTAGCTCTTTATAATTTCTGGGTATCAGCCCTCTGTCAGATATATGTATGGTTGGTAAAGATCCTTTTCCAGTCTGAAAGCTGTAGTTTTGTTTTGATGACTATGTCCTTTGTTTTACAGAAGATTTTCAGTTTCTGGCCGATTTATTGATTGTTGCTCTTAGAGCCTGTTCTGTTGGTGTTCTGTTCAGGAAGTGGTCTCCTGTGCCAATGAGTTCCAATATCTTACCCACTTTTTCTTCTAATCAATTATATGTATCTTGTTTTATGTTGAGTTCTTTGATCCACTTGGACTTTAGTTTTGTGCAGGGTGATAAGTATGGATCTATTTTCATTTTAATATATGTAGACATCCACTTGGACCATAACCATTTGTTGAAGATACTCTCATTTTTCCAATGAATGATGTTGGCTTCTTTGTCAAACGTCAAATATCCCTAGGATCCATTGATACAGTAGTCAATTTCTCTGTCAATACTATGCTGTTTTTAATAGTATTTCTCTGTAGTTTAATTTGAGAATGGGAATGGAGATGCCTCCAGATGTTCTTTTGTTTTAAACGATCATTTTGGAAATTCTGGATTTTTGTTTCTCCATATGAAGTTGATAATTTTTCTCTCAAGATCTATGAAGAATTATGTTGGGTATTTTGATGGTAATTGCATTGAATCTGTGAGTAAATAAGTGAACACAACAGGAATGAAGATGCCAGCAGCTAGTGTGCACCTTAGCTGAGGGGCAAAACATCTTCAACGCCGAAGTTGATGAGGGAAGGGGCTCATCAACCCAGAAAAGAGTTATGTAGACTTCCAAGAATAAAGAGAGTAACCATGAACTGAGTCCATCTAGAATCAGGTCACTAGCAGACTCTTTGGGAGGAACTCAGTTTTCTTTAAGGGAATTGGCACTGAGGTTCTGATTATGTTCCAATAAGTACATGAACAAAGCATACTTGAATTGTTGTATTTTAAAGAAAAAAATATAGTGTGAACCTGGGAGCAATAGAAAAGGAGTGTAATGTATATTATATGAAATTCCCACATAACCAATAAAAAAATAATGTTGATAACTTTTACAATGACTATTAAGATGGAGAAAATATTTCTCAAAAGGAGGGCAGAGTATGATTTTGTAAGGCATTCCTTCCAAGAACTCATTATGTAGCAGAGAATTCTAGCCTTGAAACTAGTAGTTACCCATCTTCAGACACCATGAACTGAGGTGGCACTTCTGTACAAACAGTTCTGGTACTAACACTAGGTTTAGATGGATTGTCTTGAGGACAACATCAAGAAACACTTCTGCTCTTTGGTCCTAGGCTTATAACACAGACCCATTTCTTTGTCCTAAATGAGCAGTTTTAATTGTAAACCCCAGTACAAGGAGGATTTCTCAGTGACCACTGAGTAGGACACAGCTGCTGATCCAGCCAGTTCAGCCAAGGAAATTCTGCAATTATAGGGTTGTGAATACTAGTGTGCATCATTACAAGCTGTCAAATAGTTTACTGTCCTGCAGTTCTCTTATACTCACCAATATTTCTCTGTTTCAACCAAACTGGTCCAGAAATTGTATGCTTTCATTCTCCTTTCCCTGCTCTTGAAGACTCAATAACCCAGGGAACCCTAAAAGCTGCCATCCTATTATATCATTAAGAATGTGAATGTCCATTTAGAGAGTATACAAGTAACTGCTCAGGTCAAAGTCACAACCTAAGAAATCCATATCCAAGACCTTAGTATTTGAAAACTTTGTCATTTGGTACATTCCCCTTAATTCCACATCACTTTCAAGCTTTCCTACTTAGGAAGCTGTCCAGTTAAAACACATTGAAGTTTAATTTCCTACCTGACATTGTCACAGATGTAAACAGGAGTAAAGGTGTGGGATCTGAATAAAGGGATGAGATAAAAGCATGTTGTGTTTCACAAGAAAAAGTCATGTGTGCACAGCATCAGATATACTGGACACTGAGAAAACATTGCACATCTCCATGGAAACCTCATGATTCTCTCAGGCAATCATTGCCTGAGAAGTAGAATGATATCATGAAACAGGTGAAAGCCAGTAAGTGTTTCAGGAGCCAGGTATTAAAAGGGCCAAGTAAACAGTGTACTTAAGAGAAAGGATGAACAGCCATATATGCCTCAATCTGGGCAGCTGAGAGCACACAGTTCTCATGTCCAGGAAAGCTGTCACATATATTTTTTCAATAAGTCATTAATAAAGTAACATGCCTTAATATCTGAGTTTCACATTATCACAGATTCCATTATTATTATTTTTAAATGCACAGATATGTCCTCAGTCAGTCAATTACTTAGTGGGAAAAGCCTTCCTGACAAAATCAAATCATTGAACACAAAGTGTTTATTTAATTGGGACTTTGCTTATATTTTTACAGAGTCCATCTGGGTACACATCTGTAAGCAGCCATCTTGTTGTGGTAGTACAGGAGAACTAAGAGCTTTTCATACTGTACAACAAGTTTCAGGCAGATAGAGGTAGTCAGAGAGAGAAAGAGAGAGAGAGAAAGAGTTAGAGAGACAAATTCACATAGAGAGACCAAGACCAACAGATACAATTATAAAGTGAAAGAGAATGAGAGACTCCATTTTGTCTGGTCACTTTCATTGCCATATCAACATCAAAGCACATCACCGTTCTATATTATAACTCCAAAAGGAATTATATTCTCTAACAAGGCCATACCTCCAAACACTTCCCAGACATTTCCTCACTGGGAACTCAACATGTAAATACATGAGTTTCAAGGGGACATTGAGATTCAAATCACCAGGACATGGAAGAAATTGAGGGACTGCTAGGCTAAAAGAACGTAGTTATTCTCATAGTTTGTCATTCAATATAATGATTAAAGTCCCAGAAACTTCAAAGGACTAAAGAACAGGTTTAAAAATCTCCTTTGGAAAATGTGGAATATTTCCATAACAGATTATTCTTCAGATAAGAAAATGACATTATACTTTCAAGCAAATGGATATAACCAGCAAAAATCACCCTTGCTTAAGTAACTAAAGTGTAGAAAGACAAATATGATATCTATTCACTTATTAGGAGGTCTCTTTGTCACCTAGGTAACTTTGTCACCTAATAGTAGGTGACAAAGTTCCAATAGGCTATCTATTGTTACCAAACCAGTCGACCACTATTGCAATTGGGTGGCAGTTAATTGATTTGTTGTGCCTGGCCATCTTATTGAAATTTTCAAGCAACCCAGGCTGTTTATATTACAATATGTTGCTCGATGCCCTCGAATGTTAGATCAGTGCCTTTTTCTTGCATCCACAGAGAAGCTTCCTCAGGCATCAAATGGGATTTCATACAGAGACCCACAGTCTGGGTAGCCTCCTGGAGAGGAAGCAGGAAGAATGTCATAAGTAGAGGGAGTGGAAGACACATGGAGAAAAATGCCTTAAGATTCAGGCCACAGAGGAAGATGATGCAGAGAGCCTTGATGAGACCTGATAAGATAGGTTCAGATATAAGGGGGAGGAGGACCTCCACTATGAAAGAACTAGAAGAAAGGACATAGGGGTAGAAGAAGGAGGGTGGTGCCAGGGTGCAGCGAGGATGAACTAAGTTTTCTTTAAGGGACTTGGCACTGAGACTCTGATCATGTTCAAAATAGTAAATAAACAACACATACTTTAATTGATGTATTTTAAAGAAAAATATTTTAGTGTGACACATGGTCAGGAATTTGAACCTTGGAGCAATGGAAAATAAGTGTAATATATATTATGTGAAATTCCCACATAAGCAATAAAAATAATATGTTGACAACATTTATAATGACTTTTAACTTGGAGAAAAGATTCTGCTAAAGGAGGACAGGGTTTGACTTTGTAAGTCATGGTTTCCAGGAACTTGTTATGTAGCAGAAAAAATCCTAGCCATGAACTAGTGGTTACCCTGGTATATCAGAACCCAAATGGCACCTCTGAACATTTCTGGCACTAACACCATGTTTAGAGGGTTTGTCTCGAGGACCTAAGCAGGAAAAACAGCTTCTCTTGTGTCTTAGGCTTATGCCACAGACAAATTTCTCTGTCCTGGGGACCAGTTTTAACTATAAATCCCAGGACCAGGATGGTTCCTCACTGACCACTGTGAACATCACAGTTGCCAATCCAGACTGGTCAGCCAAGGCATCCCTGCTCATAGAGGGTTTGAAACTAGTGTGGAAGGGTACCAGCTTTGAATTAGTTTATTTACAATCAGATCTCCATTTACACTCACAAATTTTCTCTGTTTCATCAAACCAGTCCCAGGAATTGTCTGGTTTCCTTCTCTTTTCCCTGCTCTTAAAGTCTCAGTATCCCAAGGAACCCTAGACCCTGCCAGCCAACTGTATCAATAAGAATGTGAAGATATGTTTATTGAGGACATTAGTAAATGTTCAGTTCAAAGTCACAACCTAGGAAATTTCAGAAACAAGACCACATTATGAGACCACCTTGTCATTCAGTACATTCCCAGTAAAACCACATTACCTTGAAGTTTCCTTACTTAGGAAGCTGCCCAGTTAAATATACATTAAAGTTTAATTTCCTACCTTACATTGTCACAGAGGTAAACAGGAGTAAAAATGTAGGACCTGGATAAAGGGATGAGATAAATGCTAGTTGTGTTTCACAAGAAAAAGTCACATGTGCACAGGATCAGAGATACTGGATTGTGGGGAAAGGTTGTTTACTCATCTCCATGTAAACCTCAAGATTATTTTTCACTGATTGGCTGAGAGGGAGAATGCTGTCATGAAACAGGTGAAAGCTAGTAAGAGTTTCATGAGGCAGTTATTACAATTGTCAAGTGGACAGCCTGCTTTAGAGAAAGTCTGAGCAGCCCTACATGCTTCAATCTAGGAAGGTGAAAGCACACAATCCAGAGATGTCAGTTCCTGTGTCCATGACTCTTAGTTTTGGAAAAGGGTCACATATTTCTTTGAAGGTGTCATTCAGAATGTGTCCTTTAAATGTTCTATCACACTATCACAGATTCAATTATTATTTGTTAAATGCACAGATATGTCCTCAGTCAGTGAATTACTTATAGTGAAAAAGCTCTCTGACCAAGGCAACTCTGAATAAAAAGCTTTTTGCTAGGATCTTACTGACATTTTAACAGAGACCATCCATGATGTCACTTCAGCAAGTATTCATGTTGTTTTATTCCTTCTGCAGAATTGAGAGATTTTCATACTGAACCACATGTAGCAATGAAGAGAGAGGGAGACTGACAGAGACAGAGAGAGAAAGAGCTAAAGTAAGAGATTCACAAGTAGACTGACACAGACAGGAACAAAGATATAAAATAACAGAGACTGAGAGACTGAGACTCCATTCTTTCTGGTCAATTTCATGTCATATTAACCTCAAACACAAACTCCTATAATATAACTCCAATAAGAATAATAATATCTAGCAAGGCCTTACCTTCTAACCCTTCCCTGCCATTTATTACTGGGGAACTCCATATGTAAATAGAGAAGCTTTAAGGAGACTTTGCAATTAAAATCATCAGAAAGTCAAAGAAGATGGAGGGACTTCTAGGCTAAAAGAACATAGTTATCCTCACAGTTTGTCATAAAAAACAATGACATAGTCCAAACAACTTCTAAACTCTAAAGAACAGGACTGAAAAACTTTATTGAAAATATGGAATTTTCCATTACAGAGTATTATTCTGCTAAGACAATGGCATCAAGATATTTCAGGCAAATGGATGGAACCAGGAAAAATGATCCTTGGTGAAGTAAGTATAAAGCAGAAAGACAAATATGGTATGTATTTACTTTTTAGGTGGTCTCTTAATAGTGGGGTATAACGTTCCAATAGGCCATGTATTGTCACCAAACCAGTGTTCCACTAGGGGGACTGGATGGCTGTTAATTCAGATGTTGTGCCAGGGCATCCTACAGAAATTTTCAAGCAACCCAGGCTGCTGTTATTAAAATATGTTGCTCTCTACTCTCAACCGATAGATCAGTGCCATGTTCTTGGATCCACAGGGTGCTTCATTCATGAAATGGGATTGCATACAGAGAACCACACTCTGATATTATGCAGAGACTTAAAAACACCCAGCTCTAAATGGGATTTCACTATGAAATTCTCCCTTCCCTCAGAGCTCTGGGAAGCCTGCAGGAGAGGAGGCAGTAACAGTATCACAAGTAGATGGAATTGAAGACACAAGGAGAACAATGCCCTGAAAATTAGGCCACAGAAGAAGAACAAGCAGCCAGCCTTGATGAGAGCTGATAAGCTATGGTCAGATAGAAGGGTGAGGAAATTTCCTCTCAGGGAAAAAAAGAGAAAGCATATGGGTAGAAGATGGAGAGACTGTGGCACTGGAAAGAGAGGAGGGATGGGGCAGCAGAAGGGATACAGTGTAAACTAATAATAATTAATAAATATTTATTAATATTTATTATATTATTAAATAATATTTAATAATACTAAATATTATTTAAATGCTTTTTGTTAAAAGTGTTACCTTGGTCAGAGAATATTTTCTCTGTGATCACAGTGATGAAGTATAAGGCTCTTCAGGCCTGATGGCTTCTCCTTCGGGGTGGTACCAGGGTGTGGAATGGATGAACTCAGTTTTGTTTTTTTTTGTTTGTTTGTTTTTTGTTGTTGTTGTTTGTTTGTTTGATTTTTAGGGACTTTGCTCTGAGAATCTGTTCATGTTCCAATGACTATATGAACAACATACATTTCAATTGATCTATTTTAAATATAAATATTTAGTTTGACACATAAGCAGGAATTTAAAGCTGAAAGCCATGGAAAAGAACTGTAATGTAAAAGACATGAAATTCCCACATAATCAATAAAAATAATATGTTGACAAATTTTATAATGACTTTTAACATGGAGAAAATATTCTGCTATAGGTGGGCAGAGTTTGACTTTGTTAGGCATGCTTTCCAGGAACTTATTATGTAGCAGAGAATCCTAACCATGAACTAGTGATTACCCAGCTATGTCAATCCCCATGAGCTAACGTAGCATATCTGAACAAACAGTCCTGGCACTAATACAATGTTTAGAAAGTTTTTCAGGAGAACCACAGCAGAATACACTGCTGCTCTTATGTCCTAGGCATATAACATGGACCCATTTCTCTATCCTGAGGGCAGAATTTTAACTCTAAACACCAGAACCAGGAGGATTGTTCACTGACCAATGAGTATGACACAGCTGCCAATCCAGCAAGATCAGCCAAAGCATCCATGCTCATAGATTTGGTGACACTACTGTGGAACAACACCAGCTCTGAAATAATATTGCTCTTCAATTATTTTACACTGATAGATCTTTCACTGTTTCAGGCAAACATGTCCCAGAAATTGTGTGGTTTCCTTCACTTTCCCCTGCTTGAATACTCAATAACTCAGAAAAACCTAGATGCTGCCACCCTATTATATCAGTAAGAATGTGAAGGTACATTTAGTGAGTACAGGAATAATTGCTCAATTATGTCACAACCTAGGAAATTTCAGATCCAACATGACAGTAGTAGATCACTTTGTCATTAGGTACATTCTACTTAATCCCACATTTCTTTGAAGCTTCCCTACTTAGGAAGCTGTCCAATATAATAATTGTTTAAGTTTAATTTCTCACCTGATATTGTCACAGAAATAAACAGGAATGAAGGTGTGTGATCAGGATAAAGGGATGAGATAAAAGCTTGTTAGGTTTCATAAGAAAAAGTCACGTGTGCACAGGACCAGAGATACTGGATATTGAAGAAAGATCCATCTCCATGGAAACCTCAAGATTCTCTCAGGTGATGATTGGCTGAGAGGGAGAATGATGTCATGAAACAGGTGAAAGCCAGCAAGAATTTCAGGAGCTAATTATTAAAAGGGCCAAGTGGACTGCCTGCTTGAGAGAAAGGCTGAGCAGCCCTACATGCCTCAATCTGAACACCTGAAAGTACAACCCAGGGTTATCACTTCCTTTGTTCCTGCTACCAGGTGTCAAAAGTAAACATCAGCCTCATCCAGGTGTGAGCCACTCAAGCTACAGTGATGACTGTACCTACTATGATAGGCCTGCTGATGCAGTAATGGCGTGGAGGTTACAGGAGTGACCCAACACTTTCTGATCAGATATGAGGTGGCTTCATAAGATGGAACCCCCCACTTCTGTCACCGTCAGTGGTATCCCCTCCCATTTCTGCCCAGAGACAGAAAAAGCAGAATCCATTACAGTGAACGCTGCTAAAAGCTGTCTTCAACTTCCACTTTTTTCTTAATTGAAGAAAAGTGTCATATATTTCTATAAGTGGTCATTAATAAAGTCAAGTGTCCTTGATGTGACCTTATTATCACAGATTCCATTATTATTTGTTAAATGTACAGATATGTCCTCAAAAAGTGAATTACCTAGTGGGAAAATATTCTCTGACCAAGGTAACACTTTTAACAAAAAGCATTTAAATAGGACCTTGCTTATATGTTTACAAGGACCATTCAGGATGTCACATGTGCATTCAGTCATCTTCTTGTAGTCCATCAGCAGAACTGAGATCAGAACTGAACCATATGCAGCAATGAAGAGAGAGGGAGGCTAAAATAGAAAGAAAAAGAAATAGAGAGACAGATTCAGAAATAGACCAAGAAAAACAGAAACAATGATATAAAGTGAGAGAGACAGAGAGTCACAGAATCCATTCTGTTCACTTTCATTGGCATATCAACCTCAAAGCACACCCACATATTTTATAATTACAACAGGAATTATACTATCTATGCAGGCCATACCTCCTAATATTTCCAAGACATTTCCTTAACAGAGTCTCAACATGTAAACAGATGAGCTTCACATGGATATTGCAGGAAGTGGAAGAAGATAGAAGGACTTCTAGGCTAAAAGAACATAGTTATCCTTCTAGGTTGTCATTCAATACAATGATTAAAATCCCAGGAACTTCCAAGGACTAAAGAACAGAACTGACAATCTCTTTTGGAGAAAATATGGAATATTTCCACAACAGCATATTCTTCAGTTAAGAAAATGACAAGAAAATATTTTCAGGCAAATGGATGGAAACATGAAAAATCATTTGGGGTGAAGTTTCTAAAATTCAGAAAGACAAATATGTTATGTATTCACTTATTAGGAAGTCTCCTAATATTTGGGGATAAAGCTCCAAAATTCCATCTATTGTGTCCAAACCAATCTTCCACTAGGGTGATTGGGTGGCAGTTAATTGAGTTTGTGCCAGAGCATTCTACAGAAATTTCAATGCAACCCAGGATGTTGTTATTAAAATATGTTGCTCAGGGCCCTCAACTGATAAATCAGTGCCATGTTCTTGTATCCACAAAGATGCCTAGTCTACATCAAATGGGATTACATATAGAGAACCACAGTCCAATATTAGCAGAGAGAGACCTTAAAACACACAGCACTCAATGTATTTACCCATGGATCCACATAGATACTTCCTTCTGCATCAAATGGCAATGCATATAGAGACCCACAGTCTGACATTGTGCAGAGAGAAACCTTAAAACAGCCAGCCCAAAATGGGATTTTGCTAGGAAATTCTCTCTCCCCTCAGAACTCTGGGAAACCTGCAGGAGAAGAGGAATAGAGACTGTCACAGTAGAGAGAATTGAAGACACAAAGAGAACAATAACCTGAGAATCAGAACTCAGAGGTAGGTAATTCAGTGAGTCTAGATGAGACATTATCAGCTATGGTCAGATAGAAGGAGGAAGAGATCCTCCCCAATCATGGAACTAGAGAAAGGGAATAGAGGTAGGAAAGGAGGGTGCATAGAATTGGAAGGAGAAAAGGTAGGGAGCAGCATAGGTGATTCAAAGTGAACAAATCTTAATATACACATAAGAAAACTGTGATCAAGAGGATGAAGTATAGAGCTCTTCAGAACTGATGGCTTCTTCTTGTGGGTGGTGCCAGGGAATGGCATGGATGAACTCAGTTTTCTTGAAGGGACTTGACACTGAGACTCTGATCATGTTCCAATGAGTATATGAACAACATATACTTGAACTGATGCATTTTAAAGAAAAAAAAGAAAGAAAAAACAGTGTGACACATGGGTAGGAAATTGATTTGTATCTGGGAGCAATAGAAAAGGAGTGTAATATATATTATATATAATTGGAATTCTGCCTCCTGGCCTTGCTAGATGCTGTCTTTATCTAAATTACATGTCTCACAGACTGTCCTTGGCAGTCTCTGCAAGTGGGCTGTTCTAAGCCTGAGAAGTATATTGCAAGCTTTCTACAATCTTGGGAAAAAGACAGAAAACTTAATGTAACCTGGAGTGAATTCCTGGGTGCCTTGCCAGGTGGCAGAGATATGTTGCTTCTGTGCAAAAAAATATTGCTTATACCCTGTTACACCCACGCCAGTGTCGCCATAGTAGCATAAGCTACAAGGTGGGGGATATGATTTCTCTGGAAATAAGCCCCCTGGAAGGTCTCTGGCAAACTCATCCCACTTGGTAAAGAGACATGTTCTGAGATTTCTACGCTTCTTCAGTTGTGGCTCTGGGGCTGGAATAATGAATTATTTGATCTTTCTCTGTGACACCTGAAACAGCACAACTAACTTCATAAAGAAATTTATTATTAGTAGATTGTTAAAGGTTTTAATAAAAATAATATGTAATAGGAATAAATTTAAGAAAAGTAATACATTAGCTTCAGTATCAATAGGCATTATAAGAATAGTGGAAAAATAATAGGCTCCTTCTTAAGAAATAATAGCATGAGAGGTTCAGCTGGCGGGAGTTTCCCCCTCCCTTCAGTGCCTTGTTCCTAGAAAAGATCATAAATCTTTAGCAGGACATAAGGGAGGATGGTTGACAAAGGTGTGTTTAGACTTTGGCAGGTATTCGACTTGGCTCAGAGGACTATTACATCTCCTGACTTTCCTCTTCACTAGTCAGTGATAATGAAACCATGGTTTGAGGTTTTTGTTTCTTATTTGCGTTGATCAGAAAGTTTCTAGGCAAAGATTTCTTGTGGGCACTGCCCTATGTTAAAACATAAACTTTGTATCCTTGGTAAAAGTCTGAATGTTCTGGAAAGCATGCCAATTTTAAGGTGCTTCCTTGTGAGATCAGTATAAAAATACTAGCTTGACTTCAGTAAAGTTGCAGCAGAGTCAAAACCATCAAGGTGTCTCTGTCTGTCAATTCTTTTCCTAAACCATGTCTTCCTCTCCAAAGCCTTGTTCTCCTGCGGACGATGGGAGCCCAACTGGGCCGGTCCATGGCAATACCCTTTGCTTTATAAGTGTTCTTCGTATGTTCAATATACTGAGACTTAAACAGGAATCTGTCTTATCACCATTATTCCAGTCTCTGTCCCCCCATTTACACTACCTCTTTCAGGTAGACCCTGTTAGACTAGCCCACAGGACTGTCAGGTTACCTTCTCTTTTTTCTGCTCTTAAAGTCTCAATGTCCCAGGGAACCCAAGACCCTGCCAGCCAATTATATCAATAAGAATGTGAAGGTACATTTAGTCAGTTTGCCACTAACTGCTCTGTTCAAAGTCATAACCCTAAGAAATTTCAGACACAAGACAACAAGACCACTTTCTCATTCGGTATGATCCCCTTAATTCCACATCAGTTTGATCCTTCCCTACTTAGGAAGCCATCCAATTCAATAAACATTAAACATTCATTTCCTACTTGACATTTCCACAGAGGTAAACAGGAGTAAAGTGTGGGGTCTGGATTAAAGGATGAGGATAAAAGCTTGTTGGGTTTCACAAAAATGAATCAAGTTTGCACAAAATCAGATATACTGGACAGTGAGGAAAGTTCATTTACCCATTTCCATGAAAACCTCAAGATGCTCTCAGGCACTGATTGGATGGCAGGCAGGATGATGTCATGAAATAGGTGAAAGCCAGTAAGAGTTTCAGGAGCCAGTTATTGAAATGACCACTTGGACACCTTGCTTGAGAGAAAGGTTGAGCCGCCCTACATGCCTCAATATGGGCAGCTGAAAGCACAAAACCAGAGATGACAATTCCTGTCCCAAAGACATTTAGTTCAGGAAAAGTGTCACATATTTCTTTCAAGTGGTCACTAATAAAATCACGTGTCCTTGACATGTGAGTTTCCCATTATCACAGATTCCATTATTATTTGTTAAATGCACAGATATGTCCTCAGTCAGTGAATTACTTACTGTGAAAATGTTCCCTCACCAAGCCAACTCTTTGAAACAAAGCTTTTAATTGGGACCTTGCTTATATTTTTTAAAGAGTCCATCCATGATATCATGTCATTAAGCAGTTATATTGTTGTAGTCCTTCAGCAGAACTGAGACCTTTTCATACTGAACCACAAGCGGCAGGCTAAGAGAGGGAGACTGAGACAGACAGAGAGAGAACGTGCTGGAGTGACAGATTCAGAAATAGAGAACTTCAATGAGATATTGCAATTCAAATCACCAGGAAGTGGAAGAAGATGGAGGGACTTCTAATCTAAAAGATCATAGTTATCCAGGTAGATTGTCATTCAATACAATGATTAAAGTCCCAGCAGCTTCCAAGTTCTCAAGAACATAACTTACAAACTACGTTGGGGAAAATGTGTAATATTTTGAGAACAGAGTAGTTTTAAGCAAACATCATGATATTTTCAAGCAAATAGATGGAATAAGGGAAAATCATCCTGGGTGAAGTAAATAAATGTAGAAATACAAATATGGTATATATTCATTTATTAGGATGTCTCCTTAGAGTGGGGGTAAAAAGTTCCAATAGGGCATGCATTGTGACCAAACCATTCTTCCATTATGGGGACTGATGACAGTTAATTGAGTTGTTGGAACAGGACATCCTATGGAAATTTTCAAGCAAAAGATGCTGTTGTTACAAAATATGTTGCTCTGTGCCTTCAACTGATAGTTCTTTGCCATGTTCTTGCATCCACTGAGATGCTTCCTTCTTCATCCAGGAGACTACATTCAGAAAACCACAGTCTGATATTATGCAGAGAGAGACCTTAAATCACTCAGCCCTTAATGGCATTTCCCTAGGGAATTCTACCTCCCCTCAGAGCTCTAGAATCATGCAGGAGAGGAGGCAGGAAGAGTGTCATAAGTAGAGGCATTTGAGGACACAAGGATAACAATGCCCTGAGAATCAGGCTGCAGAGAAGATGATGCAGCTAGCCTTGATGAGACCTGATAAGCTAGGGTCAGGTATAAGGGTAAGGAGGCCCTCCCTTATAAGGGAAATAGAAAAAGGACATAGGGATAGAAGAAGGATGGTTGGTTGTACTGGAAGTAGAAGACGGAGGGGGCAGCAGAGGGGATACAAAATGAACAAATTGTAATAAATAAATAATAGGAAAAACTGTGATCAAGGTGATGATGTATAGAGTTCTTCAGGACTGATGGCTTCTTCTTGGGGATGGTGCTAGGGTGCAGCAATGATGAACTTAAAGTTTTCTTCAAAGGAGTTGGCACTGGAACTCTGTTCATACTCAAATGTGTATATGAAAAACACATTCTTCAATTGATGTATTTTAAAGAAAAAAATAATGTTAAACATGGGTAGAAATTTGAACATGGGAGCAATGGAAAAGAAGTATAATATATATTATATGAAATTCCCACATAGTAAAAATATGTTTACATCTTATACAATGACTATGAAAATGGAGAAAAGATTACACTGAACAAGCAGTCCTGGTACTAAAACCATGTTTAGAGGATTTGTCTGGAGCACCACTGAAGTACTCACAGCTGCTCTTGTGTCTTAATCATATAGTATGGAACCATTTCTCTGTCCTGAAGACCCAGGTATAACTGTAAACCCCAGGATCAGGAGGGTTCCTCACTGACCACTGTGTAGGACACAGCTTGCTTGAGAGAAGTGGTGAGCAGCCCTATATGCCTCAATGTGGGCAGCTGAAAGCACACAACCTAGAGATGACAGTTGCTGTCTAAGACTTTTAGTTCAGTAATAATGTCATAAATTTATTTCAAGAGGTCATTAATAAAATCACCTAGTATGACAGCAGAATAGAATTTTGACATCACAAAGCTTTTATAACATCACAATGGGGTTATGACCCCAATATGCTAGTATGACATCACATTGATATTAGGACATCAAGATAGAATTATGCCATCACAATGCTATATATTATCATAATGCTATTATGTCAACATATGATAACATTACAATAATAATATATCATAATGCAATTTTGACATCACAATGCTATCATGATATCACATTATTGTTATCATATCATAATTGTATTATTAGATCACAATGCTATGGCAACATCATTGTGATATGACATCACAATGCTATTTTAAATTCTCAATGGCATTATGACCTCAAAATACTATTATCTCATCACAATCATTTTATGATATCACAAGGGTATCATGATATCACAATGGTATTATGACATCACAATTGTATGACATCACAATGCTATGATGAGCTCCCAATGGTATTATGACATCACCATGGTATGATGACATAACAATATTGTCATGATATTTCAATGGTATTATGACATCCCAATACTATTGTGACATCACAATGCTATTATGACTCACTCATATATACATATAATATAGGATAAACCTACTAAAATCTGTACATCTAAATAAACTAATGAAGTGGGACGACTCTGACTAAAATGCTCAATCCCCACCCAGACAGGGAAAGAGGATGGATATCAGAGGTTGGAGAAAACAGGAAACACGTCAGGATTCTGCCACAGAGGATCTCTAAAAGGCTCTGCCCTGCAGACTATCAAAGCAGATGCTGAGACTTATGGCCAACTGTTAGGCAGCATGCAAGGAATCTTAGGAAAAAAGTGGGAAATAGTAATATCAGAAGAGGACAGGAACTCCACAAGGAGAACAACAGAACAAGAAAATTTGAACATAGGGAACTTCCCAGAGACTCATACTCCATCCAAGGACTATTCATGGAGATAACCTAGAACCCCTGCACAGATGTAGCCCATGGCAGTACAGTCTCCAAGTGGGTCCATAGTAATGGGAAGAGGGACTGTCTCTGACATGAACTGATTGGCCTGCTCTTTGATCACCTCCCCATGAGGGGTGGAGCAGCCTTACCAGGCCACAGAAGATGACAATGCAGCTACTCCTGATGAGATCTGTTATACTATTGGTTTATCTTCTATTAATGCTTGCTGTTAATTCTAAACAGCTGTATAACCAATTCACTACACAGAGACTGGGTTTATTTTTTTAACTTTGAACACAATGCTGTTCAATAGTTACTCCCTCCTAAAGCTTCAAGCTCTCATAGTTTCCTAACATTTAGATTTTACCCATTATGCTTGCTTTTTGTGAAGTCTTAGGTTTTGTTCATTCTCTCCAAGCTCTTCCAAGATCTTTCCTCCAGCTGTGCTTGCCAAGCTCTGCTCCCTTGCCCTCTCTCCTCCCACTCATTTCCTGCTCTCTGGCTCCTCTCATTCATCTCCTGCCCTCTGGCTCTTCCCATCATTTAACATTGTGGCTAGTTGCTTTGTTTGGCTTGTTTATACAAAGTTGAGAGAGGATGCTCAGAAAAAGTGTCACAATTCAATAACCAGTTTGAAACCAGAGAGTGGAGTGGTAGAAATAAGCATTTGAATGAACAAGGGTGAAGTGTATACATGTCAAACAAATATTATACCAACAATGGTATGACAACATTACAATGCTATGACGACATCACAATGCTATTACGACATCACATTGGTCATATGGCAACGCAATGCTATTATGACATAACAATACTATAATGTCATAATAACAATTCAATTATGACATTACAATACTATAATGTCATGACAATGGTATGACGTCAGAAAGGTATTATTTCACAGAGCTATTATGACATCACAGTGGTATTAAGACTTCACAATGCTATTATGGCATCACAATGTTATTATGACATAACAATGATATTATGATATCACAATAGTATGATACTGAAATGTTATTATGACATGATTGTGTTATAACAGCACAATGGCATTATGATCTCAAAATGCTATTATGAAGTCACAATGGTAATATGACATCTCAAAGCTATTAAAACATGAGTATGGTATGACATCCCAATGGTGTTATGACATCTCAGTGGAATTATGTCTTCAAAATGGTATGATATACAAGTGGTTTTAGGATTTTACAATGCTATAATGACATCACAATGGTATTTTGACATGACAAAAATATTACATATCAAGAGGATCCTGATAACACAATGATATGACATCACAATACTTTTATGACATCTCAATTAGATTATGATATCACAATTTTATTATGACATCTCATGTTATGTCTTCTTAATGGTTTCATGACATCTCAGTGCTATTATGACTTCACAAAGTACTAGGACATCTGCTATTATGTTTTCATATGGCATGATATCACAATAGAATTATAACATCACAATAATAATATAACATAACAATGCAATTATGACACCACAATGATATCCTGGCATCACATGAGTATTATCATTACACAACGGTATTATGACACCACAATGCTATTATAACATCATAGTGGTATGACATCAAAATGCTATAATGACATCACTTTCGTTGTCACCTCAATGCTACTAAGACATCACAATGTTATGAAATCACAATGGTTTTATGACTTCACAATGTTAGAGCATCCCAATGCCAATGTGACATCACAATTGTAATATGACATCACAATGCTATAATTACATCACAATGACATGACATCACAAAGCTATTATGATATCACAATGCTACTATGATATCACAATATGCTATTATAACATGATCGCGTATGACATCACAATGGAATTTTGACATATCACTGGCATTATGAGCTGAAAATGCTATTATGATATCACAATAGTATTTTGACATCAGAATGGTATTAAGACATCTCAATGCTAATATGACTTCATAAAGGTATGAGTTCACATTGGTATTAGGATATCACAATGATATGAAATCATAATGCTACTATGACTACACACTACAATTATGACATCACAAAACTATTATGACAGCACAAAGCTATTATCACATCACCATGCAATTATGACATCACAATGGCATAGCAACATGATTATGGTAAGACATCACAATAGAATTTTGACATCACAGTGATATTATGACATCACAATGCTATTCAAACATCAAAATGCTATTATGACAATACAATGCTGTTATGACTACACAATGCTATATGACATCACAATACTATGACATCATAATGTTATGACATCCAAGGCCATTATCACAGCCTTATTTTATGACTTAAAAAATTGTATTAAGAAATCACAATCATATAACATCTAAATGCTTTTATGACATCAAAATGACACAACCTAACAATGGTATTACAACATCACAATGCTATTATGACTTCACAATGCTAATATGACCTCACAATGGTATTATAAAATCAAAACGATATTATAACATCACTGTTATTATGACATCCCAATGTTATTATGATGATATCACAAAGCTATTATGATATTACAATGGTGTTATATCATCACAATGATATTATGACATGCCAATGCTATTATAACATTACAGTACTATCATGACATCACAATTTTATCATGACAGCACAATGCTAATATGTCAACACAATGGTGTTATGAGTTCACAATGATATGACATCACAATGCTATTATGACATCTCAATTGTTAGACATTTCAATGTTATTAATAAAACACAATGATATTTCATCACAAAGTTATTATGACATCACAATTCTATTTATGACTCCACAATGGACTAGATTCACAAAGTTATTAGGACATCACAATAATATGACATTGCAATGCTATTATGACATCACAATTATATTATGACATCACAATCGTATTATGACATAACAATACTATTATGACATCACAATGATGTGACTGCATCACAATGGTATGACATCACAAAGGTATTATTATTTAACAGTCATCAGGAAGCATTATTTTTTCCTTAGGCATCCAGAGCTCCAAAAACCAGCCTTCCTCATGTTACCCCTCATTTTTGATGTTCCTTGTTAGGGTGTTAACTGACCAATCCTTCAAACTGCTTGAAAGTGTTGTATGTGAGATTAATATTTACTACTAATTATCTTTAGGAAAGCTAGCTGTAAATAGTAAAAAAAATGTGTATAAACAAATCACCACACAGAGACTGGGTTTATTTAGTTAACCTAGAAAACAATGCTAGGCAATAATTACTCCCTCCTAAAATTCCAAGCCCCCATAGCTTCCTAACATTTAGATTATACCCATTATACTTGCTATTTATGAAATCTTAGTTCTTCATTCTCCATGTATTTCCTAGTTCCCCTCCCAGCACCACTCTCCTAGCTCTATCCTCACCCTCTTTTCCTCCCACTCATTTCCTGCACTCTGTCTTTTCCCCTCTTTTCTGTTCTCTGGCTCCTCCCTTTGCACATGTGGCTATTTTTTATTTTGGCTTGTTTATGAAATGCAATAATAATTGATTCCAAAAGTTGGGGGATAGAAATCAGCATTTGAATGAATGTGAGTAAGGTGTATACATTTCAAAAGAACAATATACCAACATTTTACCCTTTAAGTCCAACAAAATGCTCCTTTTCTTTCAATGCAATAATAATTATGAAATTATGAAAACTGTTAGGTAAAATCTACATGAGCAATGTCTAGTTCATGTGTATTTAGGAACTTAGGAGAAAGTGTCTGATTATCGTATCTATCTTGACAAGTTAAAAGTTCTATACCTAAATTAAATTGTATCCTTATTGGTATTACCTATATGAAAGGATTTCTTAACTTTTAAACAACTTAATCCTAAATGTGGCACTACAAGTATTTGGTCTTTAACCCATCAAAGACTTGAGAAGGAGTAACATTACTTACTTGAGTATATAGGAATTGCATGTTAGCAGCTTCCAAAAATAAATAAAATAAAAAATATCAGAAATAGTTTGCTGCCTGAACGGTCACCCACAACTCTTTATAAAGTTGGAGCATCATCTTCAGCTTTCTGGCTCAGAATATTTGACAGACATATAAGTGAAGCAGGAATTATTTAGGACTTGCTTACCCTGTCTTGGCAGTGTATTACATTGACTTGGCCTGCATTAGCTTGCCCATTTTTGAGAGAATTTGTCAGTAAAGAAGTGAGGATATTTTCTTTACCCAAGTGGCCATCTCCATATTGAAGTACTTTGATGCTCATTATCTTCTTTTAGGCAGACGGGCTGCCAGGGCTACCTGTCTCATTGTCAAAGAATCTTCAAAATAATAAAAATATATTTAACTGCCATAATCTGTTGGTCTCTGAAGTTTTTGAAGACTACCTATCTTAATAAAATAAATAGATCTGTCTATAAAATCTTATCTATCTGTTAAACCTAGGATATATACTCCTGTGATAAAAGACTAGTGTCTGACATGAATATGAGTTCAATAACTAGCAAATAACTTGCATTACTTAATACCCTAATCAGTTTTTAATAACAGTTTAAAAGTATTGGAAGTAACCATGAAATTGTTTCAATATACTAAAACTTACACCAATGTATAAAAAAATAGACCTATTTTGGCATCAATATGCACAATCCTATACCAGAGTTAAAATTAACCTTATTTGAGAATAGCAAATAAAATCCTAAGTTGAGTAGATTCAATAATCTATCTTTTTCCTGTTCCTATAAGATATCCCTGTATATTCCTTTTTTCTCTTTGAATAAGAACATTAATAATAAACATCTCCCAAAGACAATAACATTTTGTAGCCATAGCAAACAACTGAAAACATACCCACCCCTCTCTAAGGGAAATAATATGCTGTTCTCATGAATTTCTTCTAGCTGACATTTTGGACATATAGAAATCCTGTATAGGGCCAAATAAAAATGGGAAATTTTGTTTAATTAAGCAAGCAATAACATTTGTGGTTCAATCTTTGAGTGTTGAGAAATTTCAGGTTTAATAAATGTCTGTTATGGAATAGTTTAAAATGCTGGACCAATTAAAATTAGTAGCTTTCTTCAAAGTACTTTTGGGAACAGGCTTTGATGAGAAACAACAATTGAAGCAATTGAAGCAGGAACAAGCAGAATGCTGGAACAGGCAAGATGATGAAACAGATGTGTCAATGTCTAAGCACACTGAAGAATGATTCTGTTAGGTTGGATCCAAAATCTCTGGTGTCCGGTTCTTTTGTTCTTCAAGCATATAATTTCTCACAAACATTAAATAGGTCTAAAACTATGAAAGTAAAAGTTGTGACCCAAAAAAATTGTACCACAGAACTCCTACAGCTGATAAACACTTTAGGCACCTTAGCTGGATATAAAATTAACTAAAAAGTCAGTAGCCTTCATGTATAAAAAGGTCTAAATAGCTGAGAAAGAAATTAGAGAAACCAAAAATATAAAAAATATAAAAAATATAAAAAATTATATTATCTAACAAGGCCACACATCTTAAACCTGACCAGACATTTCCTCACTGGCTAATAAACATATAAATATATGAGCTTCAAGGGGATATTGCAATTCAAATCATCAGGAAGTCCAAGATGATACAGGAATTTTTTTCTCATTCAATACAATGTTTAATGAGCCAATTACTTCCATAGTATGAAGACCAGGACTGATAATCTCCTTTGGGGAAAATGTGGAACATTTCCATAATGGACTATTATTCATGTAAGAAAATGACATCATGATATTTTCAGGCAAATGGATGGAAATAGAAAAAATAATCCCAGGTGAACTAACTAAAATTCAGAAAAACAAATATGGTATGTAATCACTTATTAGGAGGTCTCCTAATAGTGGAGGATAAAGTTCCAATAGGCCATCTATTGTGACCAAACCAGTCTTTCACTAGGGGAATTGGGCGGTAGTTATTTGAGTTGTTGGCCAGGGCATCCTATGGAAATTGTCAATCAATCCAGGCTGTTGTTATTAAAATATGTTGCTCTCTGCCCTCAACTGATAGATCAGTATTATGTTGTTGGATCCGCAGAGATGCTTCCTTCAGCATTAAATGGGAATGCATAAAGAGATCCACAATCTGATATTATGCAGAGAGAGTTCTTAAAACACCCAGATTTAAATGGGATATCCCTATGAAATTATCAATCTCCTCAGGGCTCTGGGAAGCCTACAGGAGAGGAAGCATGAAGAGTGTCATAACTAGAGGGAATTAAGACACAAGGATGACAATGCCCTGAGAATCAGGTCACCCTGTAAAATTGTTGAAACCTGTTAAGCTAGTGTCAGATAGAAGGGGGAGGAGGACCTTCCCTAACAATGAACTAGAGAAGAGGCATTGGGATAGAAGAAGATGGGTGGTTGGAACTGGAAGGTGTAGAGTGAGGGGACAACAGAGGTGATACAAAGTAAACAAATCATAATAAGTAAATATATAAGGAAAACTGTGATCAAAGTGATGAAAAAAAAGCTCTTCAGAATTGATGGCATCTTCTTGGGGGTAGTGTCAGGGTGCAGCAAGGATGAACTCAGTGTTCTTTAAGGGACTAGGTACTGAGATTCTGATCATGTTCCAATGAGTATATGAACAACACCTACTAGAATTGATGTATTTTAAAGAAAAAAATAGTGTGACACATGGGTAAGAATTTGAACTTGGGAGCAATGGAAAAAAATCATTGTAAAGTATATTATATGAAATTCCCATGTAATCAATAAAAATTATATGTTGCCAACTATTACAATGACTTTTAACATGGAAAAAAGATTCTGAAAAAGGAGGGCAGAGTTCAACTCTGTAAGGCATGCTTTCCAGGATCTCATTATGTAGCAGAGAATGCTATCCATCAACTAGAGGTTACCCAGCTACTTAAGACCCCATGAGCTCATCTGGCTACATTTAAAGTGTTTGTTCTTGTCTTTTAGTCATATAACAAGGACACGTTTCTCTGAATTGAAGGCCCAGTTTTAACTATAAACCCCAGCACCAGGAGGGTTTGTCACTGACCACAGAGGAGGACACAGTTGCTGATCCAGCCTGGTCAGCCAAGGCAACCCTTCTCATAGAGGGTTGGAAAAATTAGTGTGGAACATCACCAGCTGTCAAATAATAATATATTGCATCTAAGTTCTACTTTTACACTCACCAAACTGTCTATGTTTCAGCCAAACCATTCCCAGAAATTGTCTGGTTTCCTTCTCTTTATCCTGTTCTTAAATACTCACTACCCCAGGGAACCCTAGACCCTGCTAGCCTATTATATTAATAAGAATGTGAAGGTACATTTAGTCAGTACGTAAGTAACTGCTCAGTTCAAAATCAAAACCTAGGAAATTTCAGGTCCAAGACCACGGTAGGAGACCACCTTGTTATTCCATACATTCCCCTTAATCCCACATCACTTTGAAGCTTTCCTACTTAGGAAGCTGTCTAGTTAAATAAACATTAAAGTTTCATTTCCTACCTGAGATTGTCATGGAGGTAAACAGGAGTAAAGGTGCAGTATCTGGATAAAAGGATGAGATGAAACATTGTTGAGTTTCATAAAAAAAATTCACATGTGCACAGGATCAGAGATACTGGATACTGAAGAAAGTTTGTTTACTTATCTCCATGGAAATCTCAAGTTTCTCTGAGGTTCTGATTGGCTGAGAGAGAGAATGATGTCATAAAACAGGTGAAAACCAATAAGAGATTCAGGAGGCAGTTATTAAAAAGACACCCTGCTTTAGAGAAAGGCTGAGCAGCTCTTCACGCCACAATCTGGGTAGCTGAAAGCACACAACCCAGAGGTGTCAGTTCCTGTGTCCCCAAGACTCTTAGTTCAGCAAAAGTGTCACATATTTCTTTCAAGTGGTCATAAATAAAATCATGATCCTTGACATGTGGGTTTTACATTATCACAGATTCCATAATTAATTGTTAAAAGCACAGATATGTCATCAGTTAGTGAATTCCTGTGAAAATGCTCCTTGAGCAAGGCAATTCTTTGAATAAAAAGTTTTTAATTGGGTCCTAGTTTATAATTTTACAGAGACTCTTCTTGATGTCACATCAGCAATCAGTCATCTTGTGGTAGTCCTTCAGCAGAAATGAGAGCTTTTCATAGTGAACCACAGGTAGCAGAGAGAACAAGACTGAGAGTAACCGAGAGAGAAAGCACTAGAGAGACAGATTCAGCAATAGAGACCAAGACAATCAGAAACAAAGATATAAAGTGAGAGAGACCTAGAGACAGAGGCTCCATTCACTTTTGTCAATATCATTGGCATATCAACCTCAAAGCACACTTATAACTCCAATAAGAATTATATTATCCAACAAGTCCATACCTCCAAACACTACCCAGACATTTCCTCCCTAGAGACTAAACATGTAAATAGATGAACTTCAAGGGGACATTGCAATTCAAATCAGCAGGAAGTGGAAAAAAATGGAGGGACTTCTAAGTTAAAAGAACATAGATATATTTTGTCATTCAATACAATGATCATTCAATACAATGATTAAAGTCCCAGTAACTTCCAAGCACAAAAGAATAGGACTGACAATCTAATTTTGGAAAAGTGTGGACTATTTCCATAAACCAGTATTATTAAGCTAAGAAAATGACATCATGAAAACTTTGAGGCAAACTGATGGAACCAGAAAAATCATCCTGGGTGAAGTAACTAAAATGCAGAAAGACAAATATTGTATGTATTCTTTGATTAGAAGATCTCCTAATAGTGGTAGATAAAGTTACAAAAAAGGCAATCTATTTTGATCAAACCACTCTTGGACTAGGGTAATTGCGTGGTAGTAAATTGGGTTGTTGGGACAGGGCATCCTATGGAAATTTTCAAAAAACCCAGGCTGTTGCTTTTAAAATATGTTGCTGCCTGCCCTCAATGAATAGATGAGTGCCATGTTCTTTTATTCACACAAATGGGATCAAATGAGATTAAATATACAGACCCACAGTCCAATATTATGCAGAGAAAGACCATAAAACAAACAGCACTGAATGGGATTTCCCTATGAAATTCTCCCTCAGAGCTCTGGGTAGCCTGCAGCATAGGAGGCAGGGAGAATGTCATAAGTACAGTGAATTTAAGACATGTAGAGAAAAATGCTGTGATATTCAGGCCACAGAGGAAGATGACACAGCCAGGCTTGATGAGACCTGATAAGCTCAGTTCAGATAGAAGGGGTAGGAGGGCCTCCCCTATTAGGCAACTAGAGAAACACATAGGGGTAGATGAAGGAGGATGGGTGGGACTGGAAGGAGAAGGGGAGTGGGTAGCAGAGGGAACACAAAGTGAACAAATCATAATAAATAAATATATAAGAAAAACTGTGATCAAGTTGCTGAAGTATAGAGCTCTTCAGGACTGATGATGCTTCTTCTTGGGGGGTGGTGTCAGGGTACAGGATGGATGAACTCAGTTTTCCTTCAGGGATGTGGCACTGAGACTCTGATCATATTCCAATGAATAGACAAATAACACATACTTTGATTGTTGTATTTCAAAATAAAAAAATTAATTTGACACATGGGTAGCAATTTGAACCTGAGAGCAATGGAAAAGGAGTGTAATGAATATTGTATTAAATTCCCACATAATCAAAAGAATAATATGTTGATAAATTTTTTTGAATTTTATTTTATTTTTCTTATCAGTTACATTTTATTAACTCTGTACCCCGGCTATATCCGCTCCCTAATTCCCTCCCAGTCCCTCCCTCCCTCCCTCCCTCATCTCCTCCCTGCCCCTTTTCAAGTCCACTGATAAGGGAGAACCTCCTCCCCATTCATCTGATCCTGTTTTATCAGGTATCTTCAGGACTGGCTGCAAAGCCCTCCTCTGTGGCCTAACAGGACTGCTCCTCCCTTCAGGGGTGGGGAGGCCAAAGAGCCAGTCATTGAGTTCCTGTCAGAAACAATCCTTGTTACCCTCACTTTGCGAAACCAATTGGTTACTGAGCAGAGGTTCTAGGTTATATCCATACATGGTCCTTGGTTGAATGTCAGTATCAGAAAAAACCCTGTGCCCAGATATATTTGGTCCTTGTGGAGCTCCTATCCTTTCCCCATCAGACTAACTTCCCTTCATTCTTATGATTCCCTGTACTCTGCCAAAGGTTTGGTCATGAGTCTTTGCTTTGAAAACACTGCTAGTTAGAGTCTTTCAGATGCACTCAGTAGACTCCTGTCTTACGTTCAATGCACATCCCATCAGTCTTTCTAAACGAGGATTGAACATCTTATCCAATGTCTGCTCTCTTCTTTATTATCTTTTTTAGGTGTATAGATTTCATTATGTTTATCATATCTTATAGGACTATATAAGTGAGTATATGCCATGATTGTCTTTCTCCTTCTGGGATATTTCAAGCAGAATGATCTTTTCTAGATCCCACCATTTGCCTGCACATTTCATGATTTCCTCCTTTTTGATTGCTGAGTAGTATTCCACTGTGTAAAAATACCACAATTTCTGTACCCATTCCTCCATTGATGGACATCTGAGTTGTTTACAGGTTGTGGCTATTACAAATAATGCTGCTATAAACATGGTTGCGCAAGTATCCCTATTATGTACTTGAGCAAACTTTAGGTATATACCTAGCAGTGGTACAGCTGGGTCTTGAGGAAGCACTATTCCTAATTGTCTTAGAAAGCACCAGATAGCTTTCCAGAGTGGTTGTACCAGTTTACATTCCCACCAGCAGTGAAGGAGGGCTCCTCTTTCTCCACAACCTCTCCAGCATGTGTTGTCACTTGAGTTTTTCATCTTGGCCATTCTGATTGGTTTAAGGTGATTTCTCAGGGTCGTTTTGATTTGCATTTCTCTGATGGCTAATGAGGATGAGCATTTCTTTAAGTGTTTCCCTGCCATTCGATATTCCTCTGTGGAGAATTCTCTGTTTAGCTCTGTTCCCCTATTTTTTAATTGGATTACTTGGTTTGCTGCTTTTCAGCTTCTTTAGTTCTTTTTATATACTGAATACTAACCCTCTGTCAGATAAAGGGTTGGTGAAGAAGATTCTTTCCCAATCTGTAGGCAGTCGTTTTGATTTAATGATGGTGTTCTGTGCTTTACAGAAGCTTTTCAGTTTCATAAAGTCCCATTTATTGATTGTTGCTCTTAGAGCCTGTGTTGTTGGTGTTCTGTTTAGGAAGTTGTCTCCCCTGCCAATGAGTTCTAGGCTGTTCCCCACTTTTTCTTCTAACAGATTGACAGTATCTGGTTTTATGTTGACGTCCTTGATCCACTTTGACTTTAGTTTTGTGCAGGGTGATAAATATAGGTCTATTTTATTTTTTTCTGCATGTAGACATCCAGTTGGAGCAGCACCATTTGTTGAAGATGCTGTCTTTTTTCTATTAAATGGTTTTGGCTTCTTTGTCAAAAATCGAGTATTCATAGTGTGTGGGTTTATTTCTGGGTCTTCTATGCAGTTCCATTGATCCTCCTTTCTGTTTTTATGCTAACACCAGGCAGTTTTTATTACTAATGCTCTGTAGTACAACTTGAGATCGGGAATGGAGATACCTCCTGATGATCTGTTGTTGTACAGGATCATTTTGGAGATTCTGGAGTTTTTGTTTCTCCATATGAAGCTGAGAATTTTTTTCAAGGTCTGTTAAGAATTGAGTTGGTATTTTGATGGGGATTGCATTGAATCTGTAGATTGCTTTTGGAAGGATGGCCATTTTCACAAAGTTAATCCTACTAATCCATGAGCACGGGAGATCATTCCATCTTCTGATATCTTCTTCAATTTCTTTCTTCAGAGACTTGAAGTTTTTCTCAAACAGGTCTTTCACTTGCTTGGTTAGTGTCACCCCCAGGTACTTTATGTTATTAATGGCTATTGTTAAGGGTGTTGTTTCCCTAATTTCTTTCTCAGCCCTTTTGTCTTTGGTAAACAGTAGGGCTTCTGATTTTTTTTAGTTGATTTTGTATCCTGCCACTTTGCTGAAGGTGTTCATCAGCTGGAGGAGTTCTCTGGTTGAATTTTTGGGGTCACTCATATATACTATCATATCATTTGCAAATAGTGATACTTTGACATTTTCCTTTCAGATTTGTATCCCCTTGATCTCCTTTAGTTGTCTTATTGCTCTGGCTAGGTCTTCAAGTTCTATGTTGAAGAGGTATGGAGAGAGTGGGCAGCCTTGTCCCTGATTTCAGTGGGATTGATTTAAGTTTCTCTCCATTGAGTGTGATGTTGGCTATAGGCTTGCTGTATATTGTCTTTAGTATGTTTAGATATGTGCCTTGTATTCCTGATCTCTCCAAGACTTTAAACATGAATGGGTGTTTGATTTTTCACCATGTAAGGAGATGATCATGTGGTTTTTCTCCTTCAGTTTGTTTATGTGGTGGATTACATTGATAGATTTCCATATGTTGAACCACCCTTGCATGCTTGGGATGAAGCCTACTTGGTCATGGTGGATGATATCTTTGATGTGTTCTTGGGTTCATTTTGCAAGTATTGTATTGAGTATTTTTGCATCAATGTTCACAAGAGAGATAGGTCTGAAGTTCTCTTTTTTGGTTGGGTCTTTGTGTGGTTTAGGTATCAGGGTGACTGTCGCTTCATAGAATGAGTTTGGTAATGTACCTTCTGTTTCTATTTTGTGGAATAGTTTGAGAAGAATTGGTGTTAGCACTTCTTTGAAGGTCTGGTAGAATTCTGGGCTGAAACCATCTGGCTTAGGGATTTTTTTGGAGGGGAGACTGTGAATGACTGCTTCAATTTTTTGGGGGGATATGGGGTTATTCAGTCTTTCTACCTGATCTTGACTTAATGTTGGAAGATGGAATCTATCAAGAAAATTGTCCGATTCACTTAGGTTTTCAAAATTTGTGGCATATAGGCTTTTGTAGTATGATTGTATTTCCTCAGTGTTTGTAGTTATGTCTCCTATTTCATCTCTGATTTTGTTGATTTGGATTGATTCTCTCTGCTTTTTGTTTGGCTAACGGTTTGTCTATCTTTTAATTTTCTCAAAGAACCAGCTTTTTTTTTTCATTGATTCTTTGAATAGTTTTATTTGTTTCTAATTGATTGATTTCAGCCCTGAGTTTGTTTATTTCCAGCCGTCTGCTCCTCTTGTGTGTATCTGCTTCTTTTTTTTTTTTCTAGGGTTTTCAGTTTGGCCATAAAGTAATTTGTATGTGATGTTATGAATTTCTTCGTGCAGGCACTTAGTGCTATAAATTATCCCCTGAGCACTGCTTTCAATGTGTCCCATAAATTTGGGTATGTTGGACCTCCATTTTTATTGAATTCTAGGAAGTCTTTAATTTCTTTCTTTATTTCTTCCTTGACACAGCTGTCATTGAGTAACAAGTTGTTCAGTTTCCATGTGTGTGTAGGCTGTTTTTTGTTTCTGTTGTTTTGAGGTCCAGCTTTAGTCCATGGTTGTCAGATAGAATACAAGGAATTATTTCAATCTTTTTGTATCTTTTGAGGCTTGCTTTATGATCAACTATATGGTCTATTTTAGAGAAGGTTCCATGCGGTGATGAAAAGAAGGTATACTCTTTTGAGTTTGGATGAAAAGATCTGTAGACTTCTATTAGGTCCATTTGATTTAGGGTCTTTGTAAGTGTATTTATTTCCCAATTTGTTTTCTGTAGTTGATCTGTCCCTTGGTGAGAGTGGAGTGTTGAAGTCTACCACTATTAGGGTATTAGGATCAATGTGTGATTTAAGCTTTAATATTGTTTCATTTACGAATGTAGGTGCTTTGTATTTGGGGCATAGATATTCAAAATTGTGATGTCCTCTTGGTGGATTTTTCCTTTGATGAGAATCTAGTGGCCCTCATCTTTTTTGATTAACTTGGGTTGAAAGTCTATTTTATTAGGTATTAGTATGGCTACTCCGCTTGTTTTCTGGAACCATTTGCTTGAAAAACATTTTCCAGCCCTTTACTCTGAGATAGTGTTTATCTTTGTTGCATAGGTGTGTTTCTTGGATGCAACAGAATGATGGATCCTGTTTCCACAACCATTCTGTTAGTCTGTGTATTTTTATTGGGGAGTTGAGTCCCTTGATGTTGATAGAATCTAGTGACCAACAATTGATACTTACTTTCGATTTGGCGTTGGTGGTGTCACTGAGTTTCATTGCTTGTATTCTTTTGGGTTTTTTTTGTTGTGTAGTTATCTATTTCCTCTGTTTCCTTAGATGTATTTGTTTTCTTTCATTTGGAGTTTCCCTTCTAGTAACTTCTGTAGAGCTGGGTTACTATGTAGATATTGTTTAAATTTGTTTTTTTTTTTTTTTTTTTTTTGGAATATTTTGAAATCTCCGTTTATGTTGATTGAAAGTTTTGCTGGATATAGTAGTCTGGATTGGAGTTGGTGGTCCCTTAAGGACTATATGATTTCTGTCCAGGCCCTTCTGGCTTTCATAGTTTCTGTTGAGAAATCTGGTGTGATTCTGATAGGTCTACCTTCATATGTTACTTGGCCTTTTTCCCTTGCTGTTTTTAGAAGTTTTTCTTTGTTCTGTAGGTTCAGTGTTTTTACTATGATGTGATGTGGAGAATTTCTTTTCTGGTCTAGTCTACTTGGTGTTCTGTAGGCCTCTTGTATGTTTATGGCCAACTTCTTCTTAAATCGGTAAAGTTTTCTTCTATAATTTTCTTGAAAATGTTTCCGGGCCTTTGAGCCTGATGTCTTCTTTTTCTTCTACTCCTATTATTCTTAGGTTTTTGTCTTTTCATGGTATCCTTGATTTCTTGGATGTTTTGTGTTTGGAACTTTTATGATTTTATTTTTTCTTTGAGAGATGTGTCAATTTTCGCAAGTATATCTTCGGCTCCTGAGATTCTTTCTTCCATCTCTTGTATTCTGTTGGTGATGCTTATCTTTGTAGTTCCTGACCTTTTCTCTATGTTCTCCAGCTCCTGGTTTTTCTCTATTTGTGTTTTCTTTATTGATTCTAATTCTGTTTTCATGTCTTGCACTTTTTCCTTCATATGTTTGAATGTGGAGTCCTGCTTTTCAATGACAGCTTCTATTTTTTATCCGTTTCCTCTAATTGTGTCTTTACTTCTTTGGGTATAATTGCCTGTATTTTTATGAGAGCTTGTTTACTTCTTCTTTATTTGCCTTCATTTGTGTGGACATTTCTTTGAGAGCTTTGTGCATTTCTTCTTTGTTTGCCTCAATTTTCGTGGTCATTTCTCTGAGAGCACGATTTGTTTCCTCTTGGTTAGTCTCGATTTCTTTGGCCATTTCTCTGAGGGCTTTGCTCATTTCATCTTTATGGGCCTCTAATAGCTGGTGCAACAGTTTTGTGGTCATTTTCTTGTATATCTAGTGAATTGAAGCGTCCATTGTTTTGTGGGTTTGCTGGTGAGGTCATTATGTCCTGATTTTTGTTGGGAGTGTTCTTACTTCTGTCTCTAGCCATCTGGTTATTTATAATCCTCACTGTTCATTCCTCAAGATTGTAGTTAAGTTGAGTGTTCTCAATCTTAGATCCTGGGCCCAGATCTCTGCCAGAAGCAGTCTGGCTGTAGAACCTATTTGCTTATCCCGAGAGAGTACCAGGTAGTGTTGAGTGTCCTCAGTTCCAGAGCTTGGGTGTCTTTTCTAGGGGCCGCTGGTTGAGCTGGAGAGAGGGTGCTGTGTCCTTGGCAGGCTGCCTCTCTGTCCTTCCCCTCTGACCTTTCCCTCTGCTTGGGCAAGCTTACAGAGGTGCTCTCAGGGGACAGCCAGAAGGGGTTGTGTCTTCTTGGTCCGATCCTGAGCTGGGGTTTCTCTGCCAGGGGTTGGGGGGTGCCGGTGATAGAACTTGCTGCTAGACCTTATTGCACTGGACTCAGGAGAATCTCAGGACGTGTAGAATGACCACAGTCCCAGATCCCGTGCTGTAGTTTGTTTTCTAGGAGCAGCCAGCAGCACTGGAGTTCCAGCATTGTGAAGCAGCTGTGTGCCTCTTTATCCTTCTGCTCCGCTGTGGCAGGGTTATGGCAGCATTTGGGGGAGTGCCCGAAAGGATTGGGTTTTCTCAGCCCTGATCTCGGGTTGGGGTACAGACAATGTGGTCTGTGGCAGATTCTACTGGCTGCCTCCTGCCCAAGAGGGAGAAGGGATTTTGAGCTGGGCGTGCAGCTACTCTCCCCATGCAGCGGGAGCTCAGTTGTGATGGTGGCGGGTACCTGCAGTCTGAGAGACCTTCCAGGGAAAGACTGGGTGACCAGTGATCAGACTCGCAACTTTGCTTCCCCGTGGGGTTTTCTTGCGACTCGGACTCCCAGTCTCAGGCACCCTTGTGCCCACCAATCAGCCTGGGAAAGTCATCAGGCTTGTGGCACCAGCCTAGAGACCCAAAGCCGTGTTACCCGAGATTTCTTTTGGGTTCTGGCTGGGCAGCCGAGAGTGGACCCTACTGAATCCCATGCTGTGGGAGCCTCCCCTCACCTGGGAAACACAATCACTGCAGTTTTAGGGCCCAGAGTTCAGTCTCCTGGTCGATGCACGGAGTGTGTTGTCCCGCTTCTTTCTCAGACACAGTGTTCTCCTGACACCGCCATCTTGGCCCCCCTGTTGACAACTTTTATAATGACTTTTAACATGGAGAAAAGATTCTGCTAATGAAGGGCAGAGTTTGATTTTGTAAGGCATGCTTTCTGGAACTCATTATTGACCAGAGAATCCTAGCCATTAACTACTGATTTCCCTGGGACCTCAGACCCCTTGAGCTCAGGTGGTATTTTTGATCAAGATGTCCTGTCACTAACACTACATTTAGAGGGTTTATCTGGAGGACCACAGCAAGAAACACAACTGCTCTTGTGTTCTAGGTATATAACAGCTACCCATTTCTCTGTCCTGAAGGACCAGTTTTAATCATAAACACCAGGACCATGGTGGTTCCTCATTGACTACTAAGTAGGACACACCTGCTGATCCAGTCAGGTCATCCAAGGCAACCCTGCTCATAGAGGGTTGGCAAAACTAGTGTGGAGAAGCAGCAGATGTCAAAGAGTTTATTGCCCCTTAGTTCTCCTCTTACACTTGCCTATTTTTCTCTGTTTCAGCCAAATAGTCCCAGGATTTGTCTGATTTTCTTCTCTTTTCACTTCTCTTAAAAGATCAATATCCAAGGGAACACTGCCAGCCTATTATATCAAGTTATTTCAATAAGAGTGTGAAGTTACATTTATTGAGTACAAGAGTAACTGCTCATTTAAAAGTCACTACCTAAGAAATTTCAGATCCAAGACCACAGTAGGAGACCACCTTCTCATTCAGTACATTCCCCTTAGTCCCACATCACTTTGAAGCTTCCCCACTTAGGAAGATGTCCAATTAAATAAAGTAAAATTAAAGTTTCATTTCCTACCTGAAATTGTCACAGAGGCAAACGGGAGTAAAGGTGTAGGATCTGGATAAAGAGATGAGGTAAATGCTTGTTGGCTTTCACAAGTAAAATTCACGTGTGCACAGGATCAGAGATTCTGGACACTGAGGAAAGTTTCTTTACTCCTCTCCATGGAAACCTCAAGATTTTTCTCAGTTTTTGATTGTCTGAGAGAGAGAATTGCCATGGACTGACAGTAATAGACCACACCAAGTAGTGTTTTGAATCTGCTGTACTTTACTGAAGTCAAGCCAACACTTATATAGTGATTACATAAAGAAGCACCTTGAGGCTGACATACTTCCCAGAACATTCAGACTTTTACCAACAATACAAAGTTTACATCTTAACTGAAAGGGCAACCTAATATAAAGCAGTGTCTACAAAATAGCTTGAACAAAAAGCTTTTAATCAGAGCAAACATAGAGCATAAAATTTCAAATTTGTGGTGTTTATGCAGTTTACTGCTACCAATTAGTGTGTGGGGCTGTTAAACTTGTGGTTTATTTACATAGTTTATTGTTATTAGCTAGGGGCTGTTAATAGTCCTCTGAACTAAGTTGGTTAAAGATTTACAATTATCCCTAGAGATAAGCACAAGGAGGAATCCCTCTTGTTTGTCTTGCTAAGGATTTACAATCCTTCCTTAGAGCTAAGGTACCAAGGGGATACGCTCGAGCCAGTCTGTCCATAAAATTCATAGTATAATATAAATCCTTCTGACCTCCTAAGTTTGCCTATCTTCTTTCTGCCTCATCATAAACACCTGTTTTTGGTAATGGTTTTGTAGTAGTTTTACTACAGTGAGAATATCCAGAGCATTTATCCTAACAGATCCTGATTAAATATTTTTTTAGAAAGCCCTAAAACTCTTGTCCCTTTTTTTAACTACAATGTTTGTTTTCTCTGCAAGCAATTCCTGATGCTGAATCTAATTTTATTACCTCTCCTAAAATTTTATTTTCTTTCTACTCTTATTTGCTAAAGCTTTTAGTAATAAATCAGAAATGTGTTTCCTTGAATAGTTAATGTAGGAAACATATCTCCCATCTTGCAGCATAATTTTACACAGCACATTTTCATGCTCACACAGACAACTCTGGAGTTAGTGTGGCAGAGAATGATGTCATGAAACAGTCGAAAGCCAGTAAAAGTTCAAGAGCTGGTTATTAAAAAAAGAGCCTTCTGAAGAGAAAGGCTGAGAAGTCCAACATGCCTCAATCTGGGCAACTAAAAGCACACATACCAGAGATGACAGTTCCTGTGTCCAAGACTCTTAGATAAGGAAAAGTGTCATGTATTTCTTTCAATTGTTCCTTAATAAGGTTATGTGATATTCACATTATCACAGATGCTGTTATCATTTGTTAAATGCACAGTTATGTCCTCAGTCAGTGAAGCACTTACTGAGAAAACACTCCCTGACCAAGGCAAATCTTTAAACAAAAAGCGTTTAATTAGGACCTTGTTTATATTTTTACAGAGATGATCCAGGATGACATGTCAGCAAGCAGTCATCTTGTTGTAGCCCTTCAACAGAACTGAGAGCTTTTCACAATCAGCAGGCAGAAAGAGAGAGAAAGAGCTAGAAAAAAACAGATTCAGAAATAGAGAGACCAAAACCTACAGAAGCAAATATATAAAGGGGCAGAGACTGAGAGACAGAGACTTGATTCTGTCAGTTAACTTTCATTGGCATATCAACCTCAAAGCACACCTTCTTAGAATATAACTCTAATAGATAATTATATTATCTAACAGAGCCATACCTCTTAACTGTTCCTAGATATTTCCTTACTGAAGACTCCACATGTAAACAGATGAGCTTCAAGAGGACAGTGCAATTCAAATCACCAGGAACTGGAAGAAGATGGAAGGACTTCTAGGCTAAAAGAAAACAATTATGCTGATATTGTCATTCACTACAATGATGAAAGTTCCAGAGACTTCCAAGGACTAAATAACAGGACTGAAAATGTCCTTTGGAGAAAATGTGGAATATTTTCATAATGGAGTATTATTCAGCTTTTAAGAAAATGATATCATGATATTTTCAGGCAAATGGATGGAACCAGGAAAAATCATCATGGATGAAGTAACTAAAATGCCAGAAGAAAATTATGGTATGTAATCACTTATTAGGTGGTTTCCTAATAGTGGGGGACAAAATACCAATAGGCCATCTATTGTGAAAAAGCAGTCTTCTACTACTAGGATTGGGTGGCAGTTAATTGAGTTGTTGGACCAGGGCATCCTAAGTAAATTCAATATATCCAGGCTGTTGTTATTAAAATATGCTCCTCTCTGCCCTCAACTGACAGACCAGTGCCATGATCTTATATCCACAGATTCGCTTCCTTCTGCAGCAAATAAGATTGCATATAGAGACCCACAGATATTATACAGAGAGAAACCTTCAAACACCCAGGTCTAAATGGGATTTTCCTATGAAATTCTCCCTTCCCTCAAAGTTCTGGGAAGCCTGAAGGAGAGGAGGCAGGAAGAGTGTCATAAGTAGAGGGAATTGAGGACATAAGGAAAAAAATGCCCTGAGAATCAGGCCACTAGGAAGATAATATAGAGAGCCTTGATGAGACCTGATAAGCGAGAGATAGATAGAAGGGTGAGGAGGACATCCTCTATCAGGGAACTAGAGAATAGGAATAGGGGTAGAAGAAGGAGAGTGGGTTGGACTGGAATGAGAAGAGAAAGTAGACTGCAGAGGGCATACACAATGAACAAATCTTAATAAATAAATACATAAAAACTGTGATCAAGGTGATGTATTGGAGGGGCGAGGCAAGATGGAGGCGATCACATCATTTCTCAAAGACAGAAGATTTGTAACTGAAACTTTTGAATGAAGAGGTAACTGAAGCCTGGAAATCGACTTTGTCACTTCTTGATGTAGGAGGAACAGTAGGGGAGTGGAGAACTCTTGATTCAGGTCAGACACAGACTTCTTGTGAATGGAAAAAGGAACTTTCCTTCCTCAGGCCTCCCTCAGCCCAGAAGTAGCAGAGCCACAGTGCCAGTGACACAGATCTTTCTGCCTGAGAACTGAGACAGCAGAGGTGGGAACAATAGCACCGCACCCTCAGCAGTCAGCCTAACTGGATTGCTTAATCCCAGATCCTAGATAAAAGCCTGCCTGGTTCCCACTCCCAAGAGTGGCCAGCTGCATTGACTCCACACAGTCTGACTGTACTATATGATTCTTCTTAGTCCCTCAGTGGGGGACAGAGGGTAGTGTGATGTGCTGTATGGTGCTCCTGTAAAAACACCCTGGTGTACCAAGTGCTGAGCGAGGAAACATGCTCCACAGGATTTCCTGGCAGGCAACTAGACACCCCAGTTCTGCACCTGCAGCTGGACTCCTGGGTACAGGGATACAACACCATTGAGCACACGTTTGGCTCAGAGAACAGGAGGATAACCTGTGCTTTATGATTTGACCTGCTAGAAGGTGAATGTACCCCCTAGTGCTAGAAGAGCTCCAGATCCAGGGTGCTTCTAAGCTAGCAGCCACACATCAGAAAACTCCCATTCACACATTCACTGTGGGTAACAGAGGGTATCCTGAGACACAGAGACTGTGGCTCTTTGGCACCACCAGTGGTATTTAGGCAAATATTTCCTGGAGCTCAGTTAGAGACAATTCCAGTAGCCTGAAGGCCACTGACATACCCAGGAAATTTGCACACAGATCAAAACAGCACATGCGATAACTTCAGCTCCTGTGAAACATTTGGTGACCTCAAGGTACCGTTCCTTCACACTGAAGGCATTTACATGCTCTAACACCCTCTCCTTCAAGGCAAATTTCTATGCACACACACACACACACACACATACACACTTGACTGCATCTGTCCTTCTGAGCCCAAGGACTTCCCTCCCACAGCTAAAGCACCAATGCATAGGCTGAAATATTTGGACCACTCTAATTTCCCTGAAGAATTCTCCAGACACCAGAGAAAGATGTTAACAATCTGAACTGCAGAATCCAAGAAAAAAACAGTGAAGGTCAGAGATAAAGAAATGCCTAGAGGTTGGTGAAAGAACACACCCAACAAAAATCAGGAAATTTCATGGCCTCATAGCAACCCCCCAAATCAATGGATACCCCAATTCTTCAGAAACACAGGAAAATGACCAAAAAGATATGCTTATCCAGTTATTAGAGTCACATAAAAAGGAAATAAACAAATCTCTCAGAGAAATAGCTATACAAATAGAAGGACAAGTAGAGGCAAAATTAGTGGCATATAGAGAAGAAACAAACAAAAAAATATAGGCCATCATACAGAGAAAGGAAGCCACATTCAAACAGATGAAAGAAATGGTACAAGACATAAAAATAAAATCAATAAAAAAACACAAACAGAGAAAACCCTGGAGCTGAAGAACCTAGAGAAAAGATCAGGAACCACAAAAGCATCATGAACAGAATACAAGAGATCAAAGAATCTCTGGAGCTGAAGATACATTTTCACAAATTGATAATTTTCTCAAAGAAAAAGCAAAATAATAAAGTCCCAAATACAAAACATCCAAGAAATCAAAGACACCATGAACAGGCAAAATCTAAGAATAATCAGAATCAATGAAAAAGAATACTCCAATCTCCAAGGTCCAGAAAATATCTTCAGGAAAATCATAGAAGAAAATTTCCCCAACTTAAAGAAAGAGATATCCATAAACATACAAGAGGACTACAGAACACCAAATAGGCTAGATAAGAAAAGAAAATTCTCATGTCATATCATTGTCAAACATTAAATATAGAGAGCAAAGAAAAGATATTAAAAGCAGCAAGAGAAAAAGGCCATGTAACATATAAAGGTAGACCTATCAGAATCACACCGGACTTCTCATCAGTAACTATGAAAGCCAGAAGGTCCTGGGCAGAGGTCATGCAGGCTTTAATGGACTACAGATGCCATCCCAGACTACTATGGCCAGCAAAGCTTTCTATCAACATAGATTTAGAAAACAAAATATTCCATGATAAAACTAAATTTAAGCAATTTCTACACATCATACCAGCCCTATAGAGGATACTAGAAGGAAAATTCCAATCCAATGAAAAATAAAAAACTATACCAGAGAAAACATAGGTTACAAATGATGTCCCTACCAAACACACACACACACACAAACACACACACACACACACACACACAAAGCAAGTGATGAATCACAGTAAGACCAACACCACCACCATAAAAGTAATTAATATTCACTGGATATTATTATCTATCCACATCAATGGAATCAAATCTTAATAAAAAGACACAGACAAACAAAATGGTTGCAAAAAACAGGATCCACTATTCTGCTGCATCCAAGAAACACACCTCTCTGTAACAAATATAAACACTATCTCAGAGAGAAGGGCTGGAAAAAATGTTTTCCAAGCAAATGGAACCAGAAAACAAGCTGGAGCATTTCTATTATCTGTTAAGATAGACTTTCAACCAAAATAAATCACAAAAGATGAGGAGGGGCATGACATCCTCATCACAGAAAAAATCCACCAAGAGGACATTACAATTCTGAACATCTATGACCCAAATACAAAAGCACCTGCATTTGTAAAGGAAACGTTATTAAAGCTTAAATCACACATGGATCCCAACACCTTAATAGTGGGAGATTTTAACACCCCACTCTCACCAAAGCACAGATCATCTAAACAGAAGCCAAACAGGGAAATAAAGGCACTTACAGAGTTCCAAATTCAACTGTATCTAATAGATGTCTACAGAACTTTTCACACAAACTCAAAAGAGTATACCTTCTTTTCAGCACTGCATGGAACCTTCTCCAAAATAGACCATATAGTTGGTCACAAAGCAAACCTCAATAGATACGAGAAGATTGAAATAATCCCCTGTATTCTCTCTGACCACCATGGTCTAAAGCTGGACCTCAACAACAATAGAAATAACATAAATACACACACATGGAACCAGAACAATTTGCTACTCAGTGCCAGCTGGGTTAAGGAAGAAATAAAGAAAAAAATTAAAGAATACCTAGAATTCAATTAAAATGAAGATACACCATACCTAAATTTATGGAACACAATGAAAGCAGTGCTCAGAGGAAAATCCATAGCACTACAAAAGAAATTTGTAACATCACATAGAAGCAACTTAATGGCCCAACTGGAAGCATTGGAAAAAAAAAAAAAAAAAAAGAAGCAGATATATCCAAAAGGAACAGACAACAGGAAAT
Organism: Meriones unguiculatus; assembly: GCF_030254825.1. NCBI lineage: Eukaryota > Metazoa > Chordata > Mammalia > Rodentia > Muridae > Meriones > Meriones unguiculatus. Next base: position 26,486,251 of record NW_026843710.1, on the reverse strand, counting down.
AATCAAACTCAGGGCTGAAGTCAATCAATTAGAAAAAAATAACACTATTCAAAGAATCAATGAAACAATGAGCTGTTTCTTTAAGAAAATCAACAAGATAGACAAACCCTTAACCAAACTAACTAAAAGGCAGAGAGAAACTAGCCAAATTAACAAAATCAGAAATGAAAAGGAGGACATAACTACAGACACTGAGGTAATATAATCATCAGGTCGTACTACAAGAGCCTTTTTGCCACAAAATATGAAAATCTAAATGAAATGGACAATTTTCTAGATAGAGTCCATCTACAAAAATTAAGTCAAAGACAGGTAGAAAATTGAATAGGCCTGTATGTCTCAAGGAAATAGAAGCAGTCATCAAAAGTCTCCCTTCTAAATAAAAGCCCTGGGCCAGATTGTTTCAGGGCAGAATTCTACTAGACCTTCAAAGAAGGCTAATTCTAATTCTCTTCAAAATGTTCCACAAAACAAAAAATAGAAGGAACTTTACCAGGTTCATTCTATGAAGCTACAGTCACCTTGATACCTAAACCACACAAAGATCCAACAAAAAAAAAGAGAACCTCAGACCTCTCTTACGAACATTGATGCAAAGATGCTCTATAAAATACTCACAAACTAAATTTAAGAGCACATAAAAGATATCATTCACCATGATCAAGTTGGCTTCATCCCAGTCATGCAAGGTTGGTTCAATATATGGAAATCCATCAATGTAATCCACCATATGAACAAACTGAAGGAGAAAAACCACATGATCATCTCCTTACATGCCCAAAAAAGCATTTGACACAGTCCAACATCCATTCATTTTAAAGTATTGGACAGGTCAGGAATAATAGGCACATACTTAATATAGTAAGGGCAATATACATGAAGCCTATAGCCAACAATAAAATCAATGGAGAGAAACTTCAATCAATCCCACTGAAATCAGACAAGGCAAGGCTGCCAACTCTCTGTATCTTTTCAACATAGTACTAGAATTCCTAGCTAGAGCAGTAAGACAAGTAAAGGAGATCAAAAGGATACAACTCTGAATGGAAGAGTTCAAAGTTCCACTATTTTCAGATGACATGATAGAATACATGAGTGATCATAAAAATTCAACCAAAGAACCCTTCAGCTGATAAACACCTTCATCAAAGTGGCTGGATGCCAAATTAACTTAAAAAAATCAGAAGCCATCCTGTATATCCAAGACAAAAGGGCCAAAAAAGAAATCAGGGAAATGATTTTACAATAGCCACCAATAACATAAAGTACCTTGGGGTAACCTTAACCAAGCAAGTGAAAGATCTGTTTGAAAAAAAAAAAAAAAAAAACTTCAAGTCTCTGAAGAAAAAAATTGAAGAAGATATCAGAAGATGTAAAGATCTCCCATGCTCATAGATTGGTAGGATTCACAGTGAAAATGGCCATCCTGCCAAAAGCAATCTACAGATTCAATGTAATTTCCATCAAAATGCCAATACAATTCTTTATGGACATTGAAAGAAAAATTCTCAACTTCAAATGGAGAAACAAAAAACCCAGAATTTCCAAAAATATCCAGCAGATCATCTGGAGATATCTCCATCCCATAGTCAAACAGGAGTAAAGGTGTAGGATCTGGATAAAGGGATGAGATAAAGGCTTGTTGGGTTTCAAAAGAAAAAGTCACATGTGCACAGGATCAGAGATACTGGACAATGAGGAAAGTTTGTTTACTCATCTCCATGGAAACTTCAAAATTCAAGGTGATTGGCTGAGAGGCAGAATAATGTTATGAAACAAGTTAATCCAGTAAGTATTTCATTAACCAGTTAATAAAAGGGCTAAGTAGACAGCCTGCTTGAGAGAAAAGCTGAGCATCCCTACATGCCTCCATCTGGACAGCTGAAAACACACAACTCAGAGATGTCAGTTCTTGTGTCCAAGACTTTTAGTTCAGGAAAGCTGTCACATATTTCTTTTAAGTATTCATTACTAAAGTCAATTGTCCTTGACATGTGATTTTCACATTATCAGAGATTCCTTTATTATTTCTTAATAGCACAGATATGTCTTCAGACAGTGAATTACTTAGTGGGAAAATGCTTCCTGACAAAGGCAAATCTTTGAACATAAAGTGTTTAATTAGGACCTTGCTTATATTTCTACAGAGACCTATGTATACGTCTGCAAGCAGTCATCTTGTGTAGTACTTAAGGAAAAATGAGAGTTTTCCATACTGTCCCACAAGCAGCAAGCAGAGAGAGCAAGAGAGAGAGAGAAAGAAAGAGTTAGAAAGACATATTTAGAGAGACCGAGACTGACATAAAAAATATATAATGTGACAGAGAATAAAAGACAGGGACTTCATTCTGTTTGGTCACTTTCATTGGCATTTCAACCTAAAAAGCACACCCTCCTCTATTATAACTCCAACTGGAACTATATTATCTAAAAAGGCAAGAACTCCTAACCCTTCCCAGATATTGCCTCAGTGGGGACTCAATATGTAAATAGATGAGCTTCAATGGGATATTGCAAATCAAATCACCAGGAAGTGGAAGGAGATAGAGGGGCTTCTAGTCAAAAAGAACATAGATATCTTGATAGTTTGTCATTCAATACAATGATTAAAATTCCAGCAAATTCCAAGTACTAGAGAACAGGAACTGATCATCTCCTTTGGGGAAAATGTGGAATACTTCCATACGGGAGTATTTTTCCACTAAGAACATAACAGCATGATATTTTAAGACAGATGTATAGAAACAGGAGAAATCATCCTGTGTGAATTAACTAAAAAGCAGAAAGACAAATATGGTATATATGGACTTATTAGGAGGTCTCCTAATAGTGGGAGATAAAGTTCCAGTAGGCCATCTTTTGTGACCAAACCAGTCTTCCACTAGTGCAATTTGGTGGCAGTTGATTGAATTGTAGGACAAGGCCATCCTATTGAAATTTTAAAGCAACCAAGGTTGTTGTTATTAAAATATCTTGCTCGGTGCCGTCAAATGTTAAATCAGTGTCATGGTCCTGCATTCAAAGAGATGCTTCTTTCTACATTAAATGGGATTGCATACAGAGACCCACAGTCCAATATTATGCAGAGAGACCATAAAACACCCAGCACTAAATTGGATTTCCCTGTCAAATTCTATCTTCCCTCAGTTCTCTGCTAAGCCTGCAGGAGAGGAGGCATGAAAAGCGTCATGTAGAGGGAATTGAGGAAACAAGGAGAACTATGCCCTGAGAATCAAGCTGCAGAAGAAGATGATGCAGCCAGCCTTGTTGATACCTGAGAAGCTAGGGTCAGAGAGAAGGGGAGGAGGAACTCCCCTATCAGGGAAGTAGAGGGCATTGGGGTAGAAGAAGGACCATGGGTGGGACAGGAAGAAGAGGGATGGGGCCTCACAGAGGATACAAAGTGAACAAATGGTAATAAATAAATACATAAGAAAACCTGTGATCAAGGTGATGAAGTACAAAGCTCTTCAGGACTGATAGCTTCTTCTTGGAGGGTGTGTCAGCATGTGGCAAGGATGAACTTAGTTTACTTTAAGTGAATTGGCACTGAGATTCTGATCATGTTCCAATGAGTATATGAACAACACATACTAGAATCAATGTATTTTAAAGAAAAAAAAAATATTGTGACTCAAGAGTAGGAATTTGAAACTTGGAGAAATGGAAAAGTAGTATAACTTTTATTTTATGAAATTCCCACATAATCAATAAAAATAAAATGTTGACAACTTTTACCATGACTTTTAACATGAAGAAAAGATTCCAATAAAATAGGGCAGAGTTTGACAGTGTAAGGTATGCTTAACAGGAACTCATTATATAGCAGAGAATCCTAGCCATGAACTTGTGGTTATTTAGCTACGTCAGACCCCATGAACTCAGGTGGCACTACTGAAGAAGCAGTTCTTGCACTACAGTAACTTTACATGGTTTGTCTGGAGGAAAACATCATGTAACACTTCTGCTCTTTTGTACTAGGCATGTAATAAAGACACAATTTTCTTTCCTATATGATCAGTTTTAATTGTAAACACCAGGACCAGGATGATTTCTCAATGACCATTGAGTAGGATACAGATGCTGATCCAGCAAAGTCAGCTATGGCAACCCTGCTCATAAAGTGTTTTCAACAGTAGTGTGCAACAGCACCAGCTGTCAAAAAGTTTATTGCCCCTCAGTTCTTCTTTTATATACACAGATCTTTCTCTGTTTTACCCAAACCATTCAAGGAATTGTCTGGTTTCCTTCTCTTTTCTCTGCTTTTAAAGTTGCTAGGGTTCTAGGGAACCCTAAACCCTGTCAGCCTTTTATATCAATAAGAATGTGAAGGTACATTTAGTAAGTACACAAGTAACTACTAAGTTCAAAGTCTCAACCTAGGAAATTTCAAATCCAAGACTACAGTAGGAGACCACCTTGTTATTTGGTACATTTGCCTTAATTCCACATCACTTTGAAGCTTTCCTACTTAAGAAGCTGTCTTGTTGAATTTTCATTTCCTACCTGACATTGTCACAGAGGTAAACAGGAGTAAGGTGTGGGATCTGCATAAAGGGATGAGATAAAGGCTTTTTGGGTTTCACAAGAAAAAGTCACCTGTACACAGGATTAGAGATTCTGGACAATGAGGAAAGTTTGTTTACTCATCTCCATGAAACCTCAAGATTCTCTGAGGTGCTGATTGGCTGAGAGGGAGAATGATGTCATGCAAAAGGTGAAAGCCAGTAAGAGTTTCAGGAGCCTGTTATTAAAGTGGCCTAGTGGACAACTTGCTTGAGAGAAAGGCTGTGTTGTTCTGTACTACATTCCTCAATCTGGTCAGCTGGAAGCATATAACCCAGAGATGAGAGTTCCTGTGTCCAAGAATCTTAGTTCAGGAAGTGTCACATATTTTTTTCACCTGGTCTTTCATAAAGTCACCAGTCCTTGACATGTGACTTTCATATAATCACAGATTCCATTATTATTTGTTAAACACACAGATATGTCCTCAGTCAGTGAATTACTTACTCTGTGACAAAGGAAAGTTTTTGAAAAAAAAGTGCATTTCACTGGGACCTTTCTCATATATTGACAGAGACCATCTCTGAAGTCACCTAAACAAGTTCTCAACTTGGTGTAGTCCTTCATCAGAACTGAGAGCTTTGCATACTGAAATAAAAGCTGCAGGCATTAAGAGGGAGACAGAGAGAATAAGAGAGCAAAAGAGCTACAGAAAGATTCAGAAATATTAAGACCTACAGGACAAAAAACAAAGATATAAATTGACCAAGACTGAGAAACAGGGACTCCCTAATTTTTAGTCACTTTTATTGGCATATCAACCTCCAAGCACACCCTCCTATAATATAAATCCAAGAAGAATGATATGTTTTTAATTTTTTAATTTATTTTTATTAATTACACTTTATTCACTTTGTGTCTTCCCATAAACCCATTTCACTCTCCCCATCCCACCTTCTTTCCTCCTTTTCCATGCATGCCCCTCTCCAAGTCCACTAATAGGAGAGTACTTCCTCTCGTTATTTCTGATATTAGTCTATCAAGTCTCATCAGGAGTGCCTGCATTGTCTTCTTCTGCTCCCCCAGCAGTGCGAGGTGATCAAAGAGCAGGGGAAACATTTCATTTCAGAGGCAGTCCCTGCTCCCGTTACTGTGGAACACACTTGGGCACTGAAATGCCATTGGCTTCATCTGTGCAGGGGTTCTTGGTTATCTCTATGTATGGTACTTGGTTGGAGTATGAGTCTCAGGAAAGACAACTGCGGTTGTCTTGCTCTCCTTGTGGAGCTCCTGTCCTCTCCTAATCTTTTCTTTCCCACTTCTTTCATTAGATTCCATGTAATTTGCACAACAGTTGGCCATAAGTCTCAGCATCTGCTTTGATAGTGTGCAGGGCAGAGCCTTTCAGAGACCCTCTGTGGCAGGCTCCTAACTTGTTCCTTGTTTTCTCCTTCTTTTGATGTCCATCCTCTTTGCCTTCCAAGATGGGGATTGAACATTTTAGCCAGAGTACTCCCTCTTCATTAGTTTCTTTATGTATACAGATTTTTGTAGGTTTATCCTATATTATAAGTCTATATGAGTGAGTATATACTGTGTGTCTTTCTGCTTGGGGGAGAGCTCACTGTGGATTATCTTTTGTAGTTCCCACCATTTACGTGCAAATTTCATGATTTCCTTGTTTTTTATTGCCAAGTAATATTCCATTGTGTAGATGTACCACAGTTTCTTTATCCATTATTTAGTTGGGGCCACTTGGGTTGTTTCCTGGTTCTGGCTCTTACAAATAAAGCTGCTACAAACATGGTTCTGCAAATGTCCTTATTGTGTATGTGAGCCTCTTTTGGATATATGCCTAGGGAGGGTATAGCTGGATTTTGAGGAACCACTTTTCCTACTTGTCTGAGAAAGCAACAGATTGATTTCCACAGTGGTTGTACAAGTTTACTTATCCACCAGCATGTAGGAGGTTTCTCCTTTTCCACAATCTTTCCAGCATGTGCTGTTTTTTTTTTTTTTTTTTTTTTTTTTTATCTTGGCCATACTGATGGTTGTAAGGTGAAATCTCAGAGTTGTTTGCTTTGCATTTTCCTGATGGCTAATGAAGTTGAACATTTCTTTAACTATTTGTCTGCCATTCTATTGAGAATTTTCTATTTAGCTCTGTGAAGCTTTTTTAAAATGGATTACTTGATTTATTGCTTTTCAACTTCTTTACTTCTTTATATATACTGGATAATAGCCCTCTGTCACGTAGAGGGTTGATGAAGACTCTTTCCCAATGTGTAGGCATTTGTTTTGTTTTGATGAAAGTGTCCTTTGCTTTACAGAAGCTTTTTAGTTGCACAAGGTCTTATTACTGATTTTTGCTCTTGGAGACTGTTCTGTTGCTGTTATGTTCAAGAAGTTGTCTTGGGTGCCAATGAGTTCAAGAATCTTCCCCTCTTGTTCTTCTAACTGATTTAATGTGTCTGATTTTATGTTGAGTGCTTTGATCCACTTGGACTTTAGTTTTGTGTAGTGTGATAAGTATTGATCTATTTGAATTTTCCTACATGTAGATATTGAGTTAGACCTGCCTCATTTTTTGAAGATGCTATCTTTTTTTTCATTGTATTGTTTTGGCATCTTTATCAAAAACCAGGTGTCCATAGAAGGTGGGTTTATTTCTGGGTCTGCTATGTGGTTCCATTGTTCCACCATTCTGTTTCTATGCTAATACCATGCAGTTTCTACTACTTTTTGATCTATAATTCAGCTTGAGATCAGGTATGGAGATAGTGCTAGAAGATCTTTTATTGCAGAGGATTGTTATAACCACTCTGGGTTTCTTGTTTTTCCTTATGAAGTTGAGGATTTTCTTTCAAGGGCTGTAAAGATTGTGTTGGTAATTTGATGGGAATTGCATTGAATCTGTAGATTGCTTTTGGTAAAATGGCCATTTTTTATTTTTTTTATTTAAATTTTATTAATTACACTTTATTCATTTTGTATCACTCATAGACCCCTTCCTCCTCCCCTCCCAGTCCCACCCTCTCCCCATCTTTCTGCATGCATGCCACTCCCCAAGTCTACTGATATGGGAGGTCCTCCTCTCCTTCTTTCTGATCAGTTCTCATCAGAAGTGGCTGCATTGTCACGGTTCTGTTGGTGTTATCTTCAAGAAGTTGTCTTGGGTGCCAATGAGTTCAAGGATCTTCCCCTCTTGTTCTTCTAACTGATTTAACATGTTTGATTTTATGTCTGATTTATCTCCATGAATAGTCCTTGGTTGGAGTATGAGTCTCTGAGAAGTTCCCTGTGTTCAAATTTTCTTGTTCTGTTGCTCTCCTTGTGGAGTTCCTGTCCTCTCCCGCTCTTACTATTTCCCACTTCTTACATAAAATTCCATTCACTTTGCCGGACAGTTGGACATCAGGATCAGCATCTGCTTTGACAGTCTGCACAACAGAGGCTTTCAGAGGCCATCTGTGGCAGGTTCCTAAGTTGTTTCCTGTTTTCTTCTTCTGATGTCCATCCTCTTTGCCTTTCAGGATAGGAATTGAACATTTTACTAAGGGTCCTCTCTTCTGCTTAGTTTGTTTAGATGTATGGATTTTAATGGGTTTATTCTATGTTCTATGTTTATATGAGTGAGTATACAATGTGTGTGTCTTTCTGCTTCTGTGACAACTCACTCACGATAATCCTTTCCAGGTCCCACCATTTACCTGCAAATTTCATGATTTCCTTATTTTTCATTACTGAGTAATACTCCATTGTATAGATGTACCACAGTTTCTACATCCATTCTTCAGTTGAGGAGCATCTGGGCTGTTTCCAGCTTCTGGCTATTATGAATAAAGCTGCTAAAAACATGGTTGAGCAAATGTCCTTATTGTGTACTTGAGCCTCTTTTAAATATACCTAGGAGTGATATGTCTGGATCTTGAGGAAGCGCTATTCCTAGTTGTCTAAGAAAGTGCCAGATGGATTTCCAGAGTTGTTGTAAAGTTTACATTCCCATCAGCAGTGGAGAAGGGTTCTCCTTTCTTCACAACCTCTCCAGCATGTGATATCACTTGAGTTTTTGATCTTGGCCATTCTGATGGGTTTAAGGTGAAATCTCATGTTTGTTTTGATTTGCATTTCCCTAATGGCTAATGAGGTTGAGCATTTCTTTAAGTGCTTCTCTGCCATTCAATATTCCTCTACAGAGAGTTCTCTGTTTAGCTCTGTTTCTCATTTTTAAGTGGATTACTTGGTTTACTGTTTTTTAGCTTCTTTAGTTTTTTATATATACTGGATATGAGTCCTCTGTCAGATAAAGGGATGGTGATGATTCTTTCCCAATCTGTAGGCAGTTGCTTTGTTTTGATGATGGTGTTTTTTGCTTTACAGAAGCTTTTCAGTTTCATGAGGTCCCATTTATTGATTGTTGCTCTTAGAGCCTGTACTGTCCCTGTTCTATTCAGGAAGTTTTCTCCAGTACCAATGAGTTCTAGAGTATTCCCCAATTTTTTTCCAGCCAATTTATTGTGTCTGGTTTTATATTGAGGTCTTTGATCCACTTGGACTTCAGTATTGTGCAGGGTGATAAGTATGGATTTATTTTCATTTTTCTACATGTAGACATCCAGTTGGACCAGCACCATTATTAAAGATGCTATCTTTTTTTCATTTTATGGTTTTGGCCTCTTTGTCAAAATGATTGTGTGGGATTATTTCTGGGTCTTCTATTTGGTTCCATTGATCCACCATTCTGTTTCTATGCCAGTACCATGCAGTTTTATAAATTTTGCTCATAGTACAGCTTGAGATCAGGGATGGAGAAACCTCCAGAAAATCTTTTATTGTAGAAGACTGTTTTAACAATTCTGGGTTTCTAGTTATTCCATATGAAGTGGAGAATTTTTCATTCCTGGTCTGTAAAGAATTGTGTTGGCAATTTGATGGGAATTGCATTAAATCTGTAAATTGCTTATGGTAAGATGGCCATTTTTACTATGTTAATCCTGTCAAGCCATGAGCATGGGAGATCTTTCCATCTTCTCATATCTTCTTCTAATTCTTTCTTCAGAGATTTGAAATTTTTTTCATACAAGTCTTTGACTTGCTTGGCTAGGGTTACACCAAGGTACTTTATGTCATTTGTGGCTATTGTGAAGGGTATTGTTTCTCTAATTTCATTATCAGCCATTTTGTCTTTTGTATACAGGAGTGCTACTGATTTTTTTTTTTTGAGTTAATTTTGTATCTGGCCACTTTGCTGAAAGTGTTTATCAGCTGTAGGAGTTCCCTGGTTAAGTTTTAAGGGTCATTCATGTATAGTATCATATCATCTGCAAATAGTAATGATTTGACTTTTTCTTTTCCAATCTGTATCCCGTTAATCTCCTTCAACTGTCCTATTGCTCTAACAATGAGTTTCCAGCATTATTTTGAAGAGATATGGAGAATGTGGGCAGCCTTGTCTTGTTCCTGACTTCAGTGGAATTGCTTTAATTTTCTCTCTGTTCAGTTTGATGTTAGCTATAGGCTTACTGTATATAGCCTTTACTATGTTTAGATATGTGCCTTTTATCCCTGATCTCTCCAATACTTTAAACATGAATGGATGTTGGATTTTATCAAATGCTTTTTCAGCATCTAGGGAGATTATAATATGGATTTTTTCTTTCAGTTTGTTAATATGGTGGATCACATTGATGCATTTCTGTATATTGAACCACCCCTGCATACCTGGGATGAAGCCTACTTGGTCATGGTGGATGATATCTTTGATGTGTTCTTGTATTCAGTTCACAAGTATTTTGTTGAGTATTTTTGAATCAATGTTCATAAGGAAGATTGGCCTGAAATACTCTTTCTTTGTTGAGTCTTTGTGTGATTGTGGCTTCATAGAATGAGTTTGGAATGTTCCTTCTATTTCTATTTTGTGGAATAGTTTGAAGAGAATTGGAGTTAGCTCTTCTTTGAATGTCTGGTAGAATTCTTCGCTGAAGCCATCTGGTCCTGGGCTTTTTTTAGGATGGGAGACTTTTGATGACCACTTCTATTTCCTTAGGGGATATAGGACAATTTAATTGATTTACCTGGTTCAGATTCAGCTTTGGTAAGTCAAATTGATGGAGAAAATTGTCCATTTCATGTAGATTTTCAAATTTTGTGGCATATAGAATTTTGAAGTAAGTCCTAATGATTGTTTGGATATTCTCAGTGTCTGTAGTTATGTCCCCCTTTTCAATTCTGATCTTGTTGATTTTGGTGGTGTCTCTCTGCCTTTTAGTTAGTTTGTCTAAGGGTTTGTCTATCTTGTTGATTTTCTCAAAGAATCAGCTCTTGGTTTCATTGATTCTTTGAATTGTTTTATTTGTTTCTAATGGATTGATTTCAGCCCTGAGTTTGATTATTTCCAGCCATGTACTCCTTTTTGGTGTGTCTGTTTCTTCTTTTTCTAGGCTTTTTAAGTGGGCCATTAAGTTGCTTGAATGAGTTGTCTCAAATTTCTTCTTGAAGGCACTTAATGCTATGAACTTTCCTCTTAGCACTGCTTTCATCGTGTCCCACAAGTTTGGGTATGCTGTGTCTTCATTTTCATTGAGTTCTAGGAATTTCTTATTTCTTTCTTTATTTCTTCCCTGACCCAGCTGTCATTTAGTAACAAGTTTTTTAGTTTCCAGGTGTGTGTAGGCTTTTTTCTATTTCTGTTGTTGTTGAGGTCCAGCTTTATTCCATGGTGATCAGACAAGATACAAGGGATTATTTCAATCTTCTTGAATCTGTTGAGCCTTGCTTTGTGAACAATTATATGGTCTATTTTGGAGATGGTTCCATGAGGTGCTGAGAAGAAGGTAAATTCTTTTGTGTTTGGGTGTAAAGTTCTGTAAATGTCTGTGAGGTCCATTTGTTTCATGCCTTCTGTCAGAGTTATTGTTTCTTTGTTTAATTTCTGTTTTGTTGACCTGTGCTTTAGTTGAGAGTGGGGTGTTGAAGTCTCCCAGTATTAATGTGTAGGGATCTATATGTGGTTTAAATTTTATCAATGTTTCTTTTATAAATGTGGGTGCTCTTGTATTTGGGGCATTAGATGTTCAGGATTGTGATGTCTTCCTGGTGGAATTTTCCCTTGATGAATATGAAGTGTTTTTCCCATGTCTTTCGATTAATTTTGTTTGAAAGTCTATTTTATCAGATATTAGAATGGCTACTCCTGCTTGTTTCTTGGGTCCATTTGCTTGGAAAGTAGTCTTCCAAACTTTTACCCTCAGGTAATGTCTATTATTGTGCCTTAGGTGTGTTTCTTGTATGCAACAGATTGCTGGGTTTTGTTTACATATCCATTCTGTTAATCTGTGTTTTTTTTACTGGAGGGTTGAGTCCATTGGTGTTGAGAGAGATTAATTACCAGAGGCTGTTAGATCCTTTGATTTTGATGTTGTATGTGGTCATCGGTTGTGTGCTTGGTTGCTTTTTGTTTTACTGTAGTAAGGTTAATTATTTCCTGTATTTTTTGAAAGAAGCTAATTTTCTAGGGTAGTATTTTCCCTTCAAGTGTCTTCTGTAATGCTGGATTTGTGTGTAGGTATTGTTGAAATTCGTTTTTGTCATTGAATATCTTGTTTTCTCCATCTATGAGGACTGAGAGTTTTGCGGGTATAGTAGCCTGGGCTGACATCTGTGTTTTCTTAGGATCTGCATGATGTCTGTCCAGGCCCTTCTGGATTTCATAGTCTCTGGTGAAAAGTCAGGTGTGATTCTAATGGGTTTGCCATTATATGTTACTTGGACTTTTTCCCTTGCAGCTGTTAGTATTTTTTCTTTGTTCTCTGTACTTACTGTTTTGATTATTATGTGGCGGGAGAATTTTTTTTCTGGTCAAATTTGTTGGGTGTTCTGTAGACCTCCTGTATTCCTATTGGTCTCTCCTTTAACTTGGGGAAATTTTCATCAATGATTTTGTTGAAAATATTTTCTGGGCCTTGGAGAAGTGAGTCTTCTTTTTCCTCTATTCCTATTATTCTTAGGTTTTGTCTTTTCATATTGTCTTGTATTCCTTGGATGGTCTGTGTCAGGAATTTTTTGGATTTAACATTTTCTTTGACAGATACATTGATTTCTTCCATTCTACCTTCTACACCTGAGATTGATTCTTGCTTCCATTTCTTGTAGTCTGTTGGTTATGCTTACCTCTGTAGTTCCTGTTTTCTTCCCTAAATTCTTCCTCTCCATTATTTCCTCCATTTGTGTTTTCTTTAATTTTTCCAGTTCTATCTTCAGGTCTTGAGTTTTTTTGTTTACTTCCTTCACCTGTCTAACTGTATTTTCCTGTTTTTCTTTTAGTTTCTTCAACTCTGTTTCATTTATTTCTTTCAGTGATTTAATTATTTCTTCTCTGAAGGCCGCAAACTGTTTGGCTGCATCTTCCCGTACTTCTTCATGGATGGCCATAATCTGCTTGTCATTAACTTCCTACATTTCTTTATGGATAGCCATGATCTGTTTCGTTTTATCTTCTTCTAATTCTTTACGTATTTTATTTGTTTACTCTTTTATCCTCTTCATCAGCATAGATGTAAGGTCATCTTCTTGTTTTTTCTATTATGCTGAGTCATCCAGGGAGGCTCGCCCCTGGATGGCTGAGTTCTGGAGATGCCATATTGCTCTGTCTTTTGTTGGTTGAGCTTTATGGTTACCTCTACCCATTGAGCCATTTTAGGTGTTGGTTGTTAGTGTCTGTGCTTCCTGGATTCCTGAGGTAGGGAGAATCCTCTTGGGTGGAAGATGATTTTTCCCGAAGGAGTCCTCCTCTGCTTTTAGGTTATGGTCACTGTATGTCCACTGTTTCTCAGGAATTGCCACTGCTCACCTCAGGTGTATAGAACTGAGTAGTAGCTGTAGTCCTTGTTAGGTATGGGGGGGGAGCTCTCCTCTCACCCATAGAAGTTTCCAAGGCAGCTGCCCCACTGCTTGGTTTCTCATTATAAATTTAGTGAGCTGCTGTTGTTGTTACAGTTTTCCAGGTACAGGCCTCTTGAAGAACCTGCTGATTCCCTAGTTGTGGGGTTTTCTCCCAACAGGGAAACTTAGTCTATTACCCTGGGGCACACAGTTCTGTCCAGGAAAGTGAGAGGAGTGCCTAGCAATTCTCTTGGCCAGAGGCTGAGTGCTCCGTTCTGGGCCTGGAGAATGTGCACCTAGGTTGAGTTGGCTCCTGGCGGCACCATTCTGGTCTGGAGTTTATGCACTCTTGTCTAGGCTCTCACCTGAGGACTCCACTCCGTTCTGGAGGCTGGGTGCCTCACTCTGGGCTGGATGCTGTCTGTCCCTGTCTGGAATCGTGGCTGTGGCCACCACTTTGGCCCTGAGGTTCTATGCTCTGGCCTGGGCTGGCGTGTGTGTCCCCTTCTGGGCCAGAGGCTGTGCATGCCTCTCTGGGCTGGCAAATAAGGGCTCTGCTCTGGGTCAGAGGCTTGGCACCTCACTCTGGGCCAGAGGCTGTGTGCCCCAGGCTTGGATGATGCTGGGCCACAAGAGACTGTGTGCGCCCATCTCGGGCTGTAGGTCTGCCCGCTGGTCTGCAGGATCTTTACCAGGTATTGACTGGGTGACTTGAGATCGGCCCTAATTAATTTCCACACCGTAGGCTTTCCTCTCACCTGGCAATCACAAACACTGGTGTTTTAAGTTCCTGGGTTCAGTCTCCTGGTCACTGTGCCAACACTGCTGTAGCGTTCCTCAGACACAGTGTTCTCCTGGCGCCTCCATCTTCCCCTCTCCCAGAGAATATCGATGAAATCTAAGAATAATATAATCAATTAAAAAGAAGACTCTAGGCTCAATGGTCCAGAAAATATTTTCAAGAAAATCATAGAAGAAAATTTTCCCAAATTAAAGAAATGTCCATAAATATACAAGTGGCCTACAGAATACCAAATAGACTAGACCAGAAAAGAAATATACCATGTCACATCAGAGTCAAAACACTAAATCTACAGAACAAAGCAAAGCTATTAAAAGCAGCCAGGGGAAAAGTCCAAGTAACATATTAATCAGAATCGCACTGGACTTCTCATCAGAAACTATGAGAGCCAGAAGATCCTTGGCAGGAATCATGCAGACTCTAAGAGACCCATACTACTGTATTCTGCAAAGCTTTCAATCAACGTAGATGGAGAAATGAATGCATTTTGATGTCATAATGTATTGTGATGTCATGATAGCATTGAGTTGTCATAATAGCATCATAATAGCATTATGATGTCATAATACCATTGTCATGTCACAATAGCATTTTGACCTTAAAATACCATTATGATGTCATATCATTGTGAGGATATTATAGAATTTGGATGTCTTACAATTGTGATGTAATAATCCTATTAGATGTCATAATAGTACTGTGATATCATAATACCACTGCAATGTTATAATAACATTGGAATGTCATACTATTGTGATATAATGGCACTGTGATGTCATTATACAATTGGGATATCATGACACTGCTCGTATTACTTTATACCATTGTGATGTCATAAAAGCACTGAGATGCCATGATACCATTGTGATGACATAACAGCATTGAGATACCATAATAAAGTTGTGATATCATAATACCATTGTGATGTGATTGTGTCAATGAGATATCATAATAGTGCTGTGATGTCGTATCATTGTAATACCATTGTATATCATAATAACATTTTGATGTCATAATAGTATTTTTATATCATAATGCTATTCTAATGTCATAATATCATTGTGAAGACATAATACTATTGTGATATCACAATAGAATTTTAAGGTCATAATTCCATTGTGATGTCAAAATTCTATTGTGATTACATACCACATTCTTGTCAAAATACCATTGTGATGTCATAATAGCATTGTGATGCCATAATATCACTGTAATGTCATAATAGAATTGGGATGTCATACCATTGAGATGTTATCATTGCATGGTAAGGTCATAATAGGTTTGTGATATCATAATACAATTGTGCAGTCATAACACCATTGTGATATCCTATAATTGTAATATCATTATAGCATTGAGATGTCAGACATTTGTAATGTCATAATATCATTGTGGTCTCATAATACCATAATACCATTGTGAAGTCATAATGGTATTGGAATGTATTTTGATGTCATAATACTATAGTGATGTCATAATATCGTTGTGAATTCATAAAACCATTCTGATATCATAATACCACTGTGATGTCATAATAGCATTTTGAGGTCATAATGCCATTTTAATGTCAAAATCAATTGTGATTACATACCAATGTTGTGATCACCTGACCCTGATTGGGGAGCAGCTTTAAGGCCTCAGAAGAAGAAAATGCAATGACTCCTGATGAGATTTGATAGGGTAGGATCAAAAGGAAGGAAATGAAGACCTCCCTATCAGAGGACTTTTGGAGGGGCATGCATGGAAGAGAGGAAGGGAAAGTAGGATCCAGAAGGGAGGAAGGAGGGGTTCATGGACAGATTCAAAATGAGTAAAGTATAATTAATAAAAATTAAAATAAAAAATATTGAAAATATAATATAATATAATTCCTTTTGGAGTTATATAACAGGAGGAAGTGCTTTGCAGTCAATATGCCAATAAAAGTTACCAGATAGAATGGAGTCTAGGTCAATCAGTCTCTATTACTTTATATCTTTGTTTCTGTCTATCTCATTCTCAGTATTTCTAAATCTGTCTCTCTAGCTCTCTCTTTGTCTCCCTCTCTCTGCCTGCCACTTGTGGTTTAGTATGAAAAGCCCTCAGTTCTGCTGAAGGACTACAACAAGATGAATGCTTGGTGACATGACTATTTAACAAATAATAATGGAATCTGTGATAATGTGAAAGACACATGTTAAAGACATATGATTTTATTAATGACCACTTGAAAGAAATATATGACACTTTTCCTGAACTAACAATCTGAGACACATGAACTGACATCTCTAGGTTCTGTGCTTTCAGCTTCCCAGATGGAGGCAAGTAGGGCTGCTCAGACTTTCTCTCAAGCAGGCTGTCCACTTGGCCCTTTTAATATCTGGCTCCTGAAACTCTCACTGGCTTTCACCTGTTTCATGACGTCATTCTTCCTCTCAGCCAATCATCACCTGAGAGAATCTTGAGCTTTCCATGAAGATGAGTAAACAAACTTTTCTTCATGTCCAGAGTCTCTGATCCAGTGCACATGTGAATTTTTCTAATGAAACCCCACAAGCCTTTATTTCATCCCTTTATCCAGATCCCGCTTCTTTACTCCTGTTTACCTCTGTGACAATGCCAGGTAGGAAATGAAACTTTCATGTTTATTTAAGCTTTCTAAGTAGGGAAGTTTCAAAGTGATTTGGGATTAAGAGAAATGTACCAAATGACAAGGTAGTCTCATAATGTGATCATGGATCTAAAATTTCATAGGTTGTAACTTAGAACTTAACAGTTACTGGTGTACACAGTAAATGTACCTTCAAATTAATATAATAGGCTGGCAGGGACTTGGGTTCCATGGGCTAGTGAGTTTTTAAGAGCAGTGAAAACAGTAGGAAACCAGAGAATTCTTGGGACTGGTTTTGCTGAAAGAGAAAGATGGTTGAGTGTTAAAAGAGAAATGAAGTGCAATAAAATCTTTGACAGCTGGGGCTCTTCCAAACTAGGGTTGGCAACCCTCTATGAGAGTGTAGCGTTGACTGACCTGTCCAGTTTGGCAGCCATGTCCTGCACACTAAGTGAGAACTCCTCCTGGTCTTGAGGTTTACAACTAAAACTGGGCCTTTGGAAGAGAGAAATGCTTCCCTGTTATATGCCTAGAACACACGAACAGCTGTGTTTACTGCTGTGGTCCTCCAGACAAACCCTCTAAACATAGTTTTAGTTCTAGGACTGCTTTTTCTGAGTGCCACCTGAGCTCTTAGGTCTGAGGTCGCTGGGTAAAACCTAGTTAATAGTAGGAGTCTCTGCTACATAATGAGTTCCTGAAAAGGATACCTTACATAGGCAAACTCTGCCTTCCTTTATTGGAATCTATTCTACATATTAAAAGTCATTGTAAAAGTTGTCAACATATTATTTCATTGATGATGTGGGAATTTCATATACAATACATTACACTCCTTTTGTATTGCTCCCAGGTTCACATTCCTATGCACGTGTCACACTAAACTATTTTTCTTTAATATACATCAATTGAAGTATGTGTTGTTCATAGATTCGTTGGAATATGATCAGAGTAAACTGCCAAGTCCCTTAAAGAAATCTGAGTTCATCCTTACAGCACCCTGACACCACCCTCAAAAAGAAGCCATCAGTGCTGAAGAGCTCTATACTTCATCACTTTGATCAAAATTTTTCTTCTATATTTAATAATTAAGATCTGTTTATTTTGTCACCACTCTCTTCCCTACTCTCTCTTCTCATTCCATTCCAACCCACTTTTCTTTTTGTACCACTATTCCCATTCTCTAGTTCCTCCTCCACCTTTAATCTGATCCTAGCTTATCAGGTCTCATGAAGGCTTGCTGCATCATCTTCCTCTGTAGCCTTATTCTCAGGGCATTGTTCTTGTATCCTCTATTCCCTCTACTTATGACACTTTTCCTGCCTCCTTTCCTTCAGGTATCCCAGAACTCTGAGGAGACGAAGAATTTCATAGGAAAATCCCTTTTAGAGCTAGGTGTTTTAAGGTCTCTCTCTGCATAATATTGGACTGTGGGTCTCTATATGCAATCCCATTTGATTCGGAAGGAAGCATCTCTGTAGATACAAGATCATGGAACTGATATATTAGTTGAGAGCAGAGAGCAGCATATTTTAATAAAAACAATCTGGGTGGCTTGAATTTACTTAGGATGCCCTGAGCCATTCCCCTTAATAGTACAGTGGTTTGATCACAATCGATGGCCTATTTGTACTCTATTACCCTATTAGGAGACCACCTAATAAGTGAATACATACCATATTTGTCTTTTTGCATTTTAGTTACTTCACACAGGATGATTTTTCCTGGTTCCATCCATTAGCCTGAAAATATCATGATGTCATTTTCTTAGATGAATAATACTTATGAAAATACTCTATATTTTTCCCAAAGAAGATTGTTAGACCTTCTCTTCAGTCCTTAAAATTGGCTGGGACTTTTATTATTGTATTGAATGACAAACTTTCAGAATAACAATGTTCTTTTATCCTAGAAGTCCCTGCATCTTTTTCCACTTCTTGGTGATTTCAATTGCATTGTCGTCTTTCATTTATTTATATGTGGAGTCCCCAGTAAGGAAATGTCTGGGAAGGGTTAGGAGGTATGGCCTTGTTAGATAATATAATTCCTATTGGAGTTATATTGTATGAGTGTGTGCTTTGAGTCTGATATGTCAATGAAAGTGACCTTACAGAATTGAGTCTGTCTCTTAGTCTTTATCATTTTATACCTTTGTTTCTTTCTGTCTTGGTCTTTCTATTTCTGAATATGTCTCCATAGAGATTTCTCTTTGTGTCTCTCTCAGCATCACTCTCTCTGCTGGCTGCTTTTGGTTTAGTATGAAAATCTCTCAGTTCTGCTGAAGGACTGCAACAAGATGTCTGCTGGCTGACTTGGCATCCTGGATCATATCTGTAAAAATATAGGCAATGTCCCTATTAAATGCTTTTTGTTTAAATATTTGCCTTTGTCAAGGAGCATTTTTACAGTAAGTAATTCATTGACTGAGGACATATCTGTACATGTAACAATTGATAATGGAATCTGTGAAAATGTGAAAGTCACATATCAAGGCCAGCTGACTATTAATGAACATCTGAAAGAAATATGTGACCATTTTCCTTAACTAACAGTTTTGGATGTAGGAACTGTCATCTCTGGGCTGTGTGCTTTCAGCTTTCAATTTGAATCATGTAGGCCTGCTCAGCCTTTCTCTCAAGCTTGTTACCTTTTAATAAGTGGCTCCTAAAACTCTTACTGGCTTTCACCTGTCTCATGACATCATTCTCCCTCTTTGACAATCAGCACCTGTGGAAATCTTGAGCTTTCCATGGAGATCAGCAAAAAAACTTTCCTCAGTGTCCAGTATCTTTGATCCTATGCATACATGACTTTTTATAAAAACCAACAAACCTTTATCTCATCTCTTGATCCAGATCTCACACCTTTACAAATTATGTTTACCTCTGTGTCAATGTCAGATAGGAAATGAAATTTTAATCTCACTTTATTTAATTGGACAGCTTCCTAAGTAGGGAAGCTTCAAAGTTATGTGGGATTAAGGGGAATATACTGAATGAGAAAGTGGTCTCCTTCTGTGGTCTTGGATCTGAAAATTCCTAGTTGTGACTTTGAACTGAGCAGTTACTCGTGTACTCACTAAATTGACCTTCACATTCTTATTGATATAATATACTGTCAGGGTCTAGATTTCCCTGAGCTATTGAGCATTTAAGAGCAGGGAAAAGAGAAGGTAACCAGACAATTACTGGGACTGGTTGGGCTGAAACAGTAAAAGACTGGTGAGTGTTAAAGTAGGGCTGGGGGGCAATAAACTTTTTGACAGCTGGTGCTGTTCCACACCAGTATAGACAACCCTATAGAAGCCTATAGGGTTGCCTTGGCTTACTTGGCTGGATCTGTAGATGTGTCCCACTCAGTGGTCAGTGATGAACCTATTGTGACATCATAATAACATTGTGATGTCATAATACTGTTGTGAAGTCATAATACCATTAGGTTGTCATGTATTGTGATATCATAATAGTATTGTGGTATCATTCTATTGAGATGTCTTAATAGCATTGTTATTGTTATAATAACATTGTGATGTTATAACAGCATTATGATGTTATAATAGCATTTTGAAATTATAATAAAATTGTGTTGCCATCAGTGCTTTGTGATGCTGACATAGAATTTTGACGCCATAATACCACTGTGATGTCAAAATAGAATTGTGATATCATAATAACATTGTTTTATTATAAAATAATTGTGATGTCATAACAGCATTTTAATGTCATAATAGCATTGTGATATCACAATATCATTGTGATTTCAAAGTTCCATTGTGCTGTCATGCCACAATCATGTTGTAATACTCTGTAATGTCATAATAACATGGTGATGTCATAATTCCATTGTGAGTTTATAACATTATAATGTCATAATAGAATTGTAATATCATAACATAATGAAGTCATAACACCATTGAGATATCATAATCATTGTAAAGTCTTAATACTATTGTGATGTCATAATACAATTATGACATCATTTTATAGTTATGTCATAATATAATTTAGATGTCATATGATTTTGATTTCTTAATACATTTTTTAAGTCATAATACCATTGTGGCATCATAGTAGCATTGTTATAACATTTTGATGTCATAATAGCTTTGTGTTGTCATAATAGCATTGTGATATTCCAATAGTATTGTAATATCATGATATTATTGTGATGACAAAAATTTATTTGGAAGTCATACCACAATCATGTCATAATACCATTGCAATGTCATAATAGAATGGTGATGTCATAGAGCTTTGTGACGTTATAATCTCAGTGTGTAGTCATAATAACATTGTGAGGTCATAAAAGCACTATGAAATAATGCCTTTGTGATATCATACCATTGTCATGTCATATCATTGTGAGGTGATAATACATTGAGATATTATATATGCATGGTTATGTCATAATACCATTGGAAAATAATAATACCTTTGTGATTTTGATGTCATTTTATACCATTTAATACCATTATATGGTATACCATATAATACCATTTTGATGTCATTATATCATTGTGATCGCATAATAATATTATTATTTCATAATAGGATTGTGATACCATAATACCATTTTGATTTTATAATAGCATTGAGATGTCATAGGCATCGTGATGTCATAATAGCATTTTTAGGTCATAATGCCATTGTGATGTAAATATACCATTGTGATGTCATAAAAGCATTGTGATGTCATAAAAGCATTGTGACATCAAATATTATTTTGATTTCAGAAATCCATTGTGGTGTCATGCCAGAATCATAATACCGTAATACCATTGTTATGTCATACTATCATGGTGATGTCATAATATAATTGTGAATTATTATACCATTGTGATCTCATAATATGATTATAATATCATAATAGCATTGTGAATTCATAACGCCATTGAGATACCACAATAGCATTGTGAAGTTATAATAGCATCGTGATGTTACAACACTATTTTGATGCTGTATCATTGTGCCAGTATAATCACATTTAGATATCATACAATTGTGATTCCTTAATACCTTGTTTAATTCATAATAGCATTATGACATCATAACAGCATTGTGATGACATAACACTATAATGTCACAATAGCTTTGTGATGTTCTAATAGCATTTTGTTTTTATGATATTTTTATGATGTCAAAATTCTATTGTGATGTCATACCTCAATCATGTCATAATACCATTGTGATGTCATAAGAGCTTTGTGATGTCATAATGGCAGTGTATAGTCATACTAGCATTGTGATGTTGTATCATTGTGATGTCCTAATATAGCTATGAACTCATACCGTTATGAAGTCATATTAACATTGTGATGTCTTAAATCATTCTGATGTCAAAATACCATTGTGAGGTCAAATTGCATTTCAGTTCATGATGCCATTGATATGTCAAAATTCCATAGTTGTAATAGCATTGTGATATCATAATAGCATTGTGATACACAATAGAATTGTGATGTCATATCATTATGATGCAATTATAGCATTGTGATGTAATTATAGCATTGTGATGTCATAGTATAATTGTGAGGTCATAATAACATTGGGATGTCACAATAGCATTGAGATGTTCAATCATTGTGATGTCATAAAATCATTGTGATATCATAATATTGTGATATAATAGCATTGAGGTGACATACCAATGTGATGTCATTATAATATTCTAATGTCAAAATACCACTGTGATGTTATAATACCATTGTGATGTTAAAACAGAATTGTGATATTATGACACCATTTTGATATGATAATACTCATGTGATGTCAGGATATCTTTATGATGTCATAATTACATTGTGA
The DNA here is from genome assembly GCF_030254825.1 of Meriones unguiculatus. Lineage (NCBI taxonomy): Eukaryota > Metazoa > Chordata > Mammalia > Rodentia > Muridae > Meriones > Meriones unguiculatus. The sequence goes on along the minus strand of NW_026843710.1, from coordinate 26,463,669 downwards.
TGTTATTATTGTGATGTTATAATTCCATTGTGATATATCATATGATGACATAATTGTAGATGTCCTAATAGAATTGTGAAGTCATAATAGCACTGAGATAGCATGACACCATTGTGATAACATAATACCATTGTTATGTAATAATAAAGTTGTGATGTCATAATAGCATTGTGATCTCATATTTCCATTGTTAAGTCATAATAGAATGTGAATTAATAATACCACTATAATGTCATAGTAGCATTTTGATGTCATAATATCCATGTGATGTCATAATAGCATATTGAAATCATAACCCCATTGTAATGTCATAATAGAATTGTGATGTCTTCATAGCATTGTGATGTTGACAAACCATTATTGGTATAATGTTTGTTTTAAATGTATAAACCTTACCCTTGTTTATTGAAATGCTTATTTTTATCTCTCATGTTCTCTTTTCAATCCGGATATTGCAGTTATACTTATTTCTAAACATCTTGTATCAACTTTGTGTAAATAGGCCAGAGGAAATCAACTAGACACAATGTTGAATGATGGGACAAGCCAGAGGGCAGTAAATGAGTGGAAAAAGAGAGAGTAAGGGAGAAGGGCTTAGAGAAAAAAGAAGGGGAAGACATCTTGGAACAGCATGGAGAGAATGAAACAGACCTAAAACTTCACAAAAATCAAGTATAATGGGTAAAATCTAAATGGTAGAAAACTATGAGGACTTGAAGGTTTAGGAGGAAGTAACTTTTGTCTAGCATTGTGTTCTAAGATAACTAAATAAACCCAGTCTCTGTGTGGTGAATTAGTTATGTAGCTGTTTAGGATTAACAGCAAGCATTGATAAAAGATAAACCAAAATTAAATATTAATCATAACCTACAACATACCATTGTGAAGCCATTATAAGATTGTGATGTCATAATATCATTGCAATGTCATATCATTGTGAATATACAATAGCATTGTGATGTTATAATACATTATGATGCTATAATACCATTGGGATATCATGACAACTTTGTCATGTCATCATGCCATGGTGATGACATTGTTATGTTATATTATTATTGTGATGTTATAATTCCATTGTGATATCATATCAATTGAGGTCATAATTCCATTGTGATATTATAATATCAATGTGATTTCATAATAGCTAATTGAGGTCATAACCCCACTGTGATGTCATCATAGCATTATGATATCATAATAGCATTGTGATGTCAAAATTCCATTCTGCTGTCATAACAGGTGATTTTATTAATGACTGCTTGAAGGAAATTTGTGACACTCTTCCTGAACTAAGTCTTGGAGAGCAACTGTCATTGCTGGGTTGTGGGCTATCAGCTGCCTATATTGAAGCATATAGGGCAGCTCACCATTTCTCTCAAGCAAGCTGTGCCCTACACAGTGGTCAGTGAGGAACCCTCCTAGTCCTGGAGTTTACAGTTATACCTGGGTCTTCAGGACAGATAAATGGGTCCAGGCAATATGCCTTGGAAACAAGAGAAACTGTGTTTCCTTCACTGGTGCTTCAGACAAACTCTCTAAGATTAGTGTTAGTGCCAGGACTGTTTTTCAGCAGAATCTTTTCTCCATTTTCATAGTCATTGTATAAGTTGTCAATATATTATTTTTACTGATTATGTGGGAATTTCATATAATGTATAATGTATATTTCCATTTCTCCCAGGTTCAAATTACTACACATGTGTCACAGTAATTATTTTTTCTTTAAAATACATTGATTTAAATATAAGTATGTGTTGTTCATATACTCATCGGAACTTGATCAGAGTCTAAGTGCCAAGTCTCTTAAAGAAAACTGAGTTCATCATTAGAGCACCTTGGCACCATCCCCAAGAAGAAGCCATCAGTTTTGAAAGGAACAATACTTCATCAACTTGATCACAGTTGTTCTTATGTATTTATTACATTTTGTTTACTTTGTATCTCCTCTGTTGTTCCCTCCCTCTTCTCTTCCCTGTAACAACCACCCTCTTTCAACTACCTTTAGTCCCTCACTCTAGTTCCATTAGAGGGTAGGTTCTCCTCCCCCTTATAGCTGACCTTAGCTTATCAGGTCTCATCAAGGCTGGCTGCATCATCTTCCTCTTTTGCCTGATTCTCAGGGTATTGTTTTCCTTGTGTCCTCAATTCTGTCCACTTATGACACTCTTCCTGCCTCTTTTCCTGCAGGCTTCCCAGAGTTCTGACTGAGGGGAAGATATTTAATAGGGAAATCCCATTTAGTGCTGGGTGTTTTAAGGTCTCTTTCTGCCTAATATCAGACTGTGGGTCTCTGTATGCAATTGCATTTGATGCAGAAGAAAGCATCTTCATGGATGGAAGAACATGACACTAATCAATCATTGAAGGGCAGGGAGCAACATATTTTAATAACAAGAGCCTGTGTTGCTTGAAACATTCTGTAGAATGCCCAGGCCCAACAACTCAATAAACTGCCACCCAATCCCCCTATAGTGGAAGACTGGTTTGGTCACTATAAATGTCCTAGTGGACCTCTCCCACTATTGGGAGACCTCCTGATAGTTGAATATATACCATATTTGTCTGTCTGCATTTTAGTTACTTAACCCAGGATGATTTTTCTAGTTCCATCCATTTGCATCAAAATATCATGATGTGATTTTCTCAGCTGAATAATTCTCCATTATGGAAATGTTCCATATTTTCACCAAAATAGATTGTCAGTCTTGTTCTTTAGTCCTTATAAATGGCTGAGATTTTAATCATTGTATTGAATAACAAACTATCAGGATAGCTATTTTCTTTTGGTCTAAGAGTCCCTCCATCTTCTTCCACTTCCTGGTGATTTGAATTGCATTGTCCTCTTTAAGCTCATATATTTAGATGAGGAGTCCCCAGAGAGGAAATGTCTGGGAAGGGATAGGCAATATGACCTTGTTAGATAATATAATTCCTATTGGAGTTATGATATGGGAGGGTGTGCTTTAAGTTTGATATTTCAATGAAAGTGATCAGACAGAATGGAGTCTTTGTCTCTAGGTCTCTGGCATTTTATATCATTGTTTCTGTCAGTCTCAGTCTCTCTCTTTCTGAATCTCTCTCTCTAGCTCTTTCTCTCGCAGTATCTCTAAGTCTCCCTCACTCTGCATGCCATTTGTGGTTCAGTATGAAATGTTCTCAGTTCTGCTGAAGGACTACAATATTGCTCAGTCATCAATATTACTCAACAATAAAAACACAAGGAAACAATAGAATTTGCAGATAAATGATGGGATCTGGAAAAAAATCATTCTTATTGAGCTATCCCAGAAACAGAGAGACACACAAGGTATATACTCACTCATATAGACATATAATATAGGATAAGCCTACTAAAATCTGTATACCAACATAAAATAATCAAGAGTGAGGACTCTGGCTAAAATACTTAATCCCATCCTGAAAGGCAAAAAGGATGAATATTAGAAGAAAGAAAAAACAGGGAACAAGTTAAAGGGCCTACGAATGTCTCTACCCTGAAGACTATCAAAGCAGATTCACAGACTTATGGCCAAGTCTTGGGGAAAGTGGATGGAATCTAATGAACAAAGTAGGAAATAGTAAGATCTGGAGAGGACATGAGCTCCACAAGGAGAGCAACAGATCCAAAAAATCTGAGCACAGGTGTCTTTCCTGGGACTCATACTCCAACCAAGTACCATGCATGGAGATAACCTAGAATCCCTGTACTAATATAGCCCATGGTAGTTTAATGTCCAAGTAGGTTCCACCATAATGGGAAGAGGGACTGCCTCTGACATGAACTGATTGTTGTGCACTTTGATCACGTCACCCTGATGGGGGAGAAGACATACCAGACCACAGAGGAAGACAAAGCAGTCACTCTTGATGAGATCTGATAGACTAGGATTAGAAGAAAGGAGAGGAATTCCTCCCCTAAGAGTGGACATAGGGAAGGCCGTGCAATGAGAAGTAGGAGGGAAAGTGGGATGGGGAGTGGAAAAAGAAGGGGTTCATGGTGAGATACAAAGTGAATAAATTATAATTAATAAAAATTAAAATAAAAAATATTAATAAAATATAATTCCATTTGGAGTTATATTATAGGACAGTGTGCTTGGAGATTGATATGCTAAAAAATGTGAACAGACAGAAGTCAGTCTCTGTCTCTTGATTTTTGTCAATTATATGTCTTTTTCTGTGGGTCTCGGTCTCAATATTTCTGAATCTATTTCTCTAGGTCTTTCACTCTCTTGCTCTTGGTCTCCTTCTCTGCCTGCCACATCTGTTTCAGTATGAAAAGCTCTCAGTTCAGCTGAAAGACTACAACAACATGACTGCTAGCTGATCTGACATCAGTGACAATCTCTGTAAAAATATAAGCAAGGTCCAATTAAATGCTCTTTGGTCAAATATTTGTCTTGGTCAGGGATCATTTTCCCAATAAGTAATTCACTGACTGATTACAAAACTGTGCACTTGACAAATAATAATGCAATCTGTGATAATGTGATTGTCACATGTCAAGGAAATGTAACTTTAATAATGACCACTTGAAATAAATATGTGACATTTTTGCTGAAGTAAGAGTTCACAATCTCTGGGTTGTGTGCTTCAGCTGCCCAGATTGAAGCATGTAGGGATGCTCAGCCTTTCTCTCAAGCATGCTGTTCACTTGTCCCTTTTAATAACTGGCTCCTGAAACTCTTACTGGATTTCACTTTTTGGATGACATCATTCTACCTCTCAGCCAATCAGTACCTAAGAGAATCTTAAGGTTTCCATAGAGATGAGTAATCAAACTTTCCTCAGTGTCCAGTATCTGATCCTGTGTACAGTTGACTTTTTTTTTTTTTGTGAAACCCAAAAAGCCTTTATATTATCCCTTTATCCAGATCCCACAGCTTTACTCCTGTGCATATCTGTGACAATGTCAGGTAAGAAAGTGAACTTTAATATTTATTTAATTGGATAGCTTCCTAAGTAGGGAAGCTTCAAAGTGATGTGGAATTAAGGGGAATGCACTAAATGACAAGGTGGTCTCCAACTCTGTTATTTGATCTGAAATTTCCTAGGTTGTGACTTTGAACTGGGCAGTTAGTGGCATACTAACTAAATGTACCTTCACATTCTTATTGATATAATAGGCTGGCAGGGTCTACAATTGCCTGGGTTATTGGTTCTTTAAGAAAAGGGAATTGAGAAGGAAACCACATATTTCCTGAGATTGGTTTGGATGAAAGAGACAAAGATAGGTATCTGAAAATAAGAATTGAAGGACAAGATATTATATGACAGCTAGTGCTATCCCACACTTGTATTGGCAACCATTTGTGAGCAGGGTTGCCTTGGCTCGCATGACTAGATGGACAGCTGTATCCTCCTCAGTGATCAATGAGCAAGTTTCCTGGTCTGGGGGTTTATAGTTAAAACTGGGACATCAGGACAAAGAAATGTGTCAGTGTTATATGTCTAGGATTCAAGAAGAGCTGTGTTACCTACTGTGGTCCTCAAGACAAGTACTCTAAATATAGTGTTAGTGTCAGGAATGCTTGTTCAGAAGTGCTTCCTGAACTCATGGGGTGTGACATAGGTGGGTAAAAGGTAGCTCATGGCAAGGATTCTCTGCTATATAATGCGTTTCTGGAAAGCATGCCTTACAAAGTAAAACTCTGGCCTCTATTAGCAAATCTTTTCTCCATATTAAAAGTCATTGTAAAAATTGTCAACATCTTATTTTTATTGATTATGTGGAAATTTCATATTCCATATAACACACTCCTTTTCCATTGCTTTCAGTTTCAAATTCCTACTTAAGTGTCACACTATTTTTTTTTCTTTAAAATAAATCAGGTGAAGTAAGTGTTGCTCAAATGTACTCATTGGAAAATAATCAGACTCTCAGTGCCAATTCCCTTAAAGAAAACTGAGTCCATCATTGCTGCACACTGCCACCACACCCAAGAAGAAACCATCAGTCCTGAAAAGCTCTATACTTCATCACCTTGTTCACAGATTTTCTCATGTATTTATTTATTGTGAATTTTTCACATTGTATCCCCTCTCCTGCCCCCTCCATCTTTAAGTTTCTCTCCGTTTAAGTTTGAGGTTGGCTATAGGCTTACTGTATATAGCCTTTACTATGTTTAGATATGTGCCTTTTATCCCTGATCTCTCCAATACTTTAAACATGAATGGATGTTGGATTTTGTCAAATGAATCTTCAGCATCTAAGGAGATTCCCTTTTATTTATTTATTTTTTCATTTTTAAAAAGGTGGAACACATTGAGGGATTTGCCTATATTGCACCACCCCTGCATACCTGGGATGAAGCCTGCTTGGTCATAGTGGATGATACCTTTGATGTGTTCATGTGATCAGTCAAATACATAAAGTACCCTGGTATGACCATAAGCAAGCAAGTCAAAGAACAGTAAGAAAAAAAAGTCAATTCTCTGAAGAAAGATTTAGAATAAGATATCATTGATATTGAAAGAGTTTAATGACCAGTGGCTGTTAGATCCTTTGAATTTGATGTTGGCTGTGGTCATACGGTTGTGTGCTTGGTTGCTTTTTGTTTTACTGTAGTGGGATTATTTATTTCCTGTGTTTTCTTGAATGTAGCTAGTTTTCTTGGGTTGTATTTTCCCTTCTGGTGTCTTCTGTAATGCTGGATTTCTTTGTAGGTATTGTTGAAATTTGTTTTTGTCATTGAATATCTTGTTTTCTCTGTCTATGAGGACTGAGAGTTTTGCAGGGTATAGTAGCCTGGGCTGACATCTGTGCTCTCTTAGGGTCTGTTTCGATTATTATGTGGCAGGAGGATTTTCTTTTCTGATCTAATTTATTGGGTGTTCTATAGGCCTCTTGTATTCTTATTGGCTCTCCTGTAAGTTGGGGAAATTTTCTTCAATGATTTTGTTGAAAATATTTTCTGGGCCTTGGTGCAAGGAATGTTCTTTTTCCTCTTTTCTTATTGTTCTTAAGTTTTGTCTTTTTATGTTGTCTTGAATTTCTTGGACGGTCTGTGTCAGGAATTTTTTAAATGTAACATTTTCTTTGACAGATACATCAATTTCTTCCATTGTATCTTCCACACCTGAGATTCTTTCTTCCATTTCTTGTAGCTTATTGGTTATGCTAACCTCTGTAGTTCCTGCTTTGTTTCCTAAGTTCTTTCTCTCCACAATTTCTTCCATTTGTGTTTTTTTTTTTAATTTTTCCAATTCTATCTTCAGGTCTTGAGCTATTTTGTTGTTTTCCTTCACCTGTCTGACTGTATTTTCATGTTTTCCATCAATTCCTTCAGCTGTTTGAGCAATCCACTGTTTCTTTTATTTCATTCAGTGATTTAAGCATTTCCTCTCTAAATGTCACAAATTGTTTGGCTGCAGCTTCCTCTATTTCTTTTCGTATTTTATTTGTTTCCTCTGTTATCTTCTTCATGAGCATAGATGTTAGGTCATCTCCTTGAATTTCAGTTATGCTGGGCTGTCTAGGGCTATTTGCTCCTGGATAACTGGGTTCTGTAAATGCCATAGTGCTCTGGCTTTTGTTGGTTGAACTTTTATGCTGTCCTCTACCCATTGGGCTATCTTAGGTGTTTGAAGTTAGTTTCTGGTTGTTCCTGGACTCTTGTAGTGGAGAGAATCTCTTTGGCAGGAAGATGGTTTTTCCTGAAGGGAGCCTTCTCAGCTTTTTGGGTATAGTCACTGGATGGCCAGTGTTTTTCAGGAGTTGCTATAGCTCACCTCAGGCATAAAGACCTGGGTGGTAGCTGTGGTCTTGATTAGTCAAGAGGGCTCTCCTCTTAATGGAAGAAGTCCTGGAGACAGCTGCCCTCCTTCTGGGTTACTTGCTGTAAATTTAGTGATCAGCTGCTGTAACCTGTGTGTCTCGTGGTTTGGTCAGTTTTGTTAAGGATAACTGGTTGCCCCTTGGAGCAGTATCTGGGGGTTGATCTCAGGATTCCCACTCTTTTGTAGGTCTGAGGTTGGGGCTCTGTGCCTCAGAACCCAAGAGGTAATCTGTGGCGGGTGAGTACTGCTCTCCTGGTAACAGCAGGGTATCTGGGGCACAGCAGTTCCCTGGGTTGTGCCAATCTGTGGGACCTTTTCCAGGGATATACTGGGTTGCCTAAGTTCGTTGTTCTCTTTGCTTCGTTCCTTGTTCCTTATGAGGGTTTCTCCAGACAGTGTCTCTAAGACTCTGGTGTCTTGGGGCCCACAGTTCTGTCTGTAAGGAGTAGTTGGTAAAAAGCAGGCCTCTGCACTGGTGGAGCATGTGCCCGTCTGCTAGCCTGCAGGAGCTGGGTTCCCAATACCTCTGTGCTCCCTGTTTGGGCCCGGATCTGTGATGGCTGGGCATACTCGCCTGTTTGCGATCTGCAGTCTGCTAGACTTTCCCCAGGCAACGCCTAGGTGACACCAGCAGTACGGTTTCTTCCTTCTCTGTGGGGCCCTCTCTGGACAGGGATTCTCAATCTTTTTTGCACTGGAGCAAGCAGCTCATCTATACCAGTGAGCTGGGCACATGCAGCAGCTCTCTGTGCAGTGGGAGCTCAGCTGTGCTGACGGTGGTGGGTTCCTGTGATCCAGGAGACCTTCCAGGGAAAGACTGGGTGTCCTGTAATCAGACTCGCAAGTTTGCTTCCCCATAGGGTTTTCTTGGGACTGGGACTCCCAGTCTTGGGCACCCTTGTGCCCACTGATCAGCCTGAGAAAGTGATTAGGACCTGCAGGCTTGTGGTTCCAGTCCAGAGACCCAAAGTTCGCTTTACTCCAGATTTCTTCTGGGTTCTTGCTGGGCAACCCGAGAGTGGACAGAACTGATTCCCACGCCGTGGGAGCCTCCCCTCACCTAGGAAACATGATTGCTACAGTTTTAGGGCTCAGAGTTCAGTCTCCTCGTCGCTGCATGGAGAGTGCTGTCCTGCTTCTCAGACACAGTGGTCTCCTGGCGCCGCCATCTTGGCTCCCCCCCCCAAGATATCAGAAGATGAAAAGATCTCCCATGCTCATGCCTTAGCAGGATTAACATAGTAAAAATGGCCAGCTTCAAGATGGCGGTGCCAGGAGGACTCTCATTCTGAGCAGTATGATCTGCATAGTGATCAGCAATCAGAACTCATGGGCATAATTCATAAATGATTGTGTTTCCCAAGTGAGAGGATACTCCATGGTTGGGGATTCAATCAGCTTTAACTTACCCAACTAAACCACAGAAGAGATTCTGGTTCCGCCAGGTTCTTTGTGGCCAGCCCAGAGCCACACGCTAGTGTGATCTGGTCAGTGTCCCAGACTGAACTATGGGCACCACAACATCACTGACTGGAGTTTCCAGTTGATGTATAACCCCACGGAGCATAAAATGATTAGGACCAACCTTAGGTCACCCAGACATCCTCTGGAAAAGACTGGTTCTGCTGGCACCCTAGGAGCCAGCCTAGTGCCAGAGCAGGTGACCCAGGCACCTGCACAGAGCCCTGTCTGTGTGCCAGATTCCCCGCCTCAGAAAGAACTGTGTCCCTAGGTCACCAGAGACTGAGTTTCACTGTCAGGTGTAAACCCACAGGGAGGGAAATGGTTGGTCTGATCTCAGAGCACTCAGCTGATACCACTACCCCAAAAAGGTCTCTGGAAAATTACCCAGGTTAGGCAGACTCCCAGGCTCCCAAAGAACAAAAAGGCAGAGCCAAGGGTGGGCGTCTGTGACTGTAGGTTCTACTCACCACCCCAGACAAAACAGCTGTCCCCAAAGCAAAGACAGGGTTCCCTGTCAGGAGGAAACCCCACGGGGGGGGGGAATCATTAGGTCTAACACTCAGGACACCTAGCACCAAAAAACTTTCTGGATTCATGAAGACTCTAGGCTCTAGCTTTCTACTGCAGGCAGGAGCACTGTGCTCAGCCACCATTATTGAGTACTCCTAGGACACTGTGGCACACAGCTGCATCCACAGAACTACAAAAGCCAGAGAGCCATTACAACAGCCCTCAGATACTGTGCCAAGGATCAACCAGTTATCCCTAGCTTGACTGACAAAACTGTGGGAATCCCTGGTTCTTCAAGAGGGCTGCACCCACAGCGTCCAGAGCAGAGCAATACCCACAGCCACTATCCCAGACAGGGACACACAGCTTCTGGTCCAGAGTGAGGCGCCCAGCCTTCAGACCAGAGTGGAACACTTAATTACTAGCCTCCAGACCAGAGTGGCTCCCCCAGGTGCCAACTCAAACTAGGTACACATTCTCCAGGCCCAGAACGGAGCACTCAGCCTCTGGCCAAGAGACTTGCTAGGCACTCCTCTCACTTTCCTGGACAGAACTGTGTGCCCCAGGGTAATAGAATAAGTTTCCCTGTTGGGAGAAAACCCCACAGCTAGGGGATCAGCAAGTTCTTCAAGAGGCCTGTTCCTGGAAAACTGTAACAACAACAGCAGCTCACTAAATTTATGAGAAACCAAGCAGTAGGGCAGCTGTCTTGGAAACTTCTATGGGTGAGAGGAGACCTCCCCCCCCCCAACAAGGACTACAGCTACTACTCAGTTCTATACACCTGAGGTGAGCAGTGGCAATTCCTGAGAAACAGTGGACATACAGTGACCATAACCTAAAAGCAGAGGAGGACTCCTTCGGGAAAAATCATCTTCCACCCAAGAGGATTCTCCCTACCTCAGGAATCCAGGAAGCACAGACACTAACAACCAACACCTAAAATGGCTCAATGGGTAGAGGTAACCATAAAGCTCAACCAACAAAAGACAGAGCAATATGGCATCTCCAGAACTCAGCCATCCAGGGGCGAGCCTCCCTGGATGACTCAGCATAATAGAAAAACAAGAAGATGACCTTACATCTATGCTGATGAAGAGGATAAAAGAGTAAACAAATAAAATACATAAAGAATTAGAAGAAGATAAAACGAAACAGATCATGGCTATCCATAAAGAAATGTAGGAAGTTAAAGACAAGCAGATTATGGCCATCCATGAAGAAGTACGGGAAGATGCAGCCAAACAGTTTGCAGCCTTCAGAGAAGAAATAATTAAATCACTGAAAGAAATAAAAGAAACAGAGTTGAAGAAACTAAAAGAAAAACAGGAAAATACAGTTAGACAGGTGAAGGAAGTAAACAAAAAAACTCAAGACCTGAAGATAGAACTGGAAAAATTAAAGAAAACACAAATGGAGGAAATAATGGAGAGGAAGAATTTAGGGAAGAAAACAGGAACTATAGAGGTAAGCATAACCAACAGACTACAAGAAATGGAAGCAAGAATCAATCTCAGGTGTAGAAGGTAGAATGGAAGAAATCAATGTATCTGTCAAAGAAAATGTTAAATCCAAAAAATTCCTGACACAGACCATCCAAGGAATACAAGACAATATGAAAAGACAAAACCTAAGAATAATAGGAATAGAGGAAAAAGAAGACTCACTTCTCCAAGGCCCAGAAAATATTTTCAACAAAATCATTGATGAAAATTTCCCCAAGTTAAAGGAGAGACCAATAAGAATACAGGAGGTCTACAGAACACCCAACAAATTTGACCAGAAAAGAAAATACTCCCGCCACATATTCAAAACAGTAAGTACAGAGAACAAAGAAAAAATACTAAAAGCTACAAGGGAAAAAGCCCAAGTAACATATAATGGCAAACCCATTAGAATCACACCTGACTTTTCACCAGAGACTATGAAATCCAGAAGGGCCTGGACAGACATCATGCAGACCCTAAGAAAACACAGATGTCAGCCCAGGCTACTATACCCGCAAAACTCTCAGTCCTCATAGATGGAGAAAACAAGATATTCAATGATAAAAAGGAATTTCAACAATACCTACACACAAATCCAGCATTACAGAAGACACTTGAAGGGAAAATACTACCCTAGAAAATTAGCTTCTTTCAAAAAATACAGGAAATAATTAACCTTACTACAGTAAAACAAAAAACAACCAAGCACACAATCTATGACCACATATAACATCAAAATCAAAGGATCTAACAGCCACTGGTAATTAATCTCTCTCAACACCAATGGACTCAACTCTCCAGTAAAAAAACACAGATTAACAGAATGGATATGTAAACAAAACCCAGCAATCTGTTGCATACAAGAAACACACCTAAGGCACAAAAATAGACATTACCTGAGGGTAAAAGTTTGGAAGACTACTTTCCAAGCAAATGGACCCAAGAAACAAGCAGGAATAGCCATTCTAATATCTGATAAAATAGACTTTCAAACAAAATTAATTGAAAGACATGGGAAAAACACTTCATATTCATCAAGGGAAAATTCCACCAGGAAGACATCACAATCCTGAATATCTAATGCCTCAAATACAAGAGCACCCACATTTGTAAAAGAAACATTGATAAAATTTAAACCACATATAGATCCCTACACATTAATACTGGGAGACTTCAACACCCCACTCTCAACTAAAGCACAGGTCAACAAAACAGAAATTAAACAAAGAAACAATAACTCTGACAGAAGGCATGAAACAAATGGACCTCACAGACATTTACAGAACTTTACACCCAAACACAAAAGAATTTACCTTCTTCTCAGCACCTCATGGAACCGTCTCCAACATAGACCATATAATTGTTCACAAAGCAAGGCTCAACAGATACAAGAAGATTGAAATAATCCCTTATATGTTGTCTGATCACCATGGAATAAAGCTGGACCTCAACAACAACAGTAATAGAAAAAAGCCTACACACACCTGGAAAGTAAAAACTTGTTACTAAATGACAGCTGGGTCAGGGAAGAAATAAAGAAAGAAATAAGAAATTCCTAGAACTCAATGAAAATGAAGACACAGCATACCCAAACTTGTGGGACACAATGAAAGCAGTGCTAAGAGGAAAGTTCATAGCATTAAGTGCCTTCAAGAAGAAATTTGAGACAACTCATTCAAGCAACTTAATGGCCCACTTAAAAAGCCTAGAAAAAGAAGAAACAGACACACCAAAAAAGAGTACATGGCTGGAAATAATCAAACTCAAGGCTGAAATCAATCCATTAGAAACAAATAAAACAATTCAAAGAATCAATGAAACCAAGAGCTGGTTCTTTGAGAAAATCAACAAGATAGACAAACCCTTAGACAAACTAACTAAAAGGCAGAGAGACACCACCAAAATCAACAAGATCAGAATTGAAAAGGGGGACATAACTACAGACACTGAGAATATCCAAATAATCATTAGGACTTACTTCAAAATTCTATATGCCACAAAATTTGAAAATCTACATGAAATGGACAATATTCTTAATCGATTTGACTTACCAAAGTTAAATCAGGACCAGGCAAATCAATTAAATCTTCCTACATCCCCCAAAGAAATAGAAGTGGTTATCAAAAGTATCCATTTCCAAAAAAAGCTCAGGACCAGATGGTTTCAACGCAGAATTCTACCAGACATTCAAAGAAGAGCTAACTCCAATTATCTTCAAACTATTGCACAAAATAAAGACAGAAGGAACATTACCAAACTCATTCTGTAACGCCACAGAAACCTTGGTACCTAAACCTCACAAAGACTCAATAAAGAACGAGTATTTCAGGCCAATCTTCCTTATGAACATTGATGCAAAAATATTCAACAAAATACTTGTGAACTAAATACAAGAACATATCAGAGATATTATCCACTATGACCAAGTAGGCTTCATCCCAGGTATGCAGGGGTGGTTCAATATACAGAAATGCATCAATATGATCCTTCATATTAAAAAACTGAAAGAAAAGAACCACATGATAATCTCCCTAGATTCTGAAAAAGCAGTTGACAAAATCCAACATCCATTCATATTTAAAAACTTGGAGAGATCAGAGATACAAGGCACATATCTAAACATAATGAAGGTGATATACAGCAAGCCTATAGCCAACATCAAACTGAATGGAGAGAAATTTAAGCAATCCAACTGAAATTAGGGACAAGACAAGGCTGCCCACTCTCCCCATATCTCTTCAACATAGTTTGGAAGTCCTTGCTCGAGCAATAAAACAGTTGAAGGATATAAAGGGGATACAGAATCGAAAGGAAGATGTTAAATTATCACTATTTACTGATGATATGATAGTATACGTGAGTGACCCCAAAAACTCTACCAGGGAACTCCTACAGCTGATAAACACCTTCAGCAAAGTGGCCTGATACAAGATTAACTCAAAAAAATCAGTAGCCCTCCTCTATACAAAAGACAAAATGGCTGAGAAAGAAATTAGGGAAATAATACCCTTCACAATAGCCACAAATGACATAAAGTACCTTGGAGTTACCCTAACCAAGGAAGTCAAAGACTTGTATGAAAAAAAATTCAAGTCTCTAAAGAAAGAATTAGAAGAAGATATGAGAAGATGGAAAGATCTCCCATGCTCATGGCTTGGCAGGATTAACATAGTAAAAATGGCCATCTTACCAAAACCAATCTACAGATTTAATGCAATTCCCATCAATTTTCCAACACAATTCTTTACAGACCTGGAAAGAAAAATTCTCATCTTTGTATGGAATAACAAGAAACCCAGAATTGCTAAAACAATCTTCTACAATAAAAGATCTTCTGGAGGTATCTCCATCCCAGATCTTAAGCTGTACTATAGAGCAACAGTTATAAAAACTGCATGGTACTGGCATAGAAACAAAATGGTGGGTCAATGGAACTGAACAGAAGACTCAGAAATAAACCCACACACTTATGGACATCTGATTTTTGACAAAGATGCCAAAACCCTACAATAGAAAAAAGATAGATATGCTGGTCCAACTGGATGTCTACATGTAGAAAAATTAAAATAGATCCATACTTATCACCCTGCAGAAAACTGATGTCCAAATGGATAAAAGACCTCAAAATAAAACCAGATACATTAAATCCGCTAGAAAAAAAAGTGGGGAATACCCTAGAACGCATTGGCACAGGGGACAACTTCCTGAACAGAACGCCAACAGCACAGGCTCTAAGATCAACAATCAATAAATGGGACCTCATGAGCCTGAAAAACTTCTGTAAAGCAAACTACACCGTCATCAAAACAAAACTACTGCCTACAGATTGGGAAAGAATCTTCACTAACCCTTTATCTGACAGAGGGTTAATATCCAGTATTTATAGAGAACTAAAGAAGCTGAAAAGCAGCAAACCAAGTAATCCAATTTAAAAATGGGGAACCAAGCTATAGAGAATTCTCTGTAGAGGAATTTCGAATGGCAGAGAAGCACTTAAAGAAATGCTCAACCTCATTAGCCATTAGGGAAATGCAAATCAAAACAAACCTGAGATTTCACCTTACACCCATCAGAATGGCCAAGATCAAAAACTCAAGTGACAATACATGTTGGAGAGGTTGTGGAGAAAGGGGAACCTTCCTCCATTGCTGGTGGGAAGGTAAAGTTGTACAACCACTCTGGAAATCAATTTAGTGCTTTCTCATACAAATAGTAATAGCACTTCCTCAATATCCAGCCATACCACTCAGTAAGGACATTTGTTCAAGCATGTTTGTATCAGCCTTATTTGTGAGAGCCAGAAGCTGGAAACAGCCCAGATGTCCCTCAACTGAAGAATGGATTAAGAAATTGTGGTAATCTACACAATGGAGTATTACTCAGCAATGAAAAACAAGGAAATCATGAAATTTGCAGATAAATGATGGATGGGACCTGGAAAGGATCATCCTGAGTCAGCTGTCCCAGAAGCAGAAAGACACACGGTAAACCTACTAAAATCTGTACATCTAAAGAAACTAATCAAGAAAGGAGACCCTGAATAAAACACTCTATCTCCACCCCAAAAGACAAAGAGGATGGACATCAGAAGAAGGAGAAAGCAGGAAACAACCTGCCACAGAGGGCCTCTGAAAGACTCTATCTTGCAGACTATCCAAGCAGATGTTGAGACGTTAAGGTCAAATTTTGGGCAGAGTGCCTGGAATCTCATATAAGAAGTGGAAAATAGTAGGTTATGTAGAGGACAGGAACCCCACACGGAGAGCAACAGGACCAGAAAATTTGAACACAGGGGCCTTCCCAGAGATCCATACTCTAACCAAGTACCAGGCATGAAGCTAAACTGGAACCCCTGCGCAGATGTAATCCATGGTAGTTTAGTGTCCAAGTGGGTTACATAGTAATGGGAAGAGGGATAGTCTCAGACACAATCTGATTGGCCTGCTCTTTGATCATCTCCCCCTGATGGGGGATGCATCCTTACCAGGCCACAGATGACGACAGTGCAGCCACTCCTAATGTGATCTGATAGAGTAAGATCAGAAGGAAGGAGGACCTTCCCTATCAGTGGACTTGGGGAGGGGCATGCATGAAGAAGGGAGATGGAATGTGGAATCTGGAGGGGGGAGGGGCTAATGGGGAATACAAACTGAATAAAGTGTAAGAAAATAAATTAAAAAAAAATCCTGACCAAAAAAAAAAATTCATCTTTCATGGAGTCCTCGATTTCTTCAATATTTTGTGTTTGGGACTTTTCTGATTTTACTTTTTCTTTGAGAGAAGTATCAATTTCTGTGAGGTTATCTTCAGCACCATAGATTCTTTCTTCCATCTCTTGTATTTTGTTGGTGATGCTTACTTTTGTAGCTCATGATAGTTTCTCTAATTTATCCAGACACAGAGTTAATAAAATGTACCTAATAATAAAAATTAAAAAAAATAAAAATGCTATTATGACATCACCATGATATAACACCTCAATTTTATGACATCACAGTAGTATTATGATACCACAATTATGTGACATCTGAAAGTTATTATGACAACACAATGATATGACATCTCAATGGTATTGTGATTTCACAATGGTATTATTACATCTTAATGCTATTAATGCTATTATGACATTTGAGTGGTACGAAATATTAAAGATATCATGACAACACAATCATATGACATTACAATACTTTTATGACATCTCAATTATATTATGATGACACAATTGTAGTATGACATCACAGTTTTATATGACATCTACATGGATGGTGTTATGTCATCTCAATGATGTCATGACATCTCAGTGCTATTATGACATCACAATGCTATTAAGACATCATATGGTATGATATCACAATAGAATTATAACATCACAATAACAATATAACATAATGATGCAATTATGACACCTCAATGCTATACTGACATCACATGAGCATTATCATATCACCATGATTTTATGACAGTACAATGCTGTTTTGACATCACAATGATATTATAAAATCACAGTGGTATTATGACATCATGCTATAATGCTATAATGCTATCACAATATGTTACTGCAATGCTATTATGATATCACAATGTATGACATCACAATGGTTTTATGACTTCACAATATGACATCCCAATGCTATTATGATATCAAAATGCTGTTATGATATCCCTATGGAATTAGGACTTCACAATGCTATTCAGACTTAATGCTGTTATGAGATTACAGTGGCATTATGACATCACAATGTTATGATGACATCTTAGTGGTAATGTGAGATCACACTGATATTATGATGTCACAATATTATTATGACTTCATAACATCAGTTATATGACATCATAATGGTATTATGACATCACAATGGCATTACAACATCTCAATCCTATTATGACATTACAATTCTATTACAATTTTATGACATTTTTACTTCACAGTGTCATTAGGGCATGACAATGATATAATGACATCATAATGTCATCATATACCATCACGATGGTATTATGACATTAAAATGCTATTATGACATCACAAAGTTTTTATGATATCAGTATGGTATTATGATTGCACAAATGTATTCAGTCATCACAATGCTGTCATGACCTGACAATGCTATGATGACATCACAATGGTATTTTGATATCACAATACTATCATGCCTTAACAATGATATGACATCACAATGCTAGCTAGCATGCCATCACAGTGGTATCAATGGTGTCTTGACATCTCTGTGCTTTTATGACTTCACAATGCTTTTATGATATCATAATGCTTTTTTGACTTCAGAATAGTATTATCTCAAATGGTATTATGACATAACAATGCTATTATGACATCAAAATGGTATGACATTTCTGTTGCATGTGTAGATTAATATTTACATTGGTGTATCTTTTGGTAAAACTATTGTTTATCTTATAATAGAACTGTATAACCAAATCAACAGACAGATTCTGGTTTTATTCAGTTAACCTAGAAGACAATGCTATCCAATAGTTACACTCTCCTATACCTCCAAGCCCTTATAGTTTCCTAACATTTAGATTTTACCCATTATACTTGCTTTTTTTGTGAAATCTTAGGTCTGGTTCATTTTCTCCTCCTGTTCCAAGATTTCTCCTCCTGCTCTGGTCTCCAAGCTCTGCTCCCTCATCCTCTCTCCTCCCAATCTTTCCTTGCCCTCTGTTTACTCCCACTCATTTCCTGTACTATGGCTACTCTCATCAATCAACATTGTGGCTAGTTGTTTTATTTTGTCCTGTTTACACAAAGTTGAGACGTGATGCACATAATAAGTATCATAATGCAATATCCAGATTGACACCAGAGAGTGGGGGAGTAGATATCAAAATTTGAATGAACAAGAATAAGGTGTATATATTTCAAAAGAACATTTTTACCAACATTTCCCAATTATGTCCAATAAATGGCTCCTTTTATTTCAATACAATAATAATTATGAAATTATGAAAACTATTAGGTAAAATCTGCATGTGCAATGTCCAATCCATGTGCATTACAATGCTATTACAGTATAATTGCGGTATGACATCACAATGGATTTTAACACCAAAATGATATTATGACATTACAACACTATTATGACATTACAATACTAAAATTACTGTAAAATTTTACTATAATATCAAAATGGCATTATGACATCACAATGCTATTATGACATGACAAAGCAATTATGACATCATTATGTTATTAGGATGTCATAATTCTATTATGATTTCAAAAGGGTTTAATGCCATTCAAAATGGTGTTATCATATCACAATGATATGATGACATAACAATGCTATTATGACTTCAATATGCTTGTATGAAATCACAATGGTGTTATGACAAAACAAAGTTATTTTGACTTCACAATTGTATTATGACATCACAAGGGTATTACAACATGATTGTGGTATGACATCACAGTGGAATTTTAACGTCAGATTCTATTATGACATCATAACAGTATGACTTCATAATCCTATGATGACATCACAATGCTTTTATGACTTCACAATGGCATCATGACATCACAATGCCATCATGCTGTCAAAATTCATCATGATATCCCAAAGCTATTATGACATCAGAATCCTATTATGACATGATTGATGTAGGATATCACAATAGAATTTTGACATAACAATGCTTTTATCACAATAAATTTAGATATTACAATAACATAGCATCACAATGGTGTTATGACATCACAATGCTATTATGACAAGACAATGCTTTATGACTTCACAGTGCTTTTATGCTATCCTAATGCTATTATGCCATCACAATGATATGCCATCACAATGCTATTATGACATCACAAATATATTTTGAGATCCCAATACTATTATTTCTTCATAATGCTATTATATCTCAATGCCATTATGACATCACAGTGATATGAAATCATAATGCTAGTACAATATCACAGATTTTTCGACATCTCAATGCTTTCATGATTTCACAATATAATGTAATCCAAATTAATTATGATTTCACAAGTTTATTATAACATGACAATGCTTTTATGACATGATAATGCTATTATAACATCATAATATTATGACTAGATATCAATGCTATTATGATATGATTGTGATATGACGTCATAATGGAATTATGACATTACAAAGCTATTATGACTTCTTAAGAGTAAAATTTTACAATGATATTCGGACATCACAATTATATGATGGCCTCAAAAGGTTATTATGCTAGCACATTACTGGTATGAGTACACAATGCTATTATGACATTACAATGGTATTACAAGTTCAAAATGTCATCCCAGTGGTATGACACATCCCAGTAGTATAATGACACAACAAAGCTATTAGGAAATCATAATATTATTATGACATCACAATGCCATTATGACATCACAATCCTATAATGACCTAAAAATGGCATTATGATATCCCAAAGGTATTATTACTTCACAATTCTCCTATGATACCATAAAGCTATTATGATATCATAATGTTATGACATATAAATACTATTTTGACATCACTATTATGTCATGCTATTATTACATGCTATATGACATTTCAATAGCATTATGAAATTACAATGTTGTTATGAGCATTGATGACATTACAATGGTGTTATGACATCACAATGGAATTATATTACATTGCTCTTATGACATCACAAGGTATGATTTTTACAATGATATCAGGATGTTGCACTGCTACAATTAAATCACTATATTATGCTATCACAATAATTTTACAACTTCACAATGCTATTTTTCTTTATAATGCTCTTATGACATCACCATGGTATTATGATAACTTGTAGTATGATATCACCTTGGAATTTTGACATAAAAAATGCTATTATGGCTTCACAACAGTATAACTCCACAATTATATTAGGACATCACAATGCTATGATGACATCACAATACTATGAAGACATCACAATGGCATGAAGAAATAAAAATTCATCATGATATTTCAATGCTATTCTAACATCACAATGCTTTTGCGATACAATTATGGTATGACATCACAGCTGATTTTGACATCATAATGTTATGACATTACAATGCTATTATGACCTCAAAATGGTGTTATGACATACAAGGCTCTTATGACATCACAATAGTATTATGAATTCATAGTGGTATTATGACCTGATTGGCATATGACATAACAATAGAATTTTGACTTCAAAATGGTATGACATCACTTGATATTAGGACACAGCAATGCTATGATGACATCTCAATGTTATTATGACATCAAAAAAGCATCATAACATTAAAATTCATCATGACATCCCAATGTTTTTATATCACAATGCTATTATGCCATGATTCTGTGATGACATCACAATGGAATTATATCTCAATACTAATATGACATCACAATGCTATTATGACATCATGATCCTAATATGACCTCAAAATGGTGTTATGAAATTACAATGTTATTATGACTACAAAAAATGTATTATGATATCACATTGGAATGGCATCAAATGCAATTATGACATCACAATATTATTATGATATCCAGTGCTATTATGACACCATAATGTCACAATGACATCACAATAAAATTTTGACATTACAATGCTATGACGTTTTTATGTTACAATGACTTTATATTATTACAATTTTATTACTTTATAACTGTATGACTTCATAATTAGTACATCACAATGTTTTGATGACATATTATGACATCATGACATCACAATGGCATAATGACATCAAGTTCATTATAACATCCCAATGCTATTATGGCATCAATACTCTATTAAAACACAATTGTGGTATGACATCACAGTGGATTTTTGACATCATAATGGAATTTTGATATCACAGTGGTATGACTTCACAATGATATTAGGACATTACAATGTTTGATAACATCAGAGTGCTATAATGATATCATAATGCTATTCTGATCTACAATGTTATTATAACAATGGTATGACATCTCAGTGTTATGACTATACAATGCTATTATGACTACATAATGGTGGTAAGACTTCACAAAAAGATTATAACATCACAATGCTACTATGTAATAACAATGGAATTATGATATTACAGTGTTATGATGACATCTCTATGCTATGATGAATTTTCAATGCAATTATGGCATCAGAATGTCATCATGACATCAAAATCCATCATGCCATCAAAAAGTTATGATGACATCACAATGGTAATATGACATCTCAATCACATTATTATGTCAATAGGTTATTATGGAATCATAATGCTATTAAGATGACAATTTTTTATGAGATCAATGTGCTATTATGACATCACAATGCTATTATGAAATCTCAATGCTATGAATACATCACAATGCAATTATTTTATCACAATGGTATTATGACACCACAATGTTATGATGACATCACTATACTATTATGACATGGTTGTGTTATGACATCACAAGGGAATTATGACTTTACAATGCAATTATGACATCACCAATGTTTGACATTATAATGATATTAGGACATCACAATGCTATGATGACATCATAATGCCATTATGTATCACAGAGTTGTTATGACTTCACAATCCTATTATCACTTTATAGTGCTCTTATGACATCCCAATGCTACTCTGTCATCACAATATTATAACATCACAATGCTATTACAACTGCTCAATGTTATGAATTCATGTTGCTATTATGACAACACAAAGCTATGATGACATTACAATATTTTGATGACATCACAATGCTCTTATGACATGATTCTGTTATGACCTCACAATGCAATTATGACATTACAATGCTATTATGACTTCACAACGGTATGACTTTAAAATTATATTAGGATATCTCAATACTATGATGACATCTCAATGGTATTATGACTTCACAGTGATATTATAACATCTCCATGCTATTATGATATAAAAATGGTATTACAACATGATTATGATATGACATCACTATGAATTATAAAGCTCGTCAGGACTGATGGAATCTTCTTGTGTGTGGTACCAGCTTGCAGCAAGGATGAATTCAGTCTTTATTAAATGACATGGCACTGAGATTCTGATCATGTTTCAATGAGTATATGAACAATATATATTTCAATTAATGTACTTTAAAGAAAAAAATAGTGTGACACATGGGTAGGAATTTGAATCTGGGAGCAATGGAAAAAGAGTGTAATGTATGTTATATGAAATTCCCACATAATCAATAAAAATAATATGTTGACAACTTTTATTAGGAAGTTATCATGGAAAATAATTTCCACTAAAGGATGACAGTGTTTGCTTATCAGGAACTCAATACGTAGCAGAGAATCCTCGCCATGAACTAGTGGTTACTCAGCTACCTCAGACCACTGAAGTCAGATGGAAGCTGTAAAAAAGCAGTCCTGACACTAGGGCTATGTTTAGAGTGTGTGTCTGGAGTAACAGGGCAAGAAACACTGTTGCTCTTGTGTTCTAATATAAGATGGACGCATTTCTCTTTCCTGAAGGCCCAGGTTGAACTAGATTTCTCAGGACCAGGAGGGACCTCATTGAACACAGAGCATGACACATCTGCCAATCCAGCCTGGTTGTCCAAGGCAATCCAGCTCATAGAGAGTTGACAACACTACTGTGGAACAGCACCAGCTATCAAATAAGTTATTGCCCCTGATTTCTCATTTTACATACACAATCATTCTCTTTTTCAGCTAAACAAGTTACAGGTATTGTCTGGTTTCCTTCCATTTTCCCTGATCTTAACAACTCAATACCACAGGGAACTCTAGACCCTGCCAGCCTATTATATCAAAGAGAATGTTAAGGTACATTTATTGAGTAAACCAGTAACTGCTCAGTTCAAAGTCACAATCTAGGAAATTTCAGATCCAAGAGCATAGTAGGAGACCACCTTATCATTTGTTACATTCCCCTTAATCCTACATCACAATTTAGCTTTCCTACTTAGGAAACTGTCCAGTTAAATGAACATTAAAGTTTCATTTACTACCTGACATTACAATTGTCACAGAAGTAAACAGGATTAAAGGTGTGGGATGTGTTTAAAATGATGAGATAAAGGCTTGTTGGGTTTCATAAGAAAAAGTCACATTTGCACAGGATCAGAGATACTTGAAACTGAGGAATCTCCATGGAATCCTCAAGGTCCTTTCAGGTGTCGATTGGCTGAGAGGGAGAATGATGTCATGTAACAGGGAAAATCCAGTAAGAGATACAGGATTCAGTTATTAAAAGGACCAAGTGGACAGCCTACTTGAGCAGCCTTACATGCCTCAACCTGGGCAGCTGAAAGTACACAACCAAGAGATGACAGTTCCTTTGCCTAAGACTCTTAGTTGAGGAAAAATGTCACATATTTCTTTCAAGTGGTCATTAATAAAGTCATGTGTCGATAACATGTGAGTTTCACAATAGCACAGACTCCATTATTTGTTAAATGCATAGATATGTCCTCAGTCAGTGAATTACCTATGCTCCCTGACCAAGGCAACTCTCTGAACAAAAAGTGTTTAATTGGATCCATGCTTATATTTTTACAGAGACCATCCAGAATGTAATGTCAGCAAGCAGTCATCTTGATGTAGTCCTTCAACAGATATGAGAGCTTTTTATAGTAAACCACAATCTGCAGGTAGAGAAAGGGAGACTGAGAGGACAGAGAGGGAAGGAGCTAGAGAGACAGAACCAGAAATACAGAGACCAAGACCAACAGAAACAAAGAAATAAAGTGATACAAACAGAGACAGAGACTCAATTATGGCAGGTCACTTTCATTGGCATATCATATTCCTACACATCCTCCTACAATGTAATTCCAATTGAAATTATATTATCAAATCAAACAAGGCTATAACTTCTAACCCTTCCAGACATTTCCTTATGGGGGACTCCATATGTAAATAGATGAGCTTCAAGAGGACAGTGCAAATCAAATCACCAGGGAGTGGAAGAAAATAGAGGGACTTCTTCTAGGTTAAAAGAATACAGTTATCCTGATAGTTTGTCATTCAAAACACTGATTAAAGTCCCAGCAACTTCCATGAAGTAAATAACAGGACTGGCAAACTCCTTTGAGGAAAAAGTGGAATATTTCCATAATGGAGTATTATTCATCTAAGAAAATGACCTCATGATATTTTCAGGCAAATGGATGGATCCAGGAAAAATCATCCTGGGTGAAGTAACTAAAATAGAAAAAGAAAATTATGGTATACATTCACACTTAGGTGGGGTCATAATAGTGGCTGATGAAGGGGTAATAGGCCACCAATTGTGAATAAATCAGTCTTCCACTATGGGGATTGGGTGCCAATTATTTGAGTTATTGTGCATGGGCATCCTACTGAAATTTTCAACCAACCCAGGCTGTTGTTATTAAAATATGTTGCCCTCTGCCCTCAAATGATAGATCAGTGTCATGCTCTTGCATCCAAATTGATCCTTCCTTCTGCACCAAATGGGATTACATTCAGAGACCCACAATCAGATATTATGCAAAGAGAGAGCTTTTAACTCACAGCTCTAACTGGGATTTCACTTTGAAATTCTCCTTCCTCTCAGAGATCTGGGAAGCCTGCAAGAAAGGAGGCATGAAGAGTGTCATAATTAGAGGGAAGTGAGAACACAAGGAGAACAATGTCCTGTGAATAAGGCCTTAGAGGAAGATAATACAGCCAGCCTTGTTGATATCTAATAAACTAGGGTCAGATTGAAGTTGGAGGAGAACCTTCCTTATCAGGGAAGTAGAGAGAGAGGGCATAGTGATGAAAGAAGGAGGATGGGTGGGACTGGAAGTAGAAGAGGGAGTAGGCACAGAGGGAAAACAAAGTGAACAAATCATAATAAATAAATACATAAGAAAACTGTTTGCAGGGCAAAGCTGCTCAGAGGCCCTCTGTGGCAGGTTTCTAACTTGTTTCCTGTTTACTTCTTCTTCTAATGTCCATCTTCTTTGCCTTTCAGGGTGGGAATCTAGCATTTTAGTCAGTCCTCACTCTTGATTAGTTTCTTTAGATGTGCAGATTTTAGTAGGTTTATCCTATATTATACGTCTTTATGAGTGAGTATATACCAAGTGTGTCTTTCTGTTTCTGGGACAGCTCACTCAGGATGGTCCTTACGAGTTCCCACCATTTACCTTCATATTTCATGATTTCTTTCTTTTCATTGCTGAGTAATATTCCATTGTATAGATGTACCACAATCTCTTTATCCATTCTTCATTTGAGGGACATCTGGGTTGTTTACTGCTTCTGGGTACTATAAATAAAACTGCTACAAACATGGTTGAGCAAATGTCCTTATTGTGTACTTGAGCCTCTTTTGGATATATGCCTAGGAGTGGTATGGCTGGATTTTGAGGAAGTGCTGTTCTAGTTGTCTGAGAATGTGACAGGTTGATTTCCAGAATGGTTGTAGAAGTTTACATTCCTACCAGCAGTGGAGGAGGGTTCCCCTTTCTCAACAACCCCTCCAGCATGTGCTGTCACTTGAGATTTTAAATCTTGGCCATTCAAATGGGTGTAAGGTGAAATCTCAGGGTAGTTTGATTTGCATTTCCATGATGGCTAATGACATTGAGCATTTCTTTAAGAGTTTTTTGCCAATTTATATTCCTCTATCGAGAATTCTCTGTTTAGCTCTGTTCTCCATTTTTTAATTAGATTACTTGTTTTGTTACTTTTCAACTTCTTTAGTTCTTTATATATACCTGTACTGTCGGTGTGCTGTTTAGGAAGTTGTCTACTGTACTAATGAGTTCTAGTTTCTTCCCCAATTTTTCTTCTAACCAATTAATTTTTTTAATACTTTTATCTTGAGGTCTTTGATCCACTTGGACTTTAGTTTTGTAAATTTATTTGCATTTTTCTACATGTAGATATCCCATTATTCCAGCACCGTTTGTTGAAGATACTATCTCTTTTGCATTGAATGGTTTTGGCATTGTTGTCAAATATCAGGTAACCATAATTGTGTGGGTTTATTTCTGTGTCTTCTGTCCAGTTCCAATGATCCACCATTCTGTTTCTATGCCAGTACCATGCAGTTTTTATTTCTGTTGCTCTATATTACATCTTAAGATCAGTGATGGAGATACCTCCAGAAGATCTTTTATTGTAGAGGATTGCTTTAGCAATTCTGGGCTTCATGTTATTCCATATGAAGTTGAAATTTTCCTTTCAAGATTTGTAACAACTTGTGTTGGTAATTTAATGGGAATTGCATTGAATCTGTAGATTGCTTTTGGTAAGATGGCCATTTTTACTTTTAATCCTGCTAAGCCATGATCTTGGGATATCATATTTTCCATTTTCTGTTATCTTCTAATTCTTTCTTCAGAGACTTGAATTTTTTTTCATACAAGTCTTTGACTTGCTTGGTTAATTGACTTGCTTGGATATTTTGAATGGTGCTGTTTCACTAATTTCTTTCTCACCCTTTTTTCTTTTGTATACAGGAGGGCTACTGATTTTTATTTTTTGAGTTAATTTTGTATCTGGCCACTTTGTTGAAGGTGTTTATCATATGTAGGAGTTCTCTGGTAGAATTTGTGGTGTCATTCAGGTATATAATAATGTCATCTGCAAATAGTGATAATTTGACTTCATTCTTTCCAATTTGTATCCCCTTCAT
This sequence comes from Meriones unguiculatus, assembly GCF_030254825.1. Lineage (NCBI taxonomy): Eukaryota > Metazoa > Chordata > Mammalia > Rodentia > Muridae > Meriones > Meriones unguiculatus. Next base: position 26,436,306 of record NW_026843710.1, on the reverse strand, counting down.
CTCCTTCAACTGTCTTATTGCTCTAGTAAGGAATTCCAGCACTATGTTGAATAGAGAAAGGAGAGAGTGGGTAGTCTTGCCTTGTCCCTGATTTCAGTGGGATTGCTTTAAGTTTCTCTCCATTTAGTTTGATGTTGGCTATAGGCTTACTGTATATTGCCTTTACTATGTTTAGATATGTGTCTTATTATCCCTGATATCTCCATTACTTTAAACTTGAATGGATGTTGGATTTTGTCAAATATGTTTTCAGCATCTAAGGAGATTGTCTTTTTCTTTCAGTTTGTTAATATGTTAGATCACATTGATGGATTTCCAAATATTGTACCACCCCTACATACCTGGGATTAAGCCTACTTGGTCATAGTGGATGATATCTTTGATGTGTTCTTGTATTTGGTTTGCAAGTAATTTGTTGAGTATTTTTACATCAAATTTCATAAGGGGATTGGCCTGAAATTCTCTTTCTTTGTTGGATGTTTGTGTGATTTAGGTACCAAGGTGACAATGGCTTCAGAGAATGAGTTTGGTAGTGTACCTTCTTGTTTCTATTTTGTGGAATAATTTGAGGAGAATTACAGTTAGCTCTTCTGTGAAGGTCTATAGAATTCTGCACTGAAACCATCTGGTCCTGGGATATTTTTGCATGTTAGACTTTTGATGACTGCTTCTATTTCTTTAGGGGATATAGGACTATTTAATTGATTTACCTGGTCTTCATTCAGCTTTGCTATGTGGAATCATCAAGAATATTGTCCATTTCATTTAGATTTTCAAATTTTGTTGCATATAGACTTTTGAAGTAAGTCCTAAAGTTTGTTTGGATTTCCTCAGTGTCTGTAGTTTTGTGCCCCTTTTCATTTCTGATGTTATTGGTTTGGATTGTGTCTGTCTGACTTTTAGGTAGCTTGGCTAAGGGTTTGTCTATCTTTTTAATTTTCTCAAAGAACCAGCTCTTGGTTTCATTGATTCTTTGAATTGTTTTATTTGTTTCTAATTGATTGATTTCAGTCGTGAATTTGATTATTTACAGCTCTCTACTTCTTTTTGGTATGTCTGCTTCTTTTTTTTTTTTTCCCTAAGGCTTTTAGGTGAGCCAGTAAGTTGCTTGAATCAGCTGTCTCGAATTTCTTCTTGAAGGCACTTAGTGCTATGAACTTTCTTCTTAGCACTGCTTTCATTGTGTTCCACAAGTTTGGGTATGTTGTGTCTTCATTTTCATTGAAGTCTAGGAAGACTTTAATTGCTTTCTTTATTTCCTCTCTGATCCAGCTGTCATTTAGTAGCGAGTTGTTCAGTTTTCATGTGTGTGTAGGCCTTTTGCTATTTCTATTGTTCTTGATGGCCAGCTTTATTCCATGGTGATCAGATAGGATACAAGAGAAGATTATTGCAGTCTTTTTGTATGTGTTGAGGCTCGTTTTGTGACCAACCCTATGGTCTGTTTTGGAGAAGGTTCCATGAGGTGCTGAGAAGAAGGTAAATTCTTTTGTTTTTGGGTGTAAGGTTCTGTAAATGTCTGTCCATTAGGTCCATTTGATTCATGACCTCTGGTAGAATCATTGTTTCTCTTTTTAATTTCTTTTTTGTTGACTTGTCCTTTGTTGAGCTTGGGGTGTTGAAGTCTCCCACTATTAATGTGTGGTTTAACTTTTGTCAATGTTTCTTTTAAAAATGTGGGTTCCCTTGTATTTGGGGCATAGATGTTCAAGATTGTGATGTCTTTTTGGTGGAAATTTTTCTTGATGTTTATGAAGTGTTCTCACCCATCTCTATTTATTAATTTTGGTTCAACGTCTATTTTATCAGATATTAGAATGGCTACTCCTGCTTGCTTCTTGGTTCCACTTGTTGGAAAGCCGTCTTCCAGCCCTTTACCCTCAGGTAATGTCTATCTTTTTTACTTAGTTGTGTTTCTTGTATGCAACAGATTGTTGGGTTTTGTTTATGTATTTATTCTGTTAATCTGTGTCTTTTTATTGGAGACTTCAGTCCATTGATGTTGAGAGAGATTAATGACCAGTGGCTGTTAGATCCTTTGATTTTGATGTTGGCTGTGGTCATACAGTTGTGTGCTTGGTTGCTTTTTGTTTTACTATAGTAAGGTTAATTATTTCCTGTGTTTTCTTGAAAGTGGCTAATATTTTTGGGCTGTATTTTCCCTTCCAGTGTCCTCTGTAATACTGGAATTGTTTGTAGGTATTGTTGAAATTTGTTTTTGTCATTAAATATCTTGTTTTCTCCGTTTATGAGGACTGAGAGTTTTTCTGGGTATAATAGCCTGGACTGACATTTTTGTTCTCTTTGGCCCCACATGGTGTTTCTCAGGCCCTTCTGGCTTTCATATTCTCTGCTGAGAATGGAGCTGTGATTCTGATGGATTTGCCATTATATGTTACTTGGAATTTTTTCCTTCCACCTTTTAGTATTTTTTCTTTGTTCTGTAGAATTACTATTTTGATTATTACGTGGTGGGAGTATTTTCTTTTCTGGTCTAATTTATAGTGTGTTCTCTAGGTCTCTTGTATTCTTACTAGCCTCTCCTTAAAGTTGGGAAAATTTTCTTCAATGACATTGTTGAAAATATTTTCTGGGCCTTGGAGGAGGGATTTTCTTTTTCCTCTATTCCTGTTATTCTTAAGTTTTGTCTTTTTAAGTTGTCTTGAATTCTTTGGACAGTCTGCATCATGATTTTTTTTAGATTTAACATTTTCTTTGACAAGTACATTGATTTCTTCCATTGTATCTTCCACACCTGAGATTCTTTCTACCATCTCTTGTAGGCTATTGTTTATGCTTACCTCTGTAGTTCCTGTTTTCTTCCCTGAGTTCTTTCTCTCCAAAATTAACTCCATTTGTGTTTTCTTTAATTTTTCCAATTATATCTTCACATATTGAGTTGTTCTCTTGATTTCCCTCACTTTTTTGACTTTATTTTGCTGGTTTTTTTTCTTCTTTTCTTTCAGCTGTTTGTTTGAACATTCCTCTGTTTCTTTTATTTATTTCAGTGACTTAAGTGTGTATTCTCTAAAACCCAGCAACTGTTTGACTGAAACTTCCTGTATTTCTTTATGGATGGCGAAAATCTGTTCTTATTTATCTTATTCTATTCCTTTACCGATTGCCATAACCTATTTGCTTTTTATCTTCCTCTATTTCTTTAGGAATGGCCATAATCTGCTTGACTTTATTGTCTTGTATTTCTTTATGATTGGCCATAATCTGTTTAAGTTTATCTTCCTCTAGGTTTTTATGCATTTTTTTATTTCCTCTGTTATCCTCTTCACGAGCATAGATGTTAGGTCTTCTTGAATTTTAATGATGCTGGGGTGTCCAGGGCTACTTGCCCCTGCATAACTGGGTTCTGGAGGTGCCATATTGCTCTGTCTTTTGTTGGTTAAGCTTTGACACTGGCCTATACACATTGGGCTCTCTTAGGTGTTGGGTGTTAGTTTCTGGTTGTTCCTAGTATCCTGTGGTGAAAAGAATCCCCTTGGCAGGAATATGGTTTTTCCTGAAGGAAGCCTCCTCAGCTTCTTGGGTATGGTCACTGTATGGCCAGTGTTTTTCAGGAGTTGCTACAGCTCACCTCACTCAAATAGACCCTTAGTGGTAACTGCACTCATTGTTAGTAGAGAGGGCTCTCCTCTCACCAGGAGAAGCCCTGGAGATAGCTGCCCTGCTTCTGGGTTTATTGATGTAAATTTCATGAGCTGCTGCTGGAACTTGAGTTTCCCTTGGTTATGTCAGTTTTGTTCAGGATAATTGGCTGCCCCTTTGAGCAGTATCTGGGGGTTGATCTCGGGGATCCCAGGCTTCTGTAGGTCTGAGGTTGGAGCTCTGTGCCCCAGTACCAAAGTGACAATCTGTGGCATGTGAGTACAGCTCTTCTGGTAGCAGAAGGCTGGTTGGAGCACAGCAGGTACTTGGGTTGGGCCTGTCCATGGGACCATTTCCAGGGATATAGTGGATGAGCTAATTTGGTCTCTGTTTGCTTTCTTCCATTTTGATTTTTCTCACGACAAGAACTCCCAGTCTCTTTTGTTCTGAGGCACACAGCTCTGTCTGTGACAGAAAGCTGGGCATGCAGCAAGTCTCTGTACTCACAGCTGGAGCCCAGTTCAGCAATGGCAGTACATTTAGAGTGTTTATATGGAGTATCAAAGAAGAAAACACACCTGCTCTTGTGTCCTAGGCATATAACATTGATCAATTTCTCTTTCCAGAGGGACCAATATGGTTCCTCAGTAACAACTAAGTAGGACATAGTTGCCAGTATAACCATGTTAGCCAAGGCAACCCTACTCATAGAGGGCTGGCAACACAAGTGTGGAACAGCTCCAGCTATAAAATAGTATATTATCCCATAGTTTTTACACTCACAAATCTTCCTCATTTTCACCCAAATCAGTCCCAGGAATTTTCAGCTTTCCTTCTTTTTTCTCTGCTCTGAAAGAATCAATAGCCCAGGAAAATCTAGACCCTGCCAGGCTATTATATCAATAAGAAGGTCCATTTTCTGAGTACCCAAGTAACTGCTCAGTTCAAAGTCACAACCTAGGAAACTTAAGATCCAAGAACACAGAAGCATACCACCTTGTCCTTCAGTATGTTTCCCTTAATCCCACATCACTTTGAAGCTTCCATTCTTAGGATGCTGTATAAATAAATAAACTTTAAAGTTTCATTTCCTATCTGACATTTTCACAGAGGTAAACAGGAGTAAAATGGCAGGATCTGGATAAAGACATGAGATAAATGCTTGTTGGGGTCCACAAGGAAAAGTCACGTGTACACAGAATCAGATACTAGACACTGAGGAAAGTTTGTTTACTCATCTCCATGGAAACCTCAATATTCTCTTAGGCATGAATCACTAAAAGGCAACATGAAGTCATAAAACAGGCTAAAGCCAGTAAGAGTTTCAGGAGCGAATTACTTAAGGGCCAAGTGGGCAGCCCGCTTGAGAGAAAGGTTGAGCAGACCTACATGCTTCAATCCTGGCAGCTTAAAGCACACAACCCAGAGATGACAGTTCCTGTGTTCAAGACTCTTAATTCAGGAAAAATGTCAAATATTTCAAGTGGTCATTAATAAAGTCACATGTCCTTGACATGTAATTCTCACATTATCACAGATTCCATTATTAGTTGTTAAATGTTCAAATATGTCCTCAGTCAGTGAAATACTTACTATGAAAAAGCTCCCTGACCAAAGCAATTCCTTGAAAAAAGAAAGCGTTTAATTGAGTCCTTGTTTATGTTTTTACAGACACCATCCAGGATTTCATGTCAGCAAAGAATTACCTTGTTATACTTCTTCACCATAACTGAGAGCTTTTCATACTGAACCACATGCAGCAGACAAAGAGACACAGACAGAGAGAGACAAAGAGAGAAAAAGCTAGGAAAATCAATTCAGAAATAGAGAAATCAATCTAATATTGGGAAACAATCTAATATGGGGAAATTGTGGAATATTTCAATAACAGAATATTATTCAGTTAAGAAAATGAGATAATTTCAGACAAATGGGTGGAAACAGGAAAAATCATCTTGGGTTTAGTAACTAAAATGCAAAAAAGACAGGTATGGTGTGTATTTGTTTATTAGTAGTGGGGGATAAAGTTCCTATAGGTCATCTCTTGTGAAAGTACCAGTCTACAAATAGGGAGAGTGGATGGCAGTTAATTGAGTTGTTGGGCCAGGGCATCCTACGGAAATTTTCAAGCAAACCAGGCTGTTGTTATTAAAATATGTTTCTCTCTGTCCTCAACTGATAGATCAGTTCTTAGATCCAGGGATGCTTCCTTTTTCATCAAATGGGATTACATATGTAGAACCACAGTCCGATATTATGTAAAGATATACCAAAAAATAGTTCTAAATGGAATTTCCCTATGAAATTCTATGTCCCCTCAGAGCTCTGAGAAGCCTGAAGAAGAGGAGGATGGAAGTATGTCCACAGTAGAGAGAATTGAGGGCACAAGGAGAACAATGACCTGAAAATCAGGCTGCAGAGAAAGATGATGCAGGCATTTTTTTCCAGGAACTCATTATGTAGCAGAGAATCCTACCCATTAATTAGTGGTTACACATCTACCTCAGACCCCTTGGGCACAGGTGATAATTCTTTACAAGCAGTCTTGGCACTAACACTATGTTTAAAGTGTTTGTCTGGAGGACACAGCTGCTCTTGTGTCCTAGGAATATAACACAGACTCATTTTTCTGTTTTGAAGACCCAGTTTTAACTGTAAACTCTAGTACCAAGAGGGTTACTAAATGACCACTGAATAGGACACAGCTGTTGATCAATCCAGATCAGCCAAGGCAACCCTGCTCATAGAGGGTTAACAACACTAGTGTTTAACAGTACCAGCTGTCAAAAAATATCTTACACTCAATTCTTCTTTTCCACTCACTGATCTTTCTCTGTTTCATGCAAACCAGTTCCAGGAATTCTCTGGTTTACTTCTCTTTTTTTCTATGATTAAAGATGAAGTACCCCAAGTAACCCTAGGCCCAGTCTGCATATTATATCAATAAGATTGTAAAGGTTCATTTAGTGAGTATGCAAGAAACTGTTCAGTTCTATGTCACAACCTAGGAAATTTCAGGGCCAAGACTACAGTAGAAGACTTCCTTGTCATTCAGTACATTCCCACTAATTCCACATTATTTCACAGTTTCCTTCTTTAGGATGCTATCCAATTCAATAAACATTAAAGATTCATTTCCTACCTGTCATTGTCACAGAGGTAAACAGGAGTAAAGTTGTAGGATCTGGATAAAGGGATGAGATAAAGACTGTTGGGTTATACAAGAAAAGTCATATGTGCACAGGATCAGAGGTCCTGGACACTGGTAAAAGTTTGTTTACTTATCTGCTTGGAAACCTCAAGATTCTCTACGGTGCTGATTGGCTGAGAGGGAGAATGATGTCATGAAATAGGTGAAAGCCAGTAAGAATTTCAGGAGCCAGTTATTAAAAGGCCCAAGTGGATAGCCTGCTTGAGAGAAAGCCTGAGCTGCCTTACATGCCTCAATCTGAGCAGCTGAAAGCACATAAACCAGTGAAGTCAGTTCCTGTGTCCAAGAATCTTAGTTCAGTGAAGTCACATATTTCTTCCTAGTGGTCATTAATAAATTCACGTGTCCTTCACGTGTGATTTTCAAATTACCACAGATTCTATTATATTGGTTAAATGCACAGATATGTCCTCAGTAAGTGAATTACTTACTGGTAAAAATTCCCTGACCAAGACATATCTTTGAAAAAAATGTGTATACTTGGTACCTTGCTTATATTTTTACAGAGACCTTCCAGGATGTCATGTCACCCAGCAGTCATCTTGTTGTAGTCCTTCAGCAGAAGTGAAAGCTTTTCATACTTAATCACAACAGGCAAGCAGAGAGAGGGAGACAGAGAGAGAAACAGCTAGAGAAACAGATTTGTAAATAGGAAAACTGACAAAAACAAAGACATAAATTGACAGAGACCTAGAGACAGAGACTCCATTCTGTCTGGTCACTTCACTTGGTGTATCATCCTCAAAACACACCCTCCTACAATATAACTCCAATAGGAATTATATTATCTCACATGTACATACCCTCTAACCCTTCCTAGACAATTCCTCAATGGGAACTCCACATATAAATAGATTAGCTTCAAGGGGACATTGCAATTTAAATTACCAGGAAGTAGATGAAGACTGAGGTATTTCTATGTTAAAAGAACTTAGTTATCCTGACAGTTTGTAATTCAGTACAATGATTAAAGTCCCAGAACCTTCAAAGTTCTAAAGAACAGGACTGATAATCTCCTTTGGGAAAATGTGGAATATTTCCATAACAGAATATTATGCAGCTAAGAAAATGACACCATATTTATTAGCAAATGAATCGAACCTAGAAAATCATTCTGGGTGAAATAACTAAAATGAAGACAGACAAAGAAGGTATGTATTGATTTATTAGGAGGTGTCCTAATAGTAGTCATCACCTACAATGTAACATTGTGAAGCCATTAAACTATTTTGATGTCATAACATAATTGTGATGTCATATCGTTATGAAGCTAAAATAAAATTTTGATGTCATAAAGCATTGTGATGTCATAATAGAATTGTGATGTTATAATTTATTGGGTGGTCATATACCATTGGGATATCAGGACAACATTGTCATGTCATCATACCTTGGTGATGTCATAATACAATTGGGATGTCACCGTAGCATTGTGGAGTCAGTGAAGAACTCTCCTGGTCCTGGGGATTACAGTTATACCTGGGCCTTCAGGACAAACAAATGGTTCCATGCTATAAGCCTAGAACACAAGAGGAGCTGTGTTTCCTTCAGTGCTACTCCAGTTAAACCCTCTAAAAATAGTGTTAGTGCCAGGACTGCTTGTTCAACGGAATCTTTTCTCCATTTTTACTGTCGTTGTATAAGTTGTCAATATATGATTTTACTGATTATGTGGGAATGCTATATAATATACGATATACTCCTTATCCATTGCTTCCAGGTTCAAATTCATAGCCATGTGTCACACTAATTTTTTGTTGTTGTTTAAAACACTCCAATTCAAGTATGTGTTGTTCATATACTCCTTAGAACATGATGAGAGTTTCAGTCCAAGTCCTTTAAAGAAAACTGATTTCATCCTTGCTGCACCCTGCAACCACTTTCAAGAAGTCATCAGTCATGAAGATGTCTATACTTCATCCACTGATCACTGTTTTTCTTGTGTATTTATTTATTTCCATTGTTCACTATATATCAACTCTGCTGCCCCCTCCCTCTTCTCCTTTTAGTACCACTCACCCTCCTTCATCTAACCCTATGCCCTTTCTCTGGTTCCCTGATAAAGAAGTCCCTCCACCCTGTTCTATCTGATCCTAACTAATCAGGACTCATCAAGGCTAGCTGCATTATCTTCCTCTGAGGCCTGATTCTCAGGGCATTGTTCTTGCATACTCAATTCCCTCTACTTACAACACTCTTCCTGCTTCCTCTCCTGCAGGGTTGCCAAAGCTATTAGGGAAGAATTTCATAGGGAAATCCCATTTAGATCTGGTCTCTCTAGATAAGGTCTCTCTGTGCATGATATCAGACTGTGGGTCTACATATGCAATTCCATCTCTGTGGATGAAAGATTATAGCACTGATTTATCACTTGAGGGCAGAGAGCAACATATTTAAATAACAACAGCCTGGGTTGCTTGAAAATTTCTGTAGGATGCCCTGCCCCAACAACTCAATTAACTGCCACCCAATCCCCCTGTTGGAATGCTGGTTTGGTCATAATAGATGGACTATTGGAACTTTATGCCCCACTATTAGGAGACCTCCTAAGAAGTAAATATGTACCATATTTGTCTTTCTTCATTTTAGTTACTTCACCTGAATGATTTTTCTTGGTTTCATCAATTTGCCTGAAAATATAATGATGTAATTTTCTTAGCTGAATAATATTCCTTCATGGATATATTCCACATTTTCCCCAATGGATATTCTCAGTCCTGTTCTTTAACCTTGGAATTTACTGGGACTTTAATCATTGTATTGAATGAAAATCTATCTGGATAACTATGTTCTTTAACCTAGAAGTCCCTCTATCTTCTTCCACATCCTGGTGTTTTAATTGCAATGTCCCCTTCAAGCTCATCTTTAAATATTTAGTCCCCAGTAAACAATGTCAGTGAAGGGTTATAAGGTATGTCCTTGTTAGATTATACAATTCCTATTGGAGTTATATTATAGGGAGGTGTGCTTTGAGATTGATATGCCAATATCAAATGAAAGAGAATGAAGTCTCTGTCTCTCAGTCTCTGTCACTTTATATCTTTGTTTCTGTTGGTCTCAAGTTTTTCTATTTTTGAATCTGTCTCTAGCTCTTTCTATCTCTGTCTACATTGCTCTTCCTACTCCTTGTGGTAAGAAAAGCTTTCAGTTCAGCTGAAGGACTACAAAAAAGTGACTACTTGCCGATGTGACATCCTGGATGGTCTCTGTAAAAATATGAGCAAGGTCTCAATTAAATGCTCTTTATTCAAAGATTTGCCTTGGTCAGGGTACATTTTCACAGTAAGTAATTCACTGATTGACAACAATCAGTGCATTTAACAAATATTAATGGAGTCTGTGAAATTGTGAATGTAACATGTCCAGGACAAGTGACTTTATTAATACAACTTGAAAGAAATAAATGACTCTTTTCTTGAACTAAGAGTCTTGGACACAGGAGCTATGATCTCTGGGTTGTCTGCTTTTAACTGTTCAGATTGAGGCATGTTGGGCAGCTCAACCTTTCTCTCAAGCTTGTTGTCCACTCTTTTAATAACTGTCTCTTGAAACTCTCACTGGATTCCACCTGTTGCATGAAATCATTCTGTCTCTCAGTCAATCAGTATCAAGAGAATCTTGAGATAATCTTGGAGATTAGTAAACAAACTTTCCCTAGTGTCCAGTATCTCTGCTCTTGTGCACTTGTGACATTTTATTGTGAAACCCAACAGGCCATTATCTCATCCCTTTATCCAGATTCCACTCCTTTGCTCCTGTTTACCTCTGTGACAATGTCAGGTAGGAAATGAAACTTTAATATTTATATAATTGGACAAAGCTTCAAAGTGGAGTGGTATTAAGGAGAATTTACCTAAAGACAAGGTGGTTTCCTACTGTGGTCTTGGATCTTAAATTTCTTAGGTTGTGACTTTGAACTGAGCAGTTACTTGTGTACTCACTAAATATACCTCCACATTCTTACTTATATAATAGGCTGGCATGGTGTAGGGTTACTTGGAGTATTGAGTCTTTAAGAGCAGGGATAAAAGAAGCAAACCAGACAATTCCTTGGATTTGTTTGGCTAAAAAAGAGAAAGATGATGTAAGTATAAGGAGAACTAAGAATCAATAAACTATTTAACAATGGGTGCTGTTCCACACTAGTGTTGGTAATCCTCTATGAGTAAGGTTGCCTTTTCTGATCTGTCTGGATTGGCAGCTGTGTCCTACTCAGTGTTCAGCGAGGAAGCCTCCTGTTCCTGGGAATTTTATTGAATAATGTTCCTTCAGGGGAGATAAATGAGTCCGTGTTAAATGCATAGGACACTATAGCAGCTGCGTTTTCTGCTGTGGTCCTCCAGACAAAACCTCCAAACCCTCTAAAGGTAGTGTTAGTGCCAGGACTGCTAGTTCAGTGGTGTCACCTAAGTTCATGGGCTCTGAGGTTCCTGGGTATACACTATTTCATGGCTCAGATTATCTGCTACAGAATGAATTCCTGGAAAGCATGCCTTTTAAGTCATACTCTGCCCTCCTTTAGCAGAATATTTTCTCCATGTTAAAAGTCATTTTATAGATATAACCTAGAACCTCTGCTCAGATGTAGCCTATGGTAGCTCAGTAACCAATTAGTTTCCCATAGTAAGGGGAAAGAGGACTATTTCTAACAGGAACTCAGTGACTGGCTCTTTGACCTCCCCCCTCCCCAAGGGAGATACACTCCTGTTAGGCCACAGAGGACGACTTTGCAGACCTGATAAAACAGGGTCAGATGAATGGGGAGGAGTTCCCCCCCATCAGTGGACTTGGAAAGGGGCAGGGTGGAGAGGAGGGAGGAAGGGTGGGATTGGGAGAGAATGAGGGAGCGGGATACAGCTGGGATACAGAGTTAATAAAATGTAACTAATAAGAAAAAATAAAAATTAAAAAAAGTCATTGTAAAATTTGTCTACATATTATTTGTACTGATTATGTGCGAATTTCATATAATACACATTACATTCCTTTTCCATTGCCCACAGTTTTAAATTACTACTTATGTGTCACACTTTTTTGTTGGTTGTTAAAATACATCAATTGAAGTATGTATTGTTCATATACTCATTGGAACATAATCAGTATCAGTATCAGTATCAGTACCATTAAATAAAAATGAGTTCATCTTTACTGCACCCTGGCACAACCCCCAAGAAGAAGCCATCAGTCCTGAAGAGCTCTATAATTCATCACCTTGAACACAGATTTTCTTATGTATTTACTTATTACGATGTCTTCACTTTATATCCTTTCTGCTGTCCACTCCCTCTTCTCCTTCCAGTCCCATCCATCCTCCTTCTTCTACCCCATGCTCTTTCTCTAGTTCTTGGATAGGGGAGGTTTTCTTTCCTCTCCTATCTGACCCTAGATTTTCAGGTCTTATGAAGCCTGGCTGCATTAGCTTCCTCTGTGGCCTGTTCCTCAGGTCATTGTTCTCCTTGTGTCCTCAATTCCTTCTATAACACTCTTCCTACATCCTCTCCTGCAGGATTCCTGGAGCTCTGAGGGAGGGGAAAATTTCATAGGGGAAATCCCATTTAGAGCTGGGTGTTTTAAGGTCTCTCTCTCTCTCTGCTTAGTATCATACTGTGGGTCTCTGCATGAAATCCCATTTGTTGCAGGAGGAAGTGTCTTTTTGGATCCAAGAATGATGCACTGATCTATCAGTTGATGGCAGAGAGCAACGTATTTAAATAGCAAGAGTCTGGGTTGCTTACAATTTGCATAGGATGCCCTAAGCCTAAGTCGGGTAACTATAAACTTTGCCTATGTAGATCTACTTAAAATATATAGTGCTAAAACATGCATCTAAGAAATATGCCAGAACAAGAGAGTATAGCATTCTGTTTTATAGGACACAGGTTAGAGCAGATGATAAAGGTAGACAAAGAGTAACTCAGATATGCTGGCCCTCAAACTTGTCAGATATCTGATGAATATGGCATTTTAACATGTATAAGCTTATTGTGACAGAGAGTCTCAAAATCCTGGCAGTAGCTCCCCCAAAGTCTCCAAGAAGAGTTGGGCACTATAGATGATGGTGACTCAGGATGGTGTTATGTAACCGCTGGTCCTTACTGCCTCAACTGGCCCGCTGCTAGGGCCCAGCAGAACCTGTGGACAAAGCCTTGGACTATTGCCTCACATTGTGAGGGGCAAGGTGTGGTCAATCTCTCATGTTCCTCTTTTCACAGAAGCAGTCCTTCATCTTCTGTGCCTCCCTGGACTGTCTCCTGTTCAGTATGACATTAAACCACAGAAGCCATAGATACTATCTAAGTGATGGAATAGCTAGTCATCCCTATCATTTTGATTGACACATGGGTTTGTATATTTATTTAGCTTATAATTTATACTTCTCAGGTCTCTGAAAACCTTGACAGCTATGTTAAGCTAATGGTAGCTTTGCAGCTAAAGAGCAGACAATTAGATTCACTGTTAGCTCATTGATCAGTTCATTAGCTAGTTAAAACTACTAAGTACTAGATCTCTTATTTAGAAAGAAAAACAGGTTTGCCTTGCTCAAAGGATTCATGTTAGTTGCCTGTGTCTAAAGATAAATAAATGGATAAAGAATATGGAGCTTATGTAGGGTCTGAGGATATAGGGGTTTAGGTTGTAAAAAATCTAGAGAATTTTAGTTGATCTGGAAAAATGTTTCAGGGTTAATAAATGTAGAAATATTAGAAAGTCTTAAGTAAATGTTTTAAGGTATATAAATGAGTTATAATGGTATGAAAATGTTTTAAAACATATTAAAAATGGGAGATACTTTAGATCCCCTCCTTTGCTACTGTTGTGCTTATGTTATAAGATTTCAGAAGTTCAGAGTTTTGGCATTGATCAATAGAGTTCTGTTAAGTTGATGGAGAAATGACTGCTTATTATTTAGTCACCAGCTTGAGATTTTAATTTCATTTGGTTGTCTCCTGGAGATAGACATAAAGGTGCTTCCCATCATGTTAAAAACATCTTTTTAACGTGTATATCTGACCCAAAAGCCATAGCCTTTTTTACTATAGTATTCTTAATATCTACCATTTCTGAGGTAGACAGGGTTTAGGAATATCTTAAACATATTTCTTCTAGTATCTTTGTTAAGGAAAGTCCAAGGATCCAGGGTTTAACAATAAATCCATGAATGTATTTTACATAACTTTACAATGTAAACATGGAGATGGGGGCTAAAAGTAAATGCTGAGTGTATGACAAATGGCCAAGCTCCATTGGTGGCTGATTACCAACAGCTGTGCCCACAGAAAAAGTGTTAGAGTTCCAGACCATGGACACACTTAAGTTGTTTATAAAGGTTATACCAAGTTTTACCTGTTACTCTCAGAATGTTGTTATATTACACTTGCTAATATGTTACTTTTCTGAGTTTTTTAAAATATATATGTCCTTTTTTAAATTTTTCATCAATTATACTTTATTCATTCTGCATCCCCCATAAGCCCATCCCCACCCTCCCTCCTCCCTCTGCTTGCATACCACTCCCCAAGTCCACTGATAGGGGAAGTTCTCCTCTTCTTTCTGATCTTAGTCTATCATTTCACATCAAAAGTGGCTGCATTGTCCTCTACTATGGCCTGGTAAGGCTGGCCCCCCCAGAAGGAGGTGATCAAAGAGCAGGCCAATCAGATTATGTCAGAGGCAGTCCCTCTTCCCATTACTATGTAACCCAGTTGGACTCTGAACTGCCCTGGGCTACATCTGTGCAGGGGTTCTGGGTTATCTCCATGAATAGTCCTTGGTTGGAGTATGAGTCTCTGGGAAGTTCCCTGTGTTCAAATTTTCTTGTTCTGTTGTTCTCCTTGTAGAGACCCTGTCCTCTCCAGCTCTTACTATTCTCCATTTCTTACATAAAATTCCATTCACTCTGCCCAACAGTTGCCCATCAGGCTCAGCATCTGCTTTGATAATCTGTAGGACAGAGGCTTTCAGAGGCCCTCTGTGGTAGGTTCCTAGGTTGTTTCCTGTTTTCTTCTTCTTCTGATGTCCATCCTCTTTGCCTTTATGGATGGGGATTGGACATTTTAGTTAGGGTCCTCTCTCTTGCTTAGTTTCTTTAGATGCACAGGTTTTAGTGGGTTTGTCCTATGTTGTATGTCTATATGAGTGAGCATATACCATGTGTGTCTTTTTGCTTCTGGGACAACTCACTCAGGATGATCCTTTCCAGATCCCACCATTTACCTGCAAATTTCATGATTTCCTTATTATTCATTGCTGAGTAATATTCCATTGTTTAGATGTACCACAATTTCTGCATCCATTCTTCAGTTGAGGGGCATCTGGGTTGTTTCCAGGTTCTGGCTATTACAAATAAATCTGCTATAAACATGGTTGAGCAAATGTCCTTTTTGTGTACTTAAGCCTCTTTTGGATATATGCCCAGGAGTGGTATGGCTGGATCTTTGGGAAGCACTATTCCTAGTTGTCTGAGAAAGCACCAAATTGATTTCCAGAGTGGTTGTACCAGTTTACATTTCCACCAGCAGTGGAGAAGGGTTCCCCTTTTTCCACAACCTCTCCAGCATGTGATGTCGCTTGAGTTTTTGATCATGGCCATTCTCGTGGGTGTAAGGTGAAATCTCAGGATTGTTTTGATTTGCATTTCTCTAATTGCTAGTGAGGTTGAGCATTTCTTTAAGTGCTTCTCTGCCATTCAGTATTCCTCTACAGAGAATTCTTTGTTTAGCTCTGTTCCCCATTTTTTAAGGGGATTACTTGGTTTGCTGCTTTTCACCTTCTTTAGTTCTTTATATATACTGGATATTAGCCCTCTGTCAGATAAAGGGTTGGTGAAGATTCTTTCCCAATCTGTAGGCGTTCGCTTTGTTTTGATGATGGTGTCCTTTGCTTTGACTAAATAGTCCTATATCCCCCAAAGAAATAGAAGCAGTCATCAAAAGTCTCCCATCCAAAAAAAGCCCAGGATCAGATGGCTTCAGCGCAGAATTCTACCAGACATTCAAAGAAGAGCTAACACCAATTCTCTTCAAACTATTCCACAAAATAGAAACAGAAGGAATATTACCAAATTCATTCTATGAAGCCATAGTCACCTTGGTACCTAAACCTCACAAACACTGAATAAAGAAAGAGAATTTCCGGCCAATCTCCCTTATGAACATTAATGCAAAAATACTTAATAAAATACTTGAAAACCGAATACAAGAACACATTAAAGATATTATCCACTATGACCAAGTAGGCTTCATCCCAGGTATGCAGGGGTGGTTCAATATATGGAAATCCATCAATGTGATCTACCATATTAACAAACTGAAAGAAAAAAATACCACATGATATTCTCCCTAGATGCTGAAAAAGCCTTTGACAAAATCCAACATCCATTCATGTACAAAGTATTGGAGAGATCAGGGATACAAGGCACATATCTAAACATAATAAAGGCAATATACAGCAAGCCTATAGCAAACATCAAACTAAATGGAGAGAAACTTAAAGCACTCCCACTGAAATCAGGGACAAGACAAGGCTGCCCACTCTCTCCATATCTCTTCAACACAGTGCTGGAAGACCTTGCTAGAGCAATAAGACAGGAGAAGGAGATGAAGGGGATACAAATTGGAAAGGAAGAAGTCAAATTATCACTATTTGCACATGATATGATAGTATATGTGAGTGACCCCAAAACTCTACCAGGGAACTCCCACAGCTGATAAACACCTTCAGCAAAGTGGGCGGATACAAAATTAACTCAAAAAAATCAGTAGCCCTCCTGTATACAAAAGACAAAAGGGCGGGGAAAGAAATTAGGGAAACAACACCCTTCACAATAGCCACAAATGACATAAGGTACCTCGGAGTAACCCTAACCAAGGAAGTCAGAGACTTGTATGAAAAAAATTTCAAATCTCTGAAGAAAGAATTAGAAGAAGATATGAGAAGATGGAAAGATCTCCCATGCTCATGGCTTGGCAAGATTAACATAGTAAAAATGACCATCTTATCAAAAGCAATCTATAGATTCAATGCAATGCCCATCAAATTACCAACACAATTCTTTACAGTCCTGGAAAGAAAAATTCTCAACTTCATATGGAATAACAAGAAACCCACAATTGCAAAAACATTCCTCTACAATAAAAGATCTTCTGGAGGTATCTCCATCCCTGATCTTAGGTTGTACTATAGAGCAACAGTTTTAAAAACTGCATGGTACTGGCATAGAAACAGAATGGTGGAACAATGGAACCGAACAGAGGACCCAGAAATAAACCCACACACTTATGGACACCTGATCTTTGACAAAGATGCCAAAACCATATAATGGAAAAAAAGTTAGCATCTTTAACAAATGGTGCTGGTCCAACTTGATGTCCACATGTAGAAAAATGAAAATAGATCCATACATATCACCCTGCAAAAAACTGAAGTCCAAGTGGATTAAAGACCTCAACATAAAACCAGACACATTAAATCGGCTTGAAAAAAAAGTGGGAAATACCTCAGAACTCATTGGTACAGGAGAAAACTTCTTGAACAGAACACCAACAGCACAGGCTCTAAGAGCAACAATCAATAAATGGGACCTCATGAAACTATATATGTCCTTTTATATACCAAAAATTCATATGAGTTTTAGGAAATCAAGAAGTCATATGATCTGGATCTGACATAGCTCAAACCGATCCAGGATGAGCTTTTCCCTGATCTTGGGATTTCTCACTTTTCCCATTTAATAGACTAATCTTAACTTCTGTCTCTAGTCTGAATTTTTCTCAGCAGATTTTCACCTGTTTGACTCTATTCTGGAATCAGCTATGGACTGCAAGCTGAAATCTAGACTTCCTTGAAACTGACATGATTTCTCCCTGCCTTTTTGGGTGGATCAACTAACCAAATACTTGGGACTACACCATTGCCCAGCCTTTGACTGACATTTCAGCATCCCTAGCCCCTGATGCCAATGGTCCAATTGTCAGGACTGAAGAAGCTCCAGAAGATGGATCTTCACCAAAATCCCACCTTGTATGCTGAAATGCTAAGTCAAAATGGGCTCCCTGACATTAGGTATTATCTGGAGACACAAGTTAATAGTTCTCCTTGGCTTACTACCCCTACTCATTTTTTTTTATTTTTGGGCCTTTTATTTTAAATTGCTTGATGGCTCTCAAGAAAAAAAAAATGTTTGGGTGCAATACACTAATGGTACTCAGATCCCATTGTAAAAAGGCAAATCTATAGGATACAATGGGTCATATCTAGAAAACCCAAGATTGGGTCTTCAAATGATCATGGGAAGGATGAAATGAGAATCCAAAAGATTAAAAATCAACAGTTATTATTTAAGATTAAAGAATGAACTAAGGCTAGCTGGTTGGAGAAGTCCAGTAATGCCCTGAGGGGAAGAACCCGCCTTACTGCCTTCTTTCCCCATACACTAGAGATACAGTTGCTAGGAAACTGGCCAATCCCCATAGGGAGAGACACCAGATCATTAATGGTTTGGGGATCTTCTTATAGCAAATCAATTCAAAATGCAGCATTTTGACCAATAGATGCTTGCCAGGTAGGAATCGCTCCTGCCTTCGGCATGCCTGGAGGGACCAGAATCATTAAATCACTCAATGAATCTGAGCACAGGACTCTGCTCTCACTATTTCGGAGGTGAGGGGTGTGAGACCAAACTGCAGCTTGTAATGATTCGTAATAAAAACAACCCCATGTATTTAGTGTGAAGGCTATTTATTCCTGGTCTTTTGGGGTTCACAAACTGTGCAAAACACACAAGTTTCATGACATCATTCTAAATCTCAGCCAATCAACACCTGAGAGACTCCTGAAGAGTCCATGGAGATGAGTAAACAAACTTTCCTCAGTGTCCAGTATCTCTCATACTGTGTACACATGATTTTTCTTGTGAAACCCAACAAGCTTTTATCTAATCCCTTTATCCAGACTCATGTTTCCCTCTGTGACAAAGTCAGGGAATGAAACTTTTGTGTTTAATTAATTGGACAGCTTCCTAAGTAGGGAAGCTTTAAAGTGATGTGGGATTAAGAAGAATGTACTGAATGACAAAGTGATCTCCTACTATGGACTTAGATCTGAAATTTCCTAGGTTGATACTTTGAACTGAGTGGTTATTCTTATAGTCACTAAATATACCTTCACATTCTCATTGATATAAGGTGGCCTGGTCTAGGGTTCCCTGGGGTTTTGAGTCATTAAGAACAGTTAAAAAGAGAAGGAAACTAGACAATTCCTGGGACTGGTTTGGCTGAAAAATAGAAAGATCAGTGTATGTAAAAGAACTTAGGGGCAATAAACTCTTTGACAGCTGATGCTCTTCCACACTAGTGCTGTCAACCCTCTATGAGCAGGATTGTCTAAGCTGATCTGGCTGGATTTGCAGTGGTGAGTCCAGAACTCTCCTGGTCTTGGCATTTACACTTAACACTGAGCCTTCGGGACAGAGAAGTGGGTTCATGTTTATGACTAGGACACAAGAGCAGCTGTGTTTTCTGTTGTGCTCCTCCAGACAAACCCTCTAAATATAGTGTTTTTGTCAGGACTGCTTGTTCAGAGGTGCCACCTGAGCTCATTGGGTCTCAGGCAGCTGAAAAAACATTAGTTCATGCCTAGGATTCTCTGCTACAAAAGGAGATCCTGGAAAGCATGCCTTATAAAGTCAAACTCTGCCCTCCTTTAGCAGAACCTTTATCCATATTAAAAGTCATTGTAAAACTTGTCAACACATTATTTTTCTTATTTGGATATTTCATATAATATACATTACACAATTTTCCATTGCTCCAGTTTCAAATTCCTACCCATGTGTCACACTAAATCTTTGTTTTTCTTAGAATACATTAATTTTAGTATGTGTTGTTCACACACTCATTAAAACATGATCAGAGTCTCAGGGCAAAATTACTTAAAGAAAATTGAGTTCATCCTTGCCACATCTGGGCACCACCCCACAAAAAGAACATCAGTCCTGACGAGCTTTATTCTTCACAACCTTGATCAGGTTTTTCTTATGTATTAAGTCATTATTTTTCTTTTTACTTTTTATCCCCTAATTGACCCCCTCCCTCTTCTCCTCCCAGTCCCTCCCAGCCTCCTTCTTCTTCCCCTATTCCATTTTTCTATTTCTCTGACAGGGAGTTCCTTTCTCCAGCTTCTCTCTGACCCTAGCTTATCATGTCTCATCAAGGCTGGCTGTATCATCTTTTTTCTGTGGCCTGATTCTCAGGGCATTGTTCTCCTTGTGTCCTCAGTTCCCTCTAGTAATGGCACTCTTCCTACCTCCTCTCCTGTAAGCTTCCTAGAGCTCTGAGTGAAGGGAGAATTTCATTGGGAATCCCTTTTAGAGCTGTGTTTTTTAAGGTCTCGCTGTGCATAATATCGGACTGTGGATTTCTGTATGCCATCACATTTGATACATAAGAAAGCATTTTTGTGGATCCAAGAACATCACCCTAACTAATCATTTGAGGGCAAAGAGCAACATATTTTAATAACAACAGCCTGTGTTGCTTGAAAATTTCTATAGGGTGACCTGGCACAACAACTCAATTCACTGCCACCCTATTCTCCTAGGGGAAGGTTGGTTTATTCACAATATATGGCCTATTGGAATTTTATCCCCACTATTAGGAAACATCCTAATTAGTGAATACAGACCATATATGTCTTTATTCATTTTAGTTACTTAACGCAGGATGATTTTTCCTGGTTCCATCCATTTGCCTGAAATATCTTGATGTCATTTTCATAGGAGAATAATACTACTTTAAGGAAGTATTCTTTATTTTTCCTAAAGGAGATTGTCAGTCCTGTTCTTTAGAACTTGGAAGTTGCTGGGACTTTAATCATTGTATTGAATGATAATCTCTGAAGATAATAATGTTCTTTTAGCTTAGAATTCCCTCCATCTTCTTCTACTTCCTGGTGATTTGAATGTAGAATTTTTGGTTCACTCAGATATACTATTAGAAAATCTTCAAATAGTGATACTTTGACTTCTTCCTTTCCAAACTGTATCCCCTTAATATCCTTCAATTTTCTTATTGCTCTTTTAAGGATTTCCAAAACTATGCTGAAGAGATATGGAGAGAGTTGGCATCCTTGCCTTGTCTCTGATTTCAGTGGGATTGCTTTAAGTTACTCTCCATTGAGTTTAATGTTGGTTATAGGCTTGCTGTATATCGCCTTTACTATATTTGGCCTCGTATTCCTGATCTCTCCAAGGAGATTATCATGTGTTATTTTTCTTTCAGTTTGCTAATATGGTGAATCACATTGAAGAATTAACACATATTGATCCACCCCTGCATACCTGGGATGAAGCAAATTGGTCATAGTGGATGATATCTTTGAAGTGTTCTTGTATTAGGTCCAAGATATGAAGTTACTCAGTGTCATCCTAACCAAATAAATAAAAGATTTGTGTGTAAAAAATATCAAGAATCTAAAGAAAGAATTAGAAAAATGTATCATATGTTTTTAAGATCTCCCATGCTCATGGCTTGGCAGGATTAACGTAGTAAAAATGGACATCTTACCAAAAGCAATCTACACATAAAATGCAATTCCCATAATATTTCCACCAAGAGAATTCTTTACAGACCTTGAAAGAAAAATTCTCAACTTCATATAGAAAAACAGGAAACCCTGAATTGGTAAAACAATCCCCTACAATACAAGATCTTTTGGAGTTATCTCTATTCGTGATCTCATCCTGTACTATATAGCAACAGTAATAAAAACTGCATTGTAATGGCTTTGAAACTGAATGGTGGATCAATGGAACCAAATAGAAGCCCCAGAAATAAACCCACACTATGGACTTCTGATATTTTAGAAAGATTCCAAAACCGTACAATGGAAAAAAGATAGCATATTCAACAAACTGTGCTGGACTAACTGGATGTCTATATGTGGAAAACTGCAAATGGATCTATACTCTTCACCCTGCACAAAAGTAAAATCCAAGTGGATTAAAGACATCAACATAAAACCAGAAACATTAAATTGGTTAGAAAAAAAAAATGGAGAAGAGGCTTAAACTCATTGGCACAGAAGATAACTTCCTGAAGAGAAAACAAACAGCACAAGCTCTAAGAGCAACAATCAATACATGGGACCTCTTGAAACTGAAAATCTTTTGTAAAGGAAAAAACACTGTCATGAGAGAAAATGAATGCCTATAGATTGGGAAAGGCTTTCACCAACTCTCTATGTGACATAGGCTATTATCTAGTTTATATAAATAACTAAAGAAGTTGAAAATCATCAATTCAAGTAATCCAATTAAAAATGGGGAACAGGGCTAAACAGAGAATTCTCAATAGAGGAATATCTAATGGCAGAGAAACACTTAAAGAAATGCTCAACATCATTAGCCATCAGGGAAATGCAAATCAAAACAAACCTTAGCTTTCACCTTACACCAGTCAGAATAGCCAAGATCAAAAATCATCTGACAACACATGCTGGAGACCGTGTGGAGAAAGGGAGACAGTCCGCCATTGCTGGTGGGAATGTAAACTTGTACAACCACCATGGAAAGCAATCTGACACTTTCTCAGAAAACTAGGAATAGTGCTTCCTTAAGATCCAGCCATACCACTTGTAGGCATATATCCAAAAGAGTCTCAAGTGCACAATAAGGACATTTGCTCAACCATCTTTGTAGCAGCTTTATTTGCATTGGCCAGAACCTGGAAACAACCCAGATACCTCTGAAATGAAGAATAGATACAGAAATTGTAGTACATCTACACAATTGAATATTACATAGCAATGAAAATCAAGGAAATAATGAAATTTGCAGGTAAATGGTGGGAATTGGAAAGGATAATCCTGAGTGAGCTATCCCAGAATCTGAAAGACACACATGGTATCTACTCACTCATATAGACATATAATATAGGATAAACCTACATCTGTACACCTAAAGAAACTAATCTGGATCTGGAGGGAGGACTCTGGCTAAAATACTCAATCCCCATCCAGAAAGGCAAAGAGAATGGACATCAGAAGAAGAGAATATAGGAAACATCTTAGGAGCTTGCTTCAGGGGACCTCTGAAAGGCTTTGTCCTGCAGACTATCAAATCAAATATTGAGACTTACGGCCAAATTTTGGACAGAATGCAAGGAATATTGTGAAATAAGTAGGAAATAGTAACATCTAGAGAGGACAGGAGCTCCATAAGTAGAGCAACAGAACCAAAAAAATTGAGCACAGGGGTCTTTCCTGACATCCATACTCCAACCAAGTACCATGCATTTAAATAACCTAGAACCCCTGCCCAGATGTGTACCCCTTGGAAGTTCAGTGTCCAAGTGGGCTCCATAGTAATGGGAAGAGGGACTGCCTCTGACATGAACTGATTGGCCTGCTCTTTGATCACCTCACCCTAATGGGGGATCAGCCTTATCAGGCCACAGAGGAAGACAATGCAGCCACTCCTGATGAGCATCAGAAGGAAGAAAAGGAATCCTTCCCCTACTATTGGACTTGGGGTGGAGCATGTTTAGAGAAGGGGAAGGAGGGAGGGATTGGGAGAGGAAGAGGGAGGGAACTAGAGGGGAAATACAAAGTAAAAATTTGTAATCAAAAATAAAATTAAATTAAAATTAAAAAAGAATAAATAGATAATAATAAAAAAGTACTTTGTTTCTGTTGGTCTCAATCTTAATGTTTCCGAATCTGTTTCCCAGGCTCTTTCGCTGTCTTCATCTCTCTGTCACCCTCTATCTGCCTTCCACTTGTGGTTAAGTAATAAAAGCTCTCAGTTCTGCTGAGGGGCTTCAACAAGTTGTATGCTTGCTTATGTTATATTGTGTATAGTCTCCATAAATACATATAAGTATGGTCCCAATTAAAAAATGACAGGTAGGAAATGAAACTTTAGTGTTTATTGAATTGAATAGCTTCCTATATAGGGAGCTTCAAAATCATGTGGGATTATGGGAATGTACCGAATGATAAGGTAGTCTCCTACTGTGTTCTTGGTTCTGAAATTTCCTAGGAAGTGAGTTTGAACTGTGCAGTTACTTGCATCCTAACTAAGTGTAACTTCACATTCTAATTGATATAATAGGTTCCACTCCCAAGAACAAGCCATCAGTCCTGAAGAGCTCTATACTTCATCACATTATCACAATTTTTGTTATGTATATATTTATTAATATTTGTTCACTTTGTATCCCCACTGCTGCCCCTCTCATTCTCCTTCTGGTCCCATCTGCCCTCTTTCTTATACCCCTTTGCCATTTCTTTAATTCTCTGATAGGGGAGGTCCTGCTCTCCCTTCTATCTGAGTCTAGCTTATCATATCTCATCATGGCTGGCTGCATCATCTTCCCCTGGGGTCTGATTCTCAAGTCATTGTTCTCCTTGTGTCCTCAATTCCCTGTAATTATTTTCACTCTTCCTGCCTCATCTCTTGCAGGTTTCCCAGAGCTCTGAGGGGAGGGAGAATTTCATAGGGCAATCCTATTTAGAGCTTGGGTTTTTAAGTCTCTTCATTATATCAGACTGAGGTTCTCTGTATGCAATAACATTTGATGCATATCTGTAGATGCAAGAACATGGCACTGATCTATTAGTTGAGGGTAGAGAGCAACATATTTTAATAACAATAGCTTCGGTTGCTTGAAAATTCCCATAGTATGTCCTGACCCCACAACTAAATTAAATGCCACCCAAATCCTTTAGTGGAACACTGGTTTAGTCACAGCAGATGTCCTATTGGTACTTCATGCCCCAATATTAGGGACTCTCTCATAAGTGAATACATACATTAATGCCACACATGGGGGTGCAACCTGTCCCAGTGGAGTTTGAAGGCCCCCTGCCTGAAGGAAGTGTCAGTCTTATTTTGGGTCGCTCCTCTCTCACTCTAAAAGGACTATGGTCCATCCTGGAGTATTAGATCAAGATTTTATGGGACAGCTCCAGGTGCTTTATTCCTGCCCTCAAGGCGTATTTTCTATTTCTCCTGGAGATAGGATTGCTCAATTGGTCCTCCTTCCAAGCCTTCATGATTGCTTTCCATTTACTGAAACATCAAGGGGTGCAAGAGGGCTTGGTTCCACAGGAACAGATTTTGCTCATTTGGTAGTTGATCTTAAAACTAGACCTACTCTACAATTACAGATAGAAGGGAAAAGTTTTACTGGTATTTTGGACACAGGGGCTGATAAAAGCATTATCTCTTCCACCTGGTGGCCTAAGGTGTGGCCTGTTACACAATCATCCCACTCCTTACAAGGGTTGGGATATGAGTTCATGTTCTTTGATATGGCAGGCACCAGAAGGTCAAACCAGAAGCTTCATATCATATGTTCTTCCTATCCCTGTCAATCTCTGGGGAAGAGATATTTTACAGGATTTAAGATTAGCATTGACCAATGAGTATTCGCAACAAGCGATTGATATAATGAAAAGGATGGGTTATAAGGAAGGAAAAGGCCTTGGTAAACAGAAACAAGGGAGATTACACCTGATTTCACGGGAAAGTAATACAGGGAAACAAGGTTTGGGTTATCATTAGCTGCTATTGAGGGTTCCATGCCCATATCTTGGCTCACAGAGGAGGCCGTATGGGTTCCTCAATGGCCCCTTTCCTCTGAAAAGCTGGAAGCCGCTACAAGGCTGGTTAAAAAAGAGGTACATCTTGGTCATTTGGAACCATCTACTTCCCCTGGAACACACCTATTTTTGTTATTAAAAAAAGAAGTCTGGAAAATGGAGACTTCTTCATGATTTAAGGGCCATTAATGCACAGATGCGGCTCTTTGGCTCTGTTCAGCGAGGCCTACCTTTACTTTCTGCTTTGCCTAAACAATGGAGAGTCATAATTATAGAAATCAAGGATTGCTTCTTCTCCGTTCCTCTGTGCCCACGAGACAGACAGAGATTTGCCTTTACCCTGCCTGCTGTTAATCATCATGAGCCAGACAAAAGATATCAATGGAGAGTTTTACCTCGAGGTATGGCTAATAGCCCCACCATGTGTCAATTTTATGTGCAGATGGCTCTTGAACCAGTTAGACAGCAATTTCCTTCCTTGTTGTGATTCATTATATGGATGATATTCTCTTGTGCCATGAGGAGTTAGCCATTTTGCAAGATGAGTATCCTTTGTTGCAAAAATCCCTGCAGCAATGGGGATTGCATATTGCCACTGAAAAGGTCCAGATTTCTGAGGTAGGTTCCTTTTTGGGAACGGTCATTTACCCGTACAAAATAGTTCCTCAAAAATAGAAATTCGCAGGGACCATTTGCATACCTTAAATGATTTTCAAAAATTATTAGGTGATATAAATTGGCTTAGGCCATTTTTAAAGATTCCTTCTGCTGAATTAAAACCCCTATTTGATATTTTGGAAGGGGATGCTCATATTTCTTCACCCAGAGCCTTAACACCAGCTGCAAGCCGCACCCTGCAAGTGGTAGAAAACGCTTTACAAGATGCCCAATTAAAACGTGTAGATAAAACTAAGACCTTTGACCTGTGTGTTATTAAAACTAAACATTTACCAACTGATGTATTATGGCAAGATAGACCCTTATTGTGGGTGCATCCCAATGATTCTCCTGCAAAAATTATTAAAGGGTATCCAGATGCAGTTGCTCAACTTGCAATATGAGGGTTAAAAGCTGCTATTACACACTTTGGGAAGGAGCCAAAGTTCTTAATAGTGCCTTATACAGCTCATGAGGTTCAGGTATTGACTTCTACCTCTGATACTTGGGTGGTGCTAGTTACCTCCATTAGTGGCTTCATTGATAATCATTACCCTCGACACCCTGTTTTGCAATTTGCTTTAACTCAAGAGGTAGTCTTCCCGCATGTAACGTCCCAGAAACCACTTTGGGATGGACTGGTAGTTTATACAGATGGGTCAAAAACAGGAGTAGGAGCTTATGTGGTTAATAATAAAGTTGTTTCTAAGCAATATAATGAGACTTCACCTCAAATTGTGGAATGTTTAGTAGTGTTAGAAGTTTTGACAAAATTTCCAGGTCACTTAAATATTGTTTCTGATTCTAGTTATGTGGTAAATGCAACCAAAATTTTAGAGGCTGCTGGATTGATCAAGGCATCTAGCAAGTTGCAAAAATTTTTCAAAAAATTCAGTTTGCCTTAATTATCAGAAAATCCCCTGTTTTTATTACACATATTAGGGCTCACTCAGGTCTACCAGGACCCATGTCCCATGGAAATGACCTGGCAGATCGAGCCACAAAGATGATTGCATTTGCCCTCTTCTCAAATTTGGAATTGGCTAAAGAGTTTCATAAGAAATTTCATGTGACAGCTGAAACACTGCATCATCGATTTGACATAACTAGAAAGGAAGCTAGAGATATTGTAACCCAATGTCAAAATTCTTGTCAGTTCTTACCTATGCCTCATGTTGGGATTAATCCCTGAGGAATCCGGCCGCTACAAGTATGGCAGATGGATGTTACTCACATTTCATCTTTTGGGGTAAACTTCAATATTTACATGTTTCTGTTGATACTTGCTCTGGAGTTATGTTTGCTTCTCCCTTGACTGGAGAAAAGGCAGCCCATGTTATTCAACATTGCCTGGAGGCATGGAGTGCCTGGGGAAAGCCAAAAATTCTAAAAACTGACAATGGGCCAGCCTATACTTCTCAGAAATTTGGACCGTTTTGTCATCAAATGGGAGTGACCCACCTAATGGGTCTCCCATATAAACCTCAGGGACAGGGTATTATTGAACGTGCTCATCGCACTCTAAAATCCTACTTAATAAAACAAAAAGGGGGAGTAGAGGAGGCTCTGCCCTCAGTGCCACGAGTGACTGTTTCCTTGGCACTCTTTACTCTTAATTTTTTAAATTTGGACAGTCAGGGCCACTTGGTGTCTGATCGCCACTGCTTAGAGCCCGATTGGCCTAAGGAAATGGTCAAATGAAAGGATGTCTTGACTGGTTAATGGAAAGGCCCGGATCCTATCTTAATAAGATTCAGGGGAGCTGTCTGTGTTATCCCACAGGAAGAAAACAATCCATTCTGGGTACTGGAACGCCTCACGCGAAAGCTTGAGGCAGCTGAAGATGATCTTTCAACGAATATACCTGCAATTAATTCCAGTGCTTGCTTGGATCCTTCTAAATCGGTTTCCTAGTATGGTGAGGGTACAACGTTGGGCCATTTTGTCTGCATTTCCGAAGCCTATGCCAGTCAGACATAATTCATTGGTTTTTCCTAAATTTTTCTCTTCCAATACAAATCAGACGGTTTTTCCGCCTAGTCCTGTCTGTGTTTATTCCCCTTTTTTACTTGTTTTGTCCAATAATTCTTTTAGAAATTGTACCAATGAGACATGCTGGATGTCGCAATATTGGAATGCCAGGCGTTACGCTCGTGCCCTGGTTGTTAGAGTCCTGCAGTGGATCCCAATCCCCGTGGAGACTCCATCCACCCTCTCCCTGTTTAGACAGAAGAGAGATTTTGGCATCACCGCAGCAGTTGTTACTGCCATCGCTGACTGTAGTCGGCTTGGAAATGGCAAATTCAGTCCAAACAAGCACAACAGTAAATCAATTGTCGGCAGGTGTGGCTGAAGCCATAAACCTTCATACATCTGCTAGCGCACAATTAAAAGGCGGATTGATGGTTCTTAACCAGTGTCTGGATCTTGTGGAAGAAAGAATAGATATTTTATCTCAATTGGCTCAATTAGGGTGTGAAAGAAAAATAGGAGCACTCTGTATTACCAGTGTACAATATGAAAATATTACCCGAGCCGCTAATTTGTCCAGGAAATTGTCCCTATATCTTGCAGGAAATTGGTCAGAAGAATTTGAAGAAACGAAGAGCTAAGGGTGGCGGTGGCGACCATTAATTCTACTCGAGTGGATTTATCGCTCACAGATGGCTTATTATCCTGAGTTTCTTCCACCTTTTCTTATTTTAAGGAATGGGTGGGCATTGGGATGTTTGGCGCTGCCCTGTGCTGTGGTTTAATATTTGTCCTCTGGTTGTTCTGCAAACTCAAAACCCAACAAAAATGTGAGAAGGTGGTGATCGTAAAGGCGCTAGCTCTGGAGCAAGGCACCTCCCCTGATATTTGGTTATCCATGCTGAAAAATTAATGTTTGACAAGTTTGCCTCTGTCTTTGCAGGCACATGCCACAATCTGGAATTACAGCCCTTGCACTCCCTGGGGATCTGTTTCCCATTGCACGGGGATGGGTGTAAATCACAATTTTTCTCTTGCCAAACGATCTGGAAAGTGCAAATAAGTCTTCACCGACCTAAGACAGGACAGCCTCACAGCGAGGAGGTTGCTCCAATGACGGGCAATGGCTGAAGCATTGCCTTCCACCAGGCTCAGACGTTGGCTGTCTGGCATAATGCTGTATTGACAGTAGGAAGCTTACTGTTCAAACAAAATAAAAAAGGGGGAGATGTGGAGAGCCAGGGTTTGGTTGCCATGGCGCTGGCTTCCGCCCTCAAAACCTATAAACTATTATGACTGTTGGGCAACTGTCGTCACGAGCCCAGCCTGGGGCGTCATATGGGGTGATGGGTGAGCAGCCAATCAGGGTATGATAAGTCATCTCACACCATGGGTGAACAGCCAATCAGGGAATGATACGTCATCTCACACCACTCTGGTGCGAGCAGGGCTTATATAAACAGCGCCACTTTGGGGCTCGGGGTCTTCCTCCTATCACCGTTTGACTGCAATAAAGCTTGCTGCAGAAGGATCCTGTTGTTAGCGTGCGTTCTTGCTGGCGAGACGACCACACAGCCCGCAACACATTCACTTATTATGAGGTCTCCTAATAGTAGTAGTAGTCTCCTAATAAAGTTCCAAGAGAGTACCTATTTTGACCAAACCTGTCTTCCACTAGGGTGATTGGGTGGCAGTGAATTGAGTTGGTGTCAGGGCATCCTACAGAAATTTTAAACCAGTCCAATGTGTTGTTATTAAAATATGTTGCTTTGTCGCCTCATCTGATAGATAAGTGCCATGTTCCTGGATCCACAGTGATGCTTCCTACTGCATCAAATGGGATTGCATACAAAGACCCATAGTCCGATAACATGCAGAGAGGGAGAGAGAGAGAGAAAAAAAGAGAGAGAGAGAAAGAGACTTTAAAAACACCAGCCCTAAATGGCATTTTTCTATGAAATTCTCCCTGCCCTCAGAGCTCTGGGAAACCTGCAGAAAAGGAGGCATAAAGACTGTCATAAGTAGAGAGAATTGAGGACACAATGAGAAAAATGCCCTGAGAATCAGGCCCCAAGGAAGATTATGCAGCCAGCCTTGTTTAGAACTGATAAGTGATGGTCAGATAGAAGGAGGAATAGACCCTCCCCTATCAGGGATCTAGAGAAACAACATATTTATAGATGAAGTAGGGTGGTGGGACTGGAAGGAGAAGAAGGAAGGGGAAGAACAGTACATACAAAGTGAATATATCATAATAAATAAATACATAAGAAAAACTGCGATCAAGTGATAAAGTATAGAACTTTTCAGGACTGATGGCTTCTTCTTAGGGGTGGTGCCAGGACACAGCAAGGATAAACTCAATTTTCTTTAAGGGACTTGGCACTTATGTTCCAATAAGAATATCACCAACATATATTTCAATTGATGTATTTTAAAGAAAAGAAAAAAAAGTTTGACACATGGGTAAGAATTTGAATCTCAGAGCAATGGAAAAAGGGTGCAATGTATATTTTATAAAATTCCCACATAATCAATAAAAATAATATGTTGATGACTATTAAAATGAATTTTAACATGAAAAAAAAAGAATCTGCTAAAGGTGGGCAGAGTTTGACTTATTAAGGCATGCTTTATAGGAACTCATTATGTGGCAGAAAATTTTAGCTATGAACTAGTGGGTACCCAGCTACCTCAGACCCTATGAGCTTAGGTGGCACTTTTGAACAATAAGTCCTGGCACTAACAGTTCATTTAGATGATTTGTCTGGAGGACACACCTGCTCTTGTGTCCTACACCTATAAAAAGACACCCCCCTTTTATTTGTCCTGAAGACCTAGTTTTACATATAAAACACAAGATCAGGGGGGTTCCTCACTGACCACTTAGTAGGACCTAGCTGCTGATTCAGGCACATCAGCCAAGGCTACTTAAAAAGGGTTGGCAAAACTGTTGTGAAACAGTATCAGCTGTCAAATAATGTCTTGTATCTCAGTTCTCCTTTTACAGTCAATGATCTTTCTCTGTTTCAGACAAACCAGTCCCAGGAATTGTATAGTTTCCTTATTTTTTTTCTGCTCTTAAAGACTCAATACCCCAGAGAAAGTTAGACATTGCCAGCCTATGATATCAATAAGAATATGAAGGTACCTTTAGTGATTGCTTAAGTAATTGTTCAGTTCAAAGTCACACCTAGTAAATTTCAGATCCATGACAACAGTAGGAGTCCATCTTGTCATTCAGTATATTTCCCATAATCCCACATCACTTTGAAGCTTCCCTAGTTAGGAATTGGTCTAATTAAATACACATTAAAGTTTCATTTACTGTTGGGGGGGGCAAGATGGCGGCACCAGGAGAACTCTGCATCTGAGGAGCAGGACAACATTTTATATACAGCAACCAAGAAACTGAACTCTGGACCCTAAAACAACAGCGATCGTGTTTCCCAGGTGAGAGGAAACCCCCACGGCATGGGAACCAGTCAGGTCCACCCTCAGGCCACCCAGCCAGAACCTAGAAGAGATCCCTGGTCCCACAGGCTTAATTATATGATATATATATCATGGAAGGTGAGACTATAAGATTGAGTGAGATATTGAAATTCTTTAATGGAAGTAGAAGGATTAGAGGTATAGGATCCTAATCTCATTCTATTTGAGAATGTTCAGTTAATGAGAAAGGAACTTGCACCCAAATTAAGCTGTCTATATCTGCTACTCCCCACAAGGAAAGGATTGAGGCTGACTTATGCTGAGTAGAGGGGCAGATTTTACTATAGAAAGAGAGCAGGTAGTAGGTGAGCTGATACTTGTTGGTGGGGTGAAGTGGGTGCTACAGTGAGGCAACTAGGACAGTCGGTTGCCAAAGAAGGGAGTGAGGGTTTTGGAGAAACCTAAGGAGGAGAGGAAG
Source organism: Meriones unguiculatus (assembly GCF_030254825.1). NCBI lineage: Eukaryota > Metazoa > Chordata > Mammalia > Rodentia > Muridae > Meriones > Meriones unguiculatus. The sequence continues at coordinate 26,404,354 of NW_026843710.1, read as the reverse complement.
GAGTAGAAGGAGAGGGAGAAGACGCCAGAGGTTGGGAGGATTCTGGAAGAGCAGGAGGGAGAGAGACTAGGGTAGGGGAGAATGGAGAAGGTACCAGATGTTGTGGGAATTTCGAAGAAGCTGGAGTTTGGGAGGCTGGGGCAGAAGAAGAAGAAGAAGGCACCAGAGGTTGTGAGGATTCCAGAGAAACTGGAGGTTGAGAGCAGTAGGGTGGAGCTTCATCTGCATGGTCAAAGGTAGAGAACTTTTGGGGTTGAGATTTTATAGTTAGAAGAAGTTGGGTAGGAGGACAGGAAGAGCAGAGAGGAGGTTTAGAGCGGGAAGAGAGAAAACTTAATATATATATATATGTATATATATATATATATGATCCTTACCAATAACCTATTACCTGCAGAACACAGGTGAGTTTGGGAACAGGCTATAATGCATGCAGATGAGGTTCACCAAACAAATGCTTCACACCTGGTTCAGGGCTGAGGCTGTACCCAACCAGGATCCACAGTGGAATTACTGTACCCTGGAAGGCATTTAGCCAGAGATCAATTCACGACCTGCCTCCTGGCTGGTCTCTATAAGGCAGGCCTTAAGCCAGTTATTTCTGAAAAGGTCCAGGATGTCATTAAGGACAGAAAAGGAAAATCCTTCTAAATTCCTAGAGTGCCTACAAAGGGCCTCTTACAACACACTATTCTAGATCCCAAAACTACAGAGGGCAGACAACTCCTAATGACCTATTTTTTTTTTCGCAAAGTTTCTCTGACATTAGAGCTAAGCTTAAATACTCGTAAAAAGGACCTTGGACTCCACAGGCAGAATTCTTAGTGCTGTCCTTTAAGGGCTTCCATGGAAAAGATGAAAAAGCCCACAAACAAAAACACCAAGTGCTGGCTGAGACCATCTGACTGGCCTTGGCCTTTAGCCAGAATTTCTTGCCTTCTAAGACAGGAGAAGCACCAGGTCCCTGTTTCATATGTGGTCAGAAGGATCACTGGGTGAGGGCATGCTCTAACCACCAAAAGCAATTGGGACCATGTCCAAAATGCCACCAAGAGAGACATTGAGGTGTTGATTGACACAGTTTCTTCCATGATATGGGGGCATCACTCCAAGATAGCCCTCTGGCCAATATCATAGGCCTGGCTATAGACTACTGGAGGTACCCAGGTTCCCTTGACCAGACAACTGCCATCACTAAAAGAGAGCCATGGCTAATTATCATGGTATCAAGATGGGCCATCTCTTTCCTTGTGGACACTGGAGCCATTTACTTAGTCATAATGGAGTACTGGGGAGCAACCTCTCCTTGTAGTTCCTCTATTGTCAGGATAGGGGGACAACCATGCCAGCCTTGCTGGATTCCACTACTTCATTATATTTTTTGGGGATTTCCATTGACTCATTCCTTTTCAGTAATGCCAGCCTTTCAAGTTGCCCTAATGGGAAGGGACTTTTAGCCAAAGTAGAAGCCTGTATTTCTTGTATTTCCTTTACTTCACCCATTTGCTTGACCCAAGCTCTCCAGTGTCCTCTCTCCCCCAACTCCTAGCCACCCTACCTACCAGTTCTAACAAGTTGTTTTCTTTCCCAGCCTGTCAAGTGTACCCCCAAGTCTGGGATGTCCAAAACCCCTCTGTGGCTAGGCACCATTCCCCTGTAGAGATTCAGCTACAGGACCCCACCTGGTATATTTTTCAGGCTCAATACCCACTTCCTCTCAAGATTCTGGATCTCAAGGATGCATTTTTCTCTATTCCTTTAGATACCCAGTCACAAAATATCTTTGCCTTCACCTGGACTGACCCTGACACCCTGGTCTCTACTCTGCTTAACTGTATTGTCTTAACCCAGGGATTTCGAGAAAACCCACATCATTTTGGCCAAGCTCTAGCTTCTGATCTACTCTCGTTTTTTTCTCCCTAAATACAAACTTATATAGTATGTAGATGACGTTCTCTGCTGCAGACCATCTCTACAAATTAGAAGAGCTAACACTTCTGCTCTTCTAAATTTCCTATCCAGCAGGGGCTATTAGGTCTTACCCTCCAGGATCCAGTTATCTACCTCTGAGGTCACTTACCTGGGACTAACATTAATTCCAACCCATACGGGCCTCACCCTAGAAAGAAAAGACCTAATATGGTCTCTGGCAGTTCCACTAATAAAGAAGAAATCTTATCATTTCTGGGAATGGCCTGTTTCTTATGGTCCTGTCTCACCTTTTAACATACCAAGGCTTACAAACTTTACCTCCTTCCAGGGTCCTTTCGCTCCTGGTGGCACTAATAGAAAACTCTACCCTCACTTTCTAACCATGCCCACCTCTTAATATTTCAATGCTTATTTCTTGACCTAACTCTGACCATTCCCCAACTCATTCTTGCACGAAAACTTTAGAGGAACTATTGCCCCACCCCTCACACATACAGGAGGACACATTGCTTCAGGCTACCTATCTGGTATACAGATGGCAGCTCGTTTGTACATGGGGGAGCTCAAAAAGCAGGTTGTGCCATAATGTCAAATACTGAGGTAGTTGAGGCACAAGCCCTACCTGCCCACACCACATATCAACAGGCCTAATTAACAGCTGTTACCCAAGCTTTCCAACTAGCCCAGGGACAATCTCTTAATATCTGTGCAGATTCTAAATACGCTTTTCATATTCTTTTCTCCCATTCTGCCATCTGGAAAGAGTATGGAATACTTACAGTAAAGGGGAGGATTTGTAACCAATGATGAACAAATTTTGGCCATGCTAAAAGCCTCCAATCTTCCCACAGTCATTGGAATAGTCCATTGCCGGTCCCACCAGATGGACAATTCCATAATTTCCAAAGGGAATAGCTGGGCTGATGAGGCCTAGTTAAGGCTGTGGCCCTAAAAGGCCTAGATTCATCTCTGGCAACACAAAACATCCTTACAATACAACCCTACCTCCCCTGCCCCTGACATGCCTCAGATTCTGTCCTATCAATACTAGTTCTTTCATTCTAACAGTCAGGCCTTGTATAACTTCTTCAGTGCCTACCTCTAAGGACTTGTGCTTCCTAAAGACAAGTACTGCTTTTTATAAGATCTGGCAGACTTCAGATCCTAACTCAGGCTATTGTAGCCCACTTTTCCCTACATACTAGACTGGCTGCTCTCTCCCTGGCACTAACTTCAACTTGATTTTACCAACATGCCAACAGACAAATGTGTCCTGTACCTCCTGGTCTTGCTGGACAAATTCTCATGATGGGTGGAGGCTTTCCCCACTACTAATAAAAGAGCTCAGAGAGTTTCTGATATACTCCATGAGATTATCCCACATTTTGGAATTTCTACCTCCCTTCAGTCAGATAATGGCCCTGATTTCACTTCTCAGGTTTCACAGACCTTATCTAAAGCCCTTCACATTCCTTGGTATTTTCATATCCCATACTGTCCCCCATCTTCAGGAAAGAAAGAACAAACTAATCGATCCCTAAAGAACACTCTTGTTAAGCTATCACAAAAGCTTCAATTTGATTGGGTAAAATTCCTCCCCCTGGCTCTTTTCAGGCTGTGAGCTCTCCCCAAAAAACCTCTGTCTATTTTACCTTCTGAGCTCATGTATGGGAGACTGGTCCTAACTTCTGGTCTTTCAGCTAAATCCTCTCCTCTCCCTGACCACCTGCTTACACCCTTATGCTGTCAACTCTAGTCCCTTCTATGGGTCTTAAATCACCACTGTTTACCATGGCCACACACTAATCACTGTCCATCTCCTATTAACATTGGGGAACAGGTCCTTCTCTCCCCTGCACACCAAAGTTCCCCAACTCTTTCTCATAAATGACAGGGCCCTTTCAAGGTGATTCTTGTGACCCACACAGCTACTAGGCTTGAGGGCTTCCCTCACCGGATTTATTTATCCCACCTTAAGCCTTTCACCCCATCTCTTCAAGATAATGACCCTTCCTATATATCAACTCCAACAGGACCCTGCTCCCTCAAGCTCCAAAAGGCAGCAAGATCAACCACCCTATCTCCAGTTCCAGAAAAATGAGGCCTTACGACAGAGCTGTGTTCGACCCTACTGGATTGGATATGTATTTTTCCTCATCTTCCTCTTGCCTATTGCTGTTCAAGGTAATCCCTACCTATGGAGAATTGAGGTTCAAGAAACCCTCATTGATAATAAACAGTCTCTCCTAATAGGGTCAGAAAATTGCTCTATGGGAGGCTGTCAGGAGCCAATGGAAATAGCTATCACCCCAACATCTATCATTCCCCTCTTATTTGATAGAATTTTTGTTTGCTTTCTCTTTGATCAAACAAATGATTATTGCAAAAAATTGCCAGAGAGGTATGGAGGCTGCCCATACTGGTCTTGCCTAATCCACACAACAGCACAGAAGAGGCTATTTCATCTGTACAAAAAGACCCTTTATTTATACACCTAAGACCCATGGAATGCCAGTTGGGTAGTATGCATCCTTGGAAAACTCTACTGCTGCAATACACCCAATCTACCAATAAGTACTATTCATATCTAGAGAAAATATGTCCCAATTACCCAGTCACTGGGGATGGGGAAGTAGAAAAGATAACTAAACACTCCTCTAACATCTGCTTTGCTAAAAAACACAAAACTGTCATTTCATCTCCTACTTCAGACTCTGACCTCAGCCTACAAGCTCCTGAATGTGACCCAACCAGACCATTTTAAAGCTTGCTGGCTGTTTCTAACACAAGGGACCAAGTCAGAAGTAGCACTGACAACTTCTGCAGTGACTCTGTCAAGGAACCTCACTTTACCTTTACTAACTGCCCTGACTCTGATGTTGCCACAACCCCCTACCTTTCTCATATCACCCTCTTTGGTGTGGCAAGCTGTTTCAAGGCATCTGGGACACACTCTGTAGGAATGCTAAGTTCCTTAGAATATAATGAAACTACTGTCTTTGATACGTCATCTCAACCCCAATGCCCTACTGCTAATATCTTGATTCTTTGTGGCACTCGGGTCTACTGTTATCTGCCTGCTCATTGGTTAGGAGTTTGCACTCTGGTACTCCTCTTCCCTGAGCTGGGCGTGATAAACAAAAGTGAGCCCCTACCAATTCCCAGTCGTGGACTCAAAAAGCTGCCCAGCAGAATAAGAGGGCAATTCAATCCTTCCCCTGCTGGCTGTTGGAATCACTAGCAGCTCTAGGGACTGGAATAAAAAGACTAGCCCTCTCACTAATTCTGTATTATCAGCTTTCTTCCTAGTTTATCCAGGACCTCCAGCAAGTGGCTCAGACAATCCTCCAAGGAGTGATTGACTCACTGGCAGCAGTAGTACTTCAAAACTGAAGTGGATTGGATCTCCTCACAGCTGGAGAAGGTGGCCTTTGCATCTTCCTCCAGGAGTAATCTATTTTTATATCAACCAGTCAGGTACAGTAAAAGACAAAATCCAACAACTCCAGAGAGATTTATGAAAAAGAAGGGAACAGCTTGAGGCTTCTAGCTCTTGGGCATTTGAGAGTCCCATATGGAAATGGAATCTGCCTTTGTCTTACCTCTCCTGCTCGTCTTTCTGGTTTTGCTTTTTGCACCCTGTTTATTTACTTCATCTCTACATTCTTCCAACAACAAATGCAAATCTCTAAATAAACCAATAATCAGTTACTCATACAGGATTATCAACTTCTGCCCACAGAACCATATGACAATGACCCTGATGGTGGGGATCAGCCGTACCCCGAGAAGGACAATGCCCATAATTAGCAGGAAGTAGCTTGAAGAGCAAAAGTCATCCCTGTTCCCTCACCCCAACATCACTCTTCCCAGCTCCTCACTTTTTAATAAAACAAAAAGGGAGGAATGTTGGGATCCATAAGCAGACATATGGCCAGCTCCAAAGAACCTGACAAGTAAGTCATAAGGCATTTGTGAAGCTACCAAGCAGACCACCCACAGATCACCTGTAACCACTTGCACATGGTCTTGGTCACCTTATAAGAGAACTCACAGAGTTCCTCCTCTCTCTCTTTCTCTTTTACCTCATCTCTCTGTGATGCCCTTTCCCTTTCTCTAATAAATCTCCCACATGGAATAATTCTCACAGGGTGATTTGTGAACCCACCCTATACTTCTCCCCTCCATATGATTTCTAACAAATACCAAAGATTTTTTATTTTCCCCAAAGGTTTGAGAAACTGTTTTAAGTTCTTTGTTAGACTGCCTAAGGGTTACTATTTTAAAATACCTGGTAACTTTTAAAATGTTTTATAGAATTTAACTCTGAGGTGTTGATTCAAATTGTCGTCACATGTCTAAAAATATCCAAGTCTACAGATAAACATACACAAACAGAGAGATAGATAAGGAATGTAGAAGTGTAACATTGTCACCTTGGAGTAAGCAGAATACCCAAATACCAGGACTTGACGAGCCCCTACTAAACACAAGTCCCACAGATTCCAGGAGTGGGCCCCCTCATTTATCCCCTCCACACACATATATTCCAGAAGGAGCACAGTCCCCATGGCCCTTTCCACAGCTTCCAGATGGAGAGCAGGCTCCAGCACACAGCTCTCTTATCACACAGAATAGGGTCCCAGCCACACTCCTCTCATGTTCCCAAAAGGAGTAGAATATTAGGGGCTTTTTTTCCTGGAATTGGAGTGTCTTGCAGATTCCCTCCACCAGATTGGAAACTCTCCAAGTTTTCCAGACCTGCCAAGTAAACCCAAATACAGAAACAAAAACAGAAGTCAGTAGACAAAACCAAAAAAAGCAGAGACAAACACAAAAAGCAACCATGGTACCTGCTTTTTAAATTTTTAAATATTTTTTATAACCTGTTTTTGTAATATTAAAACAAAGCGTTCTCTTTA